>NC_138776.1:69609185-70209185 GCF_965119305.1 Pelophylax lessonae
GGGAACGCCGGAAGGCGTACACAGGGGGCGGAGCAACGTCCTTCTACCCGGGAAAAAGCAAACAGCTCCTTCCAGTCTGTGTAAGACAGACGCTGACTGCAGTTGGTTGGAAACTGCACTGCATCGGTTGGTGAGCTTTGGGGGTCCCTCTCTCTCTCTGTGGGATCGAGAAGCAGGTACTCTGAGGGGCGCTATTGCGCTAGGGGGAGACACACAAAAAAAAAAAAAAAAAAAAAAAAGTTTTTTTTGTTTTGCTGGCAAAGGTGTCCTGAATTAACATGGACCCTGCCACTCATGTATCTCCTCCGGATCCCCTCGAGGGGTCTGCGGGATCCTCCAGGTACTTGATCCTTGCAGGTACTTCATCTGGCATTGGTGTCTCGGGTTCTGTCTCTTCAGACAGTGAGGAGGATGTTTCGGCATCCGCCATAGCCCGAGAGGAAGCGTTGGTAAACGCACTCATTGTATCTGTTCAAGAGACCTTAAGGTTACAGGGTATTCCATCGGAAATAGCTGAAACTGAAATCCCTTTTGGGACTAAAAAACGCATCAAAGTGGCGAAGGTTTTTCCATTGCCCAAATGTTTTGGCAATCCAATCGAAGAAGAATGGCGTCTGCCAAAACGCACTTTTACTATTTCTAAACGCATTGACAGGCGTTATCCGTTTGAGGAAACCCTTATTAAGAAATGGACAGAACCACCTGTGGTGGATTCACCAATTGCTAGATTGAATAAAGCCACGGTTATTCCTTTAGAAGACGCTCCGTCTTTTAAAGATCCAGCGGATCGCAAGATAGAAGCTATGTCTCGCACCATGTTTTCCTTGATTGGATCAGCTTTCAGACCTATAATAGCTATTGGTCTGGTTTCGCAGGCTGTAACTGAATGGACCAAGTGGTTACGCCGGGACTTAGAAGAGGTCCCTCAGGCGGTATCAGATTTGTTGGAACAAATGATACAGGGGTTACAGTTTGTGTGTGATGCGGCGTTAGACGCCACTCCATTATTGGCGCGAGCATCAGTCTCAGCAGTGGTTCTCAGGCGTACACTGTGGCTAAAAGGTTGGTTAGCCGACCAAGGTTCCAAAAAAGCATTGGCTAATATCCCCTTTTCAGGAGAGCGTCTATTTGGAGCCAACTTAGATGAGATCATTAAAGATCTCACGGGTGGAAAGAGCACCTTTTTACCGCAAAATTTTAAAGGTAGAGGAACTCGTCAAAGACGAGGGCCTTCTTTTTCTGCTCACAAGAGGTTTTTTCGTCCCGCGGGTGAAAAAACTAAGTCCTCCAAAGCTCCTGCAGGAGGCGTCAGGGGTCGTTGGTCGGGCAAGCAAAAGCCCGCCCCCTCCAGACCTGAAGATAAACCATCCAAAGCCTGAAGGTGCGCCCCCACCCATAACTGGGGTGGGGGGACGTCTTCGCCGGTTCCCGGATCCATGGCTTTCCAGAATCCCGGACAAATGGGTTTGCGAAGTCATAAGGTCAGGGTACAAGATCGAGTTTCGATCTCTCCCACCGGCGCGATTCTTCCCTTCCAATATCCGACTATCCTCAGATCGTTTAGAAGATCTGCGGAGAGCAGTCACAGATTTACTACAACAAGGAGTGGTAGTCCACGTTCCTTGGACAGAACGGTTTCAAGGGTTTTATTCAAACCTATTTACAATACCCAGGAAAGAGGGCAAAGTGCGTCCAATTCTGGACTTAAGAGCACTCAATTCTTTTGTCAACATAAGAAGATTCAGAATGGAATCCATTCGCACAGTAGCAGCCTTCCTGCATCCAGGGGATGTCCTAGCGTCCATAGACATCAAGGACGCCTATCTTCACATTCCCATTTTCGCAGGACATCAGCGGTTTCTACGCTTTTCCGTAGAAGAGAACCACTATCAGTTTGTGGCGTTACCTTTCGGTCTCGCCACGGCTCCGCGGGTTTTCACAAAGGTGTTGGCCCCAATGTTGGCACTTCTGCGCCAAAGAGGCATATCGATCCTTGGTTACCTAGACGATCTTCTGCTTCATGCAGAGTCTCCTCAGACCTTGCTACAAAACATAGAAATTACTATGATTTCTTTACAGGAATTCGGGTGGCTGGTGAACCAGCAAAAGTCATTTCTGGTTCCCACCCAGAGGCTCGAATATCTGGGTCTAATTTTAGACACAGTCAAGACAAGAGTTTTTCTTCCGGTAGGGAAACTCCGAAAGATTCAATCAGCAGTCCAGTTGTTACTGTCCAACAGCTGGTCTTCCCTTCGGACTTGCATGAGGGTTCTGGGGTTGATGGTGGCTTCATTCGAAGCAGTCCCATTTGCCCAGTCCCATACCCGAATTCTTCAGCAAGAGATTCTTCTCAGATGGAATCGGAATCCAGAATCCCTGGACAATCAGATCCGATTGAGCAAACAGACCAGAGAGTCTCTGGTCTGGTGGCTTCGGTCTCCAATGCTCAGCCAGGGAAAGTCATTTCTGCCAATATATTGGACGATAGTGACCACGGATGCCAGTCTATCCGGATGGGGGTGAATTCTCGGTCAGTTATCTGTCCAGGGACTTTGGTCCCCGGAAGAATCCAGGTTACCGATAAATGTATTGGAACTGAGAGCGATCAGACTTTGTCTGATTCACTGGACCGAGCAGCTGCAGGGCAGCCCGGTTCGGATCCAGTCGGACAATGCCACGGCCGTGGCTTATGTCAATCACCAGGGGGGCACCAAGAGTGTCCGAGCGGCCAAAGAAGTGGCTTGCATTCTTCGCTGGGCGGAACGATTTGTTCCAGCAATCTCTGCGGTGTTCATTCCGGGGGTGGAGAATTGGCAGGCAGATTATCTCAGCCGTCAGTCTCTGGATCAGGGGGAATGGTCCCTCCATCCAGACGTTTTCCACCAGTTGTGCCTACGGTGGGGCACCCCGGATGTGGATCTGTTGGCATCACGATTCAACAGGAAAGTTCAGAGATTCGTGGCTCGCTCCCGCGATCCTCTAGCAGAAACCGCAGACGCACTGATCGCCCCGTGGGGGCAATACCAGCTAATGTATGCCTTCCCTCCTCTGTATGTTACTGCCAAGACTTCTTCGCAGGATAGAGGAGGAAGGAATTCCAGTAATTCTGGTAGCTTCGGACTGGCCTCGTCGAGCTTGGTACGCCGACGTGGTCAGACTGGTGGCGGACGTCCCGTGGAGACTTCCTCTCAGGGAGGACCTACTGTCTCAGGGACCGATCTTCCATCCTGCTTTACGATCGCTGGCTTTAACGGCCTGGCTATTGAGACCCAGGTGCTGAAGGACAAAGGTTTGTCAGCTTCAGTTATTCCTACTCTAGTTGAAGCAAGGAAAGCGACTTCCAGAAAGATTTATCATCGCACATGGAAGTCCTACATTGCATGGTGTGAACCTTTGGGGTTCCGTCCTCGGTCTTATTCGATTAGTCGAATATTAGCTTTTCTGCAACAAGGGGTTGAGCAGAAACTGGCCTTGAGTACTATCAAGGGTCAGGTCTCAGCATTAGCTATCTTCTTTCAGAAGCCTTTGGCTACTCATTCCTTGGTGCGGAATTTCATCCAGGGGGTGCGACATCTGGCTCCGCCAGTGCACGCGCCGTTACCCCCCTGGGATCTTAATTTAGTGTTGTCGGTTCTTCAGAAACCTCCCTTTGAAGATATTAGGGAGATTCCTCTACCTACGTTGTCCCAGAAGGTGGCCTTCTTGGTGGCTATTACTTCTGCACGCAGGGTGTCAGAACTGGCCGCATTATCTTGTCGTTCACCATATCTGGTGGTTCATAGAGATAAGGTGGTTCTTCGTCCGAATCCACCCTTCCTACCAAAAGTGGTTTCAGAATTTCATCTGAATGAAGAAATTGTATTACCTTCCCTGTGTCCTAAGCCCAGTCATCCTCGGGAGTTTGCTTTACACTCCTTGGATGTGGTCCGGGCGATCAGGGTATACTTGAAAACGACAGACTCGTTTCGCAAGACGGATTCACTTTTTGTGATCCCAGATGGACCCCAAAAAGGGGTTGCCTGCATCTGCCGCGACCATTTCCAGATGGATCAGACAGACGGTAGTACAGGCTTATTCTATTAAGGGTCGGGAGCCCCCGTTCCCTGTTAAGGCGCACTCCACTCGGGCACTTAGTGCGTCATGGGCCTTTCGCCATCAGGCGTCAGTGGTCCAGGTGTGCAAGGCGGCTACCTGGTCGTCGGTGCATACCTTTACTAAACATTATAAAGTTGATGTAATGGCATCGTCTGATGCCTCGTTTGGCCGCAAGGTTTTGCAGGCCGCAATTTGAGGAGACCAGTGGTCTACCTCGAGGGTTTTTTCCGTTGGAAAATTTTTCTTTAGTCTCATTCTTTGTTTATAATGAGCCTTTAAAACTTCTAGTTTGGCACCGGTTGGGCCTTCTAGATTGGATTTGATTTTGTCAATCCCACCCCTCATTTGTGGCACTGCTTCTGGATGTCCCAGCTCTTGAGAATCAAGAAGACTACGTCTGTCAATGAGCGATAGAGAAAAATGGATTTTTGTAAGATCTTACCGTAAAATCCTTTTCTCTTAAGCTCATTGACAGACGTAGTACCCGCCCCTCTATCATTGAGTTGGGTTGGGTTAAATTCTCTGTACTGCTTTAAAACAGAACTGATTCCCTGTAGCAGAGAGAGGGAGGATATACCCTCAGGGACTGCCCCTAAGGTGGAGCCAGAACGTTTTGTCTTTCTGCCTAGTCCTACTCCTGCGGAGACAACATAACCCAGCTCTTGAGAATCAAGAAGACTACGTCTGTCAATGAGCTTAAGAGAAAAGGATTTTACGGTAAGATCTTACAAAAATCCATTTTTACCGAGTACAGAGGGATAACCTCATGAGTTTTCCGCTTTTCCATCGTTTTCTTTTCAGCAAGCTGGGGGTTTGTTCCTGCAGTGGAGAGCAAAAATCTTTTTGTACTGTTTGGCAGTGGTGCCTCATTTACTGGCTGCATAGGTCATTTAGCAAAAATGTTTAAACTGTACAATTAGCTACTTACTGAAGTTTGGCTTTAAAGAAAACTGTGGCTAGGCTAACCACATTCAAGTAGTTAAACTTTTTAACAAGCAAACAGTAAGCTGTAATCACTTAAAGAGGAGTTTCAGCCTGTAAAAAAATTAATAAAAGTCAGCAGCTACGAATACTGTAGCTGCTGACTTTTAATAGAAGGACACTTATCTGTCCAGGGATCCCACGATGTTGACACCCTAAGCCAATCCATCCATCGGCTCCAGGTGCAGGCGCTGGCATCATTACAGCCTGTTTTCTACTGTGCATGCGCGAGTTGCGCTGCACTTCGTGAATGGTCCCACTACCTTCTGGGACCCGTGTGTCTCCCAGAAGGCAATGGGAGGAGGGACTGAAAATGTCATAGATCTCCGCACATTGCAGCAATCTTACTCGGAATTGGTGGGAGCGGGAACCTGGTTTTGACTCCCCCCCCCGAAAGATGCCAAATGTGGCAGTGGAGGGGGGGGGGAAGCAAACAAGCAGAGCTTCCCTTTTGGGTGGAGCTCCACTTTAAGTCAGTGTAAAGTAACTAATTCTCAAAGCTCTAAGGATAAGCAGTGAAATTTTCAATAGTGACTATCTCAGCAGCTCAGCTCTGCCTGCTCCCCCTTTGCCAGCATTAATTCAGCAGCTTTTTCATCTCTAATGTAAACACAGTACAGGTGTCCTGGCAGGAATAGGGTGACTAGCAAAACAGGGCTTCTGCTGTGTACGTGTTTAACCATTTGATCAGTGGTGCCTGCAGCTTACAGTGGGCATTGAGAGTTGCTTTAACTGTTTTTACTCTTTAGGAATACTTAAATACTTGAATTTGCTTAGCCTTGGAACATATGTATTATAACAGTATTTTTCTTAAAGTGATTGTAAACCTTTTTTTTAATAACAAACATGTTATGCTTACCTACTCAGTCCAATGGTTTTGCACATAACAGCCCCGATCCTCCTCCATCCGGGTCTCCAGCCGGCTCTACTGGCTTCCCCCCCACCCCCGAGGTCCCACCATAACAAGCCGTTTGCTTTGGGGACACTTGCGCTGGCTTGCTCCTGAGACAGCTCTGTGTTTCCATAGATCCACAGAATGTGGTTCGACCCCTGCTTCCTCCTCTCTGATGCTGATTTGAGCCTATGAGGGGGAAAAAAGCTGCTGCTCTCATGCACATCACTGGATCAAGATCATGCTTGGGGGAGGGGGCAAGCTGCAGCTGTACTCAGAAGGTTTTTTTACCATAATGCAGAAAATGCATAAAAACAAAGAATCTTCGGCTTCTAGAACCAATTTAATTTAGTTTGTATTTTTTTTCTCTTAACAGTGTTTTAGTTATGCTGTATATTTTTTTTTTGTTCATGTTTTTTCCTCACATCTGTACTTTTTGTTGTAATTTCACTTTTTTGAGTTAGGAGAAAAATCAATATCTGCTTGACAGCTTTCTCTAAAGAAAAAAAAAAGGGCAGGATATAGATATTTTTGAGCATAACAGAAGATGGCCACTGTCATATTCACACTTTTAGATTTTTCAATCCATAGGCTTCACTCTGCTTTTGACTTTCAGCAGTAGGATTTTTTTTTCAAAAACCCTTTTTCTGTATTTGGCCCTTCAATGCAACACCCAAAGTATCCAGTTTTGTTAATGTCCAGAAGCGTAAATCACAGTCCCATATTTTGTCATTCCAGTCATTTTAGTCACTAAAGGATTACTTCAAGTGACTGAACTCGGCTGTTATCTGTTTGAGTTTTTGCAGCCAGGTCATCTCTAGGGACAGGGAACAAGCTTTCTGCCCCCTTAACTGTGTCGAGTGGATAGCTTTTGCTGGACTACTTTTTATGATTGATGTATATTCTCTGTTGCTGTTAAGAACTTCTGGCAACAAGATGATGCAAAAAATAAATAAAAAAAAAAAACATTAAGACTTTATTTGCTTGTGTCTGGGCTGTTGCTAAAGGATCTGTGTCATATACAAATATTACATAAACTAACACAAAAAGCATCTTCTAGGTTTTTGGGTTTTTAAAATAATTCTCAACTAGCATTCATAAAAAAGAGCATTAGTCATTTGTAGAGTTGTTTGGCAAAACTGACAACAAGGTTGCCTTTAGGACTGCTTCTCCATTGGTAATATTATTATTACCTAGAAATATGCTTAAAATTTGCAGTTGTGTCAATGTCAGATTTCTTTGTACGTTATAATGCTATTATGTAAATGTTTAAAAAAAATGATGGTTAGGAGTAATTGTAATTAGCTTTAAAAATACAGTTAGAGGTAGTTGTGCTCAAGCTTAAAGAAAACTAAAATTGTTAAATGTTACACTAAACTCGAGCTTTTTAGGCATATGCTTAACTGTAGTGTAAGTATAGGGAAAGGGAAAAATGGAGGCATTATGTACTTAAGGGGTACCATACAAATCCTGGGCATAAACGGGGAGATACCATATTTTGTAAAAAAAAAATATATAATATTTATTGAAAAAGTCACCATGAAAATATTTTTGAAAAATACATACACAAAAGGATGATGCATGTGAAGACATACATATATAGTAAATAATATATACACCACATCTAAAAAAGACTCTACACTACTGATACCGCGGATGAGGCAGCATGAAACAGTATATTGACTGTGATGAGCATCATCCTAGTAAATTCTGCCGACATGTTTCGTGGAATATAACCGCTGACTCAGGAGCTTTTTTAAATCTTTTGTGAGAGCTTGATTCAGCATCTAATACTGGAAGAAACACAAAAATCATGATTTATGTTCAAATTAAACAAAATATTAGGTGTTCATACAGAACAGCAAGCGAGCAATCCATATATATGTATGGTCCCCAAAAAAAACCTTACCCAGGGTGGAGCAGAGTACCAAGCAGGCACAGACAGGTGAACATCTGAACATATTTTTATGGTGAGTTAAAATCATATGGAGGCCATGCGGGATCTTCTTTTTTTTTGCTGTGGATAATTATTTTTTTACATATTGTTAACAAACAGTAAATGAGCTTTATAGAGATTCTTTTGCTAAAATAAAAAGACGATATTGAATACTCCTGTTGGCCTACAGAATTCTACACTTCCAGGAAAGTGGGATTTCTGGTCCCCTCAGCTGCACTCAGTGCTTCGATCATCCACCCCCTATGTGAGTATGTTCTTTAGTGACGTAAAGGCGAGTGGGTGGAGCCACAGACCCCCAGGTGGAAGGCTAGGAAAACCCTATTTCCAGAAGTTTTGCATTATGTAGGCTTTAGACAGTGTTTTCTCTTCACTGGGGATGAGCTTCAGTTTGGTGCTCATGAACTCATGATTGGGCCAAATTTTGCTTTTTTTTTGGGCAGATACCCTAGAAAATACAATGGCGATCGTTGCAATATTTTATGTCACACTGTATTTGCGCAGCGGTCTTTCAAATGCAATTTTTTGGGAAGAAATGCACTTTCATGAATAAAAAAAACAGTAAAGTTAGTCCAACATGTTTGTATAATGTGAAAAATGATGTTATGCCGAGTAAATAGATACCTAACATGTCATGATTTAAAATTGTGCACACTCGTAGAATGGCGACAAACTACAGTACTTAAAAATCTCCACAGGCTATGCTTTAAAAAATTGTTAACAGTTACCTTTTTAGAGTTACAGAGGAGGTATTGTGCTAGAATTATTGCTCTCGCTCTAATGATCGCGATATCATCTCACATGCGTGATTTTAACACTTTATATTTGCGATCACTTCTGCGCGCAAGCACAGAGGGATAGGGTGCTTTCGTTTTTTTTTTTTGTATTTTTTTTTTTACACTGTACCTTTAGTTTTTTTGCTCACTTTTTTTTGCTGTCACAAGGAATTGTAATCATCCCTTGTGACAGTTATAGGCAGTGACTGGTACTCTTTATTGTGGGATCTGGTGTCTATAAGACCCCAAATCCCTCCTTTGCACTTAAAAGCATTCAAAATGCCAAGTTTGGCTGTTTTGAATACTATAATTTTTTAATCTGGCGCCTTTAAGGCTCCAGTAACTAGAATTGATTTTTATGACATCGCTATTGGGTTACTAGATCCGTGACCCGATCAAAGCCGATTCCGTTAGCGTTAAGGGATTCATTTAATTTAAAAAAAAAAAAAACATTTTAAAAAAGTTCCACTATGAAAGTCCATCAATATATATATTTTTATTTTTTGGGGTTTTTTTCTTACATGTTCCTCAGGGCAGTGCCCCTCATACCATTTGTTTGACAATCCCTTGCCCATTAGCCTAGAAAATGGCTATTACTAGTTTTAAGATTTATCTTCCATTGCCTTAAATTGGGTTTTACTTCAGCATCAGAACATAGGTAAAGCTCAGCTAACCCATCCCAAACTGAACCCAGGTATATTTGGCTCATCAATACTCTCCACTTCTGCAGAGTCTGGTGGAGCTGGAAGCAGGAGAGATGAGAATCTCATGTGTTTATTTGCAGAGAATACTTTACTGTGGAGTCACCTAACATACGCACCCACTAGCCTCTGTATCAGAAAGCACTGTGAAGTAATTTATCCTCAAAGTTTGCATTTAAAACTAATCACTTATCAGCTCAGCTGAACTCAGTACTCCTCCCTCCCAACAGTAACTTGGCAATCTTACAACTTTTTAATGTATGATGAAAATATGCAGTTACAACAATTTGGTGGACTTTGGTGCCCCGGAAACACAGATTCGGTGTACAGCCAGTTACCACCAGCCTGTCAAATTTAATTACAGGCTAAAAATTGCAGTGGATGTACACTCTTCCAAGGGGTACTCATGTAGAGGGCTGTATGTGGTTAGGGACATGTCAATGTCAGTGCATGGCCCTGTGCGCATGAATACTGCTTTGAACAGTGTACACCCGACGCATATTTCAGTCTGTTGTTATTGACAGGTTGCTGGCTGTACGCTGTGCCTCCCAGGGGCCAAAATACACTTGGTTTTCAAGCTGCATGGACCAAACTGCTCATGTGCATGAGGCCTTAAAGCTCATTTACTGCTTACTAAGAATATGGGAATATTTAAATGCCCATAGCTTTAATACTATTATACAGTAAAGAAAAACATGTATTAAACAAGAGGTTACTTCTCAAGATAGCAGAATAACTGGAGCCAGCTGGTGCCCACAGTTACAGCTTTTTTCTTAAAGTGGAGCCCCAGCTCTCCTGGGGTTGGTCAATCTTCCTCCAAAAAGCCAGTGAGGACTTAGGGGCTCCACAGGCCCACAGAAACAGGTGAAGCATTACCAAACATACTTTAATTTTGACACATTTGCTAGTTTTAGCACCTCTGATCCCCTGACAAGTTCACCTATTAAAATATCGAAAAACATGCATAGTAAGGTATATTTAGTTTCCTTGGGTCTGTAGAGCCCCTCTTTTTCTGGCCCACACTTGAGAGCCAGAGAGAAGTTTGAGCCCTTTGTTAACTGAATTATACCTAGCCAGTTATAGTCATTTACCTTTCTTTTCAACAGTTAGTATTAGAGCCTCTACAAGCCACTTGGGATCCAGGGGCTACCCACAGAAAACGAGTTGAAGATTAGTCCTAAGGCATGTGGAGCACTATTTGTTACAATAAATTATTATTTACAAAAAAAGCCACTAGGAGAGTTTTGTCTCTTAACTTGTCCAAGGTCTTTCTCTGATATGCAAATATATTTCTGTAGGAGACTACAGCCTCCACACCATGGCCTGTATTTATTCAATGACATAAAAAAGGAAGGTGCCTTTTTTTACATGTCATGTCTGGGCATTTGGACTAAAACCCAATAGCTGTTTCTGCTCTCTGCTACAGATGAGTCCCTTAGGGAATGTTATCCATAAAAATTATATCTAAGAAATGATTTTCCACCAGTATGGCTGTTTAACAGCATGGTTGGAGGAGATAAACACTGCAACCCTCCTAATAATAAAGTACCCTCTGATAAGATCTGTAGCTGCAGGCAATGTGAAGTAGTTCACACTCAAAGATCACAATAGATACTCTGAGGTAGGTAAAGTAGAGAATTCACAGAACCTGCTCTTTTTTATATTAGAAGACTGGCAGGGTGTCAAGTCACTGCTGAGCTAGAAAGGGGAGATAATCTTGAATATACATAAACTGGCCTCAGGTTCACTTTAATAACCACCTTTGAATAGAGTGTACATTAAAATTTAGACTGAACCCGAGAAAGGCTGGAGGTTCCCAGAATGGTTCCATGTGATGTCTAAAATTTGTGCTTCATCCCTGGTGTCATTGTAATGCTGGAAGACTCGTCCATGGCTCATCTTAAGTGTTCTGGCTGAGAGAAGTAGGTTCTCATCCAGGATTTTCCAATACATGGCCCCGTCCATTTACCCCTCAATGCAGTAAAGTCAGCCTGTACCTTTAGCAGAGAAACAGCCCCATAGCATAATGTTTCCACCTACATGTTTGACTGTAAAGATGGTGTTCTTAGGGTCATAGTCGGCATTTTTTCTCCTCCAAACACGACGAGTCGAGTTAATGCCAAAGAGCTCACTTTTGGTCTCATCTGATCACAGCACTTTCTCCCAATCCTTCTCTGAATCATTTAGATGTTCATTTGCAAACTTCAGACGAGCCTGTACATGTGCCCTCTTGAGGAGGGGGACCTTGCGGGTGTTGCAGGTTTTCAATCCATGGCCTGTTACCAATGGTGTGTTTGGTGACTGTGACTGTGGGCTGATTCCTCACTTTTCTCATGATCATCCTTAATCCATGAAGCAAAATGTTGCATGGAGCTCCAGACCAAGGGCAATTGATGGTTATTTTGTATTTCTTCCATTTGCAAATAATCAGTTGTTTCCTTCTCACCAAGCTTTTTGTTGATGGTCTTGTAGCCCATTCCAGCCTTGTGCAGGTCCGCAATCTTGTCCCTGATGTCCTCTTACAGCTTTGATTGATGTCGGCTCTGATCTTTCTGCTCTCTCCCTCCTCCTCTTACACAGCACACAGATCCATTCTCTTACAGATAGCCTCTATCTGCACACTGTGTAGCTGCCTGCTATGCTGCAGTTCTGACCTGTGAAGCTCACAGATAAATACAGCCGTGCAGCATAACAGTTTGCAGATAGAGACTGTTTGTAAGAGAACTGATTTGAGCTGCGTGAGAGGAGTAGAGGAACTGCGCTGCCTGTCCTCAGACTGTGTGCAGTACGGGGATGTGGTAGGGAGCCCAAAGGGCCCAGCTTCCATTGAGATGGGTGGAACAACTGAAATCTGGGGGGGTGGGAGCAAAGCCCTTCCCAACATTTACCCTAGATCCAGCCATGTCTACACCATGACTACACCATGTATTTTCCACTATGCACAGGAATAGCACAGAACCTGAACCTGAAGTTCACTGTTCAGGTTTGTGTGCCTGTTCAGTAGGTGTTCATGACGGATTACCCTGCTGGAAAAAAACAAAAGAAAGAAGAAAGTAAATAACAGCTGATTCATGATTATGGTATTATTTGGTAATTTTTTAGCCTATCTCATACTTCTCCTTTAAGACATCCCATTCATTCGAAATGGTTGCCTCACTCATTCGAATAGAAAAAAGCCAAACATATGCAGTATGTTAGGCATGTGTCACAGTGTGCTGGGAAGATGCATTGGTGTGCCATTCCAAATGAATGGCACCACATTGCACCAATGTGAGTAAATAGTCTCCTTTTGTTCTGAGTTTGACTGTTCAAAATGGCTGAAAAGTGATTTATTTCTTTTTTTTGCTATGGGTTGTTGTGCTTTGCCAATCAAAGCAGCTGCATATTACCTAAGCTTGTCTGCAATGTTCTCTTCCTGGTGTCTGCTTCTGCAGCTTGATGGTTTCCTTTGACACATATTGTGGTGTGTTAAAACGTAAAAAAAATAACAAGTGTTAATTCTACTTTACATTAAAATCTTAAATATAAAGCTTTGTTTTTATCAAACTATATGTCCTTTTATCTTATCTAGGTTTTTCTCCTTTTCACCATCTATTGCTAGTCAGTATTGTTTATGATTTTATACTGGTGAATTAGCGCATTTATCTTAAGTCCGTCTGACTGTGTCTATCATTTATAGTGTTTAAGGAGTGCTGTGTCTTATTGTTTCTCTTCTCTGCCATATTCCCCTTGCATGTCTACCTGATTTTTCTTTTTTTTTTTTCCTGCATTGCCTGGTTAGCTTACTTGAGAAGTTTGCTTGGTCACAAAGTCCCTTGGGGATCTATTCAGGACAGCATGTGCAGCCAGCCCTTGAAACCATGTCAAATGGTCCCTAGATCCTGAAAGGATGACGACTTCAAAGAGAAGCTTTATCAATCCAGCATCTTTTTAGAAACATGAGGGATAAGGTGTTGGGGTATAACAACCCTGATATTCACAAGTAACAATAATATTTATGGCCAAGGGTTAATTCCATGTTTTAGTCAGTAATAAAAAAAAATCTACATTCATGTACCCTAATTTATTTGTATACTGTTGCTTTTATGAAATTATTAACTTTAAAATAAATGTCAGTTTTCTGTATGTACTGAATATTTATGTAAATAAATGTGTGTATATATGGGTGTGTCTGTATATATATATATATATATATAATTGTGGGATATATAAGAGTTTTCAACTGTACTTCCCTCAACTTTGCATTATATTTTAATCAGAATAAAAAATGTATATAGAGAATTGTGTATAGTAATGTACCATCTCAGGAACATCGAAATGACCACTGGGCCAGATAATGCCCTCACCTTCATTATAACTTGGGGGCCCTGAGTCACTTTCAGTCAAAAGCGACTTGCACACTGTGATTGAATTTTAAATTATATTTGAAGTGCTGAATCCTAATCTATATTTGAATCAAGTGCTTTTGATTTTTTATAATTGTTATAATCTACAATATTTTGTACTCTGCAATTATTACTGTTTAAGTATAAAATTTAAGACACGTTATATTTTAAGTTGATTAAGCTTTTAAAATATTATTAATATATATTATTATTGTTGTGAGTGATTTATAGAATGCCATCATTTCCTTAGCCACACAAAATAAAGCTGAGGGTGCAATCCGACTTTCCCAGCTGTTTCTGATTTGCAGAGACTCCTTTAAAAATTTTCTAAATATTTATTTTAAGTCTTTTAAAATATATATTTTTTTAAGTATACAGTTAAACATCCTATTAACACCAAGAACTACAAGGTCCTGGATAATTCTTCCCAGTGGAGCAGTGCCATATTATTAGAATTGTTCATTCACTATTTTATTGTTTTCCTGAGTGTTTGTGTTCAGGGAAAAGACAGCAAATGAAATGATGTTTTAACTGACACCAGCTTAGACTTTTAAATCTCTTTTGCTGAATGAAGTATAGTGGGATGTTTAATGGACGCAGTTTGTCACCCAGGCAAGTAGCTGAGTAAAGATGATACCTTTATTAGCTAACCGATGTCTTTTAAATGCATGCATGCTGGAGCTGGAAACAATGAGTGAAGCTGAGGAGAGCCGAGAAAGCAAGGTCTTAAAATGACTCACATAAACATAACTAAGTGCAGTGTCCGATGTGCAAAACCAACGAGGCATAAATCATTTGTCAGTGTGACAAGGGACACCAAAATGACAAGGAAGTCAGGCTATAATGGATGAGCCAGGCTGCAAGTGATAAGGTGGGGGCAGTTAACTCATAAGGTACTGAAGACCTTCTGAATCATTTTGAATTTATAAGGGCCAGCACAAAAAGGACCAACTTCCTCAAACAATGCACACCATTTTTCGTTGACACTCTAGTATTGCTTTAATCAATTCTACCTGCTTTTTAAAAGTTTAACTAAAAATTCTGAACATTTTGGAGCACATTGGTTGCAAAATTAAATTTTAATTGTAGATTGTATGTTTATACAGCTGGACTGGTCATAATAAATGTCACCACAAAAATTGCTCTATACAGTAGTATAGTAAGTACTTTTTAACCCTTTTGCTGCAGGATATTCTATTTTTTGCGCACATTTTAAAATGTGCATTTTAGGCCTAAAATTTACTTAAAACCCCCAAAACATATTCTCTAAAAGCAGAGTTCTTGTAAAATAAAATGGCAGCAGTTGAAATGTTTTATGTCACACGATAACTACGCTGTTTATCAATTCTATATTTTCTTCAAAAAATAAACTCAAATTAATTTTAGTGTGCTTAAGTATAACAAAGTACCACTTTTTGGTAAAATATAAAATTAAGTAAAATTGTGAAGGCTTGTTTACACTTGCTTCAAAATGTGGCATTGGACACACTTTTTAAAGCACTCTGAATGCCAGTCAGAGCCAGTCAAAGCACCTAGCTAAAATGGTTACCCTACAGTCCTGTTTACACATTGTGTTTTCTTTGTTTCGCTTCATTTTAAAAATTATATCCCATGTCGCTTTCTTGATGCTTCAAAGCGTCTCCAATGCTTCCATTGAAGTCTTTGACAACACTCGCTTACAGCACCTGAAGCTTTTAAGGGGCTTTTATTCAGTGTTAGCTTCGTTTTGTTTTGAAGGTACTGCTGGTATGAGATATCCCAGGATGCACTGGGAAACCAACAAGCAAACTGGAAAGACTTCATCAGCAGTCACCTTGTGTGTATAAATTCTTAATGTGTCTGGTGCAGACTTCAATTCTGGTGTGCAGCTTGGAGCAGCAGGAAGGTGAGTGGGGTCCAGACTGAAGCGGAGGAACTAGCAGACAGCACACGTGGTCTTAAACATGGGAACGCTATAGCAGGAGGTGAGAGCGGGGATCCAGAGAGAGAACTGAGCTGCAGAGGATCAGCAGAGCTGGCTGACTGGAGCAGCTGAAACTATCAGCAGTCACATGTGGTGAGCAGCATAGGAGCAATATAGCAGGAGGTGAGCATGGGCCAGAGGGAGAGGAGAATCAGCAACCGGAATTTATGGGGAGGGTGAAATAGATAATAATGGGTGTTACCCGGAAGATATGAGAGTTAATTTACCTCAGACAATATTCAGGTTAAATGAGAGTTCTTTGACCATGAGTAAAAGTTTCAAAACAACAATATTTTATTGATAAATAACCTTGAAGCCTAAATTAATTCACAACAATTTTTTCTCTTACGTCCTCCGACAGTCGCCGCCTCTCCATATTCGTCACCATGGGGTTATTGACCTTTGCTCCGTGGGAGTAGCTAGGCAACAGAATATGTCAATATTAAAAGCTTTTAGCATATCCCACCCCCAGGGGGTGGTCCCCTCAGTCAATACCCTCCTGCTTCCTGTATCCATACCTCAGTTTCAGTGTCTAGCTATCAGGAGTAGCAGGCTGTTTCTGTGCTGGGGCTTTTGTCTCAGCCTTTATCTTCTTTTTTGATTTTATTTGAGTTTTTTTCTCTCTCTTTACTTAGCTGTTACTTTTTTCAGCATTAGTTAGTTCTTCTGATGAAGAGGATCGTGCTGGGTCTCGGGCTGGCCCCCCTGGTCACAGGTTGTGGGCCAGTGGCTTCCCAGCCTGCCATCAAGCGTTCAGTCAGGTTTTTTCCTGGCATGTGTGAACGACCCATCCCTGTTCGCTGCAGGGATGCTGCGGTGAGGTGGCTACCTCACTGGACACCATGCGGTTTCGCACCACAGTTCTACTGCGTCCTGGCTGCGACTCTCCCTGTCTTTTGTACAGCGGCTTGATCGCTTGGGCGGGTTCCCCACGCCGTTCGCAAGGTAAGTGTACTCTGTGTGGGGACCTGTCTGTTTTAGTGGGTGTCAGTCTGGGACTGTGTAACCCTGCATTTTTGTACACACTATTGGGCTCCCTGTCTGGTTTGCTGCTTCTGTGGGCTGCAAGGAGGGGGGCCATCCTGCACTGCACTGTGCTGTGTTGCAAGCGGTGTATTTTCTCTGTGTGACATGCTGTATGCTGTGGGGCATGATGTGAGACATGTTATGCATACATGCGGCGGCCGCTGCTGCGGTCCGCAATTTTCTTATTAATAGCATATGCTGGCCATTACTGTGCGAGGAGAGCGGCGTTTTTGGCGCCAAGCGCCGCCATTTTGGCGGCGATCGCTCAGACCACATGTCAGCGCTGCATGCTCTGCCTTTACAGTCCCCCACCGGCGGCCCTGTTTGTGGAGCCTTCCATAGACTTTATAGGAGCTGTCTGTATTACATCACTTCCTTTGCCCTGAGACCAGCGATCGATGCAGCAGCCTGAGGGATCTCTCCAGGTTTACCTTCCTTATTCCTGTATTCCTTGCCTAAGTTTGTTGTACTTCTCCCTGTGGGGGTCGGTGTGTGCTGTGTTGTGTGCGGTGGGCTACGCTGCCGCGCTCTTAAAGGGACAGTACCCCTTTTTTTCCTGCAAACTTCTGGGGCATGGATTCTCAGGAAAGCAAATTTCCTCCCACTTTAGTGGGGGGCCAAGGGTCTGCTGCTTCCCCCGAGGGAGGCGATTTGGCTACCATTGTGGTTAACCTAGCTGCTCAGGTGCAGATGCATGTGGCTGCTCAATCCACAAAACGGCCCAGAGTTTCAATTTCCTCTGATTCAGAGGGCGAGGGTGATGGGGCTGCTATGGCTGGGGTTCCCTTATCGGGGTCCCGTTCGTCCCTGGACTTTGTAAGGTCGGAAGGGGAGGCAGAGGTTGAAGGGGTTGATGATTCCCCCCCTGGCTCGTCTGAAGAGCTTGCAATCATGGATGAATTGGTTGCTTCTATCAAACAAACGCTGCATTTGCAGGATGAACCATGTCCTCCTGCCGTCCTGGCCTCTTATGGGACGCAGCGGAGACGCAAATCATCACAGGTTTTCCCTTGCACTGAGGATTTTCAGCGCGCTGTTAGTGAACAATGGCGCAATATAAAGAAGCCTTTTGCTGTGCCAAGTAGGTTCAAGCTGCGTTATCCCTTCACACCCACCACTGATGAACGTTGGTGTGTGCCACCTCCGGTGGATCACGCGGTGGCGGTTTTGAATAAATCTACTGCGATTCCGGTGGAGGATACCCCGGTGTTCCGGGATCCCACGGACAGGAGACTGGAGTCTCTTGCCCGCCATACTTACTCGGTTACCGGTTCCATGCTAAAAGCTATTTTTGCTTCCCTTATGGCAGCTCAGGCTGTCGCGGATTGGACGCAGGTGCTTAGGCGCGTCCTGGTGGCTGATTCTGCCCCGCCGACAACGTTGGCTATGGTGGATCAAATTCATCAGGGTGTCATGTATTTGTGTGATGCGGACTTAGATGTAATCCCTTTGGCTGCACGTGTGCACAGCGTGGCGGTGTTGACACGCCGCTTGATTTGGCTGAAATGTTGGTCTGTGGACCAATCTTCTCGCAAAACTTTAGCTAATCTACCCTATACGGAATCTCGCCTTTTTGGCGACTTCTTGGATACGCTGATAAAGGGGATCTCTGGGGGTAAGAGCACGCTCTTGCCCCAGTCTCACAAGGCTAAGGTTGCTCAAGGTAAGAAGCATGCTTCGTTTAGACCCTCTCAGGGGTCCTTTCGTGCCTTTCGGTCGCACTATAAGGGCAAACCCTTCAAAGGTCAAGGCTCCAAAAAGAAGCCCTGGTCAGGTAAGCAGAAGTCCGGCCAGTCCGGGTCCACTGCCCATAACAATGTGGCCTGAAGGGGCGCCCTCACCCAGTTCTGGGGTGGGGGGACGTTTGCTCGGTTTTCTTCAACCCTGGCTGGCCCGCGTTCGGGACAGGTGGGTTCAGGAGTTCGTTCGGTCCGGTTACAAGATCGAGTTTCTCTCTCGGCCGGCGAGCAGATTTTTCCCCTCAAATCTTCAACTGTCTCCGGAGCGTTTGCGAGATCTGCACCTGGCGGTGCGGGACCTGCGGGCTCAGGGAGTGGTGGTTCCGGTGCCTCATCGGGACAGATTTCGAGGGTTTTATTCAAATCTGTTCACTGTGCCCAGAAAGGAGGGCAAGGTACGTCCAATTCTGGACTTAAAAGCTCTGAACCGCTCGGTGGTGGCTGCTCTAGTTCCGGGAGAATTCATGGCATCCATCGATTTGAAGGATGCGTACCTTCACATCCCCATTTTCGAGGGTCACCAGAGGTACCTTCGATTCGCCATTGCAGAGGATCATTACCAATTTGTGGCGCTGCCTTTTGGTCTCGCTTCGGCTCCGCGGGTGTTCACCAAGGTGCTTGCACCGGTTCTGGCTTTATTGAGAGCCCAGGGCATCTCGGTCCTGGGGTATCTGGACGACATTCTGGTTCGGTCTGCGACCAGTCAGGGTCTGGTGAAGGACCTGTCCGTCACAATGCAAACTCTACAGGAGTTTGGTTGGACGATAAACTTTCCAAAATCGACGCTGTGCTCGTCGGTTCGTCTTCCCTACCTGGGAATGATCCTGGACTCTGTTCAGGCGAAGGTCTTCCTGCCGAAGACAAGCTCAGGACACTTCAGGAAGAAGTCAGGTCCCTCCGGGACGTTCCGTGCTCATCCCTCCGGACGGGCATGAGGTGTCTAGGTTTGATGGTCTCGGCCTTCGAGGCGATTCCCTTTGCCCAGTTTCACACGCGGGGTCTCCAGGCGGAGATCCTGTCCAGGTGGGACGGGCGACCACAATCTCTGGATCTTCAGATCTCGTTGAGTCCTCGCACCAGAAGGGATCTTCTGTGGTGGCTACAGTCCCCGGCCGTGTCGGGGGGCAAGTCTTTTCGTCCTCTTTCGTGGACGGTGATCACCACGGATGCCAGCCTGTCGGGCTGGGGTGGTGTTCTGGGCGTTCTGTCCGCCCAGGGTACTTGGTCGGAGGGGGAATCCTCCCTTCCGATCAACGTTCTGGAATTGCGGGCGATAAATCTCTGCCTTCGACGTTGGACGGACAGGCTTCAGGGCCGTCCGGTTTGGGTGCAGACGGACAATGCCACAGCGGTGGCCTACATAAACCACCAAGGGGGCACCAGGAGTGCCCGAGCGGCTCGGGAGGTGGCCGATATTCTGTCTTGGGCCGAGACGCACGTCCCGGCGATCACGGCGGTTCACATTCCGGGGGTGGAGAACTGGCAGGCGGATTATCTGAGTCGCCAGACCCTGGACCAGGGGGAATGGTTGCTCCACCCGGATGTTTTCCGGATGTTGTGCGCGAAGTGGGGTCTCCCAGATGTGGACCTGTTCGCGTCTCGTCTGAACAACAAGGTGGGAAGGTTCGTGGCAAGGACGCGCGATCCTCGGGCAGACGCGTCGGACGCGTTAGTGGCTCCGTGGCATCAGTATCGACTGATGTACGCATTCCCACCGATTCAGTTACTATCCAGGTTCCTTCGCAGGTTGTCCTCGGAACTGCTCACGGTGATTCTGGTGGCGCCAGACTGGCCTCGCCGGTCTTGGTACGCAGACCTCGTGAATCTGGCGGTCGACGCTCCATGGCGTCTGCCTCTTCGAGAAGATCTTCTGTCTCAAGGACCGATATTCCATCCTGCTTTACAGTCGCTGGCTTTGACGGCCTGGCTGTTGAAACCGAGGTCCTGAGGGATAGGGGTCTCTCCCCGGAGGTCATTCATACTTTGATCAACGCTAGAAAGACTTCTTCGGGGAAGGTTTACTACCGTACTTGGAAGGCCTATTTTGCCTGGTGTGAGTCCAGGGGGTTTTCCCCTCGCTCATACTCGGTGTCTAGGGTGTTGTCTTTCCTTCAAACAGGTGTGGACCAGCGTTTGGCGTTGGCCACGATTAAGGGTCAGATTTCTGCGCTGGCCATTCTTTTTCAACGCCCTGTGGCGTCTAATTCTTTGGTTTGCACTTTTGTTCAAGGGGTGCGACACCTGGTCCCTCCTAGGAGGGAGCCTTTGCCTCCATGGGACTTGAACCTCGTTCTGTCCGTGTTGCAACATGCTCCCTTTGAAAAGATCAGGGAGATCTCGTTGCCTCTGTTGTCCAAGAAGGTCGCTTTTTTGGTGGCGATCACTTCGGCTCGCAGAGTGTCGGAGCTGTCAGCCTTGTCCTGCAGGTCTCCGTATCTGGTGATTCACTTAGATAAGGTGGTCTTGCGACCTAACCCTTCTTTTCTTCCGAAAAGGATTTCGGAATTTAATCTCAATGAGGACATTGTCTTGCCTTCACTTTGCGCGAAGCCTAAGCATCCGAAGGAGGTGGATTTACATTCCTTGGATGTTGTTCGGGCGATCAGGGTTTACCTGTCAGCGACTAAATCTTTTCGCAAGACGGATTCTCTTTTTGTCCTTCCTGAGGGGCCTCGGAAGGGCTTGGCGGCGTCGGCTTCTACCATCGCCAAATGGATCAGACAGACTATTGAGCAGGCATATGCTTTGAAGGGAAAGGTTCCCCCTATGCCTGTGAAGGCGCACTCTACCAGATCTCTGAGTACGTCTTGGGCCTGTCATCATCGGGCCTCTGTGGCCCAGGTGTGTAAGGCGGCGACTTGGTCGTCCGTTCACACCTTCTCAAAGTTCTACAAAGTGGATGTTCAGGCATTGGCAGATGCTTCCTTTGGCCGCAAGGTTCTTAGTGCGGCAGTACCTTAGGGTCCCTTATTTTTGGGCCCTTGGCTGTTTGGGATGTTTTTATCCCTGGGTTATTTGTTCTTCCTGGGTTGTTTCTCCTGTTGAGCAAAGTTTTTTTTCATGTTGCCCAGCTGGTTTCCTTCCTTTGGTAAGGTTCCTTTCTCTGATGTGGGTCTAGCGTTGCCTTAGGCGCGGCTGCGTTTCCCACCCCTCATGTATGCACTGCTTTGGGACGTCCCCATGGTGACGAATATGGAGAGGCGGCGACTATCGCAGGACGTAAGAGAAAACGGAATTTTTGTAAAACCTTACCTGTAAAATTCCTTTCTCTGAGTCCTCCAACAGTCGCCGCCCCCGCCCCTCTTTTGGGGTTTGTTTATGTACTCTACTGCTATTCTACTGAAACTGAGGTATGGATACAGGAAGCAGGAGGGTATTGACTGAGGGGACCACCCCCTGGGGGTGGGATATGCTAAAAGCTTTTAATATTGACATATTCTGTTGCCTAGCTACTCCTACGGAGAAAAGGTCAATAACCCCATGGTGACGAATATGGAGAGGCGGCGACTGTCGGAGGACTCAGAGAAAGGAATTTTACAGGTAAGATTTTACAAAAATTCCGTTATCTCTACTACATACACAAAAAGGAAAATATTCAAAGTTTAACTGAACACATAAAGCGTATAGGATTCAAATTATTATGATATGCACCGCAAGACAGACAACAAATACTACAAACAGGTATACATTTAAGTGCTAGGAGGTGTCTTGATATTTACCAGTGGTTTAAGATGATATGGGGTTCCCTTCTGAGGTCCATGGCTCCTACCTCTTCTCTGCTCACCTTGGAATAATATACCCCTCTATCCCACAGACTTGTTAAGGGCTATTCTGATTGGTTCAGCTATCCTTCCCTGTCCCTCCCTCTGGGCGTATCTCGTTCAGGATTGGACAACTTCCTCTTCACCTAGCTTAGCATAATTCAGCCCCTTGCTAACCCCTCCCCTCTGTTGGAGGGAGATTTTAATTATTCATGTTGATTTGCTCTGAAATTGAAATTTAAGATATTCAAGGTCCATTGCATATCTTAATGAGAGTTCTTTGATATTGAGGCTGAATTTAAGGGAGGACAGGACATGGTCTATTACACTATTGCATTGACCCCAGGATGTCTGGCTCACAGGAACTTAATTACAGTCTGGTACTATCAGTATGTGTTTAAGTGTAAATAGCAGGCCACCTCCTGGGTAGCAAAAATCTTGCCCTTCAAACAGACTTATCCTTTTATGTGTTTAAGTGTAACTAGCAGGTGCCCCCTGGTAGCTCAGACATGCATTTCAAGCGGATTTGTTAACCATTGATTACTACTGCCAGTACGTCTAGATTACACAACTTACAAATCTACCATCATATATCAAATATGGGTTTGAAATCAAAACTTTGTAAATTTATATTTACATCCATCTATTTACAATTACTAATGGAGATTACACATAAATACCTCATAAGGCAATATGGGTCAGACAGGTCAGACAGGGGTCTGTACCTTTTGGTGGGTGGAATGGGGAAAGAAAGGGGAGGGCTGTGTCAGGTGATAATAAAAGTTCCCATGTTACAACCAACTATTGAAATTGGTACTATTTGTATTAAAATAAAAAAATATGCAAAATACTTGTGCAAAATGTGACAAAGTTTTAAAGTTTTTGTTTACCAATGCCAGACGTCTGCCAAGCAAAATTCATGAGTTGGAAGCCTTGAGGCTTGAATTGATTGAATTGGTATTGCCGAATATTAGCTTCATTCTTCACACGACTGGGCTAATAATATGCTATGCTCTCTTTCGGAGAGACAGGGTAAAACAGAGGGGTGGTGGTGGTGTCTGTCCCTATGTGAGAAGTCATCTCAAAGTGAGTGTGAAAAAGGACCTAGTTGATAGAGAGTGTGATGAGGCTGAAGCATTGAGTGGAATTGCATATGGGTGTATGTACTACAAAGGTAATTATTGGAGTTTGGTACAGGCCACCCAATGTTATTGAGGAGGTAGAGATTCAACTCCTTGCAAAGATAGAAAGGGC
The DNA here is from genome assembly GCF_965119305.1 of Pelophylax lessonae. Lineage (NCBI taxonomy): Eukaryota > Metazoa > Chordata > Amphibia > Anura > Ranidae > Pelophylax > Pelophylax lessonae. The sequence continues at coordinate 69,632,713 of NC_138776.1, forward strand.
TGCAAGTGCTGGGACATAATGGGGGATTTTACCTTCCCAGAGATTGACTAGAGTAATGGCACTGCAGGAACATTTAAGGGGCAAAAAATGTATAACCCTACTACAGTACAAGACAATTTTTTGTTACAGTTTATAGAGGCCCCAAAAAGAAATGATGCTCTGCAAGACCTGGTATTCTCAAACCATGCAGAGCTTGTTACTAATGTTCATATAAAAGAACATCCGGGCAGCAGTGACCATAACATGATTTACTTTTACCACTTCAGCTCCGGAAGGTTTCCGCCCCTTCACGACTAGGCCATTTTTTGTGATACGGCACTGCATTGCTTTAACTGACAATTGCGACGCTGTAAACAAATAATATTTGTGTCCTTTTATTCCCACAAATAGAGCGTTCTTTTGGTGGTATTTTATGCTTTAAACAAAAAAAGAGCGACAAGACAATATTTCTTACTGTTTGTACACATATTCAATAAAAAAATGTAAAAATTTTTTTTTTTTTTCAATTTAGGCCAATATGTATTTTGCTACATATTTTTTGGTAAAAAAAAACCCTCAAAGAGTGTATACTGATTGGCTTTCGTAAAAGTTATAGCGTCTAAAAATTATGGGATCATTTTTTTTTTTTTTCATTAGTAATGGTGGCGATCAGCGACTTATTGTGGGACTGCGAGATTGCGGTTACTAAGTCACACTTTTGACACTTTGGGGAACCAGTGACACCAATACAGTGATCAGTGCTAAAAATATGTACTGTCACTGTACTAATGACACTGGCAGGGAAGGGGTTAACATTAGGGGCGATCAAAGGGCATGATTACTAACTTTAGGGGATGTGTTTTAGATAAATAAAGAACAGAAACGACTGTGTGTGAACAAACTGAAAGATATATTCCCATGGGCAATAAGTTAAAAGGCTAAAAATAAAACCTATGTGGCTCAGTAAAAAGGTTAGGTCTGAGCATGTAGGTCCTTTACAAAATATTCTGGAGTGGGTGACTGGGGACAAAGAGAAGGCAAATGTATTAAATACCTTCTTCAGCTCTTTGTATACAAAGGAACATGGGGGAGCTCATGTCCATAATGGGGATTATATTGACCAAGCCCCAAATGATCCACAATGGGTCAAAAAATACTTAGACAAAAGGTAAAGGTGAATAAAGCACCTGGACCAGAAGGCATACCCCCACAAATCCTAAAAGAGTTGTAATTTCAATGGCATTGTTTCAAATTTTTAATTTCTCTTTCGTCCACCGACGGACATAGCTGCTGCTTTAAATCATAGACGGATGGGTAATAAGCCCCTCCCACTAGGAGTGACCAGGTAGAGCCAAAGGCTTTGATACGCCCAGGGGGGTGGGGTCCCTTGGTTATTACCCCTGGCCTCACTGTTGCATCTTCAGTTTTAGCTGCCTGGTCTTAGGATTTATCTGGAGACTACTGAGTCCTTTCGTAAGTCGAACTCTGTTTGTGAATATGGATGGACCCCGTAAGGGTCAGGCTGCGTCTGCGGCGACCATTTCTCGATGGATCAGACAGACCGTGGTGAAGGCGTATTCTCTTAAGGGCAAGGTGCCTCCTTTCCCTGGCACGGCTCACTCTACACGGGCGTTAAGTGCCTCTTGGGCTTCGCCATCAGGCGTCAGTGATGCAGGTTTGCAAGGCGGCCGCTTGGTCATCTGTACATACGTTCACCAAATTTTACGGAGTGGATGTGTTAGCATCCTCGGATGCGTCCTTTGGTCGCAAAGTTTTGCAGGCTGGCATTTAAGGAGCAGTATACTTATCCTTCTCCTTTAAGGTTTTGCTACAATTGAGCCCCAGTTGTTGCTTGTTGGGCTCAATTAATATAGTTGGCTATGTTATCCATGGGAATTGCATTCTTTTAAGTTTGTCTTTTCCCCACCCCTCAGTGGTTACTGCTTTTGGATGTCCCATCTGTCTATGATTTAAAGTAGCAGCTACGTCCGTCAGTGGACGAAAGAGAAAATGGGATTTTTTACTTACCGTTGAATCCATTTCTCTGAGTCCACCGACGGACATAGCTCCCACCCCTCTTTTCTCTGAAGAGTTGGGTTTTGGTTTATTATTCACTGCTTGCAACTAAACTGAAGATCCAACGGTGAGGCCAGGGGTAATAACCCAGGGACCCGCCCCCTCTGGGCGTGTCAAAGCGTTTGACTCTACCTGGTCACTCCTAGTGGGAGGGGCTTATTAACCATCGTTCTATGATTTAAAGCAGCAGCTATGTCCGTCGGTGGACTCAGAGAAATTGGTTTTATGGTAAGTAAAAAATCCCATTTTTAGGGACTCTTTAATGACTGGTATAGTACCGCTAAATTGTCGTAAGGCCAACATGGTGCCTATATTTAAAAAGGGGTCACATTTCTTACCAATTAACTATAGACTTGTTCATTTAACTTATGTATTTAGAAAGATACTGGAGAGTTTTATAAAATACCACATAGATGAGTTTTTGAATTGCTTTGTTGGACAAATCTAATTTCTTTTTATGAGGAGGTGAGCAAAACATTGGACAGAGGGGTGGCTGTGGACGTAGTTTACTTGAATTTTGCAAAAGTGTTTGACACAGTTCCCTACACATGGCTAATGTGTAAGGTCAAGGCTTGGAAAAATAATTGTGTGAATAAATAGAAAACTGGCTAAAAGACTGTATTTAGAGAGTAGTGGTTATTGATTTATACTCTGAATGGTCGAGGGTTGTAAGTGGTGTACCCCAAGGTTCAGTGTTGGGACCCCTTACTTAAGTCTGGGATTAAAAGTACAATTCTAGTCTTTGCAGATAACACCATGCTATGCAGTGAAACAACGTACAGGATGTCTCCAACTTACAAGCCAACCTCAATGCACTGTTTAATTGGGTAACTATGTGGCAAGTGAGGATTAAAGTTGAACAATGTAGCTTTGCACCAGTGGGTAAAAACATGCAAGCATCATACATACTAGGGGGAGTACAACTCGGGGAGTCAGTGGTGGAGAAGGATCTGGGGGTTTTGGTACATCAATAGCATGCAATGCCAAGCAGTGGTTTCCAAAGTGATCAAAATTCTTTCTTGTATTACATGAGGCATAGACTACAGAGAGAGATATCATTTTGCCCCTGTACAAATCATTAGTAAGATCTCATCTGGAATATGTAGTTCAGTTTTGGGCTCTAGTTAACAAAAAATATAATATTAGGGAATTGGAGAAAGCTTCCCGGGCGCGACCGACATAGGTCTACATCGGTTTGCGCAGGAGAGCCACCCTGCTGCAGTAAAAAGATGGCAGGTGGGTCGAAAAGTGGTTAAAAAGGCCTACATTTTTTCCAAATGCTCATAACTGGATACTCATTTTTATAGGTAAGGTCGATCCAGGGAATGTCAGATTGCCTGTTGGGGGATAGGGAAGGAATTTTTTCCCTCCCACTGCTTTATTTTTTTGCCTTCCTCTGGATAAACTGTAGGTATAGGTGTGTGTGTGTATATATATATATATATATATATATATATATATATATATATAGAGAGAGAGAGAGAGAGAGAGAGAGATTTACTATTTGTGTGTGAGCGTGTTTTCCGTCTGTGTTGGTTCAACTGGATGTAATTGTGTCTTTTTTCCAACCAGATTACCTATGTAACTAGAGGATCAGCAGAGCTGGGGGTTACTACAGAATGGGGGATCAGCATGGCTGGGTGTACCACTGAGTGGCACATCAGCAGGGTTAGGCACAATACTGAATAGGGGTGCTATTGAGCTGAGGTTCTACAAATAGAAAATCAACATACACAGGGCATTTGCCAAACTTCATTAAAGCATCACAGAAGCATCAAAAAAGCATGTTGAAGCAGTAGACCTTTTTTTTGTGAGTTAAAGTCAAAGCAAGTGTAAATGAGACCTTAAATATGTCAAGCCTCAAAATTGTATGCATTGGTGAAATGGCAAAAAAAAAAAAAAAAAAAGACGACATTACCCCAAACTTTCCATACATGATGCTTTAAAAGCATTTACAGCTCGTTAATTTAGAAATGATAGGAAATGATGGCCTTACAATTATTGCTCTTACTCCAGCGTGTGGCAATTCCTAATATGTGTGGTGCAATCGTTTTTTTGTAAGTATGGTAGCATAGTGAAGGTGACATGAGGGGGTCTATTGGACTCCTGATGTCTCCTCTGAGCTCTAATGAAGCTGATCAAACATAGGCTGTGCTTATCCAGGTTCTGTTCCAGCCTCTCTGGCTGAGGTTTGACAGCTCTAAACCCAAATTTGCTCAGTGCTGAATGCTTCATGGTTTATACTTCACAAGGTACATCATTCACTGATCTTCCACTACTCTACATCCTGCTGTTTGCGATTGGGGTCCAAGGCACCCAAGAGGGACAGGTTAATCTGGGACATACAGCGGGGGGGGGGGTGGATGTTATACTAATCCTCACTGTAATACATGTAAACTAACTCTCAGCTGCTATAGCAGCTAAAAAAGTTTGTGTAACCGCCAGCACTGCTGCCAAAGTAAAAGTTATAAAGGGTTAATGCATAACAGGTGCAATTTTATATAAAATACATTTGTTAAATGCATTTTGATGAGAGGAGAATTCCAATAGAATGTAACACAAAACTGATATAGCTTTGGTTAGTGTTAGACTTTTTATATGGAAATTCTACACTCCAGAGGTGTGTCATTGAAGAGATCTCTGCCTGTGTTAATATTGTTTAATTTATAACATATAGCAGCATGGTGGGTGAGTAGTTGGCCTTCTCGTTTTGTAACCCTTGATTCTGGTTTTGAAGCACACCAGGGGCATTGCCCAATATTTTTGTGGGTTGCCTCCATGTTTACTTTCTGGTACTAGCTAGTTTGACATCTGACCAAAGTGGCTCTGGAGAATGAGTGTGTTTTTGCAAGTGTAGAAGTTATTTTACATTGTAATCATCTTTTGGGGTAGGAAATAATGTTGTTTATGTACTTGAAAAGGTTTTGCATAGTGTATTCACCGTAAATATACAGAAAACAAATAGCTCTATATTTGTTGATTTCTGTTAAATGTCCCACTCACCTGAAGTAGAAGTCCACACTTTAAGCGTTGTATAGTTATTCTAGCTGTCTAGCATTTACACATGGCTTTCTTTTTTTAAACTTCTGTTGTGCAAAATGGTTATTGGCATGTGGTCACTTTGTTCTTACCTAAAATTATCACCAAAATAAGAGATTCTTATTCAGGCTTGTCTATATGTTAATTTGCAAAATTCAAACGCTGATTTTTGTGGTGAGGACATAAAAGAGGTTTTCTTCTGATGACTCTTCCATGAAGACCATATTTGTACAAGTATCTCTTTATAGTGGAATAGTGTACCACAACTCCAGTGTCTGCCAGATCTTTCTGGAGGGATCGTGCAGTCAAACGTGGGTTTTGAATTGTTTTTCTCACAATCCTGAGAGCTGTTCTGTCTGATATTTTTCTTGGTCTTCCAGAGCTTGCTTTAACTTCCACTGTTCCTGATGACTGCTATTTCTTAATTACATTCCGAACAGAGGATATTGACATCTGAAAACGCTTTGCTATCTTCTTATAGCCTTCTCCAGCTTTGTGAGCGTCAACTATTTTCAGTTTCAGTTTTCTAGACAACTGCTTAGAAGATCCCATGGTGCTAATTGTTGGGGCAAGGTCAGATGAGTCTGGGCATTTAAAACCTTTGAGATTGACATCACCTGGTCTTCCCAGATGATGATTGAGAACAATCCATGGCACTGGCAGGTCTCAGCCTTGCAAAGGGGGCAGTGCATGCTATAAATTCTGCAGGGTGCCCAAACTTTTGCAGACACCATTTTTTTTTGTTTTCTGTAATTTTGAAAGTGTCAATGATGGAAATAAAATCTAACTTTTTTTGACATATTATAAGAATGTCTAATCTGTAATTTGATGCCTTTTGGAGATTTTTCCATTTTTCCTTGGCTTCTTTATGCACATTAATACAAATTTTTACCTGGGGTGCCCAAACTTTCGATCACCACTGTATCTCTGTGTTGGACAGAATCTTCATACACGAGGGCTTATACAACTTTGCTGCATGTAGCTGTTAGTCTTCTGCTGTTCCTGTAGAAGAATCTGTTCAGAATGAGTATACAATAGACATCTCCTGTGTGTAAAAGATAGTAAGAGAGCATTCTTTGTGTACAGCCATTAAATATTTGTATTATTAACTAGGTTCTGGACTGTCCATACCACAAGCTGTACTGTATCTACTAAAGATAAATGTGAGTGAGGGTCAAGTGTACCAAGCTAAGCATGGGCATAAATGGCCAATTTGTGAAGAAGATTAGAGTTTGCAAAAATAAGTTAACTATTTGAAATAATATTTATTGGTTTTGTTTTCTGGTTATTGTTTCTAATAGTCTGTTTGGAGACTATTAAAATGCTTAGAAGAGCATTTTTTTTACTTACAGGTTAACTTCCAGTTTGCTGGTGATTCTGTTGTTCCTGTAGGTCTAATCTAATACTTCTGAAGTCATACAATATATATATAATGTGTTAGAGGTGGCAAGAATAGGAGTCTGTTCTTGTCCTCCAGCCTAAAAATATCTAATGTCTAATATCTAATATCTAATATCTAAATATCTAATATCTAATTAAACATTGGACACCCCTCTGGTCACAAATTGAAAATCATCTAGGACCTACCTCTAACCTTAATCTAATGCTCCTGAGAGATCTTTGGATCCCATGGAACTTAGCTAAGCTCCCACCTACGGTGAAATCTTCCCTCCAAGCCTGGAGAACGGTTAATAAAATAGAACCAAGAGCGATACCTCCCGACATTGACAAACTACCCTTATCCATCCTCACGACTATCTATTCCAACCTAAACGTCTCCAAATTGAAAGTCCTGGGACTGACTCAAGTCTCGCAACTCCAGTCTCCTTTAGGCCCCAAGAGTAAAGAAGACTTAACGACAGAATTTAAACTACCGCCCGACACATCGATGACTGTTTCAAAAATACTCTTTCTTATAGGGAAACACTCCTTATCCTCTACCCATGTCAATTTACCTACATGGAACTTCCTGATAACAAACCCCCCAGTTAACAAAGGTATATCGACCTTCTATGATATCCTATCAGGTGATACCTCTTCCCAGAAGACGGTTAATATGCTTAAATGGGAGAAAGACCTGAAAATAACTTTCACTTTTAAACAGTGGCAGACAGCTCTACGGTCTATATATAAATTTTCTAAGTGCACTAATCACTGGGAAACTACAGTTAAAATTGTTAATAGATGGTATTATACGCCCTACAGGTTGGCCAAGATGGCGCCATCGATATCCTCCCTATGTTGGAGGGAATGTGGCAAAACGGGAACCTTACATCATATTTTATGGGGTTGTGCATCACTCACGAGCTTTTGGCATACTATTTTCCGGTGTATTTCCTCCTGCACAGGAGTTCTTTCACCTCCAAATCCAGAATTGGCTATAATGAATATCAACATCAAACTTTACCCTCATAACCATAGACAAATGGTAACCCACATATTGTTAGCAGCCAAGACCTTGATTCTCCACAATTGGAGATCTACTACTACTCCCAATCTGTCTGAAGTGATTACGCTCGTGAATGATAACTATCTCTGGCAATTAACTCCCTGTCATATAAAAAATTCCAAAAGTCCTGGGAATGTTGGCCTTATCTGAATCAGGCATTAAGGCTCTCTTGAAATAATTGTATCTTCCTAATGACCCGTGTGGTGGAGGGATGGCTCCCTCAAACCGGACCTGGCGACATCGTTTCTTAGGGCTCTAGGTCCGGGGTGGATGGGCCTCCCGCCCCCCATACTACATCCAAGCATGGCTGTATACTTTATCTTTATTATGCTACGTTATGCCACCTTCCTACCATACGACATATCGTTGTATAACATGTGATGCTTTGAATATGGTATGATATAATGATATTCCTGATAATTCTGATTGTCTGCTTTTGCACCATTCATCTGTTGTTCTCACTATATGAGTGTGTACATGCATTGGAACCTGTTGAATATTTCAATCTTTTGTATTATCTGTTTTGTCTATATTTTCTTATGTAAAAAATCAATAAAAATGTATTGAATGAAAAAAATAAAAATATCTAATGATACTCAGTAAAATGTAGCTTACAGTTGAGTATTCATATGCTTTAAGGTAAGGTTGCACCAATACCATTTTCTTTTTAAAAGTACCAATACTTTTGGTCTAGTACTTTGCTTTGGGGAGTGGTTTCCATACAAATGGAATGGGCGCATATTGCACTGCAAAGAATTGCAATGCAATTTGAACAGGAATGCAGTGTGATACTTGTCTGAATTGCATGCGGTTTTCCCACCGCTTCTGTTTGAATGCAGGCTTGTCACAGTGATTTCAGCCTGGGTTCACACAAGTAAAGTGTGGGAAACCGCATGAAATAGAGACAGGAATTACACTGCATTTAGGTTCAATTTGCATGCAATTTTTGCAGTGTAATTTGCGCCTTTTCATTTTGTATGGATGGGGATTGCACCGCAAAGTATCGGCTTCGTACTGGGAGCATTTTCAGGAGTTCTTGTGAAAATACTTGGTATCGGTGCATCCCTACTTTAAGGCAATACAGTCACAGGAATGGTTGTTGTTTTTTTTTCTCTCTCTCTATATATATATATATATATATATATATATATATATATATATATATATATATATATATCAAAGAAAGAGAGAAAAAGAGAAAATTCTTATTAAGATTAAACTTCAGATAACTGTCTGAAAGCAAATTGTTAAAACACAACCACTAGGTTTTCGATATCATTAAGAATATTCTAATTTTGTATTTCAGTTTTACAAAATTACATATTTCTTTCCAGAACCTTTTTTTTTTTTTAACTGCTTCTCAGATGAAATAATGGCTGTATTATTGTTGCCAAACCTCTTCTGGGGCCTCTTACCATGTCGAATGTAATGGAGTTCAGTAACAGAGATATTATGATTAAGGGATCGGTGCCAGCACAGCAGGTGAACATGCCGTCCTTTGAGGATCAGAGATGTGGCCGGTAATAGGAGAGAGGCTGGCTGCTTGCCTGGAATCGCCCTTCCTGATTAATGATATGTGGAGGTACCACATGGTAAGGTTACCCCAGACTGAGCAATGTATCAGTTCTCGGTTCTAGTCTGAAGTCTGTGATCAATCGTTAGCCAAGCCAACATGTCTTCCTTCAGATAAACTCTTCACACTATGGCAGTTTCCAAGCGATGCTCCCCATTGATAACGATTTGGGTACCATTTATTAAACAGGGCTTCTCTGCAATTTAAACTTCAGAAAGGGATGATAAAGTTAACTCTCTTAAGATTTGAACGGGAATCATATTAATCATTTGCCCGTACAATAGTTAGGTCCATCTGCAGGGGATCAAGAACTGTTACTCTTGTTTGCTTTGAATTTATCAGACGGAATTTACTGCCAGCGCATATTTGTGATTGCCACTTTGCCCGCGTAATACATTTATCACGTTGACTTAGATTAATGCTTGCCTGTTTTATCTCCTTTAATTTTGAGTCTTGGGTTAAGCAGGAATTATTTTTAGCGTGTTCCAGAGCGCAGCTAATCCTGATAGTTTATGAAGGGAAATTGCTTTGTTATTAAGACATTTAAAGAGCAGGATGGTGCAAAAGTGATTTCAGATTTCATGTAGGTGCTTGTCGTTAGTCATGCTAATCTAGGAAGAAAAAAATGCCATGTAGCCTTTGGTACTGGCTAGTTAGAAATAATATGTTAAGGAGGAACCCCATTGCAAACTAAATCCAAAATGGATTGAACTTCAAGATATACTGTTAAATCTGAACCTCTGATAGATAGAACACAAAACCAGTTAAATATTTACCTAAATAGAATTTTAATGCAACTTGTACAAGTACTTGAATTTGTAAACCCTTGTACAGCACGGCTCACACTGGGAGAGGGGGTGGTAAGTCAGGCTTAGCTGCCATACATAGTACTGTTGACAGTCTAATACCGACAGCTTGTTAAAAGGAGAAGAGAATATAAGGTGCCAGTTGGGTTCTGCTGCATAAACAGCTAAATGAAGAGAACAAGGTGATGACCTTTATGGCACTTATTTTTTATTAGAATTGTAAAAAAATGTTTCAATTTCTTTCAGATTGATAGTGCTTTCTCTGTTTACTGGGTCAGAAAAGTGGTACAGTTTCCCTAGCAGCAGCACAAATGACAATAAACACGGGGCACAGATGACAATACCTGACAGAGGTGCTAACTCTTCCACATTCTACCTAGCCAAATGTTTGTCAGGGTGTACACTTTTTCTCTGGTAAAAGACATTTTCAGTATAAAATATGTACCATTGATACAACTTTTGTCCAGATATCTTAAGATGAGAATGATGCTCTGCAACTAAATGGGACAGCATAAATGAGAATAAATACACCACTGAACTATATATATATATATATATATATATATATATATATATATATATATATATACACGTGTACTGTATATATGTGAAATGTTTTATCTGCCAAAGAATTTAGAATTGCCTTCCTCCAGTCTTGTGATTCACTTATAACTTATTTGTCCAGGTGGTTTGCTCTCTATGATTAAGACTATGCGAAACACAATCAGGGGGATCCTGTTGGGCTTTGTTGAAACCACATGGTGGATACCCCCAGTACGCTTTTGCATTATCTGCATGTAGGAATGCATGCAGAAATAATTTTTATAGTTATCTTGCTAAATTTAGCAACACACGTCCTAGAGGGAAACAAAGTATGAAAATAGGAAGTAAGTAATCAGAATTAGTTCATTTCAAGCCCACTTTTCCTGCTGCCCTAGGCACTGGCCCAGGAGTGTCACTCTGGTAAATACTGCCCTGCTTCTACTCCACCAACCTGATCATTGCACAAAAAGTCAGCACCTTCACATAGCTAAATCATTGTTCAGTAAGCAGACAAGAAATAGAGCTGAACCAGAAAAAAAGTGAAGCCATCTCCTTGTTCTGTGGTAGGGTATGTGGATCATAAAAGTGGCTAAACAGAATTTCACGACCTTTGACAGGTAAAAACTGTTCATATAGATGTGTATTTGGCTTTTTTGCCTGGAGTTCCACTTTAAACATTTTTGGTATACCCAACTTTTTGGATTTTTGGTACTGCTTCTTTTGTTGGATTCCTGAGTGATTTGTTTCTCTTAACATGCTTTGTACAATTACTTTTTAGTCTTTTTAGTAAAGAAACTTTTTGGAGTAACCATGATCTTTGAAAATTTGACTTCAATAAATAAGTGAGGTGGCTATGAGGTACTCTAATTTGTAGGGTAGTGCTCTTTGCTTTGCTACATTGAATATGAATCATTTGCCTCTCATTTGATGAGCTAGATAGTTGCCATTTTTACTTGACCATGTTGCTGTGCTTTTGAAGGTCAGTGATCTCACAACATGCTAACCAGAGGCATTTCTATGACCAGCGGCACTTTTCATGTACTTCCAGCCCAGCAGATGTTATCAAAAAGCAAGGACGTAGTCAACACAGTTGTGATAGGCACAGTTTCTATGCAGACTTGAAAATTCAATACCATGCCATGCTACAGAGTAATGAAAGACCGACACATTAATTAGCAGTATATTTGTAGATATTGATGCAGTAGGCAGGCGGAGCATCCAAGAGGTGCTTGCCTGCTGATATGTTTAAAATCCCCAGGGATAAAATTAAAGATAGCTTGTACTACTCAGCCAGTATGAACAAAGGGCCCTTTCATACTGATGCCTAAAGCAGTGTTGTTACTGAACTGCTGATACCTAGTGTATACCAGTGTGTGACCATGTGCTAATGTGTTGTATAGTCAAGGAGGCAGCTGAAAAGTTAAGACCCGTCTTTGTTTAAAGTGCAAGTTCCCTATTGCATCTCTTAACCACTTCAGCTCCAGTAGGTTTACTCCCTTCATGGCCAGGCCAATTTTTGTGATACGGCACTGCACTACTTTAACTGACAATTGCACGGTCGTGCGACACTGTATCCAAATAAAATTGATGTCCTTTTTTTCCCCACAAATAGAGCTTTCTTTTGGTCATATTTGATCACCTCTGCGGTTTTTATTTTTTGTGCTATAAACAAAAAAATACCGGCAATTTTGAAAAAAAAAGCAATATTTTTGTTACTAGTAATGGCGGTGATCAGCGATTTGTAGCAGGACTGCGACATTGCGGCAGATACATTTCACACTAAGTAACACTTTTTGGGGACCAATGACACTAATACAGTGATTAGTGCTAAAGCAAATGCACTATCACTGTACTAATGACACTGGCAGGGAAGGGGTTAACATCAGGGGCGATCAGAGGGTTAAATGTGTTCCCTGGGAGTGCTTGGTAACTGTGTGGGGGTGCTTTGACTGGGGTAAGACAGAGATCTGTGTTCCTGCTTGGCAGAAACTCAAGATCTCCATCTTCCCCTCCAACAGAATGGCGATCTGCCTTGTTTACATGGCAGACTGGCGTTCTGTCTCTCTCAGAAATTATTGCATTGAACATTCCGCCAGACTCGCTGTGTTCAATCACAGTGGGTCACCGGCAGTGCACATGCGTGCCCCAGATTCAAAAAAAGAAAAATATGTACAGGTACGTGATTTCATGCTGAAGGGCTGCCCTGCCACAGTATATGTGCGTGGGGAGGTCCGGAAGCGGTTAAAATGAGAAAATAAAACAGTGATGCAACATGTACTGATTTCATTTAGATAATCTTTTTTTTTCCGTCTCTACAATATTCCTTTTTATTTCTACTGACATGTGCAGCCTTATAACATCTAACGAGGATATAGTATGCAACCAGACAAAATTACGAGGTTTGTATACCAATGCTAGAAGTCTGTCCAACAAAATGGGAGAACTGCAGATGCTAATGTATAGGGAGGATTGTGATTTTGTGGGAATTTCTGAGACTTGGTTTGACAACTCTCATGATTGATTGGCAACCATTCAAAGGTATTTTCTTAATTGCAGAGATAGAGAGGGTAAAAAAGGAGTAGGTGTATGCCTGTATATCAAGAACAATGTGCAAGTGAATATGAGGGACGATATTGTGAATAGAGCTAGGGAGGAGGTAGAATCCCTATGGGTAGAGCTTTTACTATGGGGAAAGTAATATTGGGCGTATGCTATAGGCGCCCCAACCAGAGGGAGAAGGGGGAGGCAAACCTCCTATCATTGCTTGGAATGACAGCAAGGATGGGAAATGTCATTATAATGGGGGATTTTAATTATCCGGATATAGACTGGGCAGAAATTCAATATATTTCCCTTTCTATCAGAACTAAATGTCAGCTGCCATGTCCCTGTATTTATACAAACAAACAATTCCCCTTTGGGTGGGGCTTTGAAAGCGGAAGTCAGACCACCATAATGTATATAAAAAAATCATCATTCATATATATAAAAAATATTGTACGTATACAGTGCAATACACATTAAAAGATTGTGCATCGAATAGCCAGTTTGATTATTCAATACAAATGGATATGAATAATTCCAGAATCACCCAATGCTGGGACTGCCCCCTTCTTCTGGGGTGATGTACAGAAGATGAAATGATTTCCTAACTTTTTTTATTTCTTTCTAAAACAGAAATTCCATAAATTAGTTATATACACACATTCTTATCAAATTCACTGGTGGGACTACTAGTGGGATGTCCATCAGGACTGTACATACCTATTAGATTATAAGGCTGTATAGATATTTTGTTTTTAAAAACATATGAAGTCAGCACCCCGCAACCAATGGTGGGGCCACAGGATCCTATTCCTGGAGCAGGTCCGGTTCACAGTGGTCCCCAAGGAGTCCGATAACCGATCTTACTTCACCCACCCTAAGAGGAATATAACATTCATGAGGGTAATTCCTGTTTATATATATAAATATATATTTCAACATTATAACGACCCCAAACACACCTCCAAGATGACCACTGCCTTGCTAAAGAAGTTGAGGGTAAAGGTGACGGACTGGTCAAGCATGTCTCCAGACCTAAACCCTATTGAGCATCTGTGAGGCATTCTCAAATGGAAGGTGGAGGAGCACAAGGTCTCCAACATCCACCAGCTCCGTGATGTTGTCATGGAGGAGTAGAAGAGTATTCCAGTGTCAACCTGTGAAGCTCTGGTGAACTCCATGCCCAAGAGGGTTAAAGTAGTGCTGGAAAATAATGGTGGCCACACAAAATATTGACACTTTGGGCCCAATTTGGACATTTCCACTTAGGGGTGTACTCACTTTTGTTGCCAGCGGTTTAGACATTAATGGCTGTGTGTTGAGTTATTTTGAGGGGACAGCAAATTTACACTGTTATACAAGCTTTACACTTACTACTTTACATTGTAGCAAAGTGTAATTTCTTCAGTGTTGTCACATAAAAAAGATAGAATAAAATATTTTAAAAATGTGAGGGGTGTACTCACTTTTGTGAGATACTGTATATATGGATAGAGTTGATCTTTGGGAATACTGCTGCAAGTCTATATATCTCTTACTTAATTCTCAACTAGTTTATCCAATACTTGTTTAGGGGTGAGTCGAGTAGGTAGGTCAGAACCATCTCTCTCCTAGTTAGGGACAGAAGACCTGGGGGAGAGCCACATGCACAAAGATGAGGTGCTCTGTCAGGCTAGATCATCCTTTACCTCTATCAACCCCTGCTCAGCCTAGTAGATTTACCTTGCTGCATTCAATGTGGGCCTCGGATTGGTGCCTTCAGTGCCGTGATGTATTGTACTAACCTTCCTGTCCCTTATAAATGGCGCTCGATGTCCACGCATGCGCAGTGTATGTCCCGCCCATGTGCTGATCACCCGCCCATTTGTGGTTCTGGCCGTCCGTGTGTGCGTAATAGATGTCTCACATACGTGCTAATCGGCAAACCGAGGCTGGTACTAGATATAATAGAAATACAGCGCGAGCATAGATCGGCATCCAATAGGACCAACTGTCTGTGGAACGCATGGCCCTATCCCACACTGAAGTTGGGGTGGCATCATGCGCTCCATGGACACTGATGCACAATGCAGGCCTGAAAAAGTAATCCCCGTACCTCCCCACAGGGAGGAGATCAATGGTAAAAAAGGGAGCCATGAGTACCGGCCCGCTGAGGGTTGGGCCCTGTGTAAAACCACTTAAACCCCTTGTGTACTGGGTGAACCACTGTGTCAGCCCCCCCTAAAAAAAAAAAAGGAGACAGGTCCTAATGTGGGATGCCCACCCCCTGGCTGCAGAATTCTGCACTGTACTTGGTAAATAGTGTGGTAAATAGAAGTGACAAATAACTGACAACAAGAAACCGTAATGTACACTAATACGGTTACATGTATATATCAAGAATACAATAACATATCAACTGGCCCTACTAGGGTTTTCCTCTATAAAATGCATCACAAATGGAATGCAGGTTTGGTGGGGAGGGAATACAACACTGAGACTAAATGGAGATTCAGCACTTCTACAGGTAAGTCTGGTGGAAACCCAAAAATAAATCCAACCAATACCGGTCGCTTCCATATGAAACAGGTAAGGGCCCAAAGGAACTTTCTCTGTGATAATATTCGTAATATGTGCCAATACTTATTTATGATCTTTCTAACTTCTTCATGTTGGGTCGTGTAGTCCGTAATGATACGTATAGGATTTTGTTTTTTGTTTTCCTTGTTTCTACTCCTACCAACTAGGAGGTCCTGTCTCTTAAAACCACAGGCTCTCCTGTATGCTTTTTTTAAACAAGTCTTTGAATATCCTCTTTGTAGTAGTCTATCCCTCAGGCCAGCTGCCTCCACGCGGAATGTCCTGTCATCTGAACAATTCCATCGTATGCGGAGGTATTGGCTGTTAGGGATAGACCGCACAAGGGATTTAGGGTGAGAGCTATCAGCATGCAAGATCGTGTTGCCAGCCATCTCTTTTTGATATAAAATACTAGACAAATTTCCTTCATGGTCCTTTTGGATAGTAACATCCAAAAATGTGATTTTTTTTCAGAATTGCCCGACAGGATCCTGTGGGCCCACCATTGGTTGCGGGGTGCTGACTTCATATGTTTTTAAAAACAAAACATCTATACAGCCTTATACAGTACTCTAATAACAGGTGGACGGTATGTACAGTCCTAATGGACATCCCACTAGTAGTCCCGCCAGTAAATTTGATGAGAATCTGTGTATATAACTAATTTATGGAATTTCTGTTTTAGAAAGAAATACATAAAGTTGGGAAATCTTCTCATCTCCTGTACATCGCCCCAGAAAAAGGGGGCAGTCCCGAAACGCATCGGGTAATTCTGGAGTTATTCATATCCATTTGTATTGAATAATTTTTAATGTGTATAGCACTGTATATGTACAATATTTTTTATACATATGAATAAATTATGATTTTTTATATACTATTGTGTCTGACTGCCGCTTTCAAAGTCCCACCCAAAGGGAGAATTGTTTGTTTGTATAGGCTGGGCAGAAGGAACTGCGCATTCATCTAAAGCCTCGTACACACGCAACGATTATCGGCCGACTGATCGGCCGTCTTTTGTCCAGTGTTGTTGTGTTGGTTGAAATGTGCTCTAGACTGCACACGAATTTTCTCGGCCAACAAAAACCAACTTCAGAAGTGATGTCATGGGCTGGTTTACTTTCCATGTGTTTTTTCTTCTCTGAGCATGCCCAGTCTTGCTCATCACATTTTTGTCTGCCGAAATCTGTACTGACTGACGGAAAATCGGCCGTTCTGTTGACGGCCAACAAAAAATTTATACTCTGCACACCAGATTTTGTTCGGCCGAAAAGTCGGAGTTGGTTGTCGAAAGCATCATACTAACAAGCCGAAAATCGGCCGATCGGACGTTGTCTGAAAATTCACGGCCATCTATCGATGCGTGTGTACGAGGCATAAGACTCACTATTTCCTAAATGTTTTGCAGGACAATTTCTTGGGTCAGATGGTGAACGCACCGAGAAGAAAAAATGCGTTACTATACCTACTGATTACTAACAATACAGACCTGATCAAGGATGTAGAAATACGGGGCAACTTAGGAAACCGTGGCCACAAGTCATATAGTTTCAGTATAAATCATAGAAAAATGAAACACAAGGCTAATACAAGGACACTGAATTTCAAAAGAGCAAACTTCCCTGAACTGTGCTCTTTGCTAGGCGATATAAAATTGGATAAAATCATAGGAACAAAGAACACGGAGGAAAAATGGGAGTGCTTTAAGAACATACTAAATAAAGGGATTGTCCAGTGCATTCCGAAAGGTAATAAGTTTAAAAGAGCTAAAATAAATCCTGCTTGACTAAACTCCAATGTAAAAATGCAAATAAAAACTAAAGAAAAGGCCTTCAAAAAATACAATGCTGAGGGGTCATTGGCAGCATTCCAGCATTACAAAGAATGCAATAAGAAATGTAGGAGCGCAATCAAGGTAGCTAAAATAGAATGTGAAAGGCACATAGCGGAAGAGAGTTAAAAGAAAAAAACAAGAAATTATTTAACCACTTGCCGACTGCCGCACGACTATTTACTGCGGCAGTCAGCCTCTCCTGAGCAAAGTTACTTAGTACTACGTCGCTCGCCCGACAGCCTGTCGGGGGCGAGCGTGTGCCGCCGGCGGCATGCTCCCGCCCCGCTCGTTCCCTGCCTAGCCACGCGTGTGACTGGCGGCTCCGATGTCCGCCGGCCACTCTCGATTTCCCACAGGAGAGGGAGAAAGACAGACGGCTGATGTAAACACAGCCGTCTGTCATTCTCCCTGAAGTAATGACAGAGGCTATGCGATCCTGCTATGTAGGATCGTATGTCTCTGTGATTACTTCACTAGCCATGCCCCCTAACAGTTAGAATCACGCCCCTAGGGACACACTTAACCCCTTAATCACCAGTAAAGTTAACCCTTAAAAGTGTCAAAAATGTCAGTCAGGGGTCCGATCTGTCCGCCACAATGTCTCAGTCCCGCAAAAAAAATCGCAGATCGCCGCCATTACTAATTTAAAAAAACAATAAAAATTACATAAATCTTTCCTGTAGTTAGTAAACGCAATAACTTTTGCGCAAACCAATCAAAATACGCTTATTGCGATTTTTTTAACAAAAATATGTAGCAGAAAACAAATTGCCCTACAATGTTGAAAAATTTTGATTTTTAAATTTCTTTTTTTGAGAATTTCATATAAAAAAATGTGAAAAATATTGTTATTTTTTCAAAATTGGCGCTCTTTTTTTTGTTTATAGCGCAAAAAATAAAAATTGCACAGGTGATCAAATACCACCAAAAGAAAGCTCTGTTTGTGGGGAAAGAAAGGACATCAATTTAATTTGGGTACAGCATCGTACGACCACGCAATTGTCTGTTAAATTCACGCAGTGCTGCATCGCAAAATAGGGCCTGGTCTTTGAGCAGCCAAATCCTCCGAGGCTTAAGTGGTTAAGTATATAAATACTGTAGTAAGAAAGTGAGGCCAGAACACATTGGCCCCATAAAGGACCACGAAGGGAATCTGGCTACCAAGGACAGAGATAAGGCAAAGGTGCTCAATAAATTCTTCTCTTCAGTCTTCACAAGAGAATTGGGGGGGGCTACAGTAACCCAGCTTGTAATGTTAAAATTAATAACACATCACAGGAAGCACCCTCATGGTTAACAGAAGAAAGACTCAGAACTAGACTTGAAAAACATAACATAAATAAGTCACTAGGACCAGATGTTTTACACCCGAGGGTCCTTAATGAACTCAGCCAGGTGATAGGCAGACCATTGTTCCTAATTTTTATGGATAGTCTACTAACGGGAATGATAGCAGCTGATTGGAAAAAAGCCAATGTGGTACCAATATATTAAAATGGGCTGGGATATTTCCCTGGGAAATAAAGGCCGGTTAGCCTAACATCAATAGTCTGTGGGATATTGGAGGGGATGATAAGGGACTATATACAAGACTTGAGTAATGAAAACGGTATCATTAGTAGAAATCAGCATGGATTCATGAAAAATCACTTTTGCCAGACCAATCTATTAACCTTCTACGAAGAAGAGAGCTGCCATCTAGATAAAGGAAGGCCTGTGGATGTGGTGTATCTGGACTTTGCAATAACATTTGATACAGTTCCCCACAAATGTTTATTGTGCAAACTAAGGTACATAGGTATGGACCATAGAATGAGTACCTGGATTTAAAGCTTGCTTCAGGAGCGAGTCCAAAGGGTGGTGATAAATGAGTACTTGAAATGGTCTAGTGTGGAAAGTGAGTTCACCCAGGGATCTGTCCTGGGATCAATCCTATTCATTTATTCATAAACGACCTAGAGGATGCGATCAACAGCTCAATCTCCATATTTGCGGACGATACTAAATTAAGCAGGGCAATAATTTCCACACAGAATGTGGAAACCTTACAAGAAGACTTGAACAAAATAATGGGGTGGGCATCTACATGGCAAATGAGGTTTAATGTTGAAAAATGTAAGGTAATGCAGTGGGAGCTAGAATACAAATGCAAGTTACTCATTAGGGGGAGAGCCTTTGGGGTAATCTAAGATGGAAAAGGACCTGGGGGTCCTAGTAGACGACAAGCTCAGCATAGGCATGCAATGCGAAGCTGCTGCAAGCAAAGCCAACAGAATATTGGAATGTATTAACAAGGGGATTCACTCCAGAGACAAAACGATAATTCTCCCAATCTACAAGACTCTGGACCAGCCATATCTCGAGTATGCCATCCAGTTTTGTGCACCGGTCCTCAGGAAGGATGTACTAGAACTGGAGAGAGTCCAGAGAAGGGCAACAAAGCTAATAAAGGGACTGGAGGATCCCAGCTATGAGGAAAGGCTACAAGCATTGGACTTATTCTCTCTAGAGTAGAGACGTTTGGATGGGATATGATATCAATGTACAAATACCGTACTGTGGAAGTTTAAGCCCTTAGGGTTTATTATAGCGCTTGCTCCTATTTAATCAGGGGCGAACAATTCCTTGTTCACACACCTGAGTAGTGAAGGCAATCAAGTGAAAGTGTATGTTTATACAATTAGTGGTGATATTCCAAAATTATCATAAAGTATACATAAATATATTAAGGTGCAAATTGCTGAATAATAAGCTTAAATAGACACATCAAATGTATGTATAAATAAATAAATAAATATATCAAATATTGTTAAAGTCCCAATATATAGTTCATAGGTGATCTTGTGCAAAAAATAAGTGATCTTGTGCAAAAAATAAAGTGCCACAATAAAGGTGCGGATTTAAACTTTTCCAGTATTCCAACTGCTGGTATATTCGGCGTATCTTAAAATAAAGGGGGTGCACACTCACCGGACTTGGTGGGTCTTAAATACCATATGGCAACAAGACCTTTCAGACTTGTGGCTTTCTAAGCCTAAGGGTGACTGCTGGGCCTTGTGGTTCC
Organism: Pelophylax lessonae; assembly: GCF_965119305.1. Taxonomy (NCBI): domain Eukaryota; kingdom Metazoa; phylum Chordata; class Amphibia; order Anura; family Ranidae; genus Pelophylax; species Pelophylax lessonae. The sequence continues at coordinate 69,653,179 of NC_138776.1, forward strand.
CCGTGGTCCGGGCCGCTCCTATTTTTGGAAAACGATCCTTCTTGATGTCAGGTGGCTATTGTACCTACACAAGCAGAATGTGAGGATCCACCCTCCAACACAATCAGCATGTAGGGATCCACCCTCCAACTCAACCAACATGTGAGGATCCACCCTCCAACTCAACCAACATGTGAGGTTGAGTTGGAGGGTGGATCCTCACATGTTGGTTGAGTTGGAGGGTGGATCCACAAGATCACTTATTTTTTTTGCACAAGATCACATATTTTTTGCACAAGATCACCTATGAACTATACATTGGGACGTTAACAATATTTGATGTATTTATTTATTTATTTATACATTTGATGTATCTATTTAAGCTTATTATTCAGCAATTTGCACCTTAATATATTTATGTATACTTTATGATAATTTTGGAATATCACCACTAATTGTGTAAACATACACTTTCACTTGATTGCCTTCACTACTCAGGTGTGGGAACAAGGAATTGTTCGCCCCTGATTAAATAGGAGCAAGCGCTATAATAACCCCTAGGGGCTTAAACTTCCACACACTTTTAATCTATAGCAGCTGCTAACACTACCCAATCAATTTATTAAATTCACTTTATTGATATTTATATTATATTAATTTATCTATTTATTTATTTATATAGGCACTTCCCCAGTTAGGCCACCCATAGGCGTGATGGATATATACTTTTAGTATATATATATCCATTCTACAAATACCGTACTGGCGACTTTAGCATAGGGAGCAAACTATTCAGCGCAAGGTAATATAAAAGGACTCGCAGCCAATCACTAAAATTAGAATAAAAGTAGCTTAACCTTAAACTACGTTAAGGATTCTATACCTTTAGAGCGGTAAGGATGTGGAATTCTCTTCCACAAGCAGTGGTGTCAGCGGGGAGCATTGATAGTTTAAAAAAACTATCAGATGGGCCTCTTGACGACCACAACATACAGGGGTATACAATGTTCTATTGACATAAACACACACTCATCATAGGTTGGACTGGTGTCTTTTTTCAACCTCACCAACTATGTAACTATAAGTTTTATGCTTTCTTTAAAGTGGAACTTAACTTTGTGTCTCCATGGCACTTGCTAGAATGTGTAAGTATGTACACAATCCTCGCACATTTACCTCCCAAAATACTCTTCTCCAGTTGTTCACTTTCCCTCTTGCCACTCCATCGCTGGCACAGCAGGATTAGTGAGGAAGGAGGGGTCAACAGCACACAGCAGGCGGGAGACGCAAGCATGCACCCAGAAGTGTTGCATGACAATTATCTTATCATTAGCTCTAAATGTTCAAAAGAGCAATAATCAGCTGCAATGGAAGCAGCGCTGGCAACAATTTTAAATGTGCCATGTTTATTTGTTGGTAAATTAGGCTCAAATGACGTCTAACTCTTAAAGCGGAGTTCCAGCCATTTCACTCACCTGTCCAACGGTCCAGCGATGCGGCCGCCCAAAGCCTCGATCCTCTACCTCGGCGCCGGCATCACTGCTGTGGGCACCCGGCTGTGACAGTTTGCGGCTTCACAGCCGGGTACCCACTGCGCATGCGTGAGTCGCGATGCGCGTCTTGATTGGCCGGCAATCTTCTGGGACCTCTGACATGTCCCAGAAGATTGCAGGGAGGGAGGGGGAGAGGAGAACTTCCGCTCAGGGTGCCGCGGCGCTCCGAGCGGAAGTGGGAGCGGGTACCTGTCAAAACTAGGTACCCGCTCCCCCCCCCAAAAAAATGACATGCCAAATGGGGCATGTCAGGGGGTTAGAATACCTAAAGCGAAAGTTCCACTTTTGGGTGGAACTCCGCTTTAAGACCCTTAATTATCCTTACACATAGTAATTGTTTGTGTATAAGTCTACTGTTTCCTGTGGTTGACATGCATTTAAAACATGTTTACTTTAAGGTCGTAATGTGCATTTGATCTGCTTTGCATTGCATATGTTTGGGCAAAACAAGTTCTATTGAGATACACTATATTACCAAAAGTATTCGAATGCCTTAGTTTACACACGCATGAACTTTAATGGCATCCCAGTCAATGTTGTTCATTTTTGGGCTGCCCGTAAATGCCCGTTACAGGCAGCAGTGCCTGTAAAAAATATGGTTGCAGGCCAACATTGTAACTGCACATGTGCCATTCCAACACCTTTTGGGCCCAGGAAAGCTTGTACAAGCTTGGCTAGGTGGGCACATTTCCAGTTACATAATGGCTCGATCTGGCGCTATTTTTAAATAAAAAGGCACACTTTCTTGGCGTCGCCACACCAGAGGGGGAGTAGATGAGGACTCCTCAGAGTGAGGACAGACACTCATGCAAGTGATGGGACAATACTGCAAGGTGAAGCCATAAAGGGGCAGAGGAGGACACTCTGATATGCCTGCAGAGGGGTGAAAGGGGCACAGGAGGACAGTACACTGACGTGGAGAGGTGAAAGGGGCACAGGAGGACGCTGATGACGAGAGGTAACATAAAGAGGGACAGAGGAGGAAACTACCATGTCTGTGCAGTCTCTGACCACCTCATGTACCATGTCAGCAGTCTCTGACCACCTCCTGTACCATGTCTGCAGTCTCTGACCATCTCCTGTACCATGTCTGCAGTCTCTGAGCGCCTCCTGTACCATGTCAGCAGTCTCTCTGTCCACCTCCTATACCATGACCGCAGTTTCTGACCACCTCTTCTACCATGTCACCAGTCTCTGACCACCTCTTCTACCATGTGAGCAGTCTCTGACCACCTCCTGTACTATGTCAGCAGTCTTTCTGTCCACCTCCTATACCATGACCGCAGTCTCTGACCACCTCCTGTACTATGACCGCAGTACACTGATGTGGAGAGGTTAAAGGGGCACAGGAGGACACTGATGACGAGAGGTAACATGGAGGGGACAGAGGAGGAAACTACCATGTCTGTGCAGCCTCTGGCCACCTTCTGTACCATGTCAGCAGTCTCTGACCACCTGTACTATGACAGCAGTCTTTGGCCACCTCCTGTACTATGACAGCAGTCTTTGACCACCTCCAGTACCATGATCGTAGTCTCTGACCACCTGTACCTGGGGTGGAGGAACTTGACTGGCCTGCACAGAGTCCTGACCTCAACCCGATAGAACACCTTTGGGATGAATTAGAGCAGATACTGCGAGCCAGACCTTCTTGTCCAACATCAGTGCCTCTATCACAAATGCACTTTTGGAAGAATGGTCAAACATTCCAATAGATGCACACTTAAACCTTGTGGACATCCTTCCCAGAAGAGTTGAAACTGCTTTAGCTGCAAAGGGTGGGCCAACTCAATATTGAACCCTACGGACTAGGATGCCATTAAAGTTCATGTACATATAAAGACAGGCGCCCCAATACTTTTGGTAATATAGTGTATATTCTGCTTGCAGGTGAAGCAGGTCAAACACAGTCTTTACATCCAGACTCGTGTTTCAGCAGTGCAGTGTTTGAATGCAAAAGACATCACTTGTCAATGCGTGTCCACACAAGCCTTATGGTAAATTAAATAAGGTTGGTGTCTTTCACAGGTGAGCTACACAGTTATATGACTATAAAAGATGGAATATTCAAACTTTTGCATAAGCCACAACCAGTCCCCTTTAATGCATCTGAATACAGTGTAAAACATTTGAACAGCCAGTACATTTTTCATGTTTCATTTTCATCCACTTTTCCAATAAGGACGTAAGAGGAGATCTGTGTGAAATGTTTGCCTTCTTTAGTGTTTGGCTGCTTCTCAGTTTGAAGACTTTGAGTAAAATAGCTGTAAAAATTAAATCCATATTTCAATGTCATGCTTTATTTTTGAGCTCATGTTACTCTGCCTTGTCCGAGGGTGGTGTTTATAAACGAAGGAGGGGAAAGCCATTCTTTTATTGGGGCTCCAAATACCTTAAAAGGTTTTAATGCTTTTCTTCTCCTTCATTGAATGTTTCCTCTGCGGACTACCAAAAGATGCGGTTTTTCTGGGTTCTGGGATATTTGAGTAGAGAAGTTAGATTTTTCTCTTATTCGTTTGATTTCTAGCACAGTGGTACAATCAAAACACAAAGTCATTTTGTTGCATTTTGTTTGTGGATTTTGTGGTTTTTTACTAAGCGAGAAAAAAAATGAGTGAGGGAAAGAAGAGAAAATAAAATCTTTGGCAATTTTGTAGCTGTGTGTTTTCTTTGGGGTTATAAGAGGAGTGAGTGTCCCAAGTGTGTAGTATTTTTTCCATATGTATTTTCTGGAAAATACAGGAGACCTTGCCATATATCGGCAGTGTTCTGGAACTGGAATCATGGCTGATCTGCTCCCAAGGGACCCAAAGCCATCACACTTTCTCATGGCAAAAAGAGTAAAAGTACCTTATATTGTAGACTAGTTTCAAAGCTGCTTGTATTAATTATTTACAGTAAAAGAGGTCCTGAAAATCTATAGTTTTATGTTTTACATTTAACCCATGTGTTGCTGGGTGTACTGAAATTATTGTTTAAAACAGGATCTGATTTGGTTTGATTCAATCAATCAAAGATTGGTGTGTAAATGCAGGAGACCCTAGCAATACTGAGAAACGTGTTTTGATTAGAATACCAGTAAAAACTGATTGTTATTATTAGCCTATGACAAACTCTGATCACTATTACTGCAAATAGTTGAGCTTTGCTTTCAAATTTTAACTTGTTCTTAAAGGGAAACTGTAATTAATTTGGTTTAAATTAATTAAATAAATTTGGATTATTTTATTTATATAAAATCTTTATTTTATACATTACATGCAATACGGGTTGCACCCATGACACAAAGCATGATGGCTTTTCTAAAAATAAAGTAAAGAAAAAGGTATTTTCAGACTGTTTCTCTCTAACAAGTGTGTGAAGCTCTACAGAATAGGGAATGTAGGAGTCACCCCTTGATTTATTCAGCTGTTAAGCATGAGTTATTAAGCTCTGCAAACAATCTTAACAAAGCAGTTAAAGAGGCACTGTCACTTTTGAACTTTTCCATGTCTCCAAGTAGGTATGAGGAAGCATGTGACTTTGAGCCTCTGCAGCTAAAAGACACATCTAACTAAACCCTGTCAAAAGGAGGTGGTGATATCATACACCTGTGACAAAACTCTGACACCAGGGTTTGGGGGGGGGGGGGGCAGCATTCGTAAATAAGTACACTTGGCTGGGGGGGGGGCAATTGGTAGATACTGCCAACTCTGCCCTGAGTGTCTCTTTACGATTATCCTAAGCCAGGGGTGTCCAAACTTTTTTCAAAGAGGGCCAGATTTGATAAAGTGAACATGCGTGAGGGCCGACCATTTTACCTCACATTCTTTGGACCATTCAAATTAAATAAAAATGAACTATTTTATGCAAAGTTTATTGCAAACGGCATACTTTAGATTTGTGATCCATGTGATGAAAGGAAAACAGATGTTAAATCGCTCTGCCTTTCATATCTGAAGGCCAGATGAAAAAAAAATCCAAGAAGCTGAAATATATGTCAGGAACATTGTAAAGTACATTACATATTATTGGTAATAAAGGTTGTCTGTCAACTTTTAAGTTAAAAAAATATGAACAGGAACATAACACCAAGTATACATGTTGTGTTCAAATATATTGATAACTGATTTAGACCAACTGACGTTAACTGAGATTTTACAATGTATTCATCTCAATCCGGAGCATGCATGCTCCCTAATCAGTCACAAGGGTTAACCACATATAAGCGCTATATGAACCCACCAATGATGATTAATGATGGCAGCAAAAAAAGTCATGAATGATGCCAATGTATTTTTGCAAATTACCTGTGGGGCCGTATTAAAGCAGCCCGGGGGCCGCATTTGACCCGCGGGCCAGACTTTGGACATGCCTGGCCTAAGCAATATGTGAAAAGTAGCTTACGGCTCCATCTCCTATCAAATTCAAAAATTAAAAGCTAACTCGTACTTATTTCAGTTAATTTAACATTATACTCAAAAGGTGTCTTGCCTCTCTCTTTTTTTTTTTTTTTTTTTTTTTACAGTGCTTATGTAAAAGTGCTTATACAGTGCTTATGTATGCTTATGCAAGTTTCAGCTTTAACCTAAATCTTTGGTTTGAGCATTTGAAATGTTGATAACTCTTTGTTTTTGCAACTCTTAGAAATCGAATGGTACCTGCGGATAGTGCCATATTTAAAGTGAATATATGCTTTACCCAGATATGGTGCTTGGGGAGCCTAAAGTGGTATTAAAGGAGTTGTAAAGTCAGAAGGTTTTTTATCTTAATGCATTCTATGCATTAATCACTTGCCGACTGCCTAACGACGATTTACGTCGGCAGTCAGCCCCTCACATGCAAAGCGACGTAGGTCTACGTCGCTATCCTGTGTGGCTCTGGGGAGCGAGCGCGCGCCGCTGGAGGTACGCTCCCGCTCACTCACGGACCCCCCCGCGCGCGCGCGTGCCCGGCGAACCCGATGTCTGCCGGGCACTCACGATCGTCCGTTAGAGCGGGAGAAAGGCAGGCGGCTAAGGTAAACACACCCGCCTGTCATTCTCCCCTGTGTAAGAATGAAGATCACACGGTTCTACTATGTAGGACCGTTGATCTCTGTTCTTACACTAGTAGCCACATCCAATCACAGTAAGAATAACGCCCCTAGGGACACACTTAACCCCTCCCTCTCAAATAAAGTTAACTCTTTCCCTGCCAGTGTCATTTTTACAGTAAAGTACATATGTATAGCACTGATTACTGTAGTAATGTCACTGGTAACCCCAAAAGTGTCAAAAATGTCAGTCAAGGGTCCGATCTGTCCGCCGCAATGTCGCAGTCCCGCAAAAAAAATCGTAGATCGCCGCCATTACTCGTTAAAAAAAAGACAACAAAAATTACACAAATATTTCCCTTAGTAAACGCAATAACTTTTGCGCAAACCAATCAAAATACGCTTTTTACCAAACATAGGTAGCATAAAACAAATCGGACAAAAATGTTAAAAAAAGGGCGTCAAATTCGTTTAGGTACAGCGTCGCACGACCGCGCAATTGTCCGTTAAATTCGCGCAGTGCCGAATCGCAAAATAGGCCCTGGTCAGGAAGGGGGTAAAATCTTCCGGGGCTTAAGTGGTTAAGATAAAAAGCCTTGAGGGGCGTGGTCTAGCTTTGCTTTAATATTGACATCTGAGTTGAGTCCTCCTGCACACCGGAGCAGCAAAAAGAAGCTACAGAGACCCTAATGAGCTTACCACATATGGGAAACGGTGACCGGAGCTCCTCTACCACTTGCAACTCACAGGACATGGGATCACAACCGACGGGACACATCCTGCATTGTTTCGAGTTACTCCAGGAGAAGGTCATGCAGCCTCTGGCCCAGATAACAACGCATACTACTTGGAGACTCCTGTCCCCTAATCGACAATGGACACAGCTTAACGCCTCCTGCACAAAGCCTCAGTTTTACCAACCTTCAGATGGTCGCAACGGATAATAAATCCACACTATCAGCTGCGATCACTGATCTCAGGGCAGACATATAGGCAATCCCAACTAGAATGGGGACAGTGGAGCAGTTCACAGGATGCCATCAGGCAAGCGCACAAAACCTCTGATATGCACCCCTCACACATTATTGAGATCCACCGACATCTGGAGGATCTTGATAACTGTGGCTGTCGCCACAAGATCGCAGAGACAACAGATCAAGCTCCACTAGAACAAACTGCTTCAGCTATCTTCAATGACCTACTAGATAGGCCTCCAGACTCCCCTATTACATTTGAAAGAATCCACAGAGCCCTTAGACCAGGAGGACACAATATGTTGCCTAGTTAACTTCCCCTGAAGGAGGCCATTCTAAAAAAAAAAAAGCCAGAGAAATAAATTGTGTACTCTTCAATGGAAACAAAATTAAACTTTACCAAGACCTCTCCAATATAACACTTCAACAATGCCGATCATTGCGAACCAGAGGCATTCCATATAGATGAAAATTTCCATTTTGTTTATCCACCATGTGGAGAGGCCATAACACTTTGCTACGCACTCCCGTTGATCTTCAAGCATTCTGTGAAGCACTAAACCTCCCTATTGTTGATGTACCTGAGTGATATACAGTGCATCCGGAAAGTATTCACAGCACTTCGCTTTTTCTACACTTTGTTATGTTACAGCCTTATTCCAAAATAGATTAAATTCATTATTTTCCTCAAAATTCTACAAATAATAACCTAATATGACATTGTGAAAGAAGTTTGTTTGAAATCTTTGCAAATGTATTAAAACTATAAAAAAGGAAAAATATCCCATGTACAAACCCAAATCCAAAAAAGTTGGGACACTGTACAAATCGTGAGTAAAAAAGGAATGGACTAATTTACAAATCTCATAATCTTATATTTTATTCACAATATAATATAAATAACATATCAAATGTTGAAAGTGAGACATTTTGTAATGTCATGCCAAATATTGGCTCATTTTGGATTTCATGAGAGCTACACGTTCCAAAAAACTTGGGACAGGTAGCAATAAGAGGCCAGAAAAGTTAAATGTACATATAAGTACAACTTATTAGGTCGATTGGCAACATGATTGGCTATAAAAAGAGCCTCTCAGAGTGGCAGTGTCTTTCAGAAGTCAAGATGGGCAGAGGATCACCAATTCCCCCAATGCTGTGGCCAAAAATAGTGGAGCAATATCAGAAAGGAGTTTCTCAGAGAAAAATTTGAAAGAGTTTGGAGTTATCATCATCTACAGTGCATAATATTATCCAAAGATTTAGAGAATCTGGAACAATCTCTGTGCGTAAGGGTCAAGGCTGGAAAACCATACTGGATGTCCGTGATCTTCGGGCCCTTAGACGGCACTGCATCACATACAGGAATGCTACTGTAATGGAAATCACAACATGGGCTCAGGAATACTTCCAGAAAACATTGTCGGTGAACACTATCCACCGTGCCATTCACCGTTGCCGTCTAAAACTCGATAGGCCAAAATAGAAGCCATATCTAAACATGATCTAGAAGTGCAAGAGTTTTCTCTGGGCCAAGGCTCATTTAAAATGGACTGTGGCAAAGTGAAAAAACTGTTCTGTGGTCAGACGAATCAAAATATGAAGTTCTTTGTTGAAAACTGGGACGCCATGTCATCCGGACTAAAGGGGACAAGGACAACCCAAGTTGTTATCAGCGCTCAGTTATGAAGCCTGCGTCTCTGATGGTATGGGGTTGCATGAGGGCGTGTGGCATGGGCAGCTTACACATCTGGAAAGGCACCATCAATGCTGAAAGGTATATCCAAGTTCTAGAACAACATATGCTCCCATCCAGACATCGTCACTTTCAGAGAAGACCTTGCATTTTCCAACAAGACAATGCCAGGCCACATACTGCATCAATTACAAAATCATGGCTGCGTAGAAGAAGGATACGGTTACTTAAATGGCCAGCCTGCAGTCCAGATCTTTCACCCATAGAAAACAAGACCTAAGACAAGACATGGGACAACATTCCTATTCCTAAACTTGAGCAACTTGTCTCCTCAGTCCACAGACGTTTGCAGACTGTTATAAAAAGAAGAGGGAATTCCACACAGTGGTAAACATGGCCTTGTCCCAACTTTTTTGAGATTCGTTGATGTCATGAAATTTAAAATCAACTTATTTTTCCCTTAAAATGATACATTTTCTCAGTTTAAACATTTGATATGTCATCTATGTTGTATTCTGAATAAAATATTGAAATGTGAAACTTCCACATCATTGCATTCTGTTTTTATTCACAATTTGTACAGTGTCCCAACTTTTTGGAATCAGGTTTGTACATAAGTATGCACAGCTTTTGCTCAATACTTTGTTGAAGCACCTTTGGCACCAATTACAACCTCAATCTTTTTGAAGAGCTCTGATGAAGGGAGCTTGACTCCCGAAACGCATTAGCGGTCCTATCTACAAGGACATGTTCCAGTTCACGTGTGGTGGATTCTTGTAATATGATTTTAACAATCTTCATGTCTGTGAGTATGCATTTGGCATCTATAAAAACTTTTTATTAATGGTGACCACGGGTAATGCACTAGGTGTTTGCGCCTCCTTTTTTCTTTTCTTTCAAGTCTTTTAGAGTATAATGCTACAAGCTTGGCACACCTATTTTTAGGAGGTTTCTCCCATTCTTCTTTGTAAGAACTCTTGAGCTCCATCAGGTTGGATGAGGAGCATCGGTGCACATCCATTTTCAGATCTTTCCAGAGATGTTCAATCGGGTTCAAGTCTGGGCTCTGGCTGGGCCACTCAAGGACATTCACAGAGTTGTCCCGTAGCCACTTCTTTGTTATCTTGGCTGTGTGCTTAGGGTCGTTGTCCGGTTGGAAGAAGTACCTTCGTCCCAGTCTTAGGTCCAGAGCACTCTGGAGCAGGTTTTCATCAGGGATGGCTCTGTACATTGCTGCAGTCATCTTTCCCTCGATCCTGACTCATCTCCCAGTTGCTGCCGCTGAAAAACATCCCCACAGCATAATGAAGCCACCATCATGCTTCACAGTATGGATGGTATTGGCCATGTGATTAGCGGTGCCTGTTTCCTCCAGACATGATGCTTGCCATGCAGGCCAAAGAGTTCAATCTTTTTTTCATCAGACCAGAGAAATGTAATTCTCATGGTCAGAAAGTCCTTCAGGTTCCTTTTGGCAAACTTCAAGCGGATTGTCATGTGCCTCTTACTGAGGAGTGTCTTACGTCTGGCCACTCTACCATAAAGGCCTGATTGGTGGAGTGCTGCAGAGATGGTTGTTCTTCTGGACAGAGATATGCTGGAGCTCTGTCAGAGTGACCATCGGGTTCCTCCCAGACTAAGTCCCTTCTCCCCCAATGGCTCAGTTTGGCCCGGGAGGCCCGCGCTAGCAAGAGTCCTGGTGGTTCCAAACCTCTTCTATTTACAGATGATGGAGGACACTGTGTTCATTGGGGCCTTCAATACTGCAGAAATGTTTCTGTACCCTTCCCCAGATCTGTGGCTGTGCCTCAATAAAATCATGTCTCTGAGGTCTACAGACAATTCCTTGGACGCCATGGCTTGGTTTGGGCTCTGACATGCACTTTTAACTGTGGGACCTTATATAGACAGGTGTGTGCCTTTCCAGATCATGTCCAATCAACTGAATTTACCACAGATGGACTCCAATCAAGTAATAGAAACATCTCAAGGATGATCAGTGCAAATAGGATGCACCTGAGCTCAATTTTGAGTGTCATGGCAAAGGCTATAAATACTTATGTACATGAGATTTTTTCGCTTTTTATTTTTAATAAATTTGCAAAGATTTGAAACAAACTTCTTTCACATTGTCATTATGGGGTATTGTTTGTAAAATTTTGAGGGGAAAAAAATGTAAACAATTTTGGAATAAGGCTGCAACATAACAAAATGTGGAAAAGTGAAGCACTGTGAATACTTCCCGGATGCACTGTAGTTCATTACCGCTCACTGACACATGGATTTAGGTCACCAAGAACTGCACACCAAAGAAATCGAGATTGTCGTCACAGATCACCATCAGCCCAACAAAACAGGAGAGGTGAAGGCCAGGGAAGCCCAGGAATTTCCCCTCCTTGTCACAGAGATCGCATGGACACCTGAATAATACCAGAGTGGCAATCTCCACTTTCTATTTCTCAGCCTACCTTTAAACCAGTAACCGATTCACTGACATTCTAACAGCAGTTTTTGTTGAAATAACATACTTCTAAACTGGCATGCCATGCTCACAGCGCAAGCACGGGATACCTCACCTAAAAGAGACAAAACAGATGACATGCATAAATGTTATGGGTCTTTTCTGATCATACAACTTCTATTCGTGAGTACTAACTGTAGGATGTATAAAGATCTCTATTTGAGGAATAACTCCTTCCTTAGAATCCTCTCACCAATCCAATGGTTTTACAGTATACTCAGAAATGCATCCTATCAGATGACTAATATGCTATACCTATAAAGAAATATGTGAATGCTCTCAGGCGACCAATTAGATCTAAGAACTATCAGGGATTCTAAAATCAAAATGGTCTAATTTTTATGCCTAAGCTTCTTTTACCAAACTACGATTTTTTTGGGCTCTTATATAGAAGAGTGTTTTTTTTTTCTTTTTTTTTTTTTGGTGGATAATATACAATTTTTGATTAACATAACCAATAGACTGGTGGGTATATACCACTCAATTTACCAATCAATTTACCCTGGTAATCCCTAACAAGCTGATTTGTTCAGTACTTGAATATACTGTATTTACACTCAAAACACAAAATTATCAGACGCCTTCTGACTAGTCCATGTATTCTATACGTTATTTTGGCTTCTATGACCACCTGAATAATTCCCATATCTACCGTTCAATATTTTAATCCTGGTTGCTACGCCTACATGCCACAGGTCTTGTTTTAGGCTAACACATAAGTGAAAGTTACTTTCTGTTGTTCTACACCCATACATTTAAGACATCTAATGGGTCAAAAACTGTTTTTCATTTGTTTTCTCTTTGCTCTGGTTTTTATATCTTTATGTGCATGATTACATATTATCTAGCTGTTTTTGGGAACTCTTAGTGCTAAAAACAAATCCCTACCCTTGGGTCTCCACATTTCCTCCTGAAACTATCACTTGATCCCCTTCCCTTTTACAACCTCAAATACCACACTTAATTTCCTCATCCCTCCTCCCTTTATTCTCTTACCTAAATAATCACTTTATTCACCCTCCCTCTATCTCCTATACTATCTCAACCATTTATCAGGACACTTATCTAATACATATCTTATAAGCAATATTTGATCTGTAGCACTAAACGATTTTGTAATATACCTTTTATTTATATGATTCAATATAGAGACAATATATTCCCTTGCTACAAATTAGCAATTGCCTTTCTATTGACTCTGTCTGAATGCTAATCGCGAGGTGACCCTTACCTATATATACACTCTTTTGCTCATGCATTCCCCTATTCCTTTCCTGCTTCATGTTTTACCATGCTGCTCCAAAGTTGCAGGATCTGAGATTGCAGCAGAGCACACTAGCACACTAGCTCACGTTCTCACACAGAGGGAGATTCCTTTTTGGTATATCCCCATCCCTTTTATATAAATAATATGCAAGCTTGACGCAACATCTTAGTTCCTCTAAATTCTTCTACTTAAGGCATTGACTCTATTATATGAAAACACATTTCAAATCTGACAAGATTCCAAAACTGAATGACAAAAGATTTTCATTCACATATCACGCCATATACCCTGATTCAAATTCTAAGGGGGCAACTATTTTGATATCCAAACAAACATAATTTTAGCTACTTGATTCTATGTGTGATCCAACAGGAAGATTCATCTTCTTTCAAGGAAAAATAGGTTCTCACCCCATCACAATCGCTAATTTTTATGCTCCCAATTCCAAACAAGTCTCATTCTTTTGCCACTTAGGAGATTTGCTAACTTCATTTTCCTCAGGTGTCCTTATACTTGGTGGGGATTTCAATGATAACCTTAAATCCCTTTCTAGATACATCAAATGGTGCATCATCTTTACCACTCAGGTCATTCAAACAAATTAAATCACAACTTCAAGGTCTCATGCTGCATGACTTTTGGAGAACTCTAAATCCCCAAGTCAAAGATTACACCTATTTCTCTCCCCTTCAACAAAAATATTCTAGGATAGGTTCTTTCTTCCTATCCCAATCTGATCCCAACCTTCTAAAAAATACCACGATAGAGTCCATGACTCTATCGGATCATCACCCGATAACAATGTTACTAGTCTTTATGGAAAAGGTTTAAAAAACCATGATATGGAGGCTTAACACATCCATTCTTAAAGATCCTGTAGACATTTAACAATTCAACATCTGCCTGAGGGACTATTTCTCACGAAACTACAACAATGAAACATCCTCCCTCACCCAGTGGGAAGCCCATAAATGCATTATAAGAGGGGAATTTATAGCTAAATTTATCGCCAAAATTAAAAATGAACACCAAGCTAAGATTGCTGCCCTTATAACTCAAATACGTAAACTTGAAACAACACATAAATTAACTATAGCTGCTTCGACCCTTAACTAATTAACACAAGCAAGAACCTAGCTAGCTGAGGAATTAAACTTGAAAACAAAAAGACAATACATCCTCAGACATAAAATATACTATGAACAAGGTAATAAGAGTGGGAAATTGCTGGCAAAGGCAGTACAAAATCAAAAAATGCTACCACGGTACATCAAATCAGAGATAGACATGGTAATTCGTATTCATCTAATGAAGAGATAGCTAAACAATTAAACAATATTATCAATCCCTATACAACATACCATCTAATCCAAAATGTCCTCAAAATTCTAAAAAAAAGAACACGTCTCATCCAAGGCTTCCTTCAAAAATGTAGCCCCTCTCCAATCTCGGCTTACACCGCAAGTGATCTTGAAACCCCCATTTCAGGCATGGAGTTTGATAAAGCAATCAAAGACCTGAAATTGGGCAAATCCCCTGGCCCAGACAGTCTTCCCTTACAGTATTACAAAATATTCTCTGATATTTTGAAACCACGCTTTTTAGCAGCTTTCCACTCGCTTCAATGAGGTAAACTTCCACCAATCCAACTCTTAGAAGCCCATACAGCGCTTATACCTAAAGAAGGCAAATATAAATCTCAGGTTACAAACTATCAACCAATTTCCTTCATAAACATTGACTTAAAAATTGACTCAAATTGTTTAGCAAACAGACTCCTACTATTGTTTTCATCCCTTGTCTCTCTAGACCAAGTCAGATCCTACCAGGCAGAGAAGGATGAGACAATACAATTAAAGCATTAAATCTCCATCACTGGCTCACATCCAAAGAGAAACAAAGATTTTTTCTCTCACTTGCTGCTGAAAAGGTGTTCAACAGAGTGGCCTGGGACTACATAGATGCAGTTCTTTGCTCTATTGGTCTCTTACCTCAAATGAGAGCATACATCCGAGCATTATGTTCAAACCCAACAGCAAAAGTAAGTGTCAGTGGCAAGGCTGCTGAAAGCCTTTAATCTACGCAACGGGACAAGACAGGGATGTCCTCTATCCCCTTTACTGTTCGTTCTTACTCTACAACCATTGCTAAACAGAATATGCCACAATTGCTCTATTGGTCTCTTACCTCAAATGAGAGCATACATCCGAGCATTATGTTCAAACCCAACAGCAAAAGTAAGTGTCAGTGGCAAGGCTGCTGAAAGCCTTTAATCTACGCAACGGGACAAGACAGGGATGTCCTCTATCCCCTTTACTGTTCGTTCTTACTCTACAACCATTGCTAAACAGAATATGCCACAATGCAGACATCAAAGGCATCAAGGTACATAATCAAACATACAAACTTGTAGCATTCACAGGTGACATGCTTGTATTCCTTTCTGAATCACATATATCACTCCCGAACCTTATTCGGGACCAGGAGCACTTTCATTCTCTGTCCAATTTAAAAAATCAACCATTCCAAATCATATGCTCTCAATATTACACTACCCTCAGATTCAGTATCATTTTGTCAAAAAAACGTTCCCTTTACGTGGGCCAAAGATGCCATAACTTATCTTGGAATCCAAATTCCCACCACTCTGTCAGACCTCTTCAAACATAACAAAATCTCTATCCTAAAAGAAACATATGAAAACTTAAAGCAATGGAATTCTCTGAATGTCTCCTGGATTGGCAGAGCATCATTTATCAGGATGACAATCCTCCCCGTTTCTTTTATGTCATACAAACCATTCATATTCGAGTGCCAGTATAATTTTTTGCCTCTTTTCGTAGAGCCTGCTCAACCTTCACCTGGAGAGGTAAACCCCCCAGAATAAAGTTTTCAAGACTTTACTTACCTAAACGTAAAGGAGGAATCGCTCTCTCCGACCTGCATTAAAATACTATCATGCTTCTCACTTAGCAAGAATTGTGGACTGGAATATACACCAACCAGTCAAAGACTGGGTGATGCTAGAGCACAAACAAATTCCTCATTACTTAGGATACATCCAAAACATTATCCATCCACAGTTAAATCTCATCCTCTAAATGGCCCCACTCTAGAAGCTTTTCCTGTACTATCCAAACCCTACAACTCAACACCCTGGCTGGGCCCCCTTTCCCCACTAAGGGCCAATCCAGACTTTATCCCAGGATTAGAAGAAAACTTCCTCTCAAAAATGTGGCCTCATAAAGATATTGTGTCCAAACATTTCTTTAGGGGAGCCTCTTTCATATCTAGGGAAGACCTTAATAACGAACACACTCCAAATTCCATACTACAATGAAACTACATGCAAATTAAACACTTTTGAACCAGACGTGAGACATCTCATGCTTAGACAAGACATCTCAGGACCCTGGAACATCTATGCTCTAAAAAAAAAAAAAAAAAAACCCACAGAGACATCTCGTATCAATTTTATACTTATCACTCTTTAGAGAGAAAAAAATATTTTTAGATGTAAAATGTCTTAAGTTTGCGAAATCAAGCATGTTCTAAACTTACAATTGTATACTGTATGCTGTATGCCTTCTGTGCGTAGCAGCTTGCCCAGCACCCCCTCAGTACTTACCTGAGTCCCCTCTCTATCCAGCGTTGTCCATGAGTCCCTCGGGCATCTGGGACCCTCCCTTCTGATAGACTGAGACCCAGCAGTGGCGCCATTGGCTCCTGCTGCTGTCAATGAAAGTCAGTTAGCCAATCAGGAGAGATAGGGGCAGGGCCGAATCAGCAGCTTTGTGTCTGAATGGACACACTGAGCTGCTTGCTGCAGGGGTACTCAACAGGAGGGAGGGGCCAGGAGCAGCAAAAAGAGACCCGAGAAGAGGAGGATCCGGCCTGCCCTGTGCAAAACCAACTGCACAGAGGAGGTAAGTTTACCATGTTTGTTATTAAAAAAAAAAAAATGAGACTTTGCAATCACTTTAAACCCAAAACCAAAAATTTTATATATTGCAGCTTACCAATCATTAGATGTGGTGGCTGCATTAGTTTTCCTTTAAAAAGCTCCTTTCCTTTGTTTTTACCTGGTGATCTGACCAGTGACACATCTCCTGTATTTTGGTGTCTATACTCTGGATGAAGGAGCAACAGAGACATCTGTTGATAGCAGCATGGTCAGTCTGGGTAAAGGGTAATGTTGGATGCACTAGTAAATTTGATATGGTTTGATATACAGACAAATTGAAGTTGCAGCTACAGTTTTTTTTTTCCTTTAAGGATAAAGATTTTATATAATTAAATAAAATGTGACTATTGTAAGCATCACTATCAGTGTTAAATGTTGTTTTATTTTCAACACTAATACATCTGCTTGTTATTTTGAAAAACTATAGACTTTCTGGCAATATAATGTTTGCTTTTGGGTTTAATACCACTTTAATTTACACACATTACTCATCGCTTTTTAACCACTTAAGGTCCAGGCCAATTTCTGACACTTGTTGTTTACAAGTTAAAATCAGTATGTTTTGCTAGAAAATGACTTAGAACCCCCAAATATTATATATATATATTTTTTTTTTAGCAGAGACCCTAGAGAATAAAATGGAGATCATTGCAATACTTTATGTCACACCATACTTGCGCAGCGGTCTTACAAACACAATTTTTTTTGGAAAACAATACACTTTTTTTTTAATTTAAAAAAAGTAAAGTTAGCCCAATTTGTTTGTTTAATGTTACACTGAGTAAATAGATACCCAACATGTCATGCTTCAAAATTGCGCACACTCGTGGAATGACAACAAACATTTGTATTTAAAAATCTCCATAGGCGATGCTTTAAAAATCTCTACAGGTTACCAGTTTAGAGTTACAGAGGAGGTCTAGGGCTAGAATCTTTGCGCTCTCCAACGATTGCGGCGATATCTCATATGTTGTGTATATATGTGGGCACGACTTGTGTATGCGTTCACTTTGGCACGTGAGCACGTAGGGATGGGCGCTTTAATTTTTTTTTCTTATTTATTTTACTTTTTATTTTTACACTGTCGGTTTAAAAAAAAAAAACATTTGATCACTTGTATTCCTATTACAAGGAATGTAAACATCCCTTGTAATAGAAATAAGCAGGACAAGTCCTCTGTAATGTGTGATCTGGAGTCAAAAGGACCTCAGATCTCACATCTACACTTAAAAGCAAAAAAAAAAAGTGTCCTTCAAGGCCATAGAGTTGAGTGGGGCCAGCTTGCCCTCACTCGACTTCCTGCCTAGGAGGGGAAAGGACTGGATCGTTATTCCTGTTACCGACGGCTCCGGTAGGCGGGGGGAAAACAACCGGAAAGTCGCGGGAGGGGCACCTCTTCCGCCGCTGGGACCACTTTTATGTGATTGCCCTGTAAAAAAAAATACCAGGGTTATGGCAGCTATCTGCTGCCATAACCCTAGTATTTAACATCAAAGTAATGGCATAAAACTGCGGCGGGGTTGGTCCGGAAGTGGATAAAACATCAGTTTTCTGTTCCTGGACTTTTGCTCTAAAGTGGTTGTAAACCACATTTGTGAAATATGACCCGGGCACATATATCTGTAGTATTTACTTATCTCTCTCTAAAGCTCTAAGTCCCATGTCTTTCTGCTGTTCCGTTCCTCTGTTATCAGCATAATAACTTCTGACAAGTTCTCCGACACAGGAGATAAAAGCAGCTGGAAATTTGTGTCAGGGAAGAGACTAATGCCCCATACACACGTGCAGATTATCTGCAGACTTTTGTCTGCAGACCTACCTTTTCTATGTAGAGCAAGGGCCTGCCGGATTGCATACAAATTGAAAATGTTTAGGTTTGACCTCATATTATATGGTTTTGGTAAGTCTGCAGACAAAAGTCTGCAGATAATCTGCACGTGTGTATGGGGCATTAGAGACAGATAAGCAGAGAGCTTGTCTATTCACAGCACAGCTCTGCAATTTTCTTCATTCCTCTGTCTATGTGGAGGGAGATGTGTGCCTTTTCTCAGTTCACACACAGTGTATGCCCAGACTCCCTTCCCACTGATGAATGAGGAAACAACATTTTTTTTTTAAAACATATTTTATTGAGATTTTCAACACATGAACAGGTATAATAACAGGTGGAACAATGCACAAGGATATCAAAAAAGACAACCAGTACAACAATATGCTGGGCAATAATGACAAACCAAACAAGCCTCATTGGCTTGGAGCATCGTATCAGCAGGCATGACCTAAGGTGAGGCATAAAACCATATCCTAATGCATTGCGAACAACAACGTGCAAGGGGGAAGAGGGGAAGGGGGAGGGAAGGGTAGTAGGAAGGTGCGGGGTGAGGAAGAGGGGAGGGGGGGGGTGAGGGAAAACTACCAACACATGAATTGAAGATCAATATGCTCCATAGCAGTGAACTAGATCACAGTAAAGTTAGCTCAAGAGGTTATAGAAGGGACTCAGGAAAACCTGTTGTGCAGTCTGAGAACCATTAGTCACATAACTGCAGGTATGACCGTGCCCGAGGTAGACCATTGGGGAGACAGTATGTGAAAGAGGTATTGGGCGAACCCATGTGGTGGGCTGAGAGGCACAAGCTGGATAAGTACAGGTTAGCAGGATTCCCAGCGTATTGGATGAGCGAATGACTAGTTATTGCCAGAAGCTGCAGTATAGGTACAAGTGGTATAAAGAATTGCTGTAGAGACCTTCCATAACTTTCAGCTAGGCGTTGGCTCAATGGCTAGATGGACTGTGGCAAACGGTGTAAGTAGACTAATCATACATTAATGGCTCGCATTCGACAGCGAGCGCAAAAAAGAAGCCCATTTACGATTAAACTTGGTAGGATTGGGAGAGGAGGTAGTTTTGAGTTTGAGGGTTTCCCTGGCGTATAGTTGTTGCAGGCCTATGATCACCTCAGCCAGAGTAGGGGGTGTTTTGAGTATTCACTTGGCCAGGATAGTCCTCCTAGCTATCATGTAGCAGGTTAATAGCCAAGTTTTATGCGACTGGATGAGGAGACATTGACTCTTAGGAAGTTTAGTGAGGAGCATGTCCAAGTTTCCAAACAGGAGTGGGTAGGGGTTGTCAAGAGGTGTCAGGCCTGTGACAGTGGTGACATTAGTTTTGACTGAGGACCAGAAGGTAGAGATGTGTGGACATGACCAGAGTCTATGTGCGAGAGTAGGTTTGAGTGTTGAGCAAAGTGGGCAGCAAATCGAGTGGAGGTTTTGATTGTTCCTTGAGTATGGTACATAGCTGCGGTGCATAATTTTAAACTGTTCCCTCCAAAATTTGTTAGTGATTGCCTTGTGAGTGGCCAGGTAACCTGCCAAAATAAGTGATTGGGCGTTTGGATCGGGTAAGTCCTTGTCCCAGGTGGTGGAGTTCAATGAAGATTTGCTGATAGAGGGGGAAGACATTTTATGGAGTTCCTGCTCCAGAAACTTGTCAGCAATGGTGTGCTTGAACCGGTGCAGTCTGTTAGGGCAGGTTTTGACCACAAAACTAATAGCCTGCAGGACACCCAGTGTGTGACCCTTGGGTAGGTGAAAGCGATCCGCGATCACTGAGGTGGGTAAGGGGGTGCCCAAGTCAGGGTCAAATAGCTGTGCGAAATGGTGGAGATCCCGGGTTCGCCAGTCTTGGAATGGGAGGTAACATTGAGCTTGTGGGAAAAGAGGGTGGCCACAAATGGGCAAATGGCGTGACATGGTAGGCTATGCTTGAGTTTTGCGGAGTATTTCCCTCCATGCAATATTGGTATCCCTAATTAGAACATTGTTCTTCAGCTGGATCGGTAGGTCACTGTGCTTACAATGTAAGAGGGCAGCTAGGTCATAAGGTGAGGACAGATGGGATTCAAGTTGGAAGTTAGAGTACCTGGAAGTTTTGCCAATCCAGTCCTGCCCCACTCTGAACACACATGCAAGATTGTAAAGGCGGGCGTTAGAGAGCGCCACTCTGCCCTCCCTCCTCGGCAGATACAGTTTCTGGAGGGCAATGCGAGGCCTCCTGCCTTTTCTAAAGGAAGGTGTTAATAGCTTTAGTTAGTCTCTTCATGTCCTTGTGTCTCACCAACAGAGGTATCGTTTGAAGAGGGTATAGTAGCTTGGGGAAGCCCACCATCTTGTATAGATGACATCTGCCGAAGAGGGAGAGGGGAAGGCCCATCCACATGTCTAAGGTCAAGGTAATTTTAGAGATAATGGGGGGATGTTTAAATGGTATATAGATGATGGGGTGCAACCAATTTTGATGCCCAAGTAAGTGATAGAAGTCTTTGCTATAGAGAAAATTGGAGTGAAGGGCCATGGGTTATGTTTAGTACGACGGAGGGGTAGGATTTTGCTTTTGGAGAAATTAATCTTGAGGCCTGAGCATAGACGAAAATCCTCAAAGATTTTGTGAACTAGCTTGGAGTCCCTGACCGGGTCAGATGTAAAGATAAGTATGTCATCTGCGAATAGGGCTATGGGGAGGTCAGAATTGCCTAAATCAGGGTGGTGAAGGATGAATCTAGCTAGTGGTTTGAGCGCTAAATTGAACAGGAGGGGGGACAGTGGGCACCCCTGCTCTTGTGCCATTACGTAGTGAGAATGGCGCTGAAATATGGCCATTAGCTACCACGTTAGCCGAAAGGTCCGTGTACATGGCCTTGATAAGGTGGACAAAGGGGCCTCGGAACCAAAAACGTTGTAAGACCATATGAAGCCAATCAATGTCCACCCTATCAAAGGCTTTTTCTGCATCTAGGGAGATAATTGCCATGTCAGAGGTTGGATTAGTGTGGGATGCCTCCAGGGCCGCTAGAACTTTTCTGATATTGGCTGTAGCCGACCTGCCAGAAGTGAAACCCGCTTGGGGAGGATGAATCAGGGTGGGCATTATGGGGGCTAGCCTAGTGGCTACGATTTTTGATAGTATTTTACCATCTAGACTCAGGAGAGATATGGGGCGATAGGAGCCAGGTTCAGTTGGGTCCTTCCCAGGTTTTGGTATCAGTTTGACGTGAGCCTGGAGACCCATCGGAAATTAGGAGTGACCCTCCAGAATGTGTTGGTAAAGGGATTGAAGAATCAGCGCTATTATCTCTGCTGACATTTTTGTAAAAATCAGAGGTAAAGCCGTCAGGACCTTGTGCTTTCCCAGGGGGCAGCTGCGCTATGGTAGACTTGATTTCCTCTAGCGAGATTGGAGCATTCAGAGAGGAAAGCAAGTCTTCCGCTATGGTGGGAAGGTTTACCGAGGCCAACCAGGACTTGGCAGCTTGAGCGTCATGGTGTTCCAAACTGTATAGGTCAGAAAAGAATTTCGAGAGGATCTCAGCGATCTCCGTGGGAGAGGGGGTTAGTGACCCCCACCAGACTTTAGAGCTGCGATGTGCGTGGGGGTAAATGGACCTTTGCACAGTTTGGACAGCAGTTTGCCCCGTTTGTTGCCATATTTATGGTATTGAAGCTCTTGGATGGAGGAGTACATTCTCTCCTGTGCTGCCGCCTAAGTGTCAAAAGCCAGTTTTGCCTCCTGCCATTGTTGTCTATTAGACTGGGTGTTTGATTGGGACAGTTCCAATTGGCCGTTACACAGCCGGACACTTGCTTCAGTGTAGGCTTTTCTGATGGCCCTTTTCCGACCAGCGGCATAGGAGAGAATGCGACCCCTCAATACAGCTTTCCCTGTTTCCCAGAACAGGGTAGGGTTTAAAGTATGCGATGCGTTGGTAAGTGTGAAACAACATTTTTAATACGATGTGTTATATTCTAAAGAATATAGAAAGCTGAAGACAGCAGATATAGATGTAAAACTTATGTAAGGATATTTATCTCATCTCTGTGTATCATCTGAGGCTGTTCACTTCACTGGGTATAGGAGAGGGTTTACATTCACTTTAAGGTTTTTAATATATGGATGAATCCCAGAAAGAGTGGAAAAGTCATGAGAAGAGAATTTTAGTGTTTCTGTGATGCTTGGACACAGTTGCTGCCTTTGACATGCCTTCACTGGCCATTTAACCCACATGTTTTGGATTGTGATAAAACATTGTAGCACCAGGAGGAAACCTATAGACAGACTGACATATATTGTACGTTGGTGAGAATTAAATGTTAGTTTTGCTATGAACTATATCACTATGTTGTTTTATGGCAGTATTGGTTCTTTCATAGCTAATCCATCATATACCATACAAATTGCTAGAAAAACATGGCAAATTAGTTCATGCATCTGGCACAAGTTTATATAAATCTTAATTTTTTATTGACAGGGCTTTGCCCAGTTGTATTCAGAGGTTGGACATTGACATGAATCAATGTCTATAAATATGGTCCCTCCTGCTTTAGCATGATTACCAATCAACGCTAGGCAAGATATAAAAGACACAAATCACGTATCATTAAAATATTTTCTTTTGCTAGGCAGGCAGTGTAAGCACCTGAATATGACTTGATATTAGCTTCATGCAATCCATGTACAGCAAAGCTCAGAATAGAAGAAATAAAAAGCAGCACTCAGAATCAATCAATGCTAACAAAGAGCCTGGTAATGGAAGGAGAAAGTAGAGTGACAAAGAGATGCTGATCACTTTGTTGCATCACCTTCACAGTCTAGGCTACAGTCAAAGGGTGGGTTCATCATGTAAGCCTGGATTTAAAGAAAATAGGTTGAGTTTCACCTGTAGTGGCAGTAAAGAAGGACTGTCAGAGACCACCCCAGATTGAAGGTGAGTATTGCAGCAAAAGCTGTTTTTTATTGTGAGAATAATTTACTGTAATGGCAAAGCGTTTTCTCCTATTGTCACTGAAGGACACAGCCAGGCAATAATATTGACCGTGGGATTATAGGCCCACCTTCAGGAGCAGGATATTAGGCAAAAAGCATAAAAAAGCCCTGCCTATGGGCAGCCCCTACCAGTGGTCCCTGCTGGGACCTTTAGTTCCTCTAATTTATTTTTTTTTTTTTTTGCAGGGGTACCTACTTTTTTAGTTAATTTTTTGTTGATGATCTTCAATCAAAAGCTGAGCTGGTTGAGAGGCTGGATAATATAGTACTGATAGTCACCCCAACTCCGAAAGCGAGCACATGCAGACCTCTAGCTATATGCCCCACACAAGAATGGGACAGTCAGTGAGTATGCCAATGGGGTACACATTTTTTCTGGTAAACCCCGTCACAGTATACCACCCTTGACTGACTGCTACCCCCACTTCGGTAGGAGGTGGTCTGTTCAGGGAGAGGTAAACCCCTGAACTTATTAATTGGCAGGGAACCCCCTATATACAGGTGCATTTAAAAAAATTAGACTATCATCAAAAAGTTTATTTCAGTAATTCAATTCAAAAAGTGAAACTCATATATTATATACCGTATATACTCGAGTATAAGACGAGTTTTTCAGCACATTTTTTGTGCTAAAAAAAAGTCCCCCTCGGCTTATACTCGAGTCCTAAAAAAATGTGGGCGGCCGGCCGACATGCACACTGCGCATGTGCGTACACGTTCTGGCTTTCCCGGACCGGCGGCGGCGCATGCGCGGTGATGTGTTGGCGTCGGGCAGCGCCATTGTTAAATCTAATGTGCCTCATGAAAAAGGGAAGGGAGACTCCTCCACAGCCGCACTGCGTGCTATTATGTGGGGCTGCGGGCATACTACAGGAGATGCAGTGCTGCGGGCATCGTACAT
Source organism: Pelophylax lessonae (assembly GCF_965119305.1). Taxonomy (NCBI): domain Eukaryota; kingdom Metazoa; phylum Chordata; class Amphibia; order Anura; family Ranidae; genus Pelophylax; species Pelophylax lessonae. The sequence continues at coordinate 69,677,868 of NC_138776.1, forward strand.
CTGTACCATGCCTGCAGTACTGTATCTCCTGTAGTATGCCCGCAGCCCCACATTCTCTTGTATTATGCCCACAACCCTGCATTCTCCTGTACTATGCCCAAATCCCTGCATTCTCCTGTACCATGCCCACAGCCCTGCATTCTCCTGTACCATGCCCGCAGCCCTGCATTCTTCTGTACCATGCCTGCAGCCCTGCATCTCCTGTACCGTGTCCGCAGCCCCTGCACCATGCCCCACAGCCCCTGTTTGGGGTTTTGTGGTGGCCCAGTTGTGTCCAGTAGCTGCTGCATTTCCCACCCTAGGCTTATACTCGAGTCAATCATTTTTCCCATTTTTTTGTGGTAAAATTATGGGCCTCGGCTTATATTCAGGTCGGCTTATACTCGAGTGTATACGGTAGATATATTACATACAGAGTAATACATTTCAAGCATTTATTTATTTTAATTTTTATGATTATGGCTTACAGCTAGTGAAAACCCAAAATTCAGTATCTCAGAAAATTTTAATATTGTGAAAAAGTTCAAAATTGTAGTGTAGTGTAGTGGTGTCACACTAATCGGCTATTTAAAGCGGAGTTCCACCCTGGATTTTTTTTTTTTTTTAAATACCCCCGGGACAGTCAGGGCTAGTGCATTCCACAATGGCTAGCCTCTGATCTGTCCCGGGTTGCACTTACCTGTTAGGACAAATACTTACCTTGAAAACATCTTGTCCAGCGCTGCCATCTCAGATGTGGGCAGCTTGAAGCCAGCGAGATCCTCTTCGGCGTCCTCTTCCGCCTTCTTCGGTCCCTCGATGCCCTGCGCCGGCCCCGCCGTCACTTCTGGGCGCGCACGTCATCCCTCCACAGCTTCTGGGCATGCCCAGAAGCTGTTTAGAAGGGGATGACGCGCGCGCCCCGGAACTGACGTCGGGGCCGGTGCAGGCGCAATGATTCCTGGGAGCTATGACGTTCAGCTCCCAGGAATCATTGCAGAGCCAGGAAGTGACGACGGGCCGCGGCCGAGGAAGAAGGAAGTAAGGTAAGTATATTTTCTTCGCTACGAGGTAAGTAAAAAAAAAAAAAAAATGCGATTATCCATTTCTTTTTCAGGTGACCCGGAGCGAGAAGATGGAGGTAAGTATAAAATTAGGGTGGAACTCCACTTTAACTCAAAACACCTGTAAAGGTTTCCTGATCCTTTTAATGTTCTCTCAGTCTGGTTTAGTAGGTTACACAATGGGGAAAACTCCTGACTTGACAGTTGTCCAGAAGACAGTCATTGGCACCCTTCACAAGCAGGGTAAATCACAAAGAAGCTAAAGAAGCTTGCTGTTCAGAGTGCTGTATCCAAGCATATTAAAGGAAAGAAAGTTGAGTAGTAGGAAAAAGTGTGGTAGAAAAAGGTGCACAAGCAACAGGGCTAACTACAGCGTTGAGAGGATTGTGAAGCAAAGGCCATTCAAGAATTTGGACGAGATTCGAGAGTGTACCACGGCTGGTGTCAGTGCTTCAAGAGCCACCACACACAGACATATCCTGGACATGGACTACAACTGTTGCATTTCCTTGTGTCAAGCCAACTCCTAAACCAAAAACAATGTCAGAAGTGTCTTACCTGAGCTAAGTAGAAAATGTACTGGACAGTTGCTCAGTGGTCCGAAGTCCCAATTTCGGATGAAGGTAAATTTTGCATTTCATTTGGAAATCAAGGTCCCAGAGTCTGAAGGAAGAATTGAGAGGCACAGAATCCAAGTTGCATGAGGTCCAGTGTGGAGTTTCCACAGTCAGTGATGATTTGGGGAGCCATGTCATCTGCTGGTGTCCACTGTGTTTTATCAAGTCCAAAGTCAGTGCAGCCCTCTGCTAGGAAATTCTAGAGCACTTCATGCTTCCCTCTGCTGACCAGCTTTATGGAGATGCTGATTTCATTTTCCAGCAGGACTTTGCACCTGCCCACACTGCCAAAAGTACCAATACCTGGTTTAACGATCATGGTATCACTGTGCTTTACTGGCAAGCATAATTGCCTGATCTAAACCCCATAGAGAATCTGTGGGGTATTTTTTAAGAGGAAGATAAGAGACACCAGACCCAACAATTCTCTGTAATGTACTCCATAGTTTACATTTTAAAGGTAATATAAAAATATTTTCTCATAATTTCTATACTGACATTTTTCCAGTGTTGTCGCACTGCAGCATGGGAAACATTTCAAAAGTATTTTGTTAAGCTGCTGGGACTTTTTTTATACGTTCATATTTTTCATATCTAGTTGGGGACCTATTTCATAAATAATCATAATCTTTGTGCACCTCCTCTCAACCTGATTTGCTACCACTTTTTATTTGTCTTCCAAGGCCTTGTTTCACTTTGTTCAGTCTCCTCCTGCTTATATCAATTTGTAAATACTTGCTTCAGGTCACCACTATACAGCACACACCTGAACGAAGACTTGTTAGCAGGCACTTTCATTCAGCCCAGCCAGTTAAGCAAGCAAACACTGTATCAAAGAGTATTGATTAGGAACACCAGAGATTTTTTTTTTTTGCCTATGTGCTACAATAAATTTGGCACTGTGAATTTCATTTGGTGCCCTCAATCAATATGCTTTGATGCACGCTCTGCCATACAAATCTTGTTGTAGATCCTGCTGTCTACATCTAAAAGTAATATGTGCTGTTAAACATTTTAAAAGAAAATGTAACATTTTGTAAAATATAGCACAACCTGTCCTTGTACACTTTATTAATGCTGCCAGCCTTATGACTTTTATCATTCTATTTTCACTGCTGTCAGACTGTTTTTTTTAGATCGTACCTACAACTATTTCCTGAAACTAAGAAAACCTTCACAATCTTGATAATACTTCAACTCTCCAAATTTTCAAGTATAGCGGCAACAGAAAGCAAAGAGTTTTATTTATTTATTTTTTTAAATACACCTATCACAGTTGCAGCCTTAACAAAGTAAGCAATTTTGTTAACATTCAATCCATAAATTATTGTAGATTCTCTATTAAGCAGCTCTTAACTGAACCTTAACTCATTTGTTAAGTGGGGTCTATTCCCATAAAGTTGGCCATCTTTCTAGTATGTTGTAGCAAATATAGACTGCAGCTAGGTATGAGTGTATAGTTGCTTAGCGAAAGGGTATATGGAGGGTAGTTGTTGTAGCACACAAATCTGCTGATGACCAAACCATCTCCACAGGTTAACTCATGGTGATACTTCACCAAATGTGTCAGCGGTAATAATTTTTGCTGCGCCACACTGGGATTTTTTGCATCTTGAGGAGGGGGGGGGGGCAGTTGGGGACGATGACATGTGGCTCCCCCAAACCCAAGTGTAAACAAGTCCTTACAGTTCTTACGCAATTAGAAAGTGAAAATACCACAGCAGTTACCTCTGTAGCTGCTTAATCCATTCTAAGGTGTTTTTTTTTAATACACCTCTCCTGCAATATGATACATTCCAACATTTACTTCACCTAAACCTTTACAGATAATTATAATAGACCCTTGTGATCTTGGTGGGGGAAATACAAAGGACACTTTTTCAAATCAGCGTCTGCGTTATCTAATCATGCATTGTAAATTTCAATTAATCTTCCTGTCCGCCCCTGTACAGTGAGCTACACACGCATAGCTCACTGTAGAAATGGGCCAACGCTGAAGACGGTGGAACTCCTGCATGTGTACGGGAGTGACATCATCCTCGCCCTGCCAATGAATGCGGCCAGTGCTCGATACTTAGAAGCCAGCTGCTCAGAGATGACCATGGCTGACGGGGAGCACCAGGATGTCACATTACAGGAGCCAAGGTGAATATCATTCTGCTTTAAGCTAACTAATGCAGTTTTTTACCCACTACTAAAATTGGAGTGGCTTTGTGTTGTGTTGACACATTGCTGCAGAAATCCACATTTTCCAAATACAAATGTCCCTGATGCAGCAAAACTTGCTCTTAGGTGCTTCTATGCTCCCTATTACAATGCGGAATCTATTTCAATGCAAAATCACTATGGAATAGTTTCCCTACTGGGGGGGGGGGGGGGGGGTTTTAGCAAACCTTCTGAGCTGGAGTTGTCCCTTTGTAATATGTGTACTGTATGTCCATAGCCCAGTTTAGGATATGTTGCTTGCTGCTTAGGCCAGCTGCTCTATTTCTTCCAAGGTGCCTCCATGTGTAACTCAAGGGAATCCAGCACACAGTTGAGTGGTCTTTCAGTGCAAAACCTCATAGAGCTGTATGAGCAATAGATGCAGATGAAACCACAGCAGAAAAATAATATGCACCTTCGTTTCCACAGCTGCAGACAGCCATTTGCACATGAATCTGTAAGTGAAACTTCTTTGAGCATCCCTTTTAAAACAATTTTTTTTTTTTGTTAATAAAACACATAAAGAAATATATAAAACCGGGGTATGATTCATGCGTCAATCTTATCTAGGGACACATCTTCAAATTCTGGGATTCTCTCGGAACCAGGGACAATTGAAAGTTGTGGGTGGCAGGAGCCCTTTAATAGCCTTGTTTAGCGCTGCTTCGCTTTCCTGGACAAGATAACAACTTAACTGTGATTTTTCCTTGTTAGTGATAGGACAGGAGAGAGCTTTATTAAGTCTAATGTAAGTGAATAACTGTATTGGAGAGGGGAGGGGTAGACAGCGTCTGAATCAGTAAAGCTCATGCAGCCAGACTCATGCAGAGCTTATTTTGATCTTGATCACCGGTGGCAAGAGTAACCTTTTACCTCATTGATGATACACAGTGAGGATATTTTCTTGTCTGACGGTCATTACTGGAATTATAGCAACAGATTGCTGCACTGAGAAAGTTACCGTGGCAGGTAACTTGCCAGCCTCCTGTAGTTAGCTGTCAAATTCATCCTTAACCTCTTGTGAACCATACAAGCCTTATGTCCAGTGGCAAAACACAATACAAAAGGAAAGTTGAGCTTAATATGTAAACAATATGTTTGCCTAAGCCTGCAGAAGTGTTGGGAACAGTATTATGGTTTGTAGCCTTGTGGTAATAATATAAAATTAAATATACCCATCTGCGTTTGTATTATGCTGTGATGCTTCTCTGACCCACTGCATTTCTATTTTAGCTTTGAGCCATTTTAACTTGTATTTCAAGGTTCCTCACAAAAAAAATAATTCTTAAAATCAGAACTGACCCACCACCAATTTTTCCCACTCACAAAGCCGTTCTACCATAAACTTGTCCATTCTCAGCCTCTACCCAGCACTAAACCCCACCCTATTATCTTTGTCTTCTTCAGAATTAACCCTCCACCAATTCTCCTAATTATGGCCTTCACCATCCACCAATCTAAACCTGATCCTTTCACCGGTTTTTCTACCTGCAGAATAAGTCCAACTCTTCCAAATCTTAGCCATGAACCAAGCAGCAACTTTTTCACCGTCAGTACCTACCATAGTTTGTGCCGTTTTATTTTAGGTTTTGGGAATTTTTTTCTAGAGTTAATGTATCTAAGCTTAGCAATTATTTCACTAACCTGGGAAGACCACAGAGTACTGCAGCCCTACAGATAAATGCTGTTTTCAATACAACACATCCCATCCCCAACTCTACCAAGATTGTGTATGGTGGCATTAGAGGGATCACTGGTGGCAAATATTTGTGATATTTACTTCTGTAATAATACTGTAGGTCTGGCATTCTTGCAAATTATCATAGAAGGGGCAAAACCATGTTTTTTCTGCTTTTAGCCTAACTAACAAGAAAAGGGCTCTCCAACTGGAAAGGGTGGTTTGGAATGGGCAGGCTGGGTAGCAGTGATGTCACTGGATGATTATACAATACACATCCAGCATATGTCCATTGACTTCATCATTCCCCAATGTTATCATCTGTAGTGAGTTAAACGTTGAAAGTGGCATAATTATTGCTATTTTTGCACTGTCACCGTTCTTTGGGACTCCGGAATTCCTGGTGGCTGTCGCGAGTACACGCGTTGGCCCTTGGAACAAGAGGGACCACCGCCCAACTGTTACAAGCAGACCCCACGCTACTGACTGACCCCCCCGACTCAGGAATCTCCTCAGCATACGACAGCTTGGATGTGGAGATGACAAGTCACTTCATACCTCCGTACCTTTCCTTCCCTGTCGGATGTGCTTGGTGAACCTTCAGAATATGAGGGTTTGCTTCTTCACGCGGACCCCCCTAAGCATGTACTCTCCCACCTCTATGGGTTGCTAATTAAAGCCTTCCACCCGGAACTCCCGTCCTATACTCGGGTGTGGGAACGGGAACGTGGGCATGCTATCTCCTCCCTAGACTGACGTAGGTGCTTTACCTTAACCCACTGACTCTCCGTGGATTCCAGGGTCCAAGAAACGTTGAAACGTGCTGGAGAAGCTCTTCAGATAGAGGCACAATGCTACATATATGGTAGCACTGCCCTCAAGTCCTGGAGCGTTTGAAAAATGTCTTTGCTCTGTACTGCAGGCTGATGGAGACCACAGTTATACCTTCTCCTGAGATAGCTCTGTTGTCCTTGATACCGGGCTCCCTCAGGTTGGTTAAGACAGATATTCTTCACACTTTTTGGCTGCTACGAGAGTGGTGATCCCCAGATACTGGAGACAATCAGACGTGCCTTCCCTGGTTGAGTGGGCGGTGGAGGTGAACAAAATCAGAGATTTGGAATGCCTGCTGGCGCAGGAATCTGGTCCTGTGGAACGTTTCCTGACTACCTGGTCTTCATGATCTGTATTTCAGGCTTCGGCTGAGTTTGTTGACTGGGCCACCGACCCACTTGACGATGGTGGTCCCCAGACATAGCAGAGTGCATACTCTTCCTTTCTTCTTCTTCTCTTTATTCATTACTTTCTGTTTTCTTTCTGGCCTCTTAATTTTCCACCTTTACAGCTTCCACCTTTTCTCCTTGTCTGTCCCTCTTCTGAATGACAATGACCCTTCTGAATTCTAGCAATGGGATATCATCCCTCTATTTTTGTTGTTAGACTGTTTCCCTCAGTTCAGTACTGTAACTAAGGCACCTTAATATGCTGATATGGAAAACTATGCTCTCCCATATGTACCTTGCAGAGAATTAGTTCTTTAGACTATATCTATGGTATGAGCTCGCCTTACTATTGCTACACTAATGATATGCAATTTGAATATATTTCATACTATGCAGTTAAAATGTTGTTTGCCTAATATTTGAATGGTTGGTGCCTGTCTTCCCGTCACATTATGTTTGGTTTTATTTATGATTGTTTTTGGAGAAAGTCTCTGTCTCTTTTTGTGTTACTTTTTATTCTCTCAAAATAAAATTGCACTAAAAAGGCTTACCTATAGGTAAAAGTTATAAGAGTGTATTTACAGCCACTTTAACATTTACAGCAGTACTGTGCATAAAGCTGCTTTTGTTCTTTTCAGGGGTTATTTCTGGCTATCTTGTTATTTTGGCTGGAGTTATGCTTTAACTGCTTCTGGACTGGAAGGATTTGCCCCCCTTTAATGACCAGGCCATTTTTTGCGATTCGACACTGCATTATTTTAAAGGACAATCGTGCGACGCTGTACCTAAATAAAATTGATGTCCTTTTCTCCCACAAATAGAGCTTTCTTTTGGTGGTATTTGATCACCTGTGCAATTTTTATTTTTTACGCTATAAACAAAAAAATAGCGACAGTTCTGAAAAAATAAAACAATATTTTTCACTTTCTGCTATATACCGTATATACTCGAGTATAAGCCGACTTTATCAGCATGTTTCTTTATGCTGAAAAAGCCCCCCTCTGCTTATACTCAAGTCAATGTCTGAATTACCTTTTAAAAATGGCGCCGCCCGGCGCCAACACATCACCTCGCATGCGCCGCCTGCCTGGGAATAGCCGAACATGTACGGGCTTTCCCGAGCATCGGCAGCGCATGCGCGGTGACGTGTTGGTGCCGGGCGGCACCATTTTTAAATGTAAGGCGCCTCACCCACAGGCAAGTGAGACTCCTCCGCAGCCCCTGCATTTCCTCATGCAGTGCTGCGGGCATGGTACAGGACATTTTCCTGTACCATGCCCGCAGCACTGCATCTCGTGTACAATCTGTGCCATGCCTGTGTACCATCACCTGTGCCATGCCTGTGTACCATCTCCTGTACAATCTGTGCCATGCCTGTGTACCATCACCTGTGCCATGCCTGTGTACCAACTCTTGTGCCATGCCTGTACCATCTCTTGTGCCATGCCTGTACCATCTCCTGTGCCATGCCTGTACCATCTCCTGTACCATGCCCACAGCCCTGCATCTCCTTCACGCAGCCCTTGCACCATGCCTGCAGCCCCTGTTTTGTGTCTCGTGGTGGTCCAGTTGGGTCCAGTAGCTGCTGCATTTCCCACCCTAGGCTTATACTCGAGTCAATATGTTTTCCCACTTTTTTGTGGTAAAATTAGGTGCCTCGGCTTATATGTGGATCGGCTTATACTCGAGTATATACGGTAACATTCCCAAAAATAAATTAAAAATCAATTTTTCTCTTTCGTTCATTGACGGATACAGCTTCATATCTTCATTGACTGTTGGGTTATGCTGCTCTTCCTAGGAGAAGGACACTAGGTGGAAAAGGGTTAATAAATTTTAACAAGACTTTGATCATACCAATGGGCAGTCCCAGGGGGTATACTCCCACTTCCTGCTCTAGGATGTACGTTTCTAGATCATTCCGGTTCCCCCAGTCTGGCGGCTGAGACATAGCCCCACTGGACGGCGAGTGGAACACCTTGCAAGGATGCAGCCTGAGTCGCAGCATACCCCTGGCCCGCAGCTCCCCCTATACCAAGATGGGGAGGTGTTCTGCCTGGAATGGTGCCCGCACAGTCTCTAAAGGTGTGGTGAGTAACTTGTTCCCCCTTTTTTCTCCTCTGGGAAACTTTGGGTGGAAGTGGGCCCATTCTGAGGTGGTCGGTCTCTCCTATGACCTTCTGACCCATCTGGTACCCTATTTGAAAAAAGGGCCTACGTGTTAATCCCCCCCCCCCCAACCGGAGGCAGTGCTGGTGGTGAGGAATGTGTATAGGGAGCTGTGGCTGGTAGGGGTTGGGAGCGCAGTGTGGCGGTTCCCACAGCATATAGCATGCTTTTTTGTCTGGGTGGGGGTCCCTGGTAAGCCCACCTTGCTGACTATGGTAATATGTTTGTAAAAGGCCCTGCTCCCAGCGCCGCCATTTTATTGTAGCCTTATTGTATTGCATTCGGCGGCCATGTACTGGAGACTTCCATAGAAGTCTATGGGGGGCCATTTTCCTGTAGTCATATGGAGCGGTGTGCAGGGTGGGCCTCTAGTGGGGATGCGGCTGTTTTAATTCCTCTCGGCATGGAACAGGCTGACTGATGCGGCTGGCTCTCACTTTATGCGGTGTGCTGAGTCTCCAGGGGTGTATGCGACCCTTCCTTCCTGCTTTAGCGTTATCTGGGACCTGTAGTTCCATATTTAAAGTGGTTAAAGTGTTTTTTTTTTTTAAATCTTGTGATCCCAGGCGGTTTAATGGAGCTCTCAGAGCATGTGTCACCCCCGAACCCACTCTGAGAGGCTGCAGGACCCTCCGAATCCACATCCACCCTGGCGGCAATGACGGCGGTCCTGCAGTCGCTGGTTGCAAAAGTGGATTCAGCCCTGCCGAAAAGACAGAGAAAGAAGCGTCCCCCACCCCCTCTGTGCCCCCCATTTCTGAGGATGAAGTGGCCGCCGCGGATGCCCGCAACCCCGCGGGGTCCGCGTCCACACAACTGAAGAGCTCTGATAATGAGACACTGATGGTGCTGCGTCGGCTGCGCTGGTACCGTTTGGTACCCGTAAACCGTCAAAGGCGCTTAAGGTGTTTCTCTTTCCCGCCTACTTTAATGAGATGGTTACCAGTCAGTGGAGTTCCCTGAAACGCTTGGTTGGTATACCTAAGCGTTTTGCCCGGAGGTGACCCTTTGAGGACTCCCTCATTAGGAAACTGACGGTTCCGCTGGTGGTAGATTCGCAAGTTTCCACACTGATAAGGCCACCTTGCTACCGGTAGAGTACGCTCCATCTTTTAAAGACCCTGCGGACAGAAAAGCTGAGGCTCTGGTCCACCATCTTTTGTGACAGGTTCCATTTTGAGGCCTGTGTTCACCATTACCTTGGTCTCGCATTTCTCTCAGAACGGAATGGACTAGAATCCTACGTTAGGATTTGGAAGGGGGGACAACACCCTCCTGAGCTGGTGGAATTGACGGACCAGGTCATACAGGGGTTGCAGTATATCTGTGATGCCTCCCTGGATGCGGCCCCGTTGGCCTGCAGGGTGTCTGTGACTGCGGTGACCCTCCGTTGCTTGCTTTGGCTAAAATGTTGGTCTGTGGACCAAGCTTCCAAGAAGGTGCTTACTGATCTCCTGTTTGTGGGGATCATCTGTTCGGAGCTTTGGAAGAGATCATTAAAGGTCTCACTGGGGTAAGAGCACACTGCTTCTGCAGAGTACAAAGGGCAGAGAGCCTCGGCGCAAACATGGTCTAGTGCTCTCAGCCAACAAGCTGCCCTATCGTCCCACCCAGGACAAGGGTTCAAAACCCTCCTGAGCATTCTCAGGGGGTTCCAAGAGACCCTGAGTTGGTAAGTCAAAAGCGGGTCCCTCTGGCTCTGCAGACAAGTCCTCTTCGGCCTGAAGGGACGCCCTCACCCATTCAAGTGGTGGGGATGTCTTCACTTCTTTCTGGATCCTTGGACCTCCCTCATTCAAAGCAAATGGGTTTACGAATTGATCCGATTGCAAGATCGAATTTTGGTCTTTGCCTCTGGCAAGGTTCCTCCCTTCCAACCAACACCTGTCCCCGGATCGGTTGCAGGGCCTCATCAGGGCGGTGCAAGATTTGCTCTTGCAGGGGGTCATCGTGAGAGTTCCAGAAATTGGCATATGTCAATCATCAAGAGGGCACATGGAGTGTCCTTGCAGCCAAAGAAGTGGCTGGTATTCGGAGATCCAGCCATCTGAGATTCCAGCCCTCTCTGCTGTGCACATTCCAGGGGTGGACAATTGTCAGGCGGACTACCTTAGCCGGCAGACTCTGAGTCCTGGCGAATGGTCTCTCCATCCGGAGGTGCTTCAACAATTGTGCCTCCGGTGGGTAACTCCCTATGTGGCTCTACTGGCTTCTAGTCCCAACAGGAAGGTTCGTAGCAAGATCTCGAGACCCCTTGGCAGACGCTCTGGTGGCCCCCTCTGGTCAGTATTGTCTAATTTATGCCTTCCCTCCGTTAAAGCTCCTGCCAAGACTCCTGCGCAGGATCGAGGCAGAGGGCATTCCAGTGATCCTGGTGGCTCTGGACTGGCCTTGCCGATCTTGGTACGCGGGATTGGTAAGACTGGTCGCCGACGCTCCTTGGCGACTCCCTCTCAGAGAATATCTGTTGTCTCAATGTCCAATCTTCCATCCTGCTTTACAGTCGCTGGCTTTAACGGCCTGGCTATTGAAAGCCAGGTACTGAAGGATAGAGGATTGTCGGATTTGGTGATTCTTACTCTGTTAAGAGCAAGAAAATGTACTTCCCACAAGATCTATCATCGGGTTTGGAAGATGTATATTACCTGGTGTGAGACATCTGCTGGAATTTCTACAAGAGGGTGTAGAAAAGCACTTAGCTCTGGGCTCCATTAAGGGTCAGATTTCTGCGTTGGCAATTTTTTTTCCAACCCCCGTTAGCCTCGAATTCCTTGGTTCACACTTTTGTGCAAGGAGTTCACCATATGGCCCCTCCTGCGAGGTCTCCGATGCCCTCGTGGGACCTTAATTTGGTGTTGTCTGTTCTTCAAAAAGCTCCTTTTGAGAATATTTGTGAGATTCCTTTACTGACTCTCTCACAGAAGGTGGCCTTCTTAGTGGCTATTACTTTGGCACGCAGGGTTTCTGAATTGGCTGAGTTGTCGTGTCGGTCACCTTATCTGGTGGTTCACAGGGACAAGATGTTTTTTTGTCCCTGTCAGACATTTCTTCCTAAGGTCATCTCGGGCTTCCATTTGAATGAGGACATTGTGTTGCCTTCGCTGTGTCCTAAGCCAAAACATCCAAAAGAGATTTCCTTACACTCCTTGGATGTGGTTCATGCCATCAGGGTGTACTTGGCAGTGACTGAAACAATTTGAAAATTGGATTCCTTATTTATACTTATAGATGGACCCCGTAAGGGGCAGGTTGCATCTGCAGCGACTATTTCCAGGTAGATGAGGCAGACAGTGGTGCAGGCCTATTCCATTAGGGGTCAGATCCCTCCTTTCTCTGTCAAGGCGCATTTTACAAGGGCAAGGTGGCCACCTGGTCGTCTTTGCATACATTCACCAAGTTTTACAAGGTGGACCTCCTGGCATCTGCGGATGCTGCTTTCGGCCACAAAGTTTTGCAGGCCGCTGTTCTGGAGGCTGCGGCCTCTTGAGGGTGTGTTTTTTTTCTAATTGGTGAGCCCCAGTTTGGCTCCCTATAGCCTGGTTGGCTTTTTTTTTCTGTTAGCCGTTTTTTGGTTAACAATTTGCTGTGTGCCCACCCCTAATGATAATACTGCTTTGGGACATCCCAACGGTCAATAAAGATATGAAGCTGTGTCTGTCAATGAACGAAAGAGAAAATTGGATTTTTGTCTTACCATGAACTCCTTTTCTCTTATGTTCATTGAGGGACACAGCACCCACCCCTCTGTGGAGTTGGGTTATGTATTCTTCTGACACTGCTTGTTACAAAACTGACGTCCTAGAGCAGGAAGTGGGGTCATACCCCTGGGACTGCCCATGGGCATGGTCAAAGTCTTGTTAACATTTGATAACCCTTTTCCACCTAGTGTCCTACTCCTAGGAAGAGCAGCATAACCCAGCGGTCAATGAAGATTTGAAGCTGTGTCCGTCAATGAACATCAGAGAAAAGGATTTTACGGTAAGACAAAAATCAATTTTTTCATCCTTTCAGGCCAATTTGTATTCTGCTACATATTTTTGGTAAAAAATCCCAATAAGCGTATTTTGATTGGTTTGTGCAAAAGTTATCGCGTCTACAAACTAGGGGAAAGATATATGTCATTTTTATTTTTTTTACTAGTAATGGTGGCGATCTGGGATTTTTAGCGGGACTGCCACTTTGTGGCGGACAGATCGGACCCCTAACTGACATTTTTTACACTTTTGGGGGGACCAGTTACATTTACTACAGTAATCAGTGCTAAAAATATGCACTGTTATTGTAATAATGACACTGGCAGGGAAGGGGTTAACCTAAGGGTGATCAAAGGGTTAAGTGTGAGCCTAGGGGAGTGTTTTCTAACTGTGAGGGGGAGGGACTTGTGAAATGAACACAGAGACCTGAGATCCTATATAGGAGGATCACAGGCGCTCTGTTATCATTTCAGAGATAACAACGGTCTGCTGTGTTTACAACAGCAGACCGTCCTTCTCCTGTGGAGCGGAATCCCTGCTGCCTAGTGGAGGCGGGCAGACGCTTGCCCCAGGATCGCTCCCGCGAATCGCAGTACAGGTACGGCAATTCACGCAGCCGAGCCAGCCTGCCGCAGTATATATGCGACGGAACGTCTGCAAGCGAATAAATAATATATTAAAAAGAATGAAAGCAGATTGTTCATGACTGTTCCAGAAGCTTGCACGCTGCAATCCTTTTTTCTGTACTGTTTTCTGCAAACTGAGGTTAAATACGACTACAGGTACACTTTAAAAAGGCATAATCCATTTTCCCAATAAGGGTAAAGAGACAGTGTCTGCAGATAGCTCCCTTATACCAGAAGCACTGGTACTCTAGTGAGGGCTCCTGTGGTGTAGTGAGGTACATATAATTGCCTTTGGGGAAGGGCTATCTGCAGACACTGACACTTTGCCCTTAATGAGCAAAATGACAGCATCTCTACATCACCTCTAGAGGGATAATTTATGAATCTGTATATGTAAATATAAGAAGTTGCTTTCAGGTAAATAACTCTAAATGCTAAATAGCCTATATTTCCATGTAATGCTCCAGATTATGATAAAGATAGTCCCTTGATGAACTTGGATATACTGGGGTTGATTTACTAAAGGCAAATAGAATGTGCCATTTGCAAAGTGCAGTTGCTCCAGAGCTTAGTAAATGAGCATAAGCTCTGCTGACTTCCATCATCCAATCATGTGCAAGCAAAAATGCTGTGTTTTTTATTGTCCTTGCATGTGATTGGTTATTTTTTTGTAAAGTTAAACTTTACCTAATTTATTAAGCAAAGTGAACAGTCTATTTGCCTTTAGTAAATCAACCCCACTGTCTCAACAACAAAATGAGCCTAGCATTTTTTTTAAAATAGTTTCCAGTTACTAGGGGCTAAAACTCATGGAGTAATAGTCTGGGATTGTGTAGTGTATTAACACGGACCAGGCTGTACAGGTTGCTTCTTTATTCACTGAACATCACGCATGCAACTAAACTTCAGCCACACCCAGCTCCCAGACATATACATAATTGTAACATTTTGCAGACAGCAACTTAACCCGTTGCTTACCATACTACATTCCCTCCTCTCTTTGAATAAAACATAACATGCACAACGTATTAATAAGATTAACAAAATGCATGGATGAAAAACTAGAAATTTAAACTATAAACTCCTGACTATACACATAGTCCTTAAGGTAGGCCGGTGGATTAGTTGCTCGTTTTTCTCTTGGCCATTCCGATGTGGATGGTTGTGGATTGAAGTCTGGATCAGGGGCAGTATCATCACTACTCTTTGCCTGTTCGCCGTCTTCCGATACTTGACCTTCTGACTCAATAAATTTCTTCACAAATGAGGAATTACGCACTTTTGTGTGTCCATCTAAATCCTCTAAAACCACTTGAGTACCTCTTTTCTCCTTTACAACATAAGGCTCAGGTTCAAAGGACGGAGCCAGTTTGTTAAACCGATCATTTTGAAGCAACACCTTATCACCCTGTTGAAGGCCACTAGGTTGACACTGGCGGCGGTGGTTTGCATACTGTTCAGCCCGGATCTTCCTTTCCCCATCAATATGCCGAAAAGGTTTCTGACTCGTAGGAGGACCCCCAATGTCTGGCAATTTTGTCCTGAATTTGCGATCACAAAGAAGTTCCGCAGGACTAACTCCAGTGACAGTATGCGGAGTTGTGCGATAAGCCAAAAGAAAACGCCACAGTTCCTTTTTCCAGTCTCTTCTCTCTAAATGAGCAATCCGCAAAGCTTTCGGCAAGGTTCGATTCTGGCGTTCCACTTCCCCGTTAGCCTGTGGCCAGTATGGAGTTGTACGATGATGTTCAATAGCATTTGATTTCAGATAATCCTGAAATTCCTGAGAAGTAAATTGGGCACCATTATCACTCACAATCCGTTTAAGCAACCCATGAGACGCAAAAATGCTCTCCAACCCCTCAATTACAGTTGATGATGTAGCTTTAGTGAGGACTACCACCTCTTGCCCCCTTGAATAATAGTCCACAACAACTAAAAGATGGTGTCCAGATGGAATGTCACACAGATTAATGGCTAAATCTTCCCATGGTCCCTCAGGTAGAACAGTGCGAATTACTGGTTCTGGTTTAGGTTTGCTGCCCACCAACTGACATGCTCGACATGAAGAAACCAAACGTTCCACATCCTTGTAAATTCCTGGCCACCAGACTTTCTCACGTAATCTTTGTTTGTTGCGTACAATGCCTTGATGGCCCTCATGGGCTAAATGTAATGTGCGTTTCCGTAAGTCTTTAGGCATCACAATACGATTGCCACGTAAAACTAGTTGTCCTGCAATACTCAGCTCTTGTTTGATTCTGTGATAGCTTGGGTCACAATCCACCCAAACCCCTTGTCTTACACATTTTCTCAACCGAGCAATTTCCGGATCCACAGATGACAATTCTTCAACCTCCCGCGGTGTCAATGCCTGAGGCATGGCGTTAGTAGCCACAAAACGAATGTACTCTTCTGCTAGGTTATGAACAGGTGCTGAAGACTGAGGCAATCTGGAAAGTGCATCTGCCGCATTTGTCGGTCCAGGTCTGTACCGCACTGTAAATCGATACGGTAACAATCTGAGAACCCATCTTTCAATTCTGGCGGATGGTTTTGAGCGTGGCGAATATATCACTTCCAGAGGCTTGTGGTCTGTGATGATTTCAAAATCAAGGCCGTAGAGTTAGGTGTGAAACCTTTCACATCCCCAAACAACAGCCAAAGCTTCTTTCTCGGTCTGAGAATAACGTCTCTCTACATCAGTAAGGGATCTGCTTGCATACTGAATAGGCCTGTAATCGCCTGTGCATTGTCTCTGAACCAAGATGGCGCCCAACCCCACAGGGCTAGCATCGACAATAACTTGGGTGTGTGCAGTAGGATTGAAATCAGCCAAAGTTGTGGCGCAAGTCAGCCGTCTCTTAAGTTCATCAAATGCACCTTGTTCCAAAAGGCCCCACTTCCAAGGGACTGCTTTGCGAGTCAACAATCTCAAAGGTTCACTGACAGTCACCATATCTGGAATAAACTTGGCCCAGTAATTCACTAGCCCAAGAAAACTGCGTACTTCTGCAGGGTTTTCAGGATTTCTGGCACCAGACACAGCTTTAATTTTACAGTCCTCTGGACCAATGCCCCTGTCAGACAGCACATGGCCCATAAAAGTCATTTTATTCATTTGAAATGTGCACTTCTTCTCATTTAATGTTAACCCTTTCTCCTTCAAGCGATTTAGCACTGCACGGAGACGTTCATCGTGCTCCTGTGTGTTTGTTCCCCACACAATTACATCATCAGAAATGTTATGCGTGCCTTCACAACCATGTAGCACCTGCTGAATCACATGTTGATAGGCCTCCGGTGCTGACGATACGCCAAACATCAACCTCTTGTATCTAAAAAGACCTTTATGGCTTGCAAATGTAGTGATGACTAGATGCTGGGGTCAATTTAATCTGATGATAACCCCATTTCAAATCCAGTTTACTGAAGACACTTGCCCCATTCATTGCATGTAGAACATCTTCAATAGTGGGAATTGGATGTCTCTCTCTCTGCACAGCTTGGTTAGCACATCTCATGTCCACACAAATCCGAATATCTGTGCCCTTTGGTACAACAACTAATGGCGATACCCACGGAGTGGGTCCTTCTACAGGTTCAATAATGTCAAGGTCTAGCAGCTCTGCCAGTTTGTGCTCAACAGGTGATCTCAGGCTATAAGGAAGTCTGTGTACTGGCTGTGCAATAGGCTTTACATGTGGATCAATGTGAAGCTCCAACTGAAAATCCTTTAATTTTCCAAACCCAGAGAAGCAATCTTTAAATTCCTCTGTCAATGCAGAAATAGCAGGAGACACCATATTCACTCTTGCGCTGCCTACATCACGGACAATCTTTAACACCCCTAGTGCCATTACGGTTTGACGACCAAGCAGAGGCGACCCTGTGCCATCTACAACATAGAATTCGGTCTGCAATGGAGGACCAGTCTCATGTGTTTGAACAGAGGTATAAAATTTGCCTTTAAGTTGTAGTGGTGTACTGGAGCCATAAGTATAAATCTGTTTAGTGGTGTTACACAATTTAAGGTGATTTTCTCTGCCATTAAGACTGTGCCAAGAAGCTAAGTCCATAACATTGCATGTAGCTCCAGAGTCAATCAACACTGACACATCTGTATTTCCAATCTTAATGGTTAATGTCCCAGCTTGCAGAGAACACAGGGAGAATATAAATTCACAGTCAGGAGCACTCTCTTTATCCTCAGCTATAACATTTACTTGTGCTGATGGTCCTTTGGTTTTGTTATCTCTGGGTGTACTTCTACACACAGCTGCAAAATGACCTGTCTTTCCACCAGCATAGCACATTTTATTCTGTACCACAGTGCAGTCCTGACTTGTGTGTCCCTCTCTGCCACATTTACTGCAGGTTACATGTAAAGTCCTCTTTGGAAAACTCTCTTTCCTACTCCAGATATTCCTATTATTATAGGTAGGTTTGGAGACTGTATTGACAGATGCAGTGCCCTTGGTTTCAATATGCAGAGCCTGGAGCTCAGACAGTTCAATGGCTCTTGCAATCTCCTGCAGACTAGTAAGTGTGAGACTAGGTTCTCTCAATAATCTCCTCCTGAGGTGCACAGATGTGCATTTCTCTATGACCTGATCTCTGATTATCTCCTCAGTTACAGTCCCAAAATCACACGACTTTGCCAGATATTTCAGCCTAGTCACATAACTGTCTGTGGTTTCTCCCGGCTCTTGCACAGCCTGTCTAAACGTATATCTTTCATAGGGAATATTTTTCTTTGGCTCAAAGTACTCACTCAGTCTATTCATAGCTGTCTCATAGTCTGAATCTTCCCCTGTTGCTCCCAGAGTTTCAAAAATGTCCTGAACTTGAGGTCCAGCTAGATGCAGCAGCATGGCTCTCTTCTGAGCCGGTGCAGTCACTCCTGTGGCTATAACATAGAGCTGAAATCCCTTCTTCCACTTGTCCCAGCGCTGTGAGAGACTAGTGTGGTCTGCAGACACATCAAACGGTCCGATAGCCGGTAAATCCAGAAAGCTAGCCATCCTCGTCGCCAAAATGTAGTGTATTAACACGGACCAGGCTGTACAGGTTGCTTCTTTATTCACTGAACATCACGCATGCAACTAAACTTCAGCCACACCCAGCTCCCAGACATATACTGTACAGGTCGTAGAGGGTGGGTCCTTGAAGGACGCTATATTTCCCCTCTGTTTGGGCTCTGGGCCCTTTAAGGGAGCAAAAGGGGTTAACTCATTGATCAGAGGAAGTGGGTTTAAGAAGGACAGGAAGTTGTAGATTGGGTGTGGTGGAGCATAGAGGAGACTGTGGATGGTGAATGTGGACTTTTGTACAGCCGAGAAGGTGCATGTCAGTGTGCTGACTGGGAGCCTATTGCCAGGAGAAGCTACCCTCTTCAAAAGTTGGGACTGTTTGACTGCAAAAGCAGCTCTGAACTCTTCAAGTCGGTGAGACTGTCTTTTCCTTGTTGTGTTTCTTTTGCTGCTATGAAGCCTGTTTAAGTTAATAAACATTTCTTTGGTTGCAACGCCTGTGTCCTGCGATCCAGCTGATCCCCCCCAAACATTACAAGTGGTGCTCGGATGCGGGCAGGACTGAGTAACAGGCACAAGAAGAAAAAAAAAAAATTTTTTTTTTTTTTTTGCATTGGACTGAAACTGACATTTAAAGGGACAGTACACTTGACTTATGTCCTGGGTTAAAGCCGCACTAAAAGCTGAAACAATGGAGGAGCTAATTAAACAGTTATCCCTGGCTAATATGCAAGCGCAAACTTGTCATGAGGAAGCTAATCAGCGCTTAGCAACCCAGCTGGAGGTACAACAAGCTCACCACAAAGAGGCTCTGGCTCAGCAACAAGAAAGTACTCACCTGTTGGTAACCCAGCTGGCCGCCCAGCAAGGAGCTATACAGACTCAGGTGAAGGCCTTACAAGAGGTAGTACAGCACCTTTCCCAGAGTCATGAACAGGCAGCGGTTACCCCTAGCAACCAGGTGACGGTGAGGGCCAGTCATTTCCTGCAGAAGCTGTCTCTGAGTGATGATGTAGAGGCATTCCTTGCTACGTTTGAGAGGACGGCAGAGAGAGAAGGGTGGCCCCAGGACCAGTGGGCCGGTCTCATTGCTCCTTTCCTCACCGGAGATCCTCAAAAGGCCTACTTTGATCTACCACCTGAAGAAGCGAAAGTCTATGAACGATTAAAGGCAGAAATTTTGGCTCGTCTGGGGGTAACTACGGCTGTTCGGGCCCAACGAGTGCACCAGTGGAAATATTGTCCAGACCGGCCACCAAGGTCCCAAATGCATGACCTGGTGCAACTGGTAAAAAAATGGCTGCAGCCCGAGGTGTTGTCTGGCCTCCAAATTGTGGAACGAGTTGTGTTGGACCGATACCTGAGGTCCCTGCCAGACGACCTTCAACGATGGGTCAGCCATGGAGACCCCACAACAGTGAACCACCTTGTTGAGATGGTGGAACGATATACGGTAGTGGAGGATCTTCTTGGCCCTACCAAGCGCCAAGGCCCCAGCACGTCTCGGCCGGTTCGGCCAACTGCAGCCGCTCGGATGGAAATCCCACGGAACCCTGGAGCACCAATTCCACAAGGCCAGGAGTCACTCCTTGTGCCTTCTCAGAGGCCTGTTCCTGCTCGGAAAGTGGGGGATATACAATGTTGGCGGTGTCATTCCTGGGGCCATACCCGGGCACACTGCCCACTGCAAGAAGAGCCCATGGAATGCGGGGTCCTCCAAAAGGGGTCTTTTTATGCCCATAAAGTATGCACAACACATCTGGATCTTGGTGAGGGGAAGTTCGAGTGTGAAGTTCGAGTAAACCACCTTCCTGCCAGGGCTTTGTTGGACTCAGGAAGCATGGTGACCCTGGTTCATCCTAGAGTTATTGGGAGAATCGGCCCAGTAAGCAAAACTTTACGGGTCGTGTGCATTCACGGAGACACTAGAGAGTACCCTCTCATCTTGGTGTCCATCTCCACGGCATGTGGCACTGGTACTCAAGAGGTGGGGGTGGTGGAAAACTTAGTGCATGATGTGATCATAGGACGAGACTGTCCGTTGTTTGCAAAACTGTGGGAACAAGGACAACCACATGAATGGCCCAGAGACTGGGGAGAAACGTCCTCTGTTCCTGCTGTTGAGGAAAGTAATCCTGAACTGCCAAATTTTGTGAAGGTTGAACTGGATAAAAGTAATGTTGAAACTGTTGAGGATGCCAAAATACATGGTCCACAGACCAACCTGAATACTGAGGGGGGGGAACCTTCTCCTCTTCAGGTGATGCTGGGGGAAGAGGAGGAGGAAGTGGCCTCTACCCCTGCTCTACCAGATTTGGGTGTTACCCAGGGGGCATTTGGTACTGCTCAGATGCAGGACCCCACTTTGGCCCGGGCACGGGAACAGGTTGTGGTAGTAAATGGAGTTCCACAAGAGCCAGGGGCAAATGAGCGATGGCCACACTTTGCAGTATGCAATGAATTGCTTTATCGGGTTAACCAAATAAGAGGAGATGTGGTAGACCAATTATTGGTACCCCAACAATATAGACGGAAGGTTCTTGACCTGGCCCATAACGATGTTTTAGGGGGACACCTAGGAGTGGAGAAGACAGAAGCACGAATCACCGACCGGTTTTACTGGCCAGGTCTGAAAGCGGAGGTAAAGAAATACTGTGCCTCCTGTCCCACCTGTCAGTTAACCGCTCCGGTGACTCACTTCCGTAGCCCTTTGGTCCCTCTGCCTATAATTGAGGTCCCATTTGAAAGGATAGCGATGGATATAGTGGGTCCATTGGTAAAGTCTGCTCGAGGTCACTCCTATATACTGGTGATCCTTGACTATGCCACCAGATATCCAGAGGCGCTACCCCTGCGGAATACCTCCTCTAAGACTATTGCTCGGGAGTTATTCCAATTATTCACACGAACTGGATTTCCTAAGGAAATCCTCACGGACCAGGGCACTCCGTTTATGTCGAGGGTTATGGCCGATGTGTGCAAGCTGTTTCGGATTAAACAGCTGCGCACATCAGTATACCATCCCCAAACAGACGGCTTGGTAGAGCGCTTTAATAAGACTCTGAAGTCAATGCTCAAGAGAGTGGTACAAAGAGATGGGAAAGACTGGGACTGCCTGTTACCAGCTCTCCTATTTGCTATTCGGGAAGTGCCTCAGGCCTCCACGGGGTTTTCACCCTTTGAGTTGGTGTATGGGCGGAGACCTCGTGGATTGCTTGATTTTGTTAAAGAGGAATGGGAAAGTGAACCTATTCAGCATAAGAGTGTTCTTGAATATGTCTCCCAAATGCAGGAAAGGATCATGAGTGTGATGCCCCTGGTCAAGGAACATTTGCAAACAGCCCAGGAGGCTCAACGGAGGGTATATAATAGGGCCGCTAAAATAAGGCACTTCCAATCCAAGTGGGGGATCGAGTGGCGATACTGATTCCCACTGTGGAAAGTAAGTTCTTGGCCAGATGGCAAGGTCCCTTTGAAATTGTGGAAAAAATAGGGGAGGTAAATTATAGAGTCCACCAACCAGGCAAGAGGAAGCCGTATCAAATATATCACGTAAACTTGTTAAAGCCCTGGATGGACAGGGAACCGGTGACCTCCCTGGCTGGTGTAAGACTTGAACCTCAGGTTGGTGTGGAGAGTGTCCAAGTAGCAAATACACTGTCTAAAATC
The DNA here is from genome assembly GCF_965119305.1 of Pelophylax lessonae. NCBI lineage: Eukaryota > Metazoa > Chordata > Amphibia > Anura > Ranidae > Pelophylax > Pelophylax lessonae. The sequence continues at coordinate 69,700,105 of NC_138776.1, forward strand.
CAAAGTCAGCAAGCAAAGGAGTTCTTGCAGAGAAATAAAGAAAAATTTTCAGACTTGCCAGGTCTTACTACGGTTATCGAGCATGATGTTATCACGGAACCAGGGGTCAAAGTTTGTGTCCGGCCGTACCGTATCCCGGAAGCTCAGAGAAAGGCCGTTTCAGAGGAAGTAAAGAAGATGTTAGACCTGGATGTTATTGAAGAATCGCAGAGTGAGTGGTCAAGCCCAATTGTGTTGGTACCAAAGCCCAATGGGACTCTGCGGTTCTGCAATGATTTCCGTAAACTTAATGAAGTTTCAAAGTTTGATGCCTACCCTATGCCCCGGGTGGATGAGCTTATCGAGAGACTAGGCCCAGCCAGGTATATCACCACCTTAGACCTTACTAAGGGGTATTGGCAAATCCCCCTGACTAAGGCTGCCAGAGAGAAAACTGCTTTTTCTACCCCAGAGGGGAGTTTTCAGTACAAAAGAATGCCTTTTGGACTACAAACTGCTCCAGCCACCTTCCAGCGAGCAATGGATAGGGTTTTACGACCTCATCGAGAGTATGCCTCCGTATATTTGGATGACATAGTCATTTTTAGCAGAGACTGGGAATCACACTTGCCTAAAGTCCAGGCAGTGCTGGACTCCCTTTCGAAGGAGGGGTTCACAGTGAATCCAGAAAAATGTGCGTTGGGAATGGAGGAGGTGAAATACCTGGGGTATATCGTAGGTAGAGGGCTGGTAAAACCTCAGGTCAACAAGGTAGAGGCGATACAGAACTGGCCCCGCCCCCTAACAAAGAAGCAGGTACGTGCATTCCTGGGCATAGTGGGATACTACAGGAGGTTTGTACCCAACTTTGCCACATTGGCGGCTCCACTGACCGATCTGACTAAGGGTCGGAAGTCGGTCATGATTGAGTGGAATGCAGACGCTGAAAGGGCTTTTTTGGAGCTTAAGTCAGCACTGTGCCAACACCCTGTCCTGATAGCGCCAAACTTTTCAAGAGAATTCATTGTCCAGACTGACGCTTCAGATACAGGGTTAGGAGCAGTCCTGTCACAGGTTGTTCAGGGTGAGGAGCACCCGGTAGTCTTCCTCAGTAGGAAGCTGACACCAGCGGAGAAAAACTATGCGATAGTTGAGCGAGAGTGTTTGGCCATTAAGTGGGCCTTAGAATCCCTCAGGTATTATCTCTTGGGGAGGAAATTTAGGCTGATTTCGGACCATGCTCCTTTAACATGGATGAGACAAAGTAAAGGGACTAATGCCAGGATTACCCGTTGGTTCCTGGCACTCCAGGAATTTAAATTTGTAGTGGAGCACAGGCCCGGGAGACAGCATCAAAATGCAGATGACCTCTCTCGAGCCCATTGTCTTAGCTCCACTGTTGCCTCCACCTCCTTGGCGTTGGGGCAGAGGGGGGGGGGATATGTACAGGTCGTAGAGGGTGGGTCCTTGAAGGACGATATATTTCCCCTCTGTTTGGGCTCTGGGCCCTTTAAGGGAGCAAAAGGGGTTAACTCATTGATCAGAGGAAGTGGGTTTAAGAAGGACAGGAAGTTGTAGATTGGGTGTGGTGGAGCATAGAGGAGACTGTGGATGGTGAATGTGGACTTTTGTACAGCCGAGAAGGTGCATGTCAGTGTGCTGACTGGGAGCCTATTGCCAGGAGAAGCTACCCTCTTCAAAAGTTGGGACTGTTTGACTGCAAAAGCAGCTCTGAACTCTTCAAGTCGGTGAGACTGTCTTTTCCTTGTTGTGTTTCTTTTGCTGCTATGAAGCCTGTTTAAGTTAATAAACATTTCTTTGGTTGCAACGCCTGTGTCCTGCGATCCAGCTGATCCCCCCCAAACATTACAATACATAATTGTAACATTTTGCAGACAGCAACTTAACCCGTTGCTTACCATACTACAGATTGGTTGGCTCCCTAAAGAAATCAAAATACTATAACTTGCTGCAGTACTAATCGTTAATCCAAAGATTCCCCCAGCAATACTATTTTCTGGTGCTAGATGTCCTCAGTCTGATGGCCAGTATCATTTAGGCCACTTCCTCATATTACTGGTCGTTCTAGACCCACTCCAGCCTGTGACTGGACAGTAAAAGGAGAAGCAGCACAGCCCATCTTTTTGTCACTTTGCACTCTTTCCTAATCAGCATGCTTCTTGTCAGCCCATAAACTGACCAGGTCAAATCACATACTTAAACTGCTTGCATTAAAAATATACATTATGTATTAAGGAATGCAGACATGTATTAATGTTTTTATTTTACATCTGCTTAGAGTTAAGCCTTAATCTGGCTATACATTATACAATTGTCATGTTCAATTTTCTTTCGATATACCATCAACTATGTAGTGCCTGCCTGATTGCATACAAATTGAAAGTGTATTTTATATGGTTTTGGTAAATCTAAAGGAAAATTGTACAAGAAAATTGTATAGCCAGCCTTCACGACTCCTGGGATAAGCTCAAGTAGCTTTTTAAAGAGCCCAGTATTCTTTATGGGAGAGAAGAGTGTACAATCAGTAAAATGCTAGAAAGTACGGAACTCTAACTGCTTATGTTATGAGCCAATATAATTTACCACTATGTAATGTATAGTGTAAATTTACAAATTAAACTCAAGGCTTTTTAACCTGTTTATGTTGGTGTATCACATATTTGCAGCATCTCGGAAGTGGGACTTTCTCAAAGGCACTACATATTGTATATGTGCACCAGTGTCTTTACTGGAAGCATTGATGAGATTATTAACCTCAATTAAGTCTCATTGGGGAAATTTTCATTTACTTCCCTTCCTGTAAAGACGTTGAGAAGTGAGAGAAAATATATTCAAAGTGATAGGAAACCCCCTCTTGGACAGATGTAACCATGACAAGTGTCCCCATTGGAAGGTTTCATCTCACCTCCTGTTCTGCTGAAAAAAACAATAAAATATTGGATTTTCTTTACATTTAATCCCTATGACAATGGTCACCAAGACGAGAGGAGAGAGTGAATTTCCCCTGTTAGGACACAAATAAAAATAAAAGCCTGACTGGGGTTACAGTCCTTCCACAAACACACTATCACAAGCAAAACAATTACCAGGGGGTGTGGCGACCGCTTTTGATCATGGCTGCATAATCCCTGAGCTCCGCTCCACTCGGGACCTCATCGGCACATATCAAGCCTCCTGCTCCCGCTAACTACATCCTCAGCTGCCGCCGGATACTTTCCACATCCCGCGACTCTGGATATGCGGAGATGCCGCCTCGAACCACCGCACATTCCGAAGCTCTCAACCTTCTTCTCTCCCATTAGATGGCGCCGCGGCCGGCCCCCACCTCCGACTCCGCTGCCTAATCCATCCACGGACGGACTGGATCAGGAGCAGCACCTCTAACAATCTCAGGCAAGTCCTGTGCCCTCCTCTTCTTCCCCCACATCAGCGCCATCTTCTCCCACATCGAGGAGCCCGGCCAAATCTAGGCCGCGGTTCGACCATCCCCTCCATGAGGCCTACTCATCCCCCATGGACACTATTGCGGCCCCCTCACCGGATCCCTTTGGGAATTTCACCCCATCTGATCAGCCTCTCTCAGTGACCCTCATGCTGGATATGCTGCGGACCCTGAGAACATCCATTCAGCTGGATATGCAATCATGCATCAGAGATTGTAAGGCAGACATCTCCCACCTTGGTAAAAGGGTTAATCATGTTGAAAATTAAATGGGGGAATTCACCTCTTCCTTCAACACCTTAGTGGACTCCCACTCCTCTCACCACGACATCATCTTTTCCATGCAAGCAAAAATCGCAGACCTAGAGGATAGGTCCCGCAGGAATAACCTGAAAATCAGGGGAGTCCCTGAGACCATCCTGCCACATCAACTTCCCCATTTTGCTAAGTACCTCTTCCTAGCTGAACTCCCATCCCTCTCCAATGCGGATTTTACCATTGACAGGATCAATAGAGTACCCAAGCCCTCCTTTCTACCGTCTGAAACCCCCCGTGATGTGCTGCTGCGCATTCACAAATTTTGCCGGATCTATCCCAATATACCCTGCAAAGACGCCGAAACCTCTCCTCCATCACGAAGGCCTTGCAGAACCACCAACTTGTTTACTGCTGGAAATACCCAGCTAAGCTTGAAATAACCCGTGAAGGATCGAAACATTATGTTTCTTTCCTGGAAGAGGGCATCCGTCTTCTACGGACTTGGAACATTCTGCCTGAAGAACAAACTGCCCGCGACAACTCTGCTACTCCATCTCCTGCCCACCTCCGCCAGGAATGGCATACTGTCTTATAAGAAACCATCTAAACAAAGCAAGGGAACTAGGAATGCTTCTTTCTTCCCACCATCAACCTGACCCCTGAGTGTTTAGCGGGTACTCGATGATGTACCCATTTCCCCCCGCTGTTGGCAGTAATTACTGCTCTGGCCTCACCAGGGCCACCTTTTTACTTTTTTTGTTGTTTCCAGTTTTTTACGGATTTACCATACAAGGTCACTATGGCTACCTTGCTCCTGCACCTGTATCCCACGCATCACAGTTTTTGTACCACCTTCCTTTTTGTTGACTGTGCACTACTTCTATTCCCTACATCCCGGACTGTAGCTTTGCCCTTATCTCATCACTATCGGACTGTCACCCTGCTTGTTCACAGATGTGCCTCGGACCAACATACCTATGCTCCACGGACTCTCGGCCGATTGCATTTGGCCTTTTTCCCTTCACCATTGGCTACTAACTCTCTCTGTGCCCTTTTCCCATGGGTGTTAAAATTGTCTCAATAAATGCCCGAGGTCTCAACCACCCAGCGAAAAGGAGATCCCTTTGGCAAGAAGCTCTTCACCTGCACGCGGATGTTCTCACAGTTCAAAAAATGCACCTCAACATCCATGCATCACCGAACTGCTCCCATCCAGCCCTCCCCCACATATTTCGGCTTCTGCTGAAGAGAAGAAATGTAACGCTCCTGCGTTTTTATATGGTGTGGATTTTCAGCTGCAGAAATAGTTCCACGTCAGTAGCCATGTAAGAGATATGCTGAGATACCATTCCCAACCTCAATAACTCATCATGTGTGGAAGGTCTTATTTCAGCCAGTAAATACACACAATTAGCAAGCTGGTTCTTAGAGTGACTTTATGCATGTGGTAACACAATGATGAAGGTTGAGGGATAGGTTGAGTGGAGGTGGTAGGTGATAGACACTTGAAGGTGAGACAGTAGCAGATGGATGCAGGAAGGTTTAGCAATGTTGTATGATAGCAGATGACAGAATAGCAGGTGGACATACAAAAGAGATCAACCCAGTGCAGAAAAGTAGCAGTAGTCTCAAGAGCTAGCAATCTAGTTTATGCAGATGTGATAAGCAGTCTCTACTATGCAGAGCTAGATAGTGTAAGCTTAGTATAAGTTTATAGAGAATTCCCCTGCGGGGTACTTAGCACTATTAGCGATACAGCCGAAGGGTGGTTCAGGAGAGGCGGATGATCCAGTAGCGGGATACAGGGATCAGCGCGGCGAGGTTCCGTCAGCGAGGTAAGCTTGCAAGCATGGAAGCTTCAAGCAAGGTTAGCATCCAGGTAAGGGTGTTTGAACGAACACATGTGAGTGAGAACCGGCGCTTTAAATAGCCATCTAGTCCGGCGCTGGGTGATGACAGCTCCAGTCTTAAAGGTGTATGCGCACCTTTCCAAAAGTAAATGGTGGGGCGCATACACTTCTGGAAAGTGTAATTTAGGGTACCAAAGGTACCGGAACATTACATAACCTTACAGTCCTGCAGGCGAACACCGCTGAGCTTCCCCGCCCCCGTTTGGCTTTAAATAACTTTATGCACATTTGTACATGACTTCCTGACATAAACGTCCTTAGCCCTTTTCCAGTGCCCGATTCCCCATTCCTCCATCTTTGGCTTTTTCCCTAACCAAGAAAAACTTCTGGAAGAGGGTGTGTTAGTTATATCAGCTTTATCCTGACATATATAAAGGAACAATAAGAATTTATTCTCTAGGACATTGACTGTTGGGTAACTTATTTTGTGAAGTGCCTCCCTCTATCTGAAAACAGAATTGCAATACATTCACATAAAGCTTTTTTCATTCTGAAAATTGTAATTGTGAAGTTAGAGCTACATTTTTAAGCATTATAGTTTTATCATAATAGTTGTATAACTGTTTGATGTCTTAAAACTGCCAAGACACAAATCTCCGTAAAAAGAAAAATGAGGTGAGATGGCTTCAGGGCAATCATCCACACAGCTGGTCCCATAAAATAAAGTTTGGTGAGAATGTTTTATTGGCCAATATCACTTTATGAAACTAAAGTTGAATGTGGATGTTCTGTGAATCGGTTGTACAGTTTTTCTAACTGTAATTAAGGTATACTCACCGCCTTCACACTTTGGAGGCTGACCTGTTTGGTGTAAGAAATAATAGGGGAAAAGAAACTGTACGTTTTAACTGTTAGCCAGAAATTTGTTGGCTGTTTGTTTTTCAAGCCTACATTTCTTCTCATCAAGTAGGAATTAGATATACAGTGCCTTGCGAAAGTATTCAGCCCCCTTGAACTTTGCGACCTGTTGCCACATTTCAGGCTTTAAACATAAAGATATAAAACTGTAATTTTTTGTGAAGAATCAACAACAAGTGGGACACAATCATGAAGTGGAATGAAATGTATTGGGTATTTCAAACTTTGTTAACAAATAAAAAACTGAAAATTGGGCTTGCAAAATTATTCAGCCCCTTTACTTTCAGTTCAGCAAACTCTCTCCAGAAGTTCAATGAGGGTCTCTGAATGATCCAATGTTGACCTAAATGACTAATGATGATAAATAGAATCCACCTGTGTGTAATCAAGTTTCCGTATAAATGCACCTGCACTGTGATAGTCTCAGAGGTCCATTTAAAGTGCAGAGAGCATCATGAAGAACAAGGAACACACCAGGCAGATCCGAGATACTGTTGTGGAGAAGATTAAAGCCGGATTTGGATACAAAAAGATTTCCCAAGCTTTAAACATCCCAAGGAGCACTGTGCAAGCGATAATATTGAAATGGAAGGAGTATCAGACCACTGTAAATCTACGAAGACCTGGCCATCCCTCTAAACTTTCAGCTCATACAAGGAGAAGACTGATCAGAGATGCAGCCAAGAGGCCCATGATCACTCTGGATGAACTGCAGAGACCTACAGCTGAGGTGAGAGACTCTGTCCATAGGGCAACAATCAGTTGTATACTGCACAAATCTGGCCTTTATGGAAGAGTGGCAAGAAGAAAGCCATTTCTTAAAGATATACATAAAAAGTGTTGTTTAACGTTTGCCACAAGCCACCTGGGAGACACACCAAACATGTGGAAGAAGGTGCTCTGGTCAGATGAAACCAAAATCGAACGTTTTGGCAACAATGCAAAACGTTATGTTTGGCGTAAAAGCTACACAGCTCATCACCCTGAACACACCATCCCCACTGTCAAACATGGTGGTGGCAGCCTCATGGTTTGGGCCTGCTTTTCTTCAGCAGGGGCAGGGAAGATGGTTAAAATTGATGGGAAAATGGATGGAGCCAAATACAGGACCATTCTGGAAGAAAACCTGATTGAGTCTGCAAAAGACCTGAGACTAGGACGGAGATTTGTCTTCCAACAAGACAATGATCCAAAACATAAAGCAAAATCTACAATGGAATGGTTCACAAATAAACATATCCAGGTGTTAGAGTGGCCAAGTCAAAGTCCAGACCTGAATCCAATCGAGAATCTGTGGAAAGAACTGAAAACTGCTGTTCACAAACGCTCTCCATCCAACCTCACTGAGCTTGAGCTGTTTTGCAAGGAGGAATGGCAAAAATTTCAGTCTCTCGATGCGCAAAACTGATAGAGACATACCCCAAGCGACTTACAGCTGTAATCGCAGCAAAAGGTGGCTCTACAAAGTATTAACTTAAGGGGGCTGAATAATTTTGCACGCCCAATTGAAATATCCAATAATTTTTTTCCACTTCATGATTGTGTCCCACTTGTTGTTGATTCTTCACAAAAAAATTACAGTTTTATATCTTTATGTTTTAAGCCTGAAATGTGGCAAAAGGTCGCAAAGTTCAAGGGGGCTGAATACTTTCGCAAGGCACTGTAATGCATCATCCAGAATGGATGACTCTTCCAAGGGAGTCAGGTGAGCAAATTCTGTTTGCTAGGTCACAGTCTCTCATATCTCCATTATTCTTGTATTAATCCTGATTCTGGTGTTTTTTTTTTTTATTTAGATTGCTGATTATTTGTAACTCCTGCAGCTCTTGAGTGCAGCAGCATCTTTCGGCTGTAGTTTACTCTTTTCCTGGAGCTTGGGTGGTGTTCCCTTTTGCATTTTTGTCCACCAGTTGTTGCTATGCTTTCCTCTGACAAAGCCAGTTTGCAATGAGGGCAATGCTTTGTTTAGAATGGTGACTGAATGGTAATCTAAGTCCATAAAAGATAGTACTTTATGGTGTAGGTTATGCATTCTTTGGTTCTTGTCACTGGTATGTAAATGATGGCAGTTCAGAAAGTAGACACCGTATGCTGATTAAAGTACTATAAAAAGATTTGCCATAGTTCGCTGTATGCCTTTGATAAAAATGTTTTCTTTTTTTTTTTTTTCGGTTTTCAGTATATAATGCGGCTTGCAGCTACTTTGTGTAATATTCAGCAAACATTTTCAAGTGGACCTCAAATCAGAGAATCTTATCCTGCAAACAATGCAAGACAAGTCAGTTGAGAATGATAAAACATTCAAGCCTCGTACACAATATGAGAATATTGGACGAATGATCGTCCATTTTTTTTTTTGCATGCTAGTATCATATAGAAAATGAATAGGAAAATGAAATAGGAAAATGAAAATGAATAGGGTTCCAAAAATTCTCATAAGACAGAATCCAACTTCTCCTGATGATGTAATGCATTGTAATGTATTCTTTTGTTTCTGACCATGCATGGTCCTGTTTTTTTATGGATGAATACTGTACTGATTAAACAAAACATTTTCGTGCTTGTCCCTTCAGATAATTTTGCATGAAATGTTGTGATCGGCTCTCAAAAACTGTGTACTAACGGTATAATCAGATTATCAGAAGATCGCTCCGAAAGTGTTTATTTTTTTTTTGTGGATTTTCTCATCGTGTGTACTAGGCATAACAGTAGGTATTCTGCAGATGCTCGTTTGCCTTGATCTACTTTTTTCATCCATTCTTTGGTGTTGTGTAAGGTAACCACCATATCAGAGCTGCAGGCAGCTCTTTATTTTTTACTAAACCTGCCTCCATGACATTGCAATCCGGTGATAAAAGGCTGAAGTGGGTGGGATATGTTAAAGACCTGACAGGCTTTGAGTATTACTACATGTGAGCATCTTTCAGATCAACAGTAAAGAACACCTACTGCCACAGCCAAAGGTGTAGAGTAAAGCCCCGTACACACGTAACGAATGTCGCCCGAACGATCGGCCGTCTTTTGTCCGGTGCTGTCCTGTCGGCTGAAAACTGCAAAAGACTGCACATGAATTTTGTCGGCCAACAACAGCCGACTGCAGAAGTGATGTCATGTGATGGTTAACTTTCCGTGTGTTTTTTCTTTTCTGAGCATGCCCAGTCTTGCTAATCGGCTGTTTGTCGGCCGAATTCTGTACTGACTGGCGAACAATCGGCCGTTCTGGTGTTGGCCAACAAAAATTTTAATGCCTACACAACAGATTCTGTTCGGCCGAAAAGTCGCTGTCGGTTGTCGGAAGCATCATACTAACAAGCCGACAATCGGCCGATCGTTCGGCGGCCGAATATTTACGGCTGACAATCGCTACGTGTGTACGGGGCTTAAGGGTTTGTGACATTTCCAGGCTTGTCAGGAGATCATTGGATTTAATATATTTATGTACCGTATCTAACAAAAGTGAGTACACCCCTCACATTGTTGTAAATATTTTATCATATCTTTTCATGTGACAACGCTGAAGAAATTACACTTTGCTACAATGTAAAGTAGTGAGTGTACAGCTTGTATAACAGTGTAAATTTGCTGTCCCCTCAAAATAACTCCACACACAGCCATTAATGTCTAAACCGCTGGAAACAAAAGCAAGTAAAATATTTACAGAAATGTGAGGGGTGTACTCACTTTTGTGAGATACTGTATGTGGGGGATGAGGGTGCCCAGATGTAGAGTGGGGAATGGATGATTCAAACAAAACCAGGCCTCTGCAACTACCCATCTATCTACAAAAACATTACACAAATACAAATGGTTCCCTTACCTGATATGGAACTGCTGTGTTATAAATGGCTTATATTTTAAAAAGGATTATTATTAATAATAATAATAATAATAAGGATTTAATCAGAATTTTACTCTGGGCAATGATGGGCTTGCTTTCTTTTACTTTCATATCTTTATAAATTCACTTAAATTATACTATGGTAGTTTACATGTACAATCTCTATTATTATATGTTATATAATTTTATATAACAGTAATATATTACATCATTGTTATATGTTATATCATTTCTACAATGTACTTCTAATGTTCACTGTGAATACTTAACGTTGTATAACTTTCTATGTTCAATTTTAATAAACGTTTATAATCAAAAAAAAAATAAATAAATAAATTCACTTGCTCTCAATTTAGAATAGATGTATATAAAATCTAGCACGTCCTTTCTCAACCTTTGCACCTTAAAATAAAACTTCAGATCTCAGTGACACCCTGATAAAATTGATATTTGTACAGTTCATAGCTAGATCAGTAAATGTGTTAATATAGTAAGAAAAACTGTAGGAAAAAAATAATGTAATTTACTAAGATTATTTGACACCAAAGGTAGATCATTTTTTACACCCTTCTGCTCTAAATGGTAAAATAATTTGCAGTAGTAACCACAGAGTTTAAATGACAAAAAATAACGATCAGAAAAGAAATGTAGACAGACCATACATTGTTAGTCAGTGTAGAAATGCCTCCGTAAATTGAGTTTAATGAAGTAAAATGGTGGTCATTGTAAGTATGCCCTTTCTTAGGTTATGATCATTAAGATCATTGTGCTTCCTTACATCCATGTTCAGAGAAAGAAAGAATGGCCCTCACATTGATGGTCAGTTGAAAGAATGTACATTTCAGTTAGTGGTAAAATGCAAACCTTAGAGACCGCTAAAAAGATTACTTGTGTCATGTCACTGGCTCCATTAAGACTTGTTACGGCAGTGACGGTCCGCTGTCTAAAGCTCACTCCCGCTGCCTCAAGCACTCGGGAAGCCGTGGGGGCCTCCCAACCACGCCTTGCCAACCGATGACATCATCAGTTGCTAAGGACGGGTCGGGCGTACGCACCGCTTTCTGAGATGTGCGAGCCGTGGGCCCCAGGAGATGCTGGCTGGCGGGCTTTTCCCCTAGGGGAGGTGAAGCAGAGGGGAGTGAGAGGAGGAAGAACAGGGAGGAGACTCTTCAGTGGCTGCATATGAGCTCCTCTGAGCTCCGTGAAGTACAGCAATTGTAGTTGTAATTTACTAGCATGTGTTTGTAATAGGTTTCATTGCAGGCATGGTGATTGCCTTTTTTTTTTTTTTTAATGCAATATAAATATACATTAGATCTGTGGGTTAATTTTTATTGGTAATGATAACTATACTTCTTTAATAGTAACTGCACTTCTTTTTATTTTGTATTCCGCTTGCACATTGCTCTGCTGCAGTTTGGCCCCAGCGCAGGTGTAGCGCAGGATACCCACAATTTTCATGTGCTTTTCCTGTGGTTTCCATAGACTTCTATTTAAACTTCTACTTATGTCCCTCATTTTTGGTGTGCTTTCAGAAAACACACCAAAAATGTAGGACGTAATAGAAGTTAATGATAAACCGCAGGTAATGCACATGAAAATTGCGGCTATCCTGCGCTACACCTGTGCTGCGGCCAAACTGCAGTGAGTTAATGTGTGTAAGGTTCTGGCACTCTCAGTGCCTCCTATCACATTTATTCCGGGTGATTTCCATCTACCTAGACAGAAGAAACACATATAGGTGTGTTTCCCTTTAAGGCTGAAGCTGTCATCACCCAGCGCCGGACTAGATGGCTATTTAGGGCGTCGGTTCTCACTCACATGTGTTCGTTCAAACACCAGTACCTGGATACTAATCTTGCTTGAAGCTTCCATGCTTGCGAGCTCTCCTCGCTGACGAACCTCGCTGCGCTGATCCCTGCATCCTGCTACTGGATCATCCGCATCTCCTGAGCGATCCTTCGGCTATCGCTATTAGTGCTAAGTACCCCACAGGGGAAATCTCTATAGACTTGTACTAGGCTTACACTATTTAGCTCTGCATAGCAAGGACTGTCTTTTACATCTGCATAACTAGATTGCTAGCTCTTGAGGCTACTGCTACTATTTCCTGCACTGGGTTGATCTCTCCTGTATGCACCTGCTACTCTGTCATCTGTTATCATACATGATCGCTAACCCTTCCTGCATCCATCTGCACTGTCTCACCTCAAGTGTCTGTCACCTACCACTTCCACTCAAACCTATCCCTAAGACCTTTATCATTGTCTTACCACATGTATATAAAGTCACACTAGGAACCAGCTTCATTACTGTGTGTATTTACTTGCTGAAATAAGACCTTCCATACATGATGAGTCATTGAGGTTGGGATTGGTATCTCAGCATATCTCCTACATGACTACTGACGTGGAACTACTTCTGCAGCTGAAAATCCACACCTTATAAGAAACGCAAGGAGCGTTACAATGTGAAAGTTCCCTAATTGTAAGTGTTGTGTAGGTTTTTTTTTTCCACTTCAAGACCGTAATACATGTATAATATACATGCTGCGGCTATGAAATAGTTTACCAGGGTTATGCTCTGAAGATATCAGCCATAACCTTGGTATTGTTTTTTACAGCTTTCAGAAGTGGCGGGAGGGGATGTCCAATAAAATAAAAAAACAATTAAATTTTTTCTAAATTTTTGGTTGGTGTGCCTCGAGATTCTGCCAGATTTTAAAGGGTGCGTTGGTTGAAAAACCCTGCCTTAGTTTATCAGTAATAAAACATTTTTAAACTTTAGAGTAAGGAAGGGATAGAACAGGTTTTACTGCCAGCAAAGGCTCTTCTTCCTGCCTGGTAAAAAGGACAGGAAGTACGGGAAAAACTGTCTAACAGCAACACAGACAAGTAAAAAATGTTTGTTTTTTCTGTTAAGCAGAATAATGCTATAACCCCTGCCAGCTTTTTATTGTTGTCTATCTCCTTGTTGTAGGTTTTTCCTCACTTCCTGTCTGGCCTGTCTTGTCCCAGGAGAAATCTCTCTAAAGGAGGCCTGGAGAGACAAAATAATTTGAGGGAAATAGAACAAGCGCACTTTTATCTGAAAGTGCCTTTATTCTTTTGGTCGGTATATATGCTTCTGCCAAATGTTCCCCCAGTTTATTATTACTGAGCAGGACCTTAAATCAACCATTCTATACCAATTAAGGGGGATTTACTGAGGCTCCACCTGCAACGGGAAGGCGTCAAACAGGACATGAGAAAATAGGAAGCAGGACATATGAACACGTCTACTTGTTTCTGCCTCCTTCCCCAAGCCCTTATATGCCCTGTAGATAAGTGCTTGCACTGTTTGTACCTTTATGGACTGCCTCCTTCATAAAACAGGGCTTGACATTTTCTTAGCAAAGCATATACAGCATTTTCAGCCATCCATAAACAGGAAAGGAAATTAGTTCTATTTACATACCAGTCAAAAATGTAGAAAAAAGTGGGAACGTAGCAGCAGTAGTGCATTAAAATGGCTGTGAATAACAGGGAGATGTGTTTACTCATAGGGAAAAATAATAGCTGCAAGCCCTTGAGATTATTTTAAGGATCAGTTCACAAGTGTACAAATGAGTCAATGCAATGTAGTTCTTATTACAAGTACTACAGTATAGTACAACAGAGAAAAAAAATCTATGAACCCATTAACAACTCCTAGAATCATTTTGTACTGCCAGATCTTGGCTATTAAATGGTTTGAATAACTAAAAATAAAAGTGAACAGACTTTCATAATGAGTGGACCTTTGACATTAACTTCAACCAAAATCTTCATGAAACTGCAGTTAAAGTATAACTAAAGGAAAAACTTTTTTTTTTTTTTTTTTAAGTTTTGGATAGATTGTAGAAGGATTACAACACCTGTCAGTTTTTTTTGCTGTCTTTGCCTCCATTAGGGAGATCCCCCTCTCTATTTGTCCTGTTTACTATTTTAATTGAAAGAAAAAGTAAAAGAAAATCACAAATTATGAATTGTTCCCTGAAAAGTAATAGAGGGGAAATCTTCCTGTGGGGACACTAGTTCTGGTGAAAGTATTTTACCGATCATTACACAGGAACTTTTCTCCTAGCAAACACATGTGTAATAACATCAGTAACATTTTTACAGCCGTGTGAATGAAGCCTTATTTTGTACAATGGAAAATCTAGCCCGCCCCAGACACCACTGGACTCAGCAGTCAACCTGCAAGTTGACATGTGAATGCCCCAAAGCCTTCCCCGGATTGCATCAACGGTGTGGACAACAAAAGGGACACTTTGTTCAGCATTGATTCTGGTACTTGTATTCAGATAAGCATGGACATCTCTAAGGAGCAATATTTTGCAGAGCACAATATTTCAGGAACTGCTATTCTTTGGAGATGTCCATGCTTATTTGAATTAATGGAAAATCAATGCTGAACAGAATATAGCCCTTTTCATCTGTCTATTGGCTTGTATTGTAATTGCATTCAGCAGTCATTCGGCAAGGGTGCTGATTGCACTGTCTAATGTACAAATACCATTAGAGGTAAAATCTTTAATTCGAACTATGATTTCCATTGAGATTTTGTATCAGAAATACATATTTAAATTAAATCCTACCATAAGTTCTAGTTATTGAAAATACACTATAGTTTCTCTTTAAGCTCTGCGTCAGATAGACATCTTCCACTGTCTTCGTCTCCATGGCAGAAATTGCAGAGAAATTTAAAGCCGCAAATTCAGCTGCGTACGTGTTGAAACTTCCAATGCTCTCTCCCCCTTATAAAATGTCTGGCTGTTTCTCGGTGACATTGATCAGATTTGAAACTTCATACTTTCTTAATTTAATCTGTTATTGACAGTAATATATTTTAACTGGAGAATGTGTTCTTTCGGTGCATATTGACTTGGCTTGTTAAAATTTCCACAGTACATGCTAACATCGGATTCTCTGTCACAGTAACTTAAGACACGAGGGCGGCAATGAATGATTCCTGCCACTCAATGAACTTTAACTGGAAACCCTACTTGAATGGTAATAATCTGCTCCAGTAATTGCTGTGGAAAAGAACAAAATCCCCAGGGATTTTCCATCTAATCATTTATTTATAAATCTGTAGATAGCAGTCTGCAGAATGCGCATCAGGGGTCAACTTTGTGCTCAAACCCGTTGCCGA
Organism: Pelophylax lessonae; assembly: GCF_965119305.1. Lineage (NCBI taxonomy): Eukaryota > Metazoa > Chordata > Amphibia > Anura > Ranidae > Pelophylax > Pelophylax lessonae. The sequence goes on from NC_138776.1 coordinate 69,715,586, forward strand.
GTGTTTACATTTCACAGTGGTTTTGTACTGTAGTTCCAGCCTACAGGATCAGTCAGGCCTCCGGTTCACCAGATAGCTGCTGCTCGGCAGATCACTGCCTTCAGACCGGGCTACTTTATTACTAATGCCTCAGTAGAGTCCATTCCCTCCTGTATTAGCTGATATATGCATGTTTTTCCATCTCATTAATTCAGTCTACATACAATTGATTTTTGCCTATTAATAAACCCCTTGTGTTAGTGACAGCTATCTAAACCTCTCTGCCTTATGTTGAGCGTGATAAATATGCCTGATAAAATTCCGGCAGGCATTGTTCAGCCAGAGTTTTTGCCTATTTTTTTTTCCTCCCTCTTAGTCTTTACTTTTTCTTTTGATCTTTCTGCATAGGTTCCTTTTGAGGGGTTGTTTTTATGTATTTATTTATTTTTGCAAAACCAAATAATAAATGGTAGGTTTGGGGTTCAGTTAAGATCACCTGTCATAACTTATATATTGGCACACTAAACCAATTACATACCGTTTGAGCTTTATTTTTTCTGTGGTATGATTGTGAAAGTTTTCCAGCACAAATGCTTATCAAAAAAAGTATTGTTTTTTTCCCCAGTTTTGGTGTTTTTATTGGTTCCATCGTTCTTGCCATGTACAGGGGCATCAAACAGTGAAACTCATATATTTTATATAGATGCGTTACACACAGAGTGATATATTTAAAGCATTTATTTATTTTAATTTTAATGATTATCGTTTACAGCTAGTGAAAACCCAAAATTCAATAGCTCAGAAAATTAGAATATTACATAAGACCAATAAAAAAAAAAGTATTTTAAATACAGACATGTTGGCTTACTGAAAAGTATGCCATGTACAGTATAGTATGCATTCAATACTTGGTTGGGGCTACTTTTGCATGAATTACTGCATTAATGCGGTGTGGCATGGAGGCGATCAGCTTGTGGCACTGCTGAGGTGTTACGGAAGCCTGAGTGTCTTTGATAACGGCCGTCAGCTCATCTGCATTGTTGGGTCTGGTGTCTCTCCTCTTCCTCTTGACAATACCCCACAGATTCGCAATGGGGTTTAGGTCGGGTGAGTTTGCTGGCCAATCAAGCACACTGATACCATGATCATTAAACCAGGTATTGATACTTTTGGCAGTGTGGGTAGGTATCAAGTCCTGCTGGAAAATGAAATCAGCATCTCCATAAAGCTGATCAGCATAGGGAAGAATTTTTACTGAAATAAATTACTTTTTGACGATATTCTAATTTTACGAGATGCACCTGTACTTAATCTAATTTGTAAATAACTCTACTGAGCAAGATGAAAAAAAGAAACAACAGTTAGTGATGACATAATTTCACCTAACACAAGTTTTCCCAATGTTCTTCATCTTCCATCTTTGGTGTCACGGTTGTGAAAAGCAATGGGAGTCATCTGAGTTACATGAGGGAAAAAAAATGTCTGTCAATGCATATGGTAATCAGGCATGCTAAATACACAGACTCATGATAGACTATTAAAGGTGATGCACTGTTGGGTCTCGTGTACAAGTTTTGAGAGTTGCCAGAAAACAAATTTTACCTGTGAATAACAGAAATGCCTCCAGCTTGTCCAGTGTTGACCTAGAGAAGCAATGACCATGCTAAATACTAATAAAACATTGAGTTGACAATAAAAAAGCATTTGAAAGGTGGTGGGGGACCCTTTTAAGTCCCACTTTAATTTTACTATCCTATCCTAGAATGGCTACCTTCTTAACATGCTAGCATGCTATTTTTTTCTTATTTACATTAAAAATGTCTACAATAAATGGATACCAGATTATTTTGCTACTGCGTTGGAGGGTCCAGTGATCAAAAGTGGAGAAAGAACCATCTGTGTTACCTTGACTGGTTAATTTCAGTAAGTCTTTGGGCTAACATGAGCTTTAACTTACTAATATTTTGCCATTTAACTCGCCTGATTTTGGTCAGCTGGTGTTATCTGTGGAATCAAATAGTGTTTTTTGTTTTTCTAGGGAGGGAAAAGAAAATTAAAAGGTAGAACCGAGTTACTAAGGGCAAACCGGGTCATGGTTTAGATCAGGCATGTCCAACCTGCGGCCTGGAACCGCAGGCAATGCGGCCCACTGCCCCCTGACAATTTTTTTTTGTTGCTGGGGAGGAAGGAAGTCGGGTCGGGAGCACAGCCACAGCAGCTTCCAACTAATGTTAGGCAGAGGCTGCCTCAGAGGGGAGGGTGGGAAGGCGAGCATGTGCAGGGTTTCTGACTCCTACCACCATTAACACTTCAAATTACTGAAGTGGTCATGGTGGTTAGAGTGTTCTTTTATTATCGCTCAGAAGAAGTAAACCTCTGTATACTGATTCCATTTCATTTGATCATCCTCTAATTGTTCTAAATTAGTGCGCGGGGGGGGGGAGCGGAGTTGCGGGAAGGGCGCGGCAGCATTTTATTACTTATATACCTTATCTATAGTATATATTTTATATGCGGCCCGGGAAAATTTCTCTACACTCAATGTGGCCCAGAGAAGCCAAAAGGTTGGACACCCATGGTTTAGATGCTTTCTGTTATAACAAAGTGTACTAAAACTGGAGCATTTAGAATCTGGTGCAGCTGTGCATGGTAACCAATCAGCTTCTAAATTCAGCTGGTTCAATCTAGCTTTATTAAATAAACCACATTTTTTGCTTGAAATAAGTGTTGTGGCAGCTTTTTGCTACAGATGTGGTTTATAGGAAAGTATATTGTAGAATGTTTTTCTGCATGTAAACTTCATTGTATGAGTTTACACAAATTGTTGAAACTGGAAATCCTGTTTTTTATTATTTTTGGTACTTCATTACAAACTAGGAAGTGCTATTGTGAAACTGTTGAAAAACATTAAAGGAAGCTACTTCCGAGCCAATAATAGGATCTCTCATCTACACAAGGAAAAGATTCATAGAATTCCCCTGTATCTTTCACATTTGTTTTAATTCTGAAGGACTAGGTAGAGCAGGTTACAAGTTAACATTGTACCCAATATCACTACTGATTTACTGAGTATTTGTGTAGATTGAAATGCTGGCTGTACATGTACTTACATTTTGTAAGAAGCAGGAAATGAAGGAATTAAAATAAAAAATAAATAGCATACACATTGCACACAGGAATATGGATTATAAAATAGAAGATCAGGAAAATCGAGATAGAAGAAAAAAACAGCAAATTAGAGGTTTACCAGAGATGGCACAAGAAGAGGATTTAGTAGAAATAATGAGGAAAATATTTAACCTACTCTTAGGCAGGCCATTAACTAAAAACTTAAAGCGTAACTCCACTTTTGTTGATACAAAAAAATTCCCCTCTGGGTTATCTATGTACAGTACAAGGATTTTAACAAACTTTGTTGGAGATTCCTACCTTTTGTAGTTTGTTCCTCTGTGCCTCTGTGCTGAGTGGGTCTAGTGGGAGTGGTTTCATAAGCTGTGCAGCTGTGCAGCTGCAGAGGTGTAATGAGGAAAGCTGCTGGGCCTGCATCCCTTTAGACGTTGGGAGTATCTCACCATAAATGACATTTTTGTTGCAGGGGATGCCAGAAATCTGACTTGTACATTAGGCAGATTTCTGTGAAAATTGGTGAGCCAATCACACAAGCAGGAAATTATGTTTCTGAGATGTGGTCAGTACACATTCTGTGTACAGAACAGCTCCAGGTAGCCATATTGCATTGCATTTCCAGAAAATTACAACAGCTGCAGTTTGAAAAGTAAAGGTATTTTTTAACAACATTCAATTACAATATGATTTGTGTCGCAATTGTATACGCTATATTGTTTTTTCTTTATTTGCTATTTTTTTCCCACGAAAGTGGAGTTACCCTTTAAGAATAGAATCCATAGAGTCCATAGGGTCAGGAGACAGAATAGTAAGATTTCCCAATTATGACGAAAAAGAGCAAATATGGGAAAAATTGAGAAGAGTAGCACCATTAAAATTTGAAGAACCAAATCTACAGATCTTTCTCGTAAATAACTGGATATAAGTTCTTTGAAACCACTCTTGAACCAAATGCGCGAATATAATATTCAATATAACTTGGGATTTCCAGCATGTTTAGTGGGCCGGAATAATGGACGTGTAGCAAAACTGAGACATCCAGAGGAATTGCAAGAGTTTCCGATGATAGAAATACCTGGATGGTCAAAGAAAAAGAAAGGCAATTAGTCCCAAAGAAGAACAAGATGTGAAACTAAAGAAGAGAAGAGATAAAGGACTTTAACATTATAAAGCATAGATAAAATTAGAGCAAGAAGGCGGGGAGGGGAAAGGAATATGGTAAAATAATAGGCGGGGTTCCTAGCTGACTTGGAGCTGTTTTAACCTGTTGGGAGAGGGAGGGCAGCTGATAAGAGCTAAAGTTAGAGTATCCACCCTAACTTAGGAGCAGATTGGTAGAGAAGACCTATCCACCTAATGACCAGGGGAATGTCAAAATCCCTATGTCTACTAAATAGCAGTAGCGGGGAGGGAAGGGGGGTAAGGGGGAGGGGATGAGATAGGCGGAGGGATGGGGAGGAACAGGGTTTGCCACAGTCATAAGAAGTTCCTTGTTTGGTAGTATGCTCTCTCTCTCCATTCTAGCTACCTATACCCTAAAATTTGGAAGCACCCAAGCCCAGGGGCTCAAATGGAAAAGAAAGCAGACGGAGAGATGCTGGGGTCATGGTTCACTATTATAAAATCTTTAAAGAACAACTAATCCCCGAATTATGTTCTTATATAAATAGTTTGAGTGAAGGAAAAGGGATGAGAAAAGAGTCATTGCAAGCCCATATTACAGTAATATCTAAAGAAGGGAAAGATGCAACTGTGTGTTCTAGCTACAGGCCTATAGCACTACTAAATGTAGACATAAAATGATATGCAAGAATATTGGCCAGTAAATTTAAAGTGTTAATGCCGGCATGGATTCATGTAGATCAGACAGGATTCAAACCGGGAACAGAAGGAATAGATAAAGGAGCAAGATCCCTGCTCATAATGCATAAAATGGAAAGAGATGGATCCCCAGCACTAATCCTGTTAATAGACGCTGAAAAAGCATTTGACAGGGTAGACTGGGGATTTATAAACACAATAAAAGAAGTGGGGATAGGCCCAAAGATGTTTTAATGGATTGAAGCACTATATGATCAGCCAACTGCTCAGGTGAAAGTAAAGGGAACCCTGTCTGAACCATTTAAGATGCATAATGGAATGAGACATGGAATGGCCGCTACCCCCCCCCCCCCATCCATGCTGTCATTGGAGGGGGTAAAGATCGGTGAAGTAGAACAAAGTAGCAGTGCATGCCGATCATATGTTGTTTTATATATCTAATCCAAGAATTACATTACCAAATCTAATAAAAGAAATGATAAGGTACAGTAATCTCTCAAACTTAAAAATTAATCCAGGGAAATCTGAAATGTTAAATATAAGTATAAATAAAAAGGAAGAGTTAGCCTTACAAAAAGAATTTCCATTTAGCTGGGGGGAAAAAGGTTTAAAATATCTTGGGATAACCCTAACATCACCCTCAAGCCTTTTATCTCAAGCAAATTATATACCACTACTGAATGAAATTAAAGAAGATATAAATAAAATAACAATGAAACCACTTTCATGGTTGGGATGAATTAATTTGGTAAAAATGATGATATTAACGAAAATCTTACATACGTTTCATATGCTAGCAATAGCAATTCCACAGATGTATTTTAAAGCATTAAATGCAATGATAACCAGGGTAATATGGCAGAACAAGAAACCAAGAATACAGCTCTCAATATCAACTAAAAATAAAGCACAAGGGGGGGGGTAGTAGAGTGGACTAGAATAAACAGTGATAAATCATCATGGGTGGAAATTGAAAATACAATGAGTAAAACATGGTTAAGAGACAATGTTTGGGTTCCGCATAAATATAGAAAAATGGATGTAAAATCTCACGATTTGACCACCAATGTGTTTAGGATTTGGGATTCTGTGTACAGACAACTAGAATGGGAATATAATTCACCATTATTTTCACTCACGGGGACAAATTTTTTTGTACCTGGTAATGAGATACAATTTGGTGAATGGATAGTAGACAAAAATGCACAATTAAAAGATATAATGGAAAAGAGGAAGCTAATACCATATTATGATCTGAAACACAAAAGGGTCTTAATACATGTGAATGAATGCCAGTATTTATAGACATTTTGTATCAACTTTACCTCAGCCTATTAGGACAGAAAAGGAACTTTTTCCATTTGAACATCTGTGTAATTTGCAGTCGACCTTGAAAAAACAGCATGTCTTAGATATATAAAATACTCATGGAGGTAGCAGAGCCAAGAATACCACCATACACTGAAAAGTGGGAAAAAGATGTGGGCACAGGGTTAGAGAAACAATTTAGTAAAATACTGAGCTGTTCATGAGGTAGCGGTAGATCTAAATACGATAGAGAGGAATTACAAGAGTTTAGCTACATGGTACATACCCCCGTCAGAGCCCATAAATGCCAACCAGAAAAATCCCCACTATGCTGGTGCGGGTGTGAACTGAGGGGCACAGTGGGCGTGCCCAAAGACAAAGGAGTATTGGCAGAGAGTCAGGCAATATATAAAAGAGATCACGGACATAAAGAATGCCGATGATCCATGGGCATGCTTATTTCATAAGACACACGACTCAATAGGGCAGTATAAGAAAACGGTAGTGCCATACCTGATAAGCACCGCAAAGGGTGCAATACCAAGAAAATGGTGTGAGCCAGAAAGCCCAACGATAAAAGAGTGGTTTAAAAAAAAATTGAGTATATCTACGAAATGGAATACCCAAGTAGTTGTGAAGAGGGTCAAATAGAGAGATTCAACTCTATCTGGGAAAAATGGGTAAGGTTTAACCACTTGCCGACCGGGCCATAGCCGAATGACGGCTACAGCACGGTCGACTTTTTCCAGGATGGCGTACAATGACGTCCTCCTAGAATTGCGAAGTGTCCATGCTCATCCGGTCCATAGGTACCCGGCGCATCACGGATCATGGTAAAGGGCCAATGACATCGGCCCTTTACCAAGTGATCGCTCTGTCCAATGACAGAGCAATAAGTTGTCAACAAACCGGTGCATGTCCAGTTCAGTTCTCTCCTCTCCTCGCACACTGTACACAACAATCGGTACAGCATGCGAGGAGAGGAGGGAGGCTGCAGCTTCACTCATCAGTGCTGCCCATCAGTGCCACCTATCAGTGCCCATCAGTGCAGCCTATCAGTGACGCCTCATCGGCACACATCAGTGAAAGAGAAACATTTCTTATTTACTGACAGAAAGAAAAACATTTTATTTTCAAAAATGTTTAATGTAAAAAATAAAAAAACAAGCGGTGATTAAATACTACCAAAAGAAAGCTCTATTTGTGTGAAAAAAATAATAAAAATTTCATTTGGGAACAGCGTTTCATGACCGCGCAATTGTCATTCAAAGTGTGGCATCGCTGAAAGCTTAAACTTGGCCCGGGCAGGAACGGGGTAAAAGTGCCCAGTAAGGAAGTAGTTAACTGTGATTTTTTACATTCACTAAGATCTCAGTAGCTTGGCGTGCCCCTTACTGGCTTGTCCCAGTGTTGCACTTTAAAACAAAATTAGGTAGGTAATCAGCATTTGTAATTTATTATTTACTATTTTTTTTTTTACTATACTATTTTGAATTGGCAATCGCTAAATTTAATACAGACTTCATATACATACGGTATACTGCAGACTGCAACTGTCCTTTTGCTGTGTCATAAGAGAATCAGTGTTTCTTTAGAATATAAATGGAACATTCCCGATAAAACCCTCTTGAAAGTAACATGTCGGGGGGTGTACGTTCTTTACAGGAGGATGCCATGTAGCAGCAGCTTGTAATAATCATATTTAATCATTGTGTACGCTAGAAAGACAGATAAAAACACTTAGTACACACCAGGAGGGAGGGCCAATCCATTTAAAGGCCAGGTCAGGACTACATGGGGATTGCAATGTAATTTACATTCATTCAGAGATTTGCTTGTGTATCCACACAGACATATATACACTTTGTTCTTATCTTCTTCCCCAGGACTCGTTAGAGCCTATGGTGATTATGGCCCTAATTGGAATTTAACCCGCACAGTTCATTTTAATAAACAAACAAATAAGTATGCACAGCTGAAAACAAACAAGTCCTAGCCACCAGGGAATTATTTTTGATAATACATTTCTTTTTTTTTTTTTTTATCTGAGAACAGCGCCCTTGGAGAATTATCTGTTCCATTTCTTAATTGTTATCTAGCAACGTTTAGTTGGGTGAAAGATCCTACAGTCTGCATTCATGCTGACAGTTTGCTGCACACACTCAAAAAGGAGCTCGAAAGAACTTGTTGAAGGGCTCGTCGTGCTCACCAAGGACTCGTAGTTAGCAATTTAAATAGAGATTAAAAATGTGTTTTTAATAAGAGGTTATTCCTCTGGAGTCAGAAAAACTCCCCAAACATTTTCTTTTAAAGATGCTTTTATGTGAGCCTGGTGAAGCAGGCAAGGTGGTACCTTGTTTTTTTTTTTTTTTTTTCTGAATAAGAAATTCACAAGAAAAGCTGAGTTTGAAAGGAAAACATTGCTAATTGTTTTGAATTTACTTTTTAAGTGTCTGCCTGGAAAATTAGGTATTGGTTTGTGAATGTGTGTTGACTATCAAATGACTCTTTTGTATGTGTTTGTTTTATGTGGAAAGCAAGTAAGGGATCTACTTGCAATGGGTGGCCATACAGTCCATTTTATTACATAGTGTCCTCAGCTTGCAGGTCATTGAAAGCTGACCTCGTCAATTTGGCTAATTCTCTGTGTGCTGAAAAACACAACTGCTTGATCGAGGCAAGTGTTCATGAATCTGAAATGTTCCCTATTTTTTTTTCTATTTTAGGGCTCATGCACACAGAACGTTTTTACAGCTGCTGTTAGGGGCATCTGTTTTTTTTTACTGCCTCCTAATGCCCCTTTACGTTAGCCTATGTGTCCATGCACACAAACTTTCAGAGGCGTTTGGAGACATAAGCGTTTAGTGGCAGTAGAAAAAATTACAGCTTGTGCGTCCAGGAGCAGGGGCTGTTGAGTTATAAAAATGCCAATAAACGCAGCTATACGCTATAACAAGCTTTTAGCTGCTTTTCCATTTTTAGATGTTTTTACATTATAGAGAGTGTTTTACTGTAAAAACGCAGAAAAAAAGCTACCGCCGGAAAAGGCGCATAAATGCCCATAAACACTAGTCAAATACGCGGCTAAAAGCGCGTTTTTACATCTGCTCTTTCCTGGCAGCAGCGCTGGCTTGTTTTAAACATCTTGTGAGCTCTTAAGTGTAGCGCTCACCCCCCGAAGTAGCAGCTGGTGATCGGTTTCCCCACCTCTGCACAGCCAGGCAACAAGTATTCTGCACACTTTCTCCAGACACAAGGGCCAGTCTTTGAGCTTGTTTTCTTTTATATTTTATTAGGGGTAATAAAACTTGGATGGGGAATAGAAATTATAGGATGCTCAACTTAATAGCAGAAAAAAATTAGGGACAGCTTCCTCTCTATGTGCACGTTTCAGAACTGTCTCTCTTCCTGGGTACTGACAGCCTCTGATAGGAAAGCAAAATCCCCTTAAGGACTAGGAACTTTTGGAAAGTAGCACAAAAGTTGTAGATTACATTGAGGAGTGACTCCACTGTAGATATTGATCCCAGTTCCACTGACTGCAGGAACTACCAGCCCACCTGGCTGCTTCCTCATTAACCCACCTGACTGCTACTGAAGATTTCCCAGGCAAAGTAAAGGAAAGATATAAGATCAATGCTGTCTTCAAGAAAGGCTTGCTATTAGTGACAGTCTTCCCCTTTTCAAGTTCCAGAAAGTGCCGCTCTACTCACACTGTCCTCTTTGCTATTTCTGCTTCCTATGCTAGATTCCTTCTGGACCGTCATGCTGCCAGAATCCTCCCAGGGCAGCCTCAGCCCAAGGCAGAGCCCACCCCCGAGCAGGGGTTCTCCCTAAGGGCCACCGACAGTCTCCTCCTATTGCTTACTGAACCTTTTTTTACAAGGGCATAAAGTACAGTCATTTGCTTGCTGTAGATGAGCTGAGATTGCCTTCATGTTGCTTTTCTGACTTTCTTAGTAATATTATTATAATACAGGATTTATATAGCGCCAACTGTTTTCACAGCGCTTTACAACATGAGGGCAGACACTACAGCTACAATACAATTCAATACAGGAGGAATCAGAGGGCCCTGCTCGTTAGAGCTTACAATCTAGGAGGGAGGGTCAAGTGATACAAAAGGTGGCTGTTGTATTTTGTGCATGAAACTATAAGGACAGAAATAGAGGAGGTTCAATCATGGTCTTGTTTTTAAAAAGAATAGGCTATAGCTCTGATTACCAAATGAGTCTCTCACCTGGAAAAAGTATAAAGGACTAGAGTTCCTTTAGACTTCACTGGCTTCCTACTTTTTCTACATTGTAAGTAGAGATCGATATGACAGGCCCAGATTCTGCAACTTTTAAAAAAAATGTTCTGAGGCAACCTCCATATTTCTATCTCCAGAAGTTCCCTTTAATAAAATCTCAGACCTGCAGAAGTCATTGTGTTCTCACCTTCTGTATCTCTCCCCCCCCCCCCCATACGTCACTGGCTGTGAAAATGTTCCTTTCATTGACATGCTCATTCATCATCTTGCATTACAGCAATTAGTGCAGATAAAAGCATGTGCTGTAAGTTTATGTTGACATTTGTCTTGTCTGTATCTATAAACGCCTGTCACGTCTAACATTCTCGAGGTCACTACTCGTATGTTAAATTTTGATACAACACGGTCCCGACTATATAACACGCCTCCGGTCCTGTATATAACCCAAAAGCGCGTCTTCCCCAATCTGCATTTTCCTCACTGAAATCGAAACATAGTCTCATGTCACACGCCATACATAGGTAAAGAAACATCCACCGTGGTTGATAACAGAGAAGTTTGTATTATTTATATGGAACAGTACAAACCAATTTACAAGAAAGCCTCTTAAGTGGTAGGATTATTTATTAATGAGAGAGAACACAAGTTAATGGAACTGCAACACAAATTCACCTAAAACCCTGTGGAGGTCAGATGAAAAATAATACACATCTGTGGAACGGATTTTACCTTTAGAATGGGCTTGATGGCTACACAGATTCACTGGTATTTATATTTCATGGGATGCTCTGTAAATATGATATGACCTGTTTAGAATGGCCTTTCAATCACTTCTCATTTGTTATGTTTTTGTACCTTTTGCACTCCCCCTTACTGTTTTTTTTTTTTTTTTTAAAGAACTAAAAGAAGGGGTTTGACAAACTTTGGGGAAACCTATATAAAAATCTACTAAACTGTTAAAAATAAACCCCACTGTCAGTCACTGTGTTGCTATTAGCAAATTAAATGTTATCTGAGATAAAGGAATAATAAAGCAGGGCTGTGAAATTTATATGAAAATATCAATATATTATTCAAAAATGATAATGACAGATATGTTGACAGACCAGAACCTTAAAAGTTGTTATACACTTCACTACCTGCACCTTGTGTTTTTCAAATGCATAAGATGTGCATTGATCATATAGTTTTTATTATGTCATTTGTTGGCCTGTACACAAAACTCTTACTAGAGTAATTCTTCACGTTACTTTGTCAGCAATTTCTGTTTGTGTTTAAACATGAGGCATGCACTGTAGTATTGCACAGGTTAATAGTGAGTAAGTGAAAAGCTGAACACAATGTAGCAATAAAATATACATATGCACAAAAATAAATAAATTGCCTAAAAAATAGTAGCTGCACATGTAACACCCTGAGATAAGGTCCTTTTGAATCAAAAATAAAAATAATATACAGTGTGTAGCACTTCCAAAAACAATTCCCACCACAATTCCAGTGAATAATGTCCCAATAAACAAAAAAATGAATAGCAAAATCTTCCAATTTGTTGTACTGAACTTTAATACAAGAAAGGAGACTCCTCTGTGACACTCCCTTCGCCACCAAAAAGCATTGAAAATGTTCACCAGATAGTTGGACCTCAAAGAAAAGAAACTCACATGATACTTATGGAACAATAATCCACAGTTCCCATACAGAAATTAGTACAGCTACACTATGAATCAGGAGCAGCGCTCTCAATATCGACTTAAATCTTCAAACAGACTGCCTGGCAACAAAGCTAGAAGAAAAGTATGCTATCTTAAGCTGGCCATACATTGTTAGATTTTTGAGATACTATTCAAAAAAGATCCATCAACTGAGCATTTCAAGTGCCCATTATTGACCCAAATGTATTAATCATTTGCTTTTTTATCCTTCAAACTCGTTTTTGAATAACGAACACTTGGCCATGAGAGCAAACAATTTTACCATCATGTAATGACCAAATTTTGATCGATAAATTGTTCAATGGACATAAATTAATACGTTTTTTGTTAGTTTTGTCACATATGCCTAGTGCAAACAGTTCGGGCAAGAAACAAATTAACTTTTTAATTTATCATTAGTTTGGCGGAATTTTCCAAACTGTTTCTTCGATTTTTCAGCTCTGAAAAGGTAAAGCCGATTTTCTATTTGTGCCCATTAACGGGACGAAAAAGTGAACAAATGGACTAAATGACAGATTTTCAATCGATTTTTCGGCTAGTGTATGGACAGCATAAGAGTTGGAATTTCCTTTGTTCAGATAGGAATGACAAAAATTTTCCATCCTGAACTTATGAATTTTATGAATGTCAATTCATGAAGGTCAATTGGGCGCCATTAACCATTAGAAAATCTAATGACGTTTCGAAAAGGAACATATGGCCAGCTTAAGTGTATCCACTGAATATTTGCAAGTTGCACCCCTAACAAGGAAAACTCACCTTATATTGAAATATTAGGTTGTTTTCTGTGCCACACAAAAAGTAAGTGATCACTCCCAGCTAGAGCTAGCACTCAAAATGATTGAAAAAAGGGCTGTGCTTCAAATGTATAAGGCCAAAAATAAAATACAAAATTTTTTGTCTACCATTAAGTAAATATCTTGTGCAACATGTGCAATTAAAAATATAGTTAAACAACAAAACAGCATCTCTTAGTGATACGAGAACAAAGAATATATCCATTCACACATAAGATAGTAATGGTGCTAATTAGTTATTTAAATGTCTAAGTTTGTTGCAAAAGTGCACTTCTCGTGCCCAAATGATTCCATAATCGACTTTTGTGATGTGTGAAACAGATTTGGTAAACCATGTATTGATGACCACTTGGGTAGACAGAATCTTACACTTTAGATAGGACCTTAAAAATATAAAAGGTCTGATCAAACCTTCACTTTACAATGGTGTTAATCATCTTTCCTCCTTATATTGATTGTGTGTATAGAAATTCATGGCTAATAGCACATGATGGCGTAAACAGAAGAGTCTCTCCACTAATGACTTCCACTTAGAGATCCAGATTATAACTCTCTGCTCCTTCTCCAGTAGTGTAATATATAAACTGAGAACATAGTTTACCTATATCCAAGCACACCCCCCACATAAGAGGGGGGTCAGGAGTGCATGCATATATACTTTTTAATACATCTGTAACACCATTAATAAAACATTGTGTCAGTATCAGACAATGACAGATTGATCTTGATCTAACACACACACATATATATATATATATATATATATATATACACACTATTGTCTATATACGTTTTGAGCAGGTGTGAAAAAATGCTTTAAATTAAGAATGCTTCCAGAAATAGAAGTGTTAATAGTTTGTTTTTATCAATTAACGAAATGGAAACTAAATAAACAGAAAATAAATCTGAATCAAATCAATATTTGTTGTGACCATCCTTTGGCTTCAAACCAGCTTCAATTTGTCTAGGTACACTTGCACACAGTTTTTAAAAAACTCAGCAGGTAGGTTGTTCCAAACATCTTGGAGAGCTAACAACAGGTCTTCTGTGGATGTAGGCTGCTTCATGTCCTGTCTCTTCATGTAATCCCAGACAGACTTGACGATGTTAAGATTAGGGCTCCGTGGGGGCCAAACCATCACTTCCAGGCTCATTTCTTCACACCTGCCTAAAATTTTTGCACAAGAATATAAATATTTTGAGAACTCGCATCCAAGGTTGAGCTTTAAGGACTTGCTTTCTTCTTCTTTTAAAGGGCTGTTCCTGTCCAATTTTATTAAACAAAAGTTCAGAAAAACATAAGTATTAAGCATTCTATTTCTATAAAAAAATGGAAAAAAAAACATTCCACACTTCTGGCTTGAACTTGCATTGTTTTTGGCCATACACTTAGCAGCCTCTTGCTGCTCTGGCTCCCACCTCTCTCCTAGGTAGAGCCCTCCTGAATCCTGGGCAAAGACCGTCTCTGTCTGCCAGGGTGGACCTCAGAATTTTAGTCAGGTCACTACTAAAAGCCCTCCACACACCTGTGCAGTCAGTGTGCTGGCTGCTCATAAAACCTGGACCCGGCATTGGAGATTTCATCTCACCTGGATCTCTTAGAAATCTTCATGCTCCAGGTCCAAAAATAGACTTTAGAAAACAATCAGCTCTCCGACCCACACAATTCGGTTATGAGGGTGCTCAAAAACTATTCAAGACTTTGGGTTCTTCTCCGGTTTTAAGGTTAACTGGTCTAAGTCCAGTCTATTCCCTGTGGACCTGGACACCCCTCATTTCCTGCCTGAGGAGTGCCCTTTACGGGTCACCACATCTTTCCGTTATCTAGGTGTACAGGTTCAACAACCTCTCTCCCTGTATGTAGCTAATAATCTGCTTCCATGTCTAGCCCTCTTTAAATCCAAAATGGATCACTGGAAGCATCTGCCATTGACTCTAGCCAGTCAGGTGAATTTGTTTAAAATGATTATGCTACCTAAATGTTTGTATATCCTGGCAAACTCTCCTATATTTATACCAAATACGTTTTTTAAGGAAATTGACTCACTCACTTTCCACATTCCTGTGGTACCCTAAGACGCCCAGACTGTCAATTTCCACGCTTCAGCAACCTTTATCCCTAGGGGGCCTAGCTTTGCCAAACGTACGCCTGTGCTATTATGCTGCACAACTATTGCATATCTACGGATGGCTTTTCCCCCAATGGGGCAACGCGGCCGCTGAAGTGATGGTGGTGTCTTCTTACGAAACACTGACGAACCTCATTTACCGTCGCTCTGTTGCTTCCTTTGCGGGCACAGCACTCCTGTTGTGAGACTGAGAGGACCCTGCGCTTATGGAAAAAGTGCTTGAGTGCAACAATATACTAGTGAATTGTGTGTAAAAAGCTGCTAGCTGCAGTGTAAAAGTGCTGAGTGCTCTTTTGAAATGTGTACAACTGTGATTTGCAGCGCTGCTTAAATTGGTTTATAAATATATCAAAAATTCATATAAAATAATAGAATGAATGAAATACTTCATATAAATTAAATAAATAATACAATACATAAAACTCATAAAGTGCTGTAGTATTGGTGAAAATAAATATATGGCTCAGTGTCCATTATATCATCGTGTTGCCGTGATGAATCTTTTCACTTGAACTCATGCAGGTGCTAAAGTGCTTGATTTGTGCTTTGTTCGGGGTCTCCCCCTTTGGTTATCTACTCACCGATAGATGGTAGTTTTCAGGCATGTAAGGATAGTTGTGCCCTGCTTCTCCGCTTGATGTATAATTATTTCTGTGAGTATTAATTCCTCCCCGATGTCCTCATGAAAAGAGAGTCATTCATGGTGAAGATCGTTTAAAAAGGGGGGTGTTTATTGAAAAAACAATGGGAATATACTCACAAACATAGTATAATATCATGCAAAAAAATGAATGAATGAAGAGAGCGGCTCGGCGGCTGACTGCTCCCGCAGCATCCACTACACCGGCCGGAGGTCACGTGATACGCTCGACCAATCACTAGACGCGTTTCGATGAGCTACAGAGGACGATGTGCTACACATCGAAACGCGTCTAGTGATTGGTCGAGCGTATCACGTGACCTCCGGCCGGTGTAGTGGATGCTGCGGGAGCAGTCAGCCGCCGAGCCGCTCTCTTCATTCATTCATTTTTTTGCATGATATTATACTATGTTTGTGAGTATATTCCCATTGTTTTTTCAATAAACACCCCCCTTTTTAAACGATCTTCACCATGAATGACTCTCTTTTCATGAGGACATCGGGGAGGAATTAATACCCACAGAAATAATTATACATCAAGCGGAGAAGCAGGGCACAACTATCCTTACATGCCTGAAAACTACCATCTATCGGTGAGTAGATAACCAAAGGGGGAGACCCCGAACAAAGCACAAATCAAGCACTTTAGCACCTGCATGAGTTCAAGTGAAAAGATTCATCACGGCAACACGATGATATAATGGACACTGAGCCATATATTTATTTTCACCAATACTACAGCACTTTATGAGTTTTATGTATTGTATTATTTATTTAATTTATATGAAGTATTTCATTCATTCTATTATTTTATATGAATTTTTGATATATTTATAAACCAATTTAAGCAGCGCTGCAAATCACAGTTGTACACAGCACTCCTGTTGTCCTCCCTTAGGATCTATGCTAAATGTGATTCTCTGATACAGGAACCTGTGAAGTTGTTTTCCCCCGAATCAGCCCCTGTGGTATAATCCTAGTCTCTTCCATTTTTCTGATTTTCAGGATGCTACTACATGGGCTGGGAGGGGCCTTAAATATGCCTACCAATTGTTTTCTGGGGGATTCTTTAAGACTTTCCAGCAGCTTCAGCGGGAATTTTGGATACCTGTCTCCTGACATTTCCGATACCTACAATTAAGACACGCGGCTGCGGCCCAGTTTGTGTCCGGTCCCGTGTCTCTTGCCAATTCCTCCCTAGAAAAGGAATTGTTGCAGAATGCACACACTAAATTGATCAGCTCTAACTATAGTGTACTGATTCGCAGTGTGCCGTCTCGATTAGATGCCATTAGGGCCGGGTGGACGAGAGACATTCCAGATTTGTTGGACAATTGGGAGGAATGGCTCCATACATACTTTAAATCACCAATTTCCACCAGAGATAGGTTGATCCAATTGTGTATTTTTCATAGAACGTATTATACCCCACATAGACTGTTTTTCATGAAACAAAGGACTAGTGCGGAATGTCTTAAATGCAGCAGCATGACAGGTGACTTGCTTCATATGCTATGGGGTTGTGATAAAATTAGGCCCTTCTGGTCTCAGGTTACCCAGTTTGTCTCCACACAATTTTATCTTCCTAATGTGTGTAACCCCAAGTGGTGCATCTTGGGAATCCTGGAAGACATAGATCTTCGCACTAGTCGGAAACGATTTCTCAGACTCCTGCTACTCTATGATAGAAAGACGGTGGTGATGCAATGAATAAACACTAACAGAGTTCCTCTCAATCTTTGGAAGAATATGATTAATCCAGTCTTACCACTGTACAGATTAACGTATGAGGCTAGAGGGTGCCCGGAGAAGTTTACCAACATTTGGGGAGGATGGGTTTATCTAGTTGATACTTGTGAATCAAATGGGGTTTGATCCCCCCACTGTGTTGACAGAGGAGCGTATGGGCATGGGGGGCCCGTCCCTGGTCTCGCGCACCGCATTGGGGATTCTGTACTGCACTGACCGCTTGTTATTATCTTTTGTTTAATGTCCTGCATTTGACTGTACCTCTCCTCTTTAGGGTTCATTATGACTTACGTTTCTTTTCTTCTTATGATGTCCTCATAGTTTGTTGCACTATGATTCAGCACTAAGCCATCTCTTGATAATTGTTTGTATCCTCTGTTGTTACATTTATTTGTCCTACACTGGATGATTCCTGTTATCGTGCTGAATAAGTGTTATGTTGAAAATCTATTAAAGTTGAAGTTTAAAAAAAAAAAGAAAACAACCAGGAAACTGAAAAGCCTGTTTCATCTGCATTAGGCAAACTTCCTGAAGCCCCTCAATCTGCCTGGTTGAGAATCCTGGGTCATAGTCCTTATTTATACCCTGGAAGGGTACAGCACTGCCATTTATTTATAATGATAGATAGATAGATAGATAGATAGATAGATAGATAGATAGATAGATAGATAGATAGATAGATAGATAGATAGATAGATAGATAGATAGATAGATAGATAGATAGATAGATAGATAGATAGATAGATAGATAGATAGATAGATAGATAGATAGATAGATAGATAGATAGATAGATAGATAGATAGATAGATAGATAGATAGATAGATAGATAGATAGATAGATAGATAGATAGATAGATAGATAGATAGATAGATAGATAGATAGATAGATAGATAGATAGATAGATAGATATCAAGGTTTCTATTTATATGTAGTACATACCTTTAATGTGCATCGATCTAAAGTCTAATTAACAACTGATCTGTTTACATCCCTCATTCGCTACCAGTGTAGACTGAGTACAGCATGTAAACCTTTAGAAATACAGTGATGTTTTAAGGGTGGTTAAAGAAATCAAAGCATTACTGGGTACTTGTGTAACTTCAATGCTACTTATCAACTATCGTAAAACAGGTATTAGTAAGGGTTTTAGAAAGGACTACACTGACATTCAGCATCAAGTAGCAAGCGTAGATGGTTTCCTGTCTCTTTGAGACTGGGAAAGCTCCTCACAGTGAAATTCTAAGGCTTCTTTCACACGGTCCGCCTCCGCAGGCGGATCCGTGTTGCTCAGCGGGGATCGATCCGCGATCCCCGCTGAGCCGGGCGGATGACAGCTCCGTCTCCGCTTGCAGAGCGAAGAGGGAGGTGTCTCAGCACCCGCTGCCCTCTATGGGGGATCGGAGGAGAGCGGACCGCTTGTCCGCTCTCATCAGATCCGCTCCGCTCCGATTACTGAACGGATGGAAAAATAGGGTTTCCATCCGTCCAGATTTCAGCACAGGATCGGATGCGGATGGCAGCGGGTGTCAGCGGAGGTGACCTCCGCTGACACCCGCTGCCCCATAGAGCTGCATGGAGGATCCGATCAGATCCGCCTAAAAAACTGACAGGCGGATCTGATCGGATCGCCCGTGTGAAAGAGCCCTAAGGCCCCTTTCACACATGCTGTCCGTTTGTCCGTTTTTCATCCATCCATTGACGGATGAAAAACGGACATCAATGTATCTCTATGTAAAAATGGATGACAACGGATGATCATCAGTTAACATCCGTTTTCATCCGCTTCCTTCAATGTCCGTTTTTTTGAACGTATGAGTGCCCTATTTTTCATCTGTCAAAAAAACGGATCGGACGAAAAACGGATGACAACGGATGAAAAACGGATGACAACGGATAAAAAACGGATGACAACGGATGAAAACGGATGACAACGGATGAAAAACGGATGACAACGGATGAAAAACGGATAACAACTGATGAAAAACGGATGAAAAATGGATGAAAAATTGATACATTTTGACGTGACTGAACTGATGAACTGAACGGACCGTATGTGTGAAAGGGGCCTAAAGAAAAAAGTATGCTTAAGGGCTCTTTCACACGGTCCGCCTCCGTAGGCGGATCCGCGCTGCTCAGCAGGGATCGATCCGCCGTTCCCCGCTGAGCCGGCGGATGACAGCTCAGTCTCCGCTTGCAGTGCGGAGAGGGAGGTGTCACATCCCCCGCTGCTCGCTATGGGGGATCAGATGAGAGCGGACCGCCTGTCCACTCTCGTCCGATTCGATCCCTGAACGGATGGAAAAATAGGGTCTCCATCTGTCCGGATTTCACGGACAGGATCGGGTACGGATGGCAGCGGGTGTCAGCAGAGATGTCTCCGCTGACATCCACTGCCCCATAGAGCTGCATGGAGGATCCGATCAGATCCGCCTAAAAAACAGGCGGATCTGATCGGATCACCCGTGTGAAAGAGCCCTTAGTCCCACTTTGTAATCAAAATGTATAGCATTTTTAAAGTGGTTGTAAAGGCAGGACATTTTTTACCTTAATATATTCCCTTCATTTAGGTAAAAAATAGCAGTTATATCGCCCCCTCTCTCCCCTTATACCTATCTGAGTCTTTTTTCGATCAAGTGCTGTGTCTGCCTGCAGCGGCACTTTCTCTCTCTCTTCACAGACCAAAGAGGCAGCCATTGGCTCCTGCTGCTGTCAATCAAATTCTGTGAGGAGAAGGTGAGGCTGAGCCACCCTGTGTGTGCCTATGGACGCTCCGATGCTTGGAGCAGGTGAGTATAATATGTTTATTTTTTAAATTTATTGTTTACAACCACTTTAAATACTATTAGCTCCATGCTCTGTCATCTAATTTGAGATCCAGAATACAAAACATTAAAACTTCCTATTATTCAGACTCAGCACATTATGGAGAACTCTCTGCTGCTTCTTTAGGAGTGTAGTGCACAAAGTAATTTTGCTATATCTTAGCACACCCACCACATGAATAATTTAGGATCCTAGATTATCCTGTTAACCCCCTCATCACCTGAGGTCAATCAGTAGTGCATTAAATTATAATACATCTGTAAAATCATTATTAAAAATTGTCAGTATAAAACTATGACAAATTGATCTAACAGAGGTAATATTAAAATGTGATCTCTTTTTAAAAGAGTAGTTTGGCCAACTTCTCTTCTGGGTCACAGGAGTGCACTTACTTTGCCCTCCTGTGACCCAGAATCAGCTGGCAGCGGGCTAAAGCCTGCTGTTGAATATCTTCACAGTGTCGCTCCATGCTCTGGAAGGATCCTGACAATAATGCTGGGATTCACCCAGATGCCTAACTGGCAGTCGGCTTAGTCTCAGTGTGCTGCTGAGAGCCTGAGCCAGCCGCTTTCTCCCTCTCTGCAGTCTGGCACTCCAGTAACTGCTAGAGGGGCAAAGCAGAGAGCAGTGACTGATCGTCACTGCTCTCTGCTCCCGGAAGACAGGGAACTAAGCGGTCAGTGGTCATGTGATTGCATAGTTCTCTGACTTAGAGCTGCTAGGGGCATCTGCAGCATCAGACCGATGCTGCACTGGAGAGGGGAGTATGTAAGTTCATTATTTTCGATTTCCACACCTCTTTTTTAATAAAATAAAATTATTATATTGGTCAAAGATACTGATTAAAAGCAAGCATAATTATAGCAGGTGAAAAATAAATAATACATTGTTTCTATTATGTTTTTATTTTGTTTTTGATCCCTAGGAACGACATTCAATAATCATATATCGGGGGTTTCTACTTGACAAACTGTATCATCTAATGTTTAATTAGTGGACCTGATCTATTACAGCCCTCATTAGTTTCCAGTGCTAAAACCTTCAAAACCTTTTTAAATACAATGATGTTTCAAGGGTGGTCAAAGAAATGTAAGCATCTCTTAGCACTGCTGTAACCTCAGAGTTATTTCATGGCACTGATATAACAGGTATTTGGTAGGGGTTCTGAATGGGACTGCACTGGTGATCAGTAGAAGGGGGCAAGTGTAGCCATTTTTTTGGCTCTTTGTGACTGGGAAAGCTTCCCCTGGGGAAAAAGTATGCTTTTGATATACTGTTACCATCATACCTTAATATTAAAATTTGTATTACCTTGAGTGCACAGCAGAAGTTGTGCTGACAGCGGGAGTGTCATACTAATAAGTCTAATGTGATGCTCAATACTGTCATCTAATATGTCTTTTGGCACTGCAAGCTAAAAGGGACAGTGTCTAGCCATTTTGAAAATTTTAAATAACTGCTTAAACAAAAGAAAGCATCAAAATAAAAAAAAAAGGAAGGGGGGTGGTCTTGTTTAATATACAAGTCTTCCACACCCTGCCTGTTGGTGCTGTGTGTTTCCTCATGCAGTCATACTGCTGCTGTCTCATTTTGTGATTGATGTTTTATGACAATATAACATCAGCAATGCAAGGACCAGGATGTTACATATTGTGTTTGTATTCTTACATGGCGGATGAATGATCTTATGAAAGCTAGAATTGCAAGGGGTGCGATGAAAAGAAATTCATGCCTGATATTTACCTCTCTTTTAAAAAAGTAAGGGGAATATAATTAATTCAGCATTCTCTGTTAGTGTCTCATAAACTTTAATTGAATAATCACCTGAGATGCACTGAATAGCGGATGCCTGTCTTGGGTGAAGAAAAAGATTATCCAACAGCCTCGTTACCAAATAGTCTCATTCCACTGTGTACGGCCAACTTCTCTTTGTGTGGGAGGAGGAGTATTGGATTGGACCCTTCATGCTTATAAGATGTCTGAAACCATCATTCTTTTAGTATGAGATATTTTTGGCTAACATTACTGAGAAAAACAACCCTTTATTAGTAATGTTTTTTGTGCATGATTGAGATATGTAACGTGTAAATTTAAATGTCATCTCATTACAGAGACAAGACATGGTTATTTTCAGTAATTTTACTTTACTTTCTGCATCTATCATCATAAGTTATAAATAATGATGTAAGAATGTAGTTGGTAATAATCCATATAGTGCTGCAGACTTCAATATTTACCATGTTTGCTGTGTAGTTCTATGTTTTAAGACATTGTTTGCTTTGCATTCTGTATCTCAAAATTCTCTTTGTCGTGGGTCTTGTTCTTAGGTGGCTTCATCCCCTTGCAGGGTGCCATGAAACCACCTTTGCTTGAGTGCTCCAGGCTGGCACCCACAAGCGTACATAGAGAGAAATAAGCTAGGTCGCAAATCCTTCCTACCTGTACCCGTGCTGTTCCTTGTAAACAATGCTTGTGTGATACAACGGGTGCATCCTTCCATACCTGGAATCTTCCTATATCACTATTTGCTTAGACTTCAGTTATGTAAAGGAAAGCTGATAATATAATACTACTTTAAGGCTCAAGTGCAAGCAGAGGAACCCAGTTTTCTTTACAGGCTTATTTTCTGTGTCAGTCCTGAAGTTCTATGATCTGAGAACTTGAGAGGGGAAGCAGAGATAGTATGGACATCTAAGATGTAGTTCTCCTAGGTAGCAACCTACTTTAGACATGCCTAACTAGAAATAGGCGTTGGGGCATACCTATAACATGCTTCAGTGGCTAAAACTGCCAGCAGGATTTGAGTGCCTGTAGATTTTCTAGGATAGGCAGATATTCCTACATGATTTCAACCCCCACAAGTGCATTCTTAAGCAAAAGCCTTAAGCTGCCCATAGAATAATTGAAATTCATCCAGTTCAGCAAGGATCTATCTATGATACTGTAATGTTCCGGTACCTCTGGTACCCTTGTCTCCATATTTCTCCTCTCCTAATTGCGTCCCATCTTGTGTAACAAAGGACGCATATACCTTTAAGACCGGATGACATCATTGCCGAGCGCCGCTATGAGCGGCTATTTCAATCGCCGGTTTGCTCTCACTCATCGCTCGTTCAAACCCACATGTTCATCGCACCTACGCCTGAGAAGTCGGAGCTGCTGACATACCTCCCTTGCTGAACTGAAGCCGGAAACCTCGCTGGTGATCCGTATCTTGCTACGGGATCACCCCTCTCCAATGGACACTGTTATTCCTAAACCTATCTAAATGATAAGTACCCCGCAGGGGATTCTTTCTAACCAATCTCCTACTGTCATCTACTGCAAATACCAAGACTATCTGTATCTATCTATTCACTATCATCTGCATAGACTGTTAGCTCTTGGGACTACCTTCAACTATCCTTGCACTAGGTTACTCTGTCTAAGTATACTCCATCTGTGTCCTCTTACCATCTGCACTATACTTGACATCAGAACCTATCTGCTTTACCATCACCTGCAACTCTCCTAATACTACTTCTAGTGCTCACCATACAATAGCCTGTCTCTCATCTATATATCCTCATATACTCTATCCCTCCATTAAACATCTATTAATATATATATATAGTATATAACAGGCTGTACACGGTGATGAAGTCCTGAGAGTTGGATATGTGGTTCAACAAGGCTACTGAGTGTAATAATTCTGCAGCTGTAAATCCATCCACAAACAAAAACGCATGAACGTTACAGATTGAACGAGCCTTTAAAAAAAATATGGATTCAGCAGAATTATCCACTCATGTACTACAATTAAAGCAGCAAGTAGATGCATTGATCCTTGCGCTTACAGAGGTAAAAAGTGACAATCAAACCTTGAGACAGCAGCTTGGCCGTCTCACACAGCCTCCTGCTGCTCAGCCCCGTGAGCCTAAGATAAACCCTCCTATAGTGTTTTCTGGTGATCGGAGCAAATTCCGTGAATTTAAAAACGCATGTCGATTGTTTTTTTTGTTAAAACCTCTAACCTACACCACTGACCAAATTAAGGTTTGTACCATCATCTCCTATTTAACGGGTGAACCCCGGGCCTGGGCAGATGCTCTCTTTGAAAAGGATGATCCACTCCTTAATTCTTATCCCTTATTTTTAGCACAACTTGCTACTTTATATGAAGACCCCAACAAGCAGAGTACCGCTGACACCCAATTACGGGCCTTAAAACAAGGAAGGAGACCTGTTGAAGATTTCGTGGCGAATTTCAAAAGATTGTCCCCTGATTCAGGGTGGAACGACACATCTTTGCGAACGCAGTTTAGACTCGGCCTATCTGAGGCCGTTAAAGACGAGCTCTCCCGAGCGGATTTACCTGGCACTCTAGAGGGACTGATCCAGACCAGTATCAATATTGACAGACGACTACGAGAAAGAAATGCTGAGAAGATGGGCTCACCATTTTCCAGTCCTTCTCGGATGTTGCCTGCTGACCCTACTCCTATGGAAGTAGGAATGATACGTCCACCTCTGACCCTTTCTGAACGTGCCAGGAGGAAAACCGAACATCTTTGCATGTACTGCGCATCCCCGAATCATTTGGTAAATGACTGTCCTCTTGTCCGCAGAAAAGAGGGTGAGTGTTCAAATGTCTTGCTAGGGGGACTCACAACTTCCTTTTCTAATCCTTATCTTTTTGTTCAATTAACATTGCAGTGGGACCAAACTAGGATCACCACCAAGGCTATGATTGACACAGGATCTTGTGGAAACTACATTGACATTTGTTTTGTCTCCCTTAATAAAATACCTATTGTTTCAAAACCCAAACCTGTCTCCGTTAGTTTTATTAACGGTACCCCTTTATCCTCTGTTCCTATCACCAGTCAGACACAGGCACTTCTTGTAACTGCTGACGAGTCTCATGTGGAGACCACCACCTTTGATGTATTAACTTCACCACATTTTCCAATCATTTTGGGACTTCCCTGGTTACACATACATCAACCAATCATCGATTGGAAAACAAGAACGTTAGCCTTCTCTTCTCACTATTGTGAGACGACGTGTAACCTCCCCACACATGATAGGATCCTGTCTGTACTGCCGGATGACATTATTCCTAAGTGTTATCAAGATTTATCGGAGGTTTTCCTTGAGAAAAACGCTCAAATGCTACCTCCCCATAGGGACTATGATTGTTGTATCGATCTGCTCCCTAATAGCAAGTTGCCTTACGGACATGTATATCCTCTCTCACAGGATGAACTCTCTCACCTTAAGGAGTATCTGGATGAGAACTTGGCAAAAGGATTCATCCGACCTTCTACTTCCTCCACTGCTGCTGGGCTCTTCTTCGTCCGCAATAAGGACTCTAGCCTTAGGCCTATCATTGATTTCAGACAATTAAATGCCATCACAATAAAGGATCGTTATCCTTTACCTCTTATTCCTGAACTTATCGAACAGGTGCGTGGGGCTTCTTTCTTTTCAAAATTGGACCTAAAAGGGGCATACAATTTAATTCGAATCCGTAAAGGGGATGAATGGAAGACGGCATTCAGAACCAGATACGGACTGTTTGAGTACCTTGTAATGCCATTTGGGCTATGTAATGCCCCCGCAGCCTTCCAACGGTTTATAAATGAGATATTCCGAGACTTGCTTGATGTTTGTGTGGTAGTATATTTGGACGATATACTTATCTATTCTCATTCCTTACCTGAGCACATAAAACATGTGAGACTTGTGTTGTCAAGACTACTTGCACATAACTTATATGTTAAATCAAAGAAATGTTTGTTTCATAAAGAGGAAGTACTATTCCTAGGATATATTATATCTAAAAGTGGAATCAAAATGGACATGAGCAAAATATCCTGCATTCTGGATTGGCCTGTGCCAACCACTCGCAAAGCATTACAAAGGTTCCTAGGATTCTCTAATTACTATAGGAAATTCATTAAAAACTTCTCTGCGATTGTGAAACCTCTCACACAACTTACAAGCACGAAGAAACCATTTAATTGGACAAAAGAAGCAAATGGAGCATTCTCTCTGCTGAAATCAAGCTTTACTACTGCCCCCATACTATGCCATCCAGACCCATCCCTTCAATACATCTTGGAGGTAGATGCGTCTAATATGGCAGTAGGAGCAGTTCTCTCACAACGACCAACAAACACCTCACCTCTTCACCCAGTTGCCTTCTTTTCAAAGTCATTAAGTAGCCCCGAGGTGAACTACCCAGTAGGTGAGAAGGAGTTATTAGCCATAAAACTGGCATTAGAGAATTGGAGACATCTACTTGAGGGCACTCAATTGCCAATTCTGATATATACTGATCACAAAAACCTTCAATACCTTCAGACTAATAGAACTCTTTCCCACCGGCAGGTACGGTGGTCGTTATTCTTTCTGAGATTTAATTTTTTAGTAACTTACACCCCCGCAGACAAAAATAAAAAAGCGGATGCACTCTCACGACTAGCCGAGAAAGATTGCACTGAGGTTCCCTCAGTTCCTATAATACCACTTGAGCGTATTATCGGAGTCGTTCGCTCCCTGAAGGAGGAGATTTTGCACAGCATAGGGTTGGATTCACCTCCACCACAACTAACTACTGACGCAGAAGGCTTCCTCTACTACAACGATAAATTATACATACCCCCACTATGCGAACCAAGATCTTAGAATTGTCGCATGATGTACCTATGGCTGGACACATGGGTATGACTAAAACTCTCAATCTACTCACTAGGCAATTTTGGTGGCCAGACATGAAGACAACCGTAAAAAAGTTCGTTTCATCTTGTGATATCTGTGCAAGGTCTAAAATTGACAACACGAAACCATCAGGGTTACTTTGTAGTTTACCGATACCCCAGGTTCCGTGGGAAGTGGTATCCTTAGACTTCATAGTGGAACTACCACCCTCCAAAGGATTCAACACCATCTTGGTGTCAGTGGACCATCTGACCAAGATGGCACATTTCACTCCTATCCGAAAACTACCTTCATCCAAACAAACAGCGGAATTACTTGTGAAACATGTCTTTAAGTTACATGGTATTCCAAAAACACTGCTGTCTGACCGTGGTTCACAATTCATCTCAAAGTTTTGGCTAGCTCTATGTCACATACTGCGAATAGAGCGTAACCTTACTTCTCCCTACCACCCTCAGACCAACGGACAGACAGAGAGAGTTAACCAGTGCATTGAACAGTACCTGCGTTGCTATACTTCGTATCTACAGGACGATTGGGCAGATCTCCTCCCGCTGGCGGAATTCGCCTATAACAACGCTACTCATAGCACTACTAAGCAAAGTCCGTTTTACCTGAATTATGGGTTTCATCCCACACTCCTTCCTCCACGTATCTTGCCATCAAGTAATCCAGTGGCATCTGATTATCTTGCCCAGATAAAGGATTCTCTGGGATTACTCAACAATACCATATCTCATGCTCATAGCCAACAAAAAAAGTACTACGACCTCCGTAGGAAACCCTCTCCCCAATATGCCATTGGGGATCTTGTTTGGCTTTCTACAAAAAATCTGAGACTAAAAATCCCTAGTAAAAAACTTGGACCTCTATTTCTGGGACCTTTTCCAATAGAGAAGCTTATTGGAAAAGCTGCAGTACAACTCACATTGCCAGTAGACCTCAAGATACATCCTGTCTTCCATGTGTCTCTACTGAAGCCCCATGTTCCTAACCAAGGAATAAGGCCTACTATCTCACCTCCACCTCCTGTACAAGTGGAAGGTGGAGAAGAATTTGAGATAAAAGAAATTTTGGATTCCCGTTTCAATAGAAGAAGACTCCAGTATCTTGTACGATGGAAGAATTATGGGCCCCAAGATGACACCTGGCTGGATACCTCCGATATACATGCCCCTAGACTGATTCGCAATTTACACTCGAAATATCCGGAAAAACCAGTTCTAGAGGCCTTCCGGAGCCGGCCTTAAGGGGGGGGTACTGTAATGTTCCGGTACCTCTGGTACCCTTGTCTCCATATTTCTCCTCTCCTAATTGCGTCCCATCTTGTGTAACAAAGGACGCATATACCTTTAAGACCGGATTACATCAATTCCGAGCGCCGCTATGAGCGGCTATTTCAATCGCCGGTTTGCTCTCACTCATCGCTCGTTCAAACCCACATGTTCATCGCACCTACGCCTGAGAAGTCGGAGCTGCTGACATACCTCCCTTGCTGAACTGAAGCCGGAAACCTCGCTGGTGATCCGTATCTCGCTACGGGATCACCCCTCTCCAATGGACACTGTTATTCCTAAACCTATCTAAGTGATATGTACCCCGCAGGGGATTCTTGCTAACCAATCTCCTACTGTCATCTACTGCAAATACCAAGACTATCTGTATCTATCTATTCACTATCATCTGCATAGACTGTTAGCTCTTGGGATTACCTTCAACTATCCTTGCACTAGGTTACTCTGTCTAAGTATACTCCATCTGTGTCCTCTTACCATCTGCACTATACTTGACATCAGAACCTGCTCAAAATCTGCTTTACCATCACCTGCAACTCTCCTAATACTACTTCTAGTGCTCACCATACAATAGCCTGTCTCTCATCTATATATCCTCATATAC
The DNA here is from genome assembly GCF_965119305.1 of Pelophylax lessonae. NCBI lineage: Eukaryota > Metazoa > Chordata > Amphibia > Anura > Ranidae > Pelophylax > Pelophylax lessonae. The sequence goes on from NC_138776.1 coordinate 69,744,528, forward strand.
TCTATCCCTCCATTAAACATCTATTAATATATATATATAGTATATAACAGGCTGTACACGGTGATGAAGTCCTGAGAGTTGGATATGTGGTTCAACAGATTCTCTACAAGGCTACTGAGTGTAATAATTCTGCAGCTGTAAATCCATCCACAAACAAAAACGCATGAACGTTACAGATACATTCCTACTTTACAAACTGAGATCTGTGGGCATGGACCATAAGATATGTACCTGGATAGAGAACTGGCTACATTGGCAAGTCCAAAGGGTGGTGATAAATAGCGAGTACTCAGAATGGTCCAGTGTGGTAAGTGGGGTCCCCCAAGGATTTGTCCTGGGACCTATTCTGTTTAATTTAGTCATAAACTGATATAGAAGATTGGATAAACAGCTCAATCTCAATATTTGCTGTTGATACAGAGCCAAGCAGGGCAATAACTTCACAACAAAACATGGAAACCTTACAAGAAGACCTTAATAAAATAATGGGTTGGGCAACTACATGGTAAATGAGTTTTAACCGCTTCCAGACCGCCCGCCGCAGTTATACTACGGCAGACAGCCCCTCTTGCGCGAACCGACGTAGGTATACGTCGGTCGCGCGCCTGCAGCTAGGGGGCAAGCGCGCACCGTCGGTGGCATGCTCCCACCCCCACTCGTTAGCGGGGACTCAGATGCACGAGCCAGGTTTCTCCGATCGCCGCCTGCCACCCGCGATCGCTCCCTGCTGAGAGAGAAGGACAGGCAGCTGTTGTTATTCTCTCTGGAATGATCACAGAGTGCCTGTGATCCTTCTATGTAGGATCACAGGTCTCTGTGATCATTTCACAAGCCCTGCCCCATACAGTTAGAAACATGCCCCTAGGTACACATTTAACCCCTTGTTCACTTACTGTGTTAACCCCTTCCCTGCCAGTGTCATTATTATAGTAACAGTGCATATTTTTAGCACTGATTACTGTATTAGTGTCACTGGTCCCCCCAAAAGTTTAAAAAATGTCAGTCAGGGGTCCGATCTGTCCACCGCAATGTCGCAGTCCTGCAAAAGAATACAGATCGCCGCCATTACTATGAAAAATAAAAATGACATAAATCTTTCCCGTAGTTAGTAGACGCGATAACTTTTGCGCAAACCAATCAAAATACGCTTATTGCGATTTTTTCTTTACCAAAAATATGTAGCAGAAAACAAATTGGCCCAAATTGTTAAAAAATTTTGATTTTTAATTTTTTTTGGGGGGAATGCTATATAGCAGAATGTGATTTTTTTTTTTTTGTCAGAATTGTCGCTATTTTTTTTGTTTATAGCGCAAAAAATAAAAATCCCACAGGTGATCAAATACCACCAAAAGAAAGCTCTATTTGTGGAAAAAAAAAAAGGACATCAATTTTATTTGGGTACAGCGTCGCACGACCACGCAATTGTCCATTAAAATTACGCAGTGCTGAATCGCAAAATATGGCCTGTCATTACGGGGGTAAATCCTTCTGGTCCAGAAGTGGTTAATGTTGAAAAATGCAAAACAATGCATTTGGGTGCCAAAAATATGAGTGCACGTTACTCATTAGGGGGAGAACCTCTGGGGGAATCCAGGATGGAAAAAGATCTGGGGGTCCTAGTAGATGACAGGCTCAGGATGGCATGCAATGCCAAGCTGCTGCAAGCAAAGCCAACCGAATATTAACATGTATCAAAAAGGGGATTCACTCTAGAGATCAAACGATAATTCTCCCACTCTACATGATTCTGGTCCGGCCACATTTTGAGTATGCCGTCCATTCCTGAGTACCAGTCCTCATAAAAAGATGTGCTGGAACTAGAAAGAGTTCAGAAAAGGGCAACAAGTCTAATAAAGGGACTGGAGGACCTCAGTCATGGGGAAACACTACAAGCATTAAACGTATTCTCTCTGGAGATGAGACGCCTGAGAGGAGATATGATAGCAGTACTTAAATACCTTACTGGTGACCCTAGCATAGCGAAAAAAAAATTTCAGTGGGAGGGAGTTTAAAAAGACACGTGGCCATTCATTGAAATTGGAAGAGAAGCGGTTTAACCTTCAACTGTCAGAACAGTAAGGATGTGGAATCCTTTTCCACAAGCAGTGACATCAGCAGGGAGCATCAATAGTTTAAAAAAACTATTAGATGGGAATTCTAACGATCACAACATAAAGGGGTATGAGATTTACTCGACATAAACACATACACACATCACAGGTTGAACTGAATAGACTAGTGTCTATATTCAACCTTACCAACTATGTAACAGAAGTTGCCTTAACAATTGATGTTTGTTCAACGGGACTGTTGGAAAACGTTTGTCAATCAGTGACTCGTTGCCAATCTGCTGCAGCCAACGATTAATGTATTCTGTCAGAAAACAATGGTACAGCCGGGAAGATTTCTCTATACACCAAGCATGTGTGTATGGGGGGGATCCTTTTTATTGTTTTTTTTTGATCAGCCTACTGGGCAATCCAATAAAAAATGAACCATCTATGGCTAGCCATATGTCTCTGTTTATTCAGTGGAAAATGAGAGTGGTGCTAGCAAATGTGTCCAGTGAAACTTATCACAGTTAGAAACAATAGTTTTCTTCCTTAGCCTAGGCAAACAACAATCATACTGTATATGGGTCTGGGAGTTCTTGAGATTGTCCCGATCTGGCTCAATAAATGTATGCATCAAGAAATTGCCATGCCATATGCATGGGTACTTTTCAGGAGACTTTGAAATTTCCAAATGTATGAGCTTGGCATTTCAATGACAAATTATATACAGCTTTCTGGTAAAAATCTCCTACTTATGTATCTTTGAAATCTATAATATGAGAAAGAATTGCACCTTCAGGGAAGTATACCCAAAGTTTATAGTTTGCTAATTTTTAGACTGGACCATGCAAAGGGCAATGGCATGTAAAGAGCAGTAATACATAGCAAACTTGCTTATTACATTTCATAAAGAGGGATAATTGTATCTATTCTTTTGATCATTACTCAAGCCATTTCAGATAGAATGAAAAAGCTGTCTGTGCTTCATAGGCAAAAATGCATTGGGCATCCCCAAGAGTCAACACCAGTAAAAACCACTAATACCTAAATTCTGTGTTATTATAAAAGAAAATCATGCTGCCTATAGCAAGCAGATTGGATCAGGTTTCTGAAGTTATAATAGAAATATATTATTGACTGTTGTGGACAATACCATAAACTCTTTTACCCTAGTATTTGTCAATAAACAGCATATTCATTTCTAAGGTAGGGTCTAAACATTTTTTGGCAGTATGCTGACCAAAAAGAAGAATACTGTAGTTGTGGAGCAGCAGAGGGGATTTTGGTTGGGGAAAAAGGGACATGTACAGTTTCACTATTTTAGTTCATAATGAAGGTTGGTTGCTATGAGTTACTGTTCTTTGCTGCTAACTCTTTATGTCGTTAAGCCCTCACAAAATAATTCTTTATCTTGTAGAATGCTGTAAGTAGCACATAATTGCAGTATATTTGATTACAAAATTACAGTTCTGCCCTTGCTTTGTCCATGTTTTCTTTGCACCATACATATTCCTTTGACTCTGTACTGCCTGTGGACATGTTCATGCTCCAGAAACATCTGAAAATCCTAGATCCACATCTGAAAATGTTACTATGGCAGCCATGGCATTTTGATTTGCTTGTAGTCCAAATCAGGAGTGCAGACCAAAAGTTGTGAGTAAGCGTATAACTTAAATGAAAGCAAGACATGAAAAAAGTAGAATAAACTTTTTTATTACAGAAAAAATTGGAATAACGTATTTTTTGAAGTGTTTGGGTTTAGATGCACTTTAAATAAGACTGCATTTGTACCTTTTGCCCTATAATCTTGTTACATTAGCTGGAACGTTGGGCTTGGCGCAAGTATGCTTGTCTGTGTTTGCACAGGCTATTAATCTGCCAGACAAGGAAGGTGCTACAAACAGAAGATGCCAGTGTTGTACTCAGGTTTCCACTGTTAGCTTTGCATTTTAATTAACTGGTGCTTTTTTATCCAGTCTTTTCCTTTTAGCCTTTTTTTTTTTAATTGCACAGCATACCAATTTGTCATTTTCTCTGGTATCTTCTGTGATCAGTCCCTAATAGACCCCCACTGCCTGTGTCACTTTCTTTTCCCTTTGCCTTTAGTTTTAGAATAACTTGCAATCTCATTTTCTCACTTTATTCAATTCTCAGCATTCTCTTCTTGGCTGCGTGTCTGGGGGCTTCTACGATTCTCATCATACCCCAGCCATCTGTCTGATCTTGCATCTCCACAGTAGCAGCTCTTTGGCCCTTGTGAGAGTCCCTAATAACTGTCTATCTTAAAGGCTGTACAGGCTTATAGATATGCAAATAGAAAGGCAAACCGATATTAGCAATTAAAATAAAGATTATTTTTACTGTTATTGTGTTTTGATTATATTATGAATTTCTGATTGATCTGCCCTATTGTTTGTGAGGTGCATCATTCAAGGAAAACTTTAAAAGCTAAAATTTTGCATAGAAATATAAATAATAAATGTGGCCTGTTTGTTATGAGCTTTTCTTTTTGTTCAGGCATTGCTTGAATAGACCAGGATATACTAATATGTAAAATCCCTTGGTTGCCTGCAAGCATTTTCTCTGGGAATGCAGTACCTAATCCCCAGCCTATCAGCTCTGTGGGACAAGGCTCCCAAATTCCACCCCCCAGAGGCTGTAGACATTATACGCCCTCCCTGGTCTTTAGAAAAAACATAACTATGTCCCAATACACCTTAAACCAGTCTATATTAAGCATTACATGTAAGGAGATGAAGATATGAGCAAGAGAACTTGCAAAGCACCACTAGCAAGCTGCTGATGCCACATCGAAAGTCCTGAAAGACTGCAAATTCTGAAAGCTTTAAAGGTTTGTAACGCGGTAATTAAAGTTTGACATTAAAAATTGGAAGATGTGATTGGGGTCTGGTGTTTAAATATACTGATCCTTTTTTTCAGTACCTGATGGTATAGTTACCTGGAAAATAATGCAAAATGGGAATAAAAACTTTCCAGGGTTCATTGGCTTTATGTTTGTTAAGGGCTATATAGTAGGTATTCAAGCTGTAATAATGAATGGGTGATCTGGAGCATGTGCTTTAAAAAACCTGCCAGATTTAGGTACCTACCTATTACATTCCCACAATTACTGTACAGTTTCTAATTTATTACAGGTTTACTTTAAATAATAAAAAAATCTGCCAACTGCCATTTTTTATGTCTATTAAGACTTAGAGGTCAAGAAGAATATCTAGAGGCTGCTCATTTGCCAACCCTCAAATCGGAGGAGATTGGAACACTCTCTGAACCAAGTTCTGTTACGGTATTAAAGACAGCCATCGCAAACTCACCAGTGGGCAAAGCTCCTGGCCCTGATGGCTTTACGACTTTGTACTACAAGGTCTGTCAGGATCAGCTAGCGCCCCACTTTATAGACGCTTACAACACCATATTGGAAGGTCATGACATGCCCCCAGATCTCTCGAGTGCGAGCATAATGGTCATCCCAAAACCTGGTAAAGACCCCCTACTCTGCTCTAATTATAGGCCTATTTCCCTTCTTAATTATGATTTAAAACTGTTTACCAAGATCCTCGCTGAGAGACTAAGCCCCATTTTGCAATGCATTGTCCCTCTAGACCAGGTGGGTTTCATATGTAACAGGGAAGCTAGGGATAACACGATCACAACTATCAATATTATTACGAGAGCCAAGAGTTCTAATTTACCTATGATCTTGTTATCAACTGACGCCGAAAAGGCTTTTGATAGGGTAAACTTGTCCTTTTTACAAGCTACACTAAAACACATAGGTTTACCGGGCCCTATACTGTCGTGGATCACAGCTGTATATTTAAATCCCTTGGCAACGGTAAGAATAAACTGAGTTTCCTCTGATCCCTTCAGGATATAGGGAATGGCACTAGACAGGGGTGTCCTTTATCCCCACTCTTGTTTGTTCTATCACTGGAGCCCCTATTGCAACATGTAAGGAATAATCCAGATATCATGGGATTAATTACCAGCTCCTATCACCACAAAGTAGTGGCATTTGCGGATGATCTACTGTTTGTCAAACTCACATGTTTCTCTATCAGTCCTTATGTCAGAAGTTAGGACCTATGGAATCGTTAGCTGACTTTAGGGTTAATTTTCAAAAATCTGAAGCCCTTGATCTTAATCTCCCCCCAGAGATGAAGGATAGAATCAGTGCAAACTTCTATTTACGCCGGGCGAGTCAGACTATTCACTATCTGGGGATTAAAATACCATCTAATCTTACTCATATCTACCAACATAGCTTCCAACCCCTATTAACCTCCATGATGGCTGACTTAGAAAAGTGGAAGGATCTGGCGGTGTCTTGGTGCGGGAGATGTAATGTTCTGAAAATGAATACAATGCCTCGTATTTTATATCTGTTACAAGCTCTACTGATTAGGCTCCCACAAGAGTTTTTTTCTAGACTCTGCTCAGCTTTCATCAAATATGTATGGCAGGGGAGACCTCCTAGACTTAAGCATACTTTGCTACAGCGTTCTAGATTAGATGGAGGCTTGGGCCTTCTGCACCCTGCCTTATACTATACAGCAGTTCACATCACCAGAGTAATTGATTGGTGCAGACATGCTACTCAAAAGCTGTGGGTTTCATTGGAACAGAAGTTGGTGACGGCACCTCTGTCTGGCCTTCCTTGGGCAGGAACTCCTCACTCCCGCTGGGTACCCTCCCACTCTTTAACTGATGTTACCCTGACGGAACTAAGGAGATACTTTAGAATAGCAGAAATGTCCAGCTTTTCCTCGCCAATGACACCCATCATTGGACACCTCGGACTTTGCTCCTGGACTTACTGACGGGACATTCCGCCTTTACACAGGCTGTGCAGTAGTCAGGGCCGTGGATTTTCTGGGTCAGTCGGACTGGACAGGGCCATCAGAACTATATAGCTCCTTTAACTGTACTGCTTTGGGGCGTTGGAAACTGGTACAGCTCTCATGCATTCTCAGGACTCTCCCCGACCACTCTAAATTCCGCAGACAGCGGTCGCCTTTTGAAAACCTCTGTATGGGATGGAGGATAGCTCACAGGCCTCTTTCGGCTTCGTATTCTATTCCGCTTGCTACAACCATTCATGGAGAAACCTCCTTCCTTCGCAAGTGGGAAAGGGACCTAAACACCTCCTTCACAGACGATCAAAAGAAGCAGATCCTTTTCTATGCACACCAAATCAGCCCCCTGTAGCAGGTACCAGGAAGCCACCTACAAAATTTTGACATGTTGGTATCACACCCCGGCCATTTTGGCAACTATGTTTCCAAACAGCAATCCACTTTGTTGGCGTTGTGATACAGCTAAGGGTACCCTACTACATATCTTTTGGGACTGTCCCAAAGTTCGCCCATTTTGGCTACAGGTACTACAGATTGTGTTCAAACTTACAGGTCTTTCCGTAATTGATAACCCAGCTGCGGTTCTCCTCAACTTGATACCTATGTCAAGAAAGAAATATTGTAAGTCCTTACTGAAACACCTCTTGAATGCGGCCAGAGCTTGCATCCCCAGTAATTGGAGACCACAGACTCCCCCCACTGTCTCCCGATGGTTTGCCAGGGTGAATGATATTCAGCAAATGGAGCATCTCACTGCAATTATGAGAGACAGGACAGAGGAACCCGGGGTATGCTGGGCCCCATGGGACTTGTTCCACTTCTTGGATGATTATCTAACATACTCTTATTTAAGTGATACCACCTCCACCGCTTTCCCCACTCCTCTTTTTCCTCTTCTCCCTACTTTTTATTTTTTATTTTTTTATATCTCTTTATCATATCTCCCCTTCCTTTTCTTCTCTGCTATCACCTTTTCTGTCTTCCTTCCTTTCTCTCACTTCTTGTCCCTTTTCTAGGACACGTTTGTGCCCTCCCCCTTCACATTTATCAAAACATTTCTCGATAGGTGTGCTTAATGTGACTAGAAAGAGAGTTGGAATTTTAGTCCTGTATCACAGTGAGGGGTTTGGCGGGTCCCATTCAGGCCAATAGATAGATGCTGGTGGGGTCCTCACCCCCTCCTTACCATAATTTTTCTGGACCAGACCACCTCTAGCTTTGTGTAGTTGACACAACGGTTATGATCTTATCAATAAGAAGGAGCTATTCTCGAGTTACATGGTAATGCCATGGAATTGAGACCTTTCACACTTTGACGTCTCCAGTTTCCTGTCACCTGGACATTATTACTTTATACACGTTGTCATTGTATATTTTCTTGTATACCTCTAAATAAAGAATTAAAAAAATAAAGAATTAAAAAAAAAGACTTAGAGGGCAGTATGGGCGCTCTTATTGGATAGAAGGTTGGTGGTTGGTTGCACTTAGTCATGAAGTCAGGAAAAATAAGGCCCCCATATCAAAGTGAAAAGAAATCAGAGAGGGGCACAGAAGCTTTTCTGATTAAACGTAATAGCATGGTTTTTGGCAAGACTTTTACCTTAGACAGTTTAACAGTGAATACAGATTCAGATAAACAAAAGTCCCAGATTTAAGGACTGCAGAAAAGCAGGCATTTTATTGCAGAAGGCACATGCAATGTCTCTTTTGCAATAAAATAAACCTACCTGCCTGCTCACAATCTTCTTTGGAATGTACCCTGAGCTGTGCAAACACAGCTCAGTTTACATTCTGGTGCAGCTCCCATGTGCTAGGATAACTGAACTCCTGCACATGGGCAGAAGTGATATCATCCCCTGCTGGCCATCCCTCCATGTAGTCAATCAGGTGTCAGTGCAAAAAGGCAGAACATTAAAAAAAGAACAAGCATGTGCATTGCCATGGACACTAATTAAGCCTCTGCTTTCATTCATTTCCTGTTAGAGAGGTTCAATAATGTCTTTACAAATAGTTCAAGGAAAAGATTTGCTGTAATCTCTGCTATTCTCAGCATCTTCAGGACTGAGAGCTGAATAAAATACTGACTCAATACATGTAACAGTGCTGTTGCATGGTGAGTCTCTAATTGTATGTAAGCTACGACTGCAACAACGCATAGCTGACACAGGAATGGGGTGGCATGGAAGCAAAGAAAATCTATGCATCTACAAAGGTCAAGATTAGAATGAATCTGTTTCATTGCGCTGTATGGGCAAGGGACATATTTACTTTAAGATGGCAATAGCTTTGCAGATGCCTAGGTAGGAATGACAGGTGGGGAGACATCTGCCATCCTAGGTCATGCAGTGGCACCCTACTCAGTGTCTTGCTGCTCATTTCAGGGTACTTGCACTGTGTCTTATAACCATCCAGTGCTCACTTGAGTATTGCACTGAGTTGTCAAGTTAGGTGCAGGATTGGGCTGTTTGTGGTGGTCCTTTGTTGGCAATGGCTTGGATTTTATTTAAAATAAAAACTACCTATAAAACTTATTTAATAAGGATTTTTGTGTACTTACAGGAAATTTTCAATGATCTAAACAAATACAGTCTTTTTAACTCAAAATAAGAATAATAGCCTACTGTCTGAAAAGGGGAACATCCTATAGAAATCCAGCCTATCACTTAAGGACAAATGTTTTTACTATCTTAGCATGAGAGCATCACATTTACAACAAATGCACCAATTTGCCCAGCAGCTAAGTGATTAATATTTTATGCCATTTTAAGTGGTCTTCACTATTGCTATAGATGGCTATGACTACTATGCTTTTATTGTGCTGTTTGCAGCACAGTAGTCAATTCAGACTGTTTTCTTGTTTTATGTTTTAAACCACACAGACCCCCACAAAGAGCAGATGGTGTTCCTGAGTGTGCATAGACTTTGCGTGTGCTTTGCTGCTGTTTTGTGCATGTTTTGTGCACTGAAATTCTCTGCAGGTTACAGCATCAATGCATACAAAAATGATTGCATAATGTAAACACATGGGGCCATTTATTAACTTACTGTGCAGTAGGTCATAGAACTTAGTCAGAACCCCTCTATTAGTAGTTTAGTTAGAGAACAGTTATTTTTAGGTTAAGTAAACCCCTTGCCTCTCTTTTTCTACAATGCAATGCAAGAGCACTCAGAGTGCAGACATCTAGCTGTTTGTGTAGCCTTGACCTACTCCTTGTCAGGCAGTAAGCACAGTTCATTTCTATGGTTTGGAATAGACTACCTGTCTCTTTTCACCAAGGAGGGAGAAAGATTATGATTCAGCTCTGTGAAACAGGCCTGCATACCGCTTAGTGAACAGACCACTTTATAGGCTGTGGATTCTGCATGGTCAAGGTTAGCCTTGATATCATCTACAGATAGAAGCTTACATCTAAGACCTAGTAACATGCTTTAGAAAACAAAGGGGACATATGAGGGGCAGTTAAAGGAAAGTTGAGCTATTATTTAACCATAATGTTAATCGTGGACTTTTAATTGATTGCAATAACCTACTGCACTTCTCTTTGCTTTTTGCAATATGTCAACTGCAGGTATTGCAGCTTGCAGGCAGATACAACAAAGAGCAGATACACATAACCATGCACAATGTATATTTGCTGGTGATATTTATCCTGATTTGAGTACTCCTTTTATGCTTCTGTTGCAAATACGTTGTTTGGCAATGCTTGACACTCATGAATGTTTATCTCCTTATGTGTGCTAGCTTTTTGGAACATTATGGCTACCAAAGAAGTCAACATTGCCTCACTCCCCTATCTCCTAACAAATCTCTACATCATTTTAAAATAAAGTTTTTAACACCAAGTATTATTCACTTTAATTTGCAGTCCCATGACATCTGGTCTTGAGGATTGGAATGTAATCAATTAGTTCTAGCAGTGGATTAATGTGGTAGTAAACACAGGGTCCTGTACCGTGATTCGCTAAATTGATCAGCAGGTCCCAGCCATAAATCATTGGCCGGTACCTGCTGACCGACTTTCCGACTTGTGCTGTACCGAATCACAGCACAGGTGGAGCGGCAGGCACTTGCGCGTGTGCCCCCTACCCCGTAAAGGCCACGTGTACTTGATCTGGCGCAGAGCGGCTTTCGTGTCGCAGTATTTGTGCTATGTGGCGGTCTGCCAGTGGTTAAGTACTTGTAATAAATAAAAAATAAATATTTTCAATCTAAAACTTTTATCAAAAACACTATAGTCCATCCACAAGGGTGCTTATTCAAGCTTTTCCTGTTATAGGATGACAATGCTGTGGTCCTGTCCCCCCATTGTCCTCCTGCATTGTCACATTCACTCTGAATAGGGAATACAATTGCCCCTTCCTGTGTACATTCCACAGGCTTAAGCCACTGTTACCATGAGCAGGTAATCTGCCCTAAACTTTATGCCGGAGTACATGCATTTAGGCAGGATAAACTGCAGAAGATCATCAGTGCTGATATGTAACAAATAATTAAATCACAGTATTTAAAAAAGTCAGTTGATTAGGAAATATACTGATCTCCGATCAGTCATAACAGTATGAGAATGGCAGATAAAGTAAATAATATTATTTATCTCATTACAATGGCATCTGAATGTGGATGGGATATGTTGGGAATCAAGTAAACATGTTGTCGCTGAAGTTGATCTGTTGAAAGCAGAAAAAAATGGGAAAACATATGGATTTGGGTTACAGTATATTGACAAGGACCAAATTGTAATGGGTATTGGGTCAAAGCTTCTTCAAAACTGCAGCTTTTGTGGGATGTTTCTGGTGTGCAGGACCTACCAAAAGCAGTCCAAGGAGGGAAAACAGTGAACCGGCAACATGGGTGGCCAAGGTTAATTGATGCATGTAGGGAGTGAAGTCTGGCTAGCGTAGTCTGATCCAAAAGGATAGCTACTGTAGCTCAAATTACTGAAAAAGTTAATGCTGGTTCCATGTCAGAACCCACAGTGCATAGTAATTTGATGCGTGTGGGGCTGCTTAGCCACAGATTAGTCAGCATACTCTTGCGTCTTCACAGCCGAAAAAAACCTACAGTGGGCAGGGGAGTGGCAGAACTGGACCACAGGAGCAATGGATGAAGGTGGTCTAGTCTGCTAAATTCAGGAATGGTTTAAGGAACACAACAAGTTTAAGGTGGTGACATGGCTTCCAAATTCTCCAGATCTCAATCCAGTTGAGCATCCGTGGGATGTGCTGGAAAAACAAATCTAATCTATCAAGGCCTCACCTCTCAATTTAACATATCTAAAGGATTTGCTATTGACAGCTTGGTGCCAAATGCCAGATAAAATCTGCAGCGGTCTAGTGGAGTTCATGCCTGGATGGGTTATGGTGGGTGGTCATATTGTTATGGCTGTTTACTGTATATCCCTTTAGCAAACTAATGCATATATATCTATATATTTATATAAACACAGTATATATATATATATATATATATATATATATTATAGGATATTGCATGCGATATTTGCGTCACATGACACGATTTTTACAAATATATGTGATATTGAGATTCACTATGCCTTAATGCGGTTTAACTCAAAAAGCAAAAAAGCTTGGTAAATACCACATACAACAATGTTAAAGTCCAATCACTAAAGTGAATAAATGTATGCATAAACAGGTAGTGGTCTAGGCATGCGCTATTTAGAAAATTTATGAAATTTAGTTGGTAAGGAGGTGCCACACCTCAACTGGCAGGGCATGAACGTGTTTAAAAAAGCACTATTTGTTCTACAAGATCCCAGACATTGGGCTTTACCGCCAGACTCTTCGATATTGCTCCTTCTTCTGCAAGGTCCCTCAGAAGTGTCCACTGAAAAAGAAGTAACACCCACTGGATATGATGACATGCAATAAAAAAAACAGTTTCATGAGATAAATACCGCACAATTCGAAGGCATAATGCATGCCTTATTTTTCAACCTTTTTTTGATGAATGGCAAAAAAACATTTGGAAAAAACGCTAAGCTCTATTTTACAGCTTATCTTAAAGTGGTAAATATTGTTCCATAAATTGAGCCCCATATATTATATACACCTAATACACTGCAAGCACAGCAGATTAAGTATAGAGAGAGAGGTAAAGGTGGCGCTGCCTCTTTTATATATATATATAATGCTCAAAGAAAAAAAATGTAAGCAAAAAATGCATTATCTCTTTAAATGTAAATCATATATATGAAATATTACAGTGCAAAAAAAATTGCACACCCCCTATTCGGTTCGCAGGTAGGCAGCAGTCATCTTGTCTTAACCGTGGCATGGGATAATAACCTTCAATTTAAGCAAAGCAGAGTGCCAAGTGCAAAACACTGCATTGCAGCTCAGGAGCTTTTTTAGGCTATATTCACCTTTTACATAAACTGGCCTGTGCAAATCGCCTCAGTTGTTAAAAATGCAAAGCATTTATAAAAAATATAGTTTAATGCAAATGCCATACCTAATACTTACTCTGTCATTCATAAAGCCTGGCAGAAATACCCCAAGTCTTTACATACTAATGTCCTGTCTGATTTCCAGGACATAGCATATGTTGGGTGCCTTCCCCCAGCATCGCGGGAGTGAGAGTGCTTCCTGACTCAAAAGCCATGCATGCACAGTGTGCTTCTTTTTCTCCTATCCCAGCAATTTTGAGCTCAGCCACTACTTGGGATAGGGGGAGAGCCATGAAGCGTGCTTATTACTATGATACTTGGGGCAAGCACCAACCATCCACCATGTCCTGGAAATTAGCCAAGATGCAGAAATATAAACATTGGGAGCAGTTCAACCAGGTATCATGGGTGATAGGCAAGGCCTACAGGTGTTGCATTAAGCAATATTTTTTTACAAACAGCACAGTTCATCTTAAACTACTGGGGCCCTTGCCTGTATGGGCCAGTTTATATATAAGGTTATCGTAGCCCTAAAAGAAGAGGAAGCATCATGGCTCTTTTGGCCCTACTCCTCCTGTGGGTCACAGGAATGCACTTCGTTCTGCTCTCCTTTGACCTGCTTTCAGATGACAGTTGGGTAAAATCTGCTGTTGGCTGATGTCACTCAACTGGTCCAGGCTCTAAATTGATCCTGACACCCAGATGCCTGGACCAGCAGCTGGCTAAGCCTCTAAGTGCTTTGCTGAGAGCCTGAGCCAATCGCTCCCACCCGATCTAAAATACAGTGCACCAGTGAGTGCTGAAGAGACAGGGCAGAGAGTCGGTGACTAAAAGTCACCAGTTTTCTGCTCACTGAAGACCGAGAACTGAGAGATCAGCCATCTTTGATCACTTAGTTGACTTAGAATCAGCGGGGAACAGATGCAGTATCAGACTGATGCTGCATAAACCTAGGTGAGTATAATTGTTTTTTCAATTCCTGAATTTCTCTTTTAAACTTGCAAATGTGATCTTGTGCACAAAGGCAGGCAGATATGTGTGGTAAATGGCAAGCATTGCTTATTGTATTTCTCTATCATTTATCGACAGACACAGCTCTGCTTAATCATAGACTATAAGGTTATTCTCCTCCCACTAGGAATAGGCACTAGGCAGAAAAAAGGCCTGTCCACGCCTATAGGGGATGTCCCAGCCGACATAACCCCTCAGGCTCTGCTATGCTCAAACAGTTTTGTTCTCCCTAGTGACAGGGTTAGGACCTAGTTCCCTTCTGGGACTTAGTTCTTAGCTGTAACAGGGAGCGGTTGGCCTTGGGTACCATCAAAGGCCAAGTTTTGGCTTTGGCTATCTATTTTCAACACCCATTAGCCACGCACGCCCTTATCTAGATGTTTATTCAAGGTGTGCGCCATTTGGCGCCTCCGCGGCTATATCTGGTACAGCCATGGGATCTAAATTTGGTGCTGTCTGTCCTTCAAAATCCCCTTTTGAGAAAATTCTGGAAATTTCACTGCTTGCTTTGTCTCAGAAGGTTGACTTTATAGTGGCAAACCCTCCTCCCCGCAGAGTATCTGAATTGGCGGCGTTGTCTTGCCGCTCACCTTATCTGGTGGTTCACAGAGATAAGGTGGTACTTCAACCTAATCAGTCCTTCCTTCCTAAGGTGGTTTTTAATTTTCATTTAAATGAAGACATTGTACTGCCTTCCCTTTGCCTTAAACCTCAGCATCCTAGGGAGTATGCTTTACATTCTTTGGATGTGGTCTGGGCTATTAGGATTTACTTAGAGACCACTGAGTCCTTCAGAAAATCAGAAGATTTTTTTGTCCTTACGAATGGACCTTGTAAGGGACTAGCTGCAACCATTTCCAGATGGATCAGACATACCGTGGAGAAGGCCTATTCACTGAAGGGTCAGATTCCTCCTTGTCCAGTGAAGGCACATTCTACTAGAGCGCTAAGTGCCTCCTGGGCTTTTCGCCATCAGGCGTTGGTGCTACAAGTTTACAAGGTGGCAACTTGGTCGTCTGTGCATACCTACAAAATTCTACAATGTAGATGTGCTGGCATCAGCAGATGCTTCTTTTGACCGCAAGGTTTTGCAGGCTGCAGTTTGAGAAAAACCCCTTTTTTTGGTTTCTCTTTGAGGGTTTGTTGTTCTGGGGGAGCTCCTGTTGTTTCTGGTTGAGCTACGTTTGGCCATTGGGGCATTCAGGATTTTTGTTCCTGTCCTGTTCCCACCCCTCATGTTTTTATTGCTTTGGGACATCCCTATAGTCTATGATTAAGCAGAGCTACGTTTGTCAGGAATGATAGAGAAAACTGGATTTTTGTAAGCAATTACCTTAAAATCCTTTTCTCTGAAGTTCATCGACAGACGCAGCACCCGCCACTCTACTTTTGAGTTGTGGGGTCTTTTTCTGTCACTGCTTGCAACACCACTGTTTGAGTATAGCAGCGCCCGAAGGTTTCTGCCGGCTTGGAGAGCCCCTATAGGCGTGGACAAGCCTTTTTTCCGCCTAGTTCCTATCCCTAGTGGGAGGAGCATAACCCTATAGTCTATGATTAAGCACAGCTGCGTCTGTCAATGAACTTCAGAAAAAAGGATTTTACGGTAAGTTCTTACAAAATCCATTTTTTTTCTTCTTCTGTGCTTGCCAGTATCTCTCCATGTGTACAGGATTTGAGGAAATCATTTACATAGGGCTGTAAAATTTTACCTCCATTATGTAATGTGCCTGAAAAAGCCAAGTGTAACACAGTGCAGTCTGGGCACATTTAAAAACGCTAATGTGCACATAGCACATACCGACCTGTCTTGATGTGGGCCGACAGTGACATCTTGTATTTTCCTCCTATTTAGTTTTGTCTACTTCCGTCGAATATATTATAAAAAGGAAACATCTTGGCTGTCATCAGATTCTGTTCAGTCGAAGACAGGCACTATGTAAATCACGAAAGGCGTGGAAATCAATAACGCACAGAAACGAATAACATTGCCGGAAATAAAATTGAATCAAAATACAAGTGCATTCTCTCCTGAAAAATGAATTGAGTTTGAAAACAAATCTCTAGCAGGGTAAAAAGACATGATTTGCTTTAACTGACGCGCATAACTTTGATTTATTCAGCTGCTTTTCTTCTGCAATATATACCACACTGGTAATGTTAAATTTATACATGAAATTTGAATCTGGCTTTATTAGATACCACATCCAAATGGTCTTTTGTTTTTCTTTTTTTTCTTTTTTTTTTTCCTTATTTTCTTATTTCTCCGTTCCACAAGGTATATTGCTGACACTGTGCAGTATAACCTTAAATTATGCATGACAATCCTATGCAAAATAGGTGGTGGATGTCAGCAGTGAGAGCTACAATTACTTTACATTGGTAGTAAATATCTAAACATCCAGACTAAATTATATTGGACGTGACGGGTAACCAGCCAGAAAATATAGCGTTTCTTTTGTCAACTGGCTGTCCAAGGTTTGTCCACTTTAGACGATGTGCGATACTGTCAGGTTCCCTTGCTGAGGATGTTGACAGCTGTGTACACGTTCTCACCTCATGTTATTAAAAATGAAAACTCTTCTGCCCATTATTACTGCAAAATGTCATGTTGTGCCGTCTGCCAATGAAGCAAACACATAACTGCAGAGGAAACAAAACTTCTCATTGATTCCTCTTAACTTGCCTTTCTGCCTTCCATTTTTATTTCCTCCTTCTGCATTTAAGTAGGTGCAAACCCCATCACTAAAAATCTCATTTATATATACTGTAACTAAATAAGTTAATGTAACTTTGAAAGCCACTTCTAGTATCTTTAAATCTGCAGCTTTCGTTAAAATAAGTGGTGATCTTCTTCTTCAGGTCCTTGTTTGGGCATTTCCTGTTACAGGGTGACAATGCTCTTTAAATGCAAATTTGTTATACCATGTAATCTAGTTTTTTTTTTTTTTCTGGCTAGCTGATAAGTATACCGGGGAATAAATTTTGTTTAGTTTGCTCTGTGCAAAGCCTTACATGTGCACCTTACTGAAAAAGCTAGTAAGGCTAAATTCTCATGACCAGAAAAATAAAAAAACACATTTACAAGCATTTGTTTTTTACGAATCTGACCACAGCTGCATAGTTTTCAAGAGACACATTTACACAGGTGCACAAATATGCACTGTGTTCAGATCCATAACACAAAGTCAAAAAATCTGTTTCTGAGTACATGCATATGCATTCTGGTATTGAATAAAGCAACGGGATAATTTTATGCATAGAAAATCATCTACAGGCAATTATCATTATGCAGGAACTTTTGTATCTGTAAAAATGTTATGGCTATGTGACTGTAACCTTATAAATTGGGGTAGTTGCCATTTTTGTTTGACAGCGCCTTGTCCTTATTGTCCAAAAGTGCGCCTGCATTTTCCCCCCTCTCCCATGGGATACAAAGGTCTATGAAGGCATTGTAAGGAAATTTATGCAGACATAGTCCACTGTTGTTGAGAAATGCCATGCCATTGTTGCACTAATGTATTTATTTATTACAGGTATTTATATAGCACCAACATTTTACACAGTACTTTACATATTTACATTTACATCAGTCTCTACCCTCAAGGAGCTTACAATCTAAGGCCCCTACCTCACATGCATACATATGCATGCTATGGCCAATTTAGACAGGATCCAGTTGACCTACCAGCATATCTTTGGAGTGTGTGGGAAACCAGAGTACCTGGAGGAAATCCACACAAGCATAGGGAGAATTTGCAAATGACTTGCAGTTAGTGTCCTGGATGGGACTTGAATCAATGACCCCAGTGTTGTAAGGCAGATGTGTTATCCCAAAGCCACCGTGCTGGCCATAAGCAAACAGGAAGTGGCTGCAAAGAAGAGATCTGATGTCAATAGCCATGTGTAAAGAAAAAAAAAAAACTACAGGAATATGTCAGATGTTATGGCACTCAATATGCTGTCATGGCAGTTCCTATTTAAATAAAACTAACTTGATCTTACCTTAATGTTACACTTAAAGTAAAAATATACTCAAACTGTATTTTTTTTGGTTTGTTTTTTTTTTTTGGGTGCCCTACACTGTAATGTTTGAATCGAGGAAAAGTTCTCCCCCTAAATTAAAGGAGAACTTTGACTCTGAGCTTTATCTTTCTAGTATGTTACTTAAATGTAAATCAAAGTTATGTAAGTTAGAAGAAATTTTTGAATATGTTTAGAGTAACCATGAATGATGTACTGAGAAAAATGTAAAGTTTATGTATGGGCAGAACTTTATTTTGTTTGTGAATAAAGTGGAGAAGGGTTAGACCCTCTGTCAGAATTATATTGCTCTTTGCCCCCCCCCTGTGGAGATTCACCTGCTATATTTGGCATGTTAGCCAGTGTCACCAGGACTAAAACTGAAAGGGAAATTGAAAATGTTAGAGTTGCCACAAAATCAAGAGGAAACAATAAATGATCCGATAGGGAAGAATGTTGAGGTGACAGTTTGCCTTTAACCACTTCCCGCCCGTCATATAGCAAAATGACAGCCGCAAAGTGGTGGCTCTATCCTGGCTGGGCATCATATAACAGGGGGGGGGGGGCACGCAGAGCGGCGATTGGTGGTGAAGTGTGCCACTCTGACACATCGCATCTCTGATCCCAGTAAAGAGCCTATGACTTAGGCTTGGGGGATACCACTAGAGCCACCAGGAATTGCCCACCTATGGCCAGCAGGGATGCCCACCCATAGGCCACCAGGAATGCTCACCTATGCTACCAGGGATGCCAATTAGTACTCAGGGAGCCTGTTAGTGCCCTCCTCAGCAGTGCTGCCCATCATTGTCATCTATCAGTGCCCCCCACCATTGCCATCTATCAGTGCCACCCACCAGTGCCCATCATTGCCCACCAGTGCTGACTATCAGTGCCCACCAGTGCCGCCTATCAGTGCCACCTATCAGTGCCCATCAATGCTGCATATCAGTGCTACCTATCAATGACACATATCAGTGCTGCATATCAGTGACGCCTATCAGTGCTGCATATTAGTGCTTCATCATCAGTGCCTCCTTATCAGTGGCTGTCAGTGCGGCCTCATCAGTGCTCGTCAGTGCAGGAAAAAAACGTATTTATTTACAAAATTTTATAACATAAACAAAATAACTTTTTTTTTTTTTTTCAAACTTTTCAGTCTTTTTTTATTTGTTTGGCAAAAAAGAAAAAAACCTTGCGGTGATCAAATACCATCAAAAGAAAGCTCTAATTGTTGGGTTGAAAAAAATGACATAAATTTGGTTTAGGTACAGTGTTGCATGAAAAAATGGAGGAGAGAGGTGAAAAACACCTACCCCCACGGGTCTGCTCTTGCTAACAAATAAACCAATATGTATGAAAACAAGGGCCTCAAATAACTCCTAAAATACGAAAAAGGGATAAGAATATAATTTGTTTTGTTTAGCAGTGAATGGTGAATTGATTTAATGAATAATAAAATAATTATGTTTTAATGATGTGCGCTATCCCACAGTACATGAAAAAGGTGTGGAAAATAGTGGAATATCAGATATTAAACAGTGAAAAAAATGTAAAAACCCTTTATATATGTACTGAAACACTTGGTACAATAGAGGAGGTAGGTATATATACCCTAAAAAGGTGTATTAACCAATGACACAAATTGTGCTATATTCCAAAAAAGCTGCAAGAAATCAAAAGAAGTGTGATACAAATAAAATAATAATATTGTAATGTTATACAAGGTGAGGTAGTCCAATGACTCTATCAAGTCCAAAAAAGTTTGAATTTCGAGAAGGGATAATCAAGTAATGCGTGAATCCCAGGAAAAGAAGGCTGAACTGCTATCTCATGCAAGAAGTGGAGGCCAGGGTCACCGCGAGTGCTCAGGGGGTATGGGAAAACTCTCCAGATAATGTGGATCCTCTCTTGTCTTATGACAAAGGGGATCAACCAGGCTTGGGTGGTCTCCTCCACCAGTGAATGTATCCGTGACTCCTGGATCCACTTGTGACTCCTCTCCTTCTTCCTTATGCCCCAGAGAGCTCAGCGGTTATGGATATACAATGAAAAGGAATACAAGATCCTCATAGTGTACTCCATTGTAAAAGGTTTATTGAAAAAAAGGTTATATAAAAGTTCCATACAAACATTAAAAAAATCCCATAAAAGGAATCCAGAGGAAATGGCACAGTATAAATGGACCACGGGAAGGGGTATGTACACCAGCAGGGTGTATACCAGGTAACAGCAAGGGAACGCCGAGCGAACAGCCAACGTGCGTTTCACTTGCTACTTCCGCCTACTGTTCACGTGATCTACGTGCATTCCAAAAATGTTGTGTTTCGTCATCAACTTATGACGTCTTCAGATATTGGAATCCGGTAGGCAGAAACAAAACACTTTATATTCCTATCCCTTTTTTGTATTTTAGGAGTTATTTGAGGCTCTTTTTTCATACAAATTGGTTTATTTGTTAGCAAGCCCAGACCCGTGGGGGTAGGTGTTTTTCACCCCTCTCCCACATTTTTCTATCAATCTAATTTTCGTAGCAGGAGGGGCCTAGCAGCTGCTCAGTATATACATTTTTTCATCTTGGTTATCACTTTAGATATATATCATTTCTCATTAACATTCAACCTACATAAGTGGTTCCTGGCGCGGGGGATTATTTCTGGTTTACAGTGTTCCATGACCGCACAATTGTCATTCAAAATGCAACAGTGCTAAAAGCTAAAAACAAGCAAGGGGGTGAAAGTGCCCTGTATTGCAGTGGTTAATAAAGGAATTCCCCTCACCTTAAGGGATTTCCTCTGATTTCCTGTTGAGACTCCAGGACAGGAAGTAAAAGGGAAATGTTCTTGATGAGACTTGGATAGCAAAATATAGGCTTTAACTTTCTCCTATTCACTTTTTTTACATTTTATTCCATCTTTTTTCCGAATCAAACCTAGCAGATAAAAATTTGTCCACATTTGCTACCTCATCAAAGCCCTAAAAATTGTAAATGTTAGGATACACTTCTAATCAGAAACAGCACATCTAAAAATAAAAATGGTCTAGCAGTGAGAAGGAGGGTTCTGGGACTGAAGTGGTTAATAAACCCAGCAATTTAATGAGATTTCTAGGTTTTGTGTCTTTATAGCAAGAAAAAAAAAATCCATTTTTTTCATGTTGGCTTTTTAACTGTGCCGACAGTAACTTTGCATTCCTTGTCTTCTTCTGTAGAAAAAAAAAAGACAGCACTAAAAGTTTAACAGTGGAAAATATGCCTTTTTTCCTAAACTAATTAAGTCCTCTTTGTTCATTGCAGCGGAACACGACAAGCAACATGGTTCCTGTTCCGCTTTATTTTCTGCATTTGCAGTGTTAATACCTGCCTTTCTAGAAAGTTGTCACTCCATTTAGAAGATCTTCATTCTGGCCAGCCTATTGGGGCCTGGCGGGTATGGGATGCCTATCTTTAATAAATGCTAGTCTCAAGTAGTAATTTTCGTAAATAATTAGCTTGGGTGGAAAAATAAGATGGCATATTGTATGCATCTAATGTCGCAAATGTACACACAGCAAACTTCCTATTAATCAACAGTCAAGCAATGTAAGTTGGGCCTCATACATAATGAATTGTGTTTAAACCTCAAGGGTTTCATTGATAGAAAAATAAGAGAAAACACAAGTGCAGTAAGCTTTTGAATAAAATTTAACTAGATTGCTCTGCATCCTGTAATTGTTTTGGAACCACTGGGGAGTGGATAATTTATCTGCAGTTTGAGTCTTTTTTTCCCTCTCCTCTCTCTCTCTCTCTCTCTCAATCTATCATGCCGCGACGGCTGTTTTAATGATATGTTAAGGTGTTGATAAAAAGTGACTTCTATAATTTCCACATTGTTGACTGTAATATGCTGTTTCAAAATGTTATTAATAAAACATGGTAAATTGATGCCGATGCAAACATTCCAGGGCAAGGAGATGGAGATGTAAATTTTTATGTTTTCGAAGATCAGCCTAATGTTTGTCAACAGAAGTTGCCTTGTATTTGTCTAAGCACTGAATTGAGATGTGTTGAAGAACCATTGAAATTATAGTTAGGGAACACAGAGGATAAGTTGGCGGGTGATTACATTTACTGTCCGAATGGACTAATAGATGTGTCTTCATTAGATCTGTTAACCTTGTGGCATAAAAGGAGAGAAGGGTAAGGCTCAAAAAGTTATCTGAAATAAATTGATTGATCTCTCAGTGTTGTAACTCATTTGAAATATGTCAGAGGCGTTCCACTGTCACATTGATTTTTTTTCTTTCCTCTACTATCCTGAGATTCTTTGGGGAATACATTTTTTAAAGGATATCTGAGTTCAAGGTCTTGGCCAATACATTGAAAACTTTCCACTGCTTTCATTCATCGTTTTCTTTTCATTCTCAATCATTTTCCCACACTCTGGCCAGGGTGGAAAGGGCAGGAAGAGGGTTGACCTAGCTGAGTTTTGTTATACAGACCCATTAGGAAAATATCAATCCTAAGTCTAGATTAAAAAAATAAAAGAAATGGCTAGTAGATGAATTTTAATCTTGACTTGTGAAACATTGTTCTAATTTGTTCTTTGTAATGGTAAAAAATGAAATGTGAGTTTCATAGATGTTAAATTTTCTTTATGGTGCTAGTAATTTTTCACTTGTTATTCACAATATCTACCATGTCCATGGTCTCTGCAGGCCCTAATTCTCACACAGGCCTATTTTGTTCTTTGCTTGTTTCTTCAATTGAATTTCTATGTTAGGGTTAGATAAAATTTAGGCTGGATTCATGCTTATGCTGTTGCGTTGCAATGCGTTTTTGACAAGCATAGCTATCACATACCCATATAACATGCTGATGGATAAAAAAAAAAAAAAAAAACAGACATGAACTATTTTGGCCAACACATGTCAAAGCAGTGCTTATCACAAAAGTCATGGCTTTTATGAGTAATGTTTATGGCTATGGTCGACCATGTTCTTGTTCAATCCTTTGTACCATTTATAGCTATCAATAAAGGCAGAATAAAAAAAAAGCAGTGCATGTGTGAATTAGCAACATAAAAACAAAAGCAAACTTCTACACATGTGTAATGCTCCTTAAAAAGCAATTGTTATAACATGCGTGTGAATGTAAATTCAGGAACCTGTTAGTCAAGTAAGAGCCAACAGGATTTTTTTTTTATAAATCAAGAATATGTCTCTTTTCTGGAAATAATGGTTAAGTCTCAGAAAGGTTAGATGTTAAAGCCCCAAAAAGAAAAAAATGTCCTGCAAAAAAAAAATTAAAAACTTAGTTACATTCCACTTTGGCTGAGTGCAGTCTTCTGCAGATTACTTATATACATTACAAGAATTATAGCAAACCCCACTTCAAATTCAAATTCATGAGAGGTAAATGAGACTTGTGGAAGTGTTTGTTGTCTCTTGAGTGCACAGCACCTCCAGTGCCAGCAAGAAAGTGACATTTGTTTTTTTTGTTTTTTTTAGTTTTAGAAAGTATTTGCTGGCTGTAGATTTAATTGAAAAGTACATTTCACATATCACTAAATACAATTATATATATACACATTCATGGACTATACAGTAACCCCTGCATTTCTGTCAGATAATACACCACTTCGTCTATTGTTGCATTTACAAATGTTTAGGCATTCTCATGTATATTTCTTTTGTGTGTATTGGTATGACACAAAAAAGTGTAGAAAACTAAGTCAAATCTGACACATTCCACGCAAAAAGCCAAAAATGGACTGGAAAAAAGTATAGGCACCATCCCAAAATTATAAGAAATAGGATCCTGTCATACAGGTTTTCTGCTGAGCAGGCGGATGACAGCTCCGTCTCCGCTCTCTGTGCTGAGACGGACCTGTCAGATCCCCGCTCTCCTCCATGGGAGAGCGGATGAAAACGGACCTCCTGTCCATTTTCATCCGATCCTATCCAATCTGATCCTCCAGAAGGATGGAAAATAGTGTTTCCATCCATCTTGATTTCACAGACAGGATCGTATCAGATAGCAGTGGGTGTCAGCTGACATGTCACCGCTGACATCCGCTGCCCCATAGGGGTGCATGGAGCATCCGATCAGGTCCGCCTGAAAAACAGACAGGCGAACCTGATCGGGAAGCCCGTGTGAAAGGACCCTACCTGTATCAATTAACAGGTGCTGACAATATAGAAATCACACCGGCAACCAGTTAAAATGGTGAAAAAGTTTCTTAACCTTTCTGTTGCGTGTCTCTGTGTGCCACAGGCAGCATGGAGAAGAGAAAGAGCAGCAAAGAAATGTCTGAGTATTTGAGAACAAAAATTGTGGAAAAGCATGGACAATCTCAAGGTTACAAGTCCATCTCCAGAGATCTTAATTTTTCTGTGTCCACTGTGCGCAATAATGTCAAGAAGTTTACAGCCCATGGCACTGTATCTAATCTCCCTGGACGTGGACAAAAGAGAAAAATTGATCAAAGATTGAAACAAAGGATTGTTCGAATGGTGGATAAAGAACCTTGATCGACTTCCAGAGAAATTCAAGCTGACCTTCAGGCACAAGGTACAACTGTATCCGCTCGCACTATACGCCGCCATCTGTATGAAAAGGGACACTATGGCAGGAGACCCAGGAGGACCACACTGCTGACAAAATCCTTTTGAGAGAATATGCTCTGGGCAGACTAAATAAACTAACAGCTTACAGCCCATTATTCTACTATTTTCAGAAAAAAAAAAGGGCATTAAAGGAAATAATACAGCCCCTACGGTCAAACATGGAGGAGGTTCGTTGATGTTTAGGGGTTGTTTTGCTGCTTCAGGCACTGGATGTCTTCACCTTGTTTGTGCACTAGTGGCCAGTCATGTTGGAACAGGAAGAGGCCACCCCCAAACTGTTTCCACAAAGTTGGGAGCGTGCAACTGTCTGATATGTCTTGGTATGCTGACACCTTAAGAGTTCCCTTCACTGGAACTAAGGGGCCAAGCCCAACCCCTGAAAAACAACCCCACATGATAATTCCCCCTCCACCAAATGATTTGGACCAGTGCACAAAGCAAAGGTCATAAAGATATGGATGAGCAAGTTTGGGGTGGAGGAACTTGACTGGCTTGCACAGAGTCTTGACCTCAACTCAAAAGAACACCTTTGGGATGAATTAAAGTGGAGACTGCAAGACAGGCCTTCTCGTCCACATCAGTGTCTGACCTCACAAATGTGCTTCTGGAAGAATGGTCAAACATTTCCATAGACACACTCCTAAACCTTGTGGACAGCCTTCCCAGAGGAAGCTGCAATGGGTGGGCCAACTCAAAATTAAACCCTATGGACTAAGACTGGGATGCCATTAAAGTTCATGTGCGTGCAAAGGCAGACGTCCCAGTATTTTTGGTAATACACTGTGTGTGTGTGTGTGTGTGTGTGTGTGTGTGTGTGTGTGTGTGTGTGTGTGTGTGTAATAAGACTGGCTGTGACACTTTCACAGCCCGCACTGCCTTTGGTCACCACTAGAGGGAGACTCCACTCCAATCCAGCTGGCTGACCACACACAGGCAGATACAAATCTTACATAAAATCTGGTGCACTGTAAGGGTTAGGGAGCAGTCTAGCAATTATCACATACTACTAGGATTCCTCCAGCTATCCTACAAGCTAGAACCTCTGTGTTAATCACTCTTCCCACTGTCCCCACATCCACACACCACAAACGATAGTCTGCCACCACCCAACAGTTTGTCCGCAAACTGGTCTGCTGGGACACCACACACAATCTGCCAACACACAGTGCAATTGCATACAGATTGGCATGTAGCTTAGACCAAGCAATAAGGCACTAAAATGCAACAATCTCTTCAGAGATATGAGCCCTAGCTTAGTACACAGAAGTCACTTATTAATTTTATAATTTAATATCCCAAAAGTGGGCAGTGCATAAAAAATATATACAAAGCAAAAGCAGTTACAAAAAATACAAAAGAGATAAAAAGACACAATTGGCAGTTTGCTATGAAAATAAAAAGGAATAAAAACAGGCTTCATGGCAGAACATGTTCATATCTCAGGTTCCCCAATTTATTGGGATATGGATGTGGGCTGGACTTTAGCCCTTGGCCAAACAACCCCAGGGGGTTGGCCCCGTCCCAGCCCACAGGAGGTTTCGTGTCCTGAACTGACCAGAGTTGAATTGGCCCAGAACAGCGCTGACCGCTGAGTCAGGGATAGGAATTCTGACACCAGTGCATCGGTCTGATCACGACAGTACCAAACACTGCTTGCCTGCCGCAATCAGGCGCCATATAACGGTTTTGTGCATTTCTGTAGGATTCTACACACGCTACAAATACAGATTTACATGTACTTGTAGCCCAACACATGAGCCATAAGAAGGAATTATTTTCATCTCTCTGCCACTAATATTTTAACTTTCATGAGAGATAAAATACATTCCTTAGATCTGATGGTACCAACCAAAGCTTGCAGACGATTTGGAGCCTCTCCCTGTCCCCTCGTAGCCAAGATGTCTAGCAGTTTCCTTTGAGGCCTCAGGAAGGTGACAATTTAGTCTTCGAGGCTCCAGGAAGGTGACAATTTCATTTCCTTGCATCGGAGACTTCTATTGCCATGTAGGTGTCAACTCTATCCTAGAGAATGGTCCTGTCCCTTTCAGATGCTAATAACAGGACATATGTGTATGACTGATACTAAATACTACAATTCTTAATAACCCAAAATGACACTACATCTACAATTATACTATTTCTACAGATCACTTCATATATCGCTAATGCAAAGCTACCCTACTCTGACATTTATGTTACACCCACACAGCCATTAATCTCTAAAGCGCTGGCAACAAAAGTGAGTACACCCCTAAGAGAAAATGTCCCAATTGGGCCCAAAGTGTCAATATTTTCTGTGACCACCATTATTTTCCAGCACTGCCCTAACCCTCTTGGGCATGGAGTTCACTAGAGATTCACAGGTTGCCACTGGAGTCCTCTTCTACTCCTCCATGATGACATCATGGAGCTGGTGGATGTTAGAGACCTTGAACTCTTCCACCTCTAGTTTGAGGATGTCCCACAGATGCTCAATAGGGTTTAGATCTGGAGACATGCTTGTTCAGTCCATCACCTTTACCCTCAGCTTCTTTAGCAAGGCAGTGGTCATCTTGGAAGTGTGTTTGGGGTTGTTATGTTGGAATACTGCCCTGTGGCCCAGTCTCCGATGGGAGGGGATCATGCTCTGCTTCAGTATGTCACAGTACATGTTGGCATTTATGGTACCATCAATGAACTGTAGCTCCCCAGTTCCGGCAGCACTCATGCAGCCCCAGACCATGACACTCCCACCACCGTGCTTGACTGTAGGCAAGACATACTTGTCTTTGTAATCCTCACCTGGTTGCCGCCACACACGCTTGACACCATCTGAACCAAATACGTTTATCTTGGTCTCATCAGATCACAGGACATGGTTCCAGTAATCCGGCATATGGTCTGAGCACTGACAGGCTGACCCCCCAAACCCTTCAACCTCTGCAGCAATGCTGGCAGCACTCCTACATCTATTTCCCAAAGACAACCTCTGGATATGACGCTGGGCACGTGCACTCATCATCTTTGGTTGACCATGGCGAGGCTTGATCTGAGTGGGACCTCTACTGTTAAACCGCTGTATGGTCTTGGCCACCATGCTGCAGCTCAGTTTCAGGGTCTTGCCAATCCTCTTATACAGTGGGGATCGAAAGTTTGGGTTTGGGCACCCCAGGTAAAAATTTGTATTAATTTGCATAAAGAAGCCAAGTAAAGATGGAAAAATCTCCAAAAGGCATCAAATTACAGATTAGACATTCTTATAATATGTTAACAAAAGTTAGATTTTATTTCCATCATTGACACTTTCAAAATTACAGAAAACAAAAAAATGGCGTCTGCAAAAGTTTGGGCAACCTGCAGAATTTATAGCATGCACTGCCCCCTTTGCAAGGCTGAGACCTGCCAGTGTCATGGATTGTTCCCAATCATCATCTGGGAAGACCAGATGATGTCAATCTCAAAGGTTTTAAATGCCCAGACTCATCTGAACTTGCCCCAACAATCAGCACCATGGGATCTTCTAAGCAGTTGTCTAGAAAACTGAAACTGAAAATAGTTGACGCTCACAAAGCTGGAGAAGATAGCAAAGCGTTTTCAGATGTCAATATCCTCTGTTCGGAATGTAATTAAGAAATGGCAGTCATCAGGAACAGTGGAAGTTAAAGCAAGATCTGGAAGACCCAGAAAAATATCAGACAGAACAGCTCGCAGGATTGTGAGAAAAACAATTCAAAACCCACATTTGACTGCACAATCCCTCCAGAAAGATCTGGCAGACACTGGAGTTGTGGTACACTATTCCACTATAAAGAGATACTTGTACAAATATGGTCTTCATGGAAGAGTCATCAGAAGAAAACCTTCTACGTCCTCACCACAAAAATCAGCGTTTGAACTTTTCAAATTAACATATAGACAAGCCTGATGCATTTTGCAAACAAGTTCTGTGGACCGAAGAGGTTAAAATGTAACTTTTTGGCCGGAATGAGCAAAGGAGAAGAAGGGGCACAGAATTTAATGAAAAGAACCTCTGTCCAACTGTTAAGCATGGAGGTGGATCAATCATGCTTTGGGGTTGTATTGCAGCCAGTGGCACAGGGAACATCTCACGAGTAGAAGGAAAAATAGATTCAATAAAATTTCAGCAAATTTTGGATGGTAACTTGATGCCATCTGTGAAAAAGCTGAAGTTAAAGAGAGGATGGCTTCTACAAATGGATAATGATCCTAAACACACCTCGAAATCCACGGGGGATTACATCAAGAGGCGGAAACTGAAGGTTTGGCCTTCACAATCTCCTGACCTCAACATAAATGAAATCTATGGATAGACCTTAAAAAAGCAGTGCGTGACAGACAGCCCCGAAATCTCAAAGAACTGGAAGACTTCTGTAAGGAAGATAGGGCAAAGATACCTCAAGCAAGAATTGAAAGACTCTTGGCTGGCTACAAAAAGCATTTACAAGCTGTGATACTTGCTAAAGGGGGCAGTACAAGATATTAACTCTGCAGGGTGCCCAAACTTTTGCAGACGCCATTTTTTTGTGTTCTGTTATTTTGAAAGTGTAAATGATGGAAATAAAATCTAACTTTTAGAAGGAAGGTAGCTTGCAGGAACTTTTTATCTTTTTAAAATCTTACTTTTGTTGACATATTATAAGAATGTCTAATCTGTAATTTGATGCCTTTTGGAGATTTTTTCATCTTTCCTTGGCTTCTTTATGCACATTAATACAAATTTTTACCTGGGGTGCCCAAACTTTCGATCACCACTGTAGCCTAGACCATCTTTATGTAGAGCAACAATTCTTTTTTTCAGATCCTCAGACAGTTCTTTGCCATGAGGTGCCATGTTGATCTTCCAGTGACCAGTATGAGAGAGTGAGAGCAAGAACACCAAATTTAACACACCTGCTCCCCATTCACACCTGAGACCTTGTAATACTAATGAGTCACATGGCACTGGGGAGAGAAAATGGCTAATTTGGCCCAATTTGGACATTTTTACTAGGGGTGTACTCGCTTTTTCTTGCCAGCGGTTTAGAAATTAATGGCTGTGTGTTAAGGTATTTTGAGGGGACAGAAAATTTACACTGTTATACAAGCTGTACACTCACTACTTTACATTGTAGCAAAGTGTAATTTCTTCAGTGTTGTCACATGAAAAGATATAATAAAATATCTACAAAAATGTGAGGGGTGTACTCACTTTTGTGAGATACTGTATATATAGTTACCTATGTTCTATATGTATTATGGCCTATATACAGGTGCATCTCATAAAATTAGAATATCTTTAAAAAGTTAATTTATTTCAGTAATACAATTCAAAAAGTGAAATTATATATTTTACAGATGCGTTACACGCAGAGTGATATATTTTAAGCATTTCTTTCTTTTAATTTTGATGATTATGGCTTAAAGCTAGTGAAAACCCAAAATTCAATATCTCAGAAAATTTGAATATTACATAAGACCTATAAAAAAAAGGATTTTTAATATAGAAATGTTGGCTTACTGAAAAGTATGTCCGTGTACAGTATAGTAATACTTGGTCGGGGCTCTTTTTGCATGAATTACTGCATCAATGTGTTGTGACATGGAGACGATCAACCTGTGGCACTGCTGAGGTGTTACGGAAACCCAGATTTCTTTGATAGCCCATCTGCATTGTTGGGTCTGGTGTCTCTAATCTTCCTCTTGACAATTCCCTTACAGATTCTCTATGGGGTTTAGGTCAGGCAAGTTTTTTCTGGCCAATCAAGTACAGTGATATCATGATCATTAAACCAGGTATTGGTACTTTTGGCAGTGTGGGCAGGTGCCGAGTCTTGCTGAACAATGAAATCAGCATCTCCATAAGGTTGGTCAGCAGAGGGAAGCATGAAGTGCTCTAAAATTACGTGACTGAGGTTAAAGCAGGAGTGGTGAAGATGTCCAAGTACTATCAAGGGCCTCCAACTTGCTTGTTATATGGAGTCAAATGTCAGCTAGGTAGCATTACATGATATTTTTAGTAATCTAAATAGGTTTTTGTTTGGACGTTTTTTTAACGGCTTGTCCAGAGTTGGCAAAGTACACGTTTACTTATTTGCCTAAAGAGGTTGTAAAGGCAATTTTTTTTTAATTAAAATAATAATTATGTTATACTTACCTACTCTGTGCAATGGTATTGCACAGAGCTGCTCCTTACTTCTTCTTCTGGAGTCCCTTACCAGCGCTTTCCAGTGCTCCTCTTCTGCGTTTGCTATGGGGGCAGATGTGCAGGCGTGCTCCCAAGCTGGGCTGTGTGCGTCCATAGACTCACAGGATTTGACTGACAGCAGCAGGAGACAATGGCTCTTGCTGCTGCCTGAGTTTCATGTGGAACTTGGAATAGGGGAGAGAAGAGATGCAGCTGGGCACAGCACTGGATCAATAGAGGCTCACGGTAAGTGTCTGTGGAGGGGGGGTAAAACATTTTAATTTTAGAGCCACTTTTATGCAGAAACTAGGAAGGGGGAGGATCAGCTTCTGTGTAGACAGGTGCACTAACAGAATGTTCCAGTCCCCCAACCACTATAAACAGTAAGAAAGCGAGGCCAGAACACATTGGCCCCATAAAAGATGATAAAGGAAAAATGGCCACTGAGGACAGAGAAAAGGCGGAAGTGTTAAATAATTTCTTTTCTTCAGTCTTCACAAAGGAATCGGGGGGCTACACGAACCCCGCTTGTAAGGCCGAACTAAATAATACACCTCAGGAAGTGCCGCCATGGCTAACAGAGGATAGACTTAGAGCTAAACTAGAGAAACTTAACATAAATAAATCCCCGGGACCGGATGGCTTGCACCCAAGGGTTCTAAATGAGCTCAGTCAGGTGATTGCCAGACCATTATTCTTGATCTTTAAGGATAGTTTACAGACGGGTATGGTGCCAGCTGATTGGAAAAAAGCCAACGTGGTACCAATATTTAAAAAGGGGCCGAGATATATCCCGGGTAACTATAGGCCGGTCAGCCTAACATCAGTAGTCTGCAAAATTTTGGAGGAGATGATAAGGGACCACATACAAGACTTTAGTAATGAAAACGGTATTATAAGTAGTAATCAGCATGGATTCATGAAAAATCGTTCATGCCAAACCAATCTATTAACCTTCTACGATGAAGTGAGCTGCCACTTAGATAAAGGTAAGCCTCTGGATGTGGTGTATCTGGACTTCGCAAAGGCCTTTGACACCGTTCCCCACAAACGCTTACTGTACAAACTAAGGAAGGTAGGTATGGACCATAAGGTGAGTACCTGGATAGAGAACTGGCTCCAGGGGAGAGTACAGAGGGTGGTGATTAATGGGGAGTACTCGGATTGGGCGGGTGTGGAAAGTGGGGTCCCCCAGGGTTCTGTCCTGGGACCAATCCTGTTTAATTTATTCATAAATGATCTAGAGGAGGGGATATCTAGTACAATCTCAGTATTTGCAGATGATACTAAATTAGGCATGCCAATATCTTCTATGCAGGATGTGGAAATCTTGCAAGCAGACCTGAACAAAATAACGGGGTGGGCAACTACATGGCAGATGAGATTTAATGTAGAAAAATGTAAAGTAATGCACTTGGGGGCCAGAAACCAGAAAGCAAGCTACTCACTAGGGGGGGAACCTCTGGGTGAGTCTAGGATGGAAAGGGACCTGGGGGTACTGGTAGACAACAGGCTTGGAAGTGGCATGCAATGCCAAGCCGCTGCAAGCAAAGCCAACAGAATACTGGGTTGTATAAAAAAGGGGATTCACTCCAGAAATAAAGAGATTATTCTTCCACTCTACAAGACTCTGGTCCGGCCACATCTGGAGTATGCTGTCCAGTTCTGGGCACCGGTCCTCAGGAAGGATGTGCTGGAACTGGAGAAAGTCCAGAGAAGGGCAACAAAAATAATTAGGGGAATGGAGGACATCGGCTATGAGGAAAGACTACAAGCACTGAACCTATTCTCTCTGGAGAAGAGACTCTTGAGGGGGGATATGATATCAATGTACAAATACTGTACTGGCGACCCTAGCATAAGGAACAAACTATTTAGAGTAAGGGAATACAATAAGACACGTGGCCACTCACTAAAACTAGAGGAAAGGCGGTTTAACCTTAAAGTGCGTAAGGGGTTCTTCACTGTAAGAGCGGTAAGGATGTGGAATTCTCTTCCGCAAGCAGTCGTATCAGCGGGGAGCATTGATAGTTTCAAAAAACTATTGGATGGACACCTTAAAGACCACAACATACAGGGGTATACAATGTATGGTTAAAAGCAAACACACACATCATAGGTTGAACTGGATGGACTTGTGTCTTTTTTCAGCCTCACTAACTATGTAACTATGTAACTTGATACTTATCTTCCCAGCAATCCTCTGCTACACTGTTCCCCTGCCTGCCCTGAGATAAAAGCCTGTAAAAGATCAGATCACAGCTTATATAATGCTAAGGATCCATCCCCTGCCTAAAAAAGTGAAGTTACTGTGGCCTGTTGATTGGCTGTTTAGGCATCTAGCGCTGCACTGTGGGAAGAAGGGCAGAAAGTTACATGCTCTCCCATACCTGGCAATATGATGTATTTCACATTGAAGGGCACACAGGAAGCCTGGAAAACACCGGAAAAGTATGATCAGCAGGGAAAGTGTAGGATGCAAAATGAATCAGTTTGCCTGAAATAGGCAACATACCGGTCCACTTAAAGTTTGTCAAATATTATGCTAAAGAAGTAAAAGTAACTAATATTATGTACTTGTTTTATAACTGCAACTAAAGTCACAGACTAAATTCGATTTCCATGAGGGTTTTGCCACTGTGTAAAGGAACACATATTTTTCTCGACAGGAGATGGATAAAAAAGTCTTCTCCCTTAATTAAACAGCTGCAGAAAACATTCTTGGGGCAGGCAGTGTGAACATTTTATTAAATCAATTTCAGGTGCACACAGTACAAGAGCTATGACATACTAGACTGCCCTGACATCTCCATGTAATACCATCATCACTGCAGTCAAATAGGTTATTTATCAGAAGAAACACTCTGTATTGAGGCACGGCTCAGCGTTCTTTAAATGTGCCGTAAAACACACATTCACAGTTGGAACACACAAAACATATCTACATGACAAATGTGCAATGATAAATATCTGTAGAAGATGCCATGTTGTGTACTTTCCTGTGGGCAAGCTGGAAATGATGTGTAGGAAACAGCAGTGCCAACCATATGCTATTTATAATGAGAAAATGTAACTTATAGCTTCTCAAAGGAGAATAATGATTGCCATGTCCCTTCAATGAGACTATTCTGGGCTGAGCTATACAAGTATGGGGCAAAGGAAAATAGGTGAACATAACTTGTGTTGCTTAGTTTAGAGGTAACTTATAGTGACCACCAAAAAAAATATTGAGGCTCCCATTGCTGAGCTTTCCTTTTAGTTCCTTCTAGTTACCTTACTGCAAGGCCAATGGCTTAAAACATTGGGTTTATAGTCCATACAGCAGACACTTTGTTTTCTGCTTTATGACTTAACATAGTTTTGTAAATTTTGTACGCTGTCTAATTTAGGCTAGGGGTAATGGGTTGGGCTTGAAATAGTTCTTAAATTAGTTCCGGAAGATTTTACCCCCTTCATGACCAGGCCGTTTTTTTTGCTATTCAGCACTGCCCTATTTTAACTGGCAATTGCGCGGTCATGCAACGTTGTACCCAAATTAAATTTAGATCATTTTTCCCACACAAATGGAGCTTTCTTTTGGTGGTATTTCATCACCACTGGGTTTTTTTTTTTTTTTTTATTATATAAAAGAAAAAAGACTGAAAATTCAGAAGAAATAAAACATACCCAATAAAACATACCCAATAAAAAAAAAAAAAAAAAAAAAATAATCACATTTCTTCATAAATTTAGGCCAAAGTGTATATTGCTACATGACTTTGGTAAAAACATATCCCAATAAGCGTATATTAAATTGTTTACGTGAAAGTTACAGTGTCTAAAAATGATGGTGTGTGCACATATATATATATATATATATATATATATATATACTAGTGGTGGTGATGGTACTAATGGTGGTGATCAGTGCCTAATAGTGGAACTGTAATAATGCAGCGGGCATTCTGACACTTAAGTGACACTTTGTGGGAAGTGGCTAACTGACACTGACATCACCAATGATACTAATACAGTGATCAGTGCTAATAATATACACTGTCACTGTACTAATGACACTGGCTGCAAAGGGCTTAACATCTAGAGGCAATCAAAGGATTAAATGCGTGCCTCTCAATGTGTAAAGTGTGCTGTTTTTACTAAGCAATGGGACTGTTTTTACTCCCTGCTTTGCAGAGAGATTAAAAACCCGCCACATCACTACACGTGTAGAGAACCCTGTGTTTTTTACCCACACAGAGCTTGCTTCTGTCACTCACTCAGCTGATCAGTGGGTCCCAGTCATAAATCATTACCCAGGACCCGCTGATCAGCTTGTACTGTAGCACTTGACAGCACAGCCAGGGCAGCAGGCGCATACTCCCTACCCAAAAATGCCAAATCATGTCCAGCCCGCAGTATATCTGCCTGGGCCAGTCAGCAGCTGGTTACAGTGATGAATTTGTGTTTATTGTCTAGAAGCGTAACAAAAAAAAAAAGTGGTTGGGAGCTGAAAGAATGCCATCATCCCAATAAATGAAGAACAGAGAAGATCCTCCAAAAGATGGGACTATTATAGGCAGTATCGGACAACAAGCACAAAAAGAGCATGAGTATATAAATATATAATAAAATATACATTTTATTTATCACAGTAATAAAATTGTACAAAAGTACACAGGGACATGAAAAAACTGTTGCTAAGATGTATGTGGATACGGTGTCATAATAGTATTGGAAGAACCTCTGTGACAAACAATAAACTAGAGGTGAGACTACTGACGCATTTCGAGATTTCAAGGTTATGCTGTTCTTCAGAGATGCTCACATATATATTTACATAGATGTTCTAAAATGCAAAACACAATAATGAGTACAAAGTAAGTACATTTAGAAAAAGTACACACATGCATTTAGTATATTGGAGTATGATATGCACCATAAGATGAAACTGACCAGACTCGAGCAGGACGCTCCACATACTGGATCCTGTCCCTGTGTCCTTTTGGACAATTTATTAATGTGATAAATCACATTTATATTTGATTATACATACAGGAAATAAAAAGACAGAGCGCACACCGCCCTAGTGTAACACCGTTTATTGAGAAATGATGAAGCCATAAAAACAGGCACTCACAAGCAAAACAGATGTCATGCATGGAAAATATGACCCCCGGTATGGTGTAGACAGAGCGCTCTCCCCCTCGCATTGGCGGCTCGGCTGTTCGTCCTGCACTGTCGGATCGTGACATCCGGCTAAGCCTACCGTCTCAGAGTGACTAAGTGTAGTGTGCCTGCACATGGTCCAGCCGTCGTCGCACACACTCTGCAAGAGCTGTATACAATAGCCGCTCAGTGGAACTGGTGATGCGGTTGCACAGAGGAGAGATCCCCGATCAGGACCCTGAGCATACACTGCTGGGGTTGCTACGGACAGCACGTTTCGGAGGCGTGGCCTCCTTCTGGTCTCAGGGTCCCGATCGGGGATCTCTCCTCTGTGCAGCCGCATCGCCAGTTCCTCTGAGCGGCTATTGTATCCGACGAGGACTGTGCCATAAGTGGGTGGACCCTCTGGTTTCCAGATCAAACAAGGCAACCATGATTCCGGTGGAAGAGTTCCCCGTCCTTAAGCATCCTGCTGACCGGAAGGCAGAGGCTATGGCCCGCGTTATGTATACCTTAACTGGTTCCACAATGAGGCTGGTATTTACCATTGCCCTAGTGCCACAAACTTTGACCAAGTGGGCAAACTCTCAACCTGTGCCTGTCCTTAGACCGGTTACAAGCTCTGTGTAAGGCGGTACAAGACCTGTTCCTTCAAAGGGTGATTGTCCCGGGTCCGACTTCGGAACATTTTCAGGATTTCTACTCAAACCTGTTCACAGTCCCCAGGAAGGAAGGCAAAGTGCATCCAATCCTGGACCTCAAGGGGCTAATATGCTTTGTGTGGGTACAGAAGTTCAGAATGGAGTCCATTTGAATGGTGGTGGCATCCCTGTGTCAGGGGGCTTTCCTCGCCTCTATAGATATCAAGGATGCCTATCTTCACATTGCAAAATGTGCCAGTCACCAGCGTTTTCTCCGCTTTGCTGTGGGAGAGGAGCATTATCAGTTTGTGGTGTTACCCTTTGGTCTCGCCACCGCTCCTCGGGTCTTCACAAAAGTGTTGGCTCCGGGGCTAGCCCTGCTACGACAACGGGGGATTGCAGTACTGGGCTACTTGGACAATCTCCTTCTGCAAGCAGAGTCTCCCTCTGCTCTGGTGGAGAATCTGGAGATCACAATACGAACTCTGCGGGAGTTCAGGTGGATTCTTAATCTTCACAAGTCAGCCCTGGTTCCATCCAAGAAGCTGGATCATTTGGGCCTGACTCTGGACTCGGCCGTAGTGCTCTTTCCTCTGTACAAACTCCATAAATTGCAGGCTGCAATTCACCTCCTGCTGTCCAACAAATAGTCATCCCTACGGACTTGCTTGCGGGTGCTGGGCCTGATGGTATCTAACTTCAAGGCAGTTCCTGTGCACAGTTCCATAGGCTGTCCCTGCAGAGGGAGATTCTGACCAAATGGGACAAGACTCTGCAATCTCTGGACAATCAGATCTGGCTGAGTTGGGGAACAAAGGAGTTCCTGATATAGCGGCTTTGCTCTCTGGCGCTTCAGCTGGGAAAATGCTTTCTCCCCTTGTATTTGACAGTGGTCCCCACGGATGCCAGCTTGTCTGGCTGGTGAGGAGTCCTTGGCAGGCATTCGGCTCAGGGGATCTGGACACTGGAAGAGTCCAGACTACCAATCAATGTCCTGGAACTCCGAGCGATCAGACTGTGTCTGGATCATTCGACGGATCATCTTCAGGGATGCCCAGTGCGCATTCAATCGGGCAATGCTGTGGCCGTGGCTTATGTCAATCACCAAGGGGGCACAATAAGTGCCCTGGCAGCTCTGGAGGTAGCCGGCATTCTAAGGTGGGCAGAAAGGTTTGTTCCAGCCTTCTCTGCTGTAAACATTCCCAGGGGTGGAAAATTGTCAGACGGATTACCTCAGTCGGCAGGCATTAGACCAGGGGGAGTGGTTCTTTCATCCGGAGGTGTTTCATCAGCTGTGTCTTTGGTGGGGCACCCCCGAGGTGGATCTGTTGGCGTCTCGGCTCAACAGAAAGGTGCAGAGGTTTGTGGCTCGGTTAAGGGATCCCCTGGCAGACGCCACAGACGCGCCTTCCCTCCTCTTAAGCTTCTGCCCAGACACCTACACAGGATCGAGGCAGAAGGGATTCCGGTCATCCTAGTGGCACCGAACTGGCCTCGTCTGGCCTGGTACGCTGATCTGGTGCGACTGGTCGCCAACATTCCTTGGAAGCTTCCTCTCTAAGGATCTGCTGTCCCAAGGATTGATCTTCCATCCTGCTTTACAGTTGCTGGCTTTGATGGCTTGGCTCTTGAACGCAAAGGTGCTAAAGGAAAGAGGTTTGTCTGAGTCGGTGATTCCTACATTGTTAAAAGCTAAAAAAATCTACCTCTAGGAAGATCTACCATCGTATGTGGAAGATGTACATTGCATGGTGTGATTCTCTTGGGGTTCATCCTTGCTCCTTCTCAGTGGCTCGGATCTTAACCTTCCTTCAATGGGGGGTTTGAACAGAATTTGGTCTTGAGTACCATCAAGGGCAAGGTATCGGCTTTGGCGGTCTTCTTCCAACGACCTTCGGCCACACACTCCCTGGTGCGTACCTTGGTGATTCACAATAATAGGGTGGTGCATTCCTGTCCGTCATTCCTCCCTAAGGTGACTTTTATTTGAATGAAGACATTGTGTTGCCTTCTCTGTGTCCCAGGCCTAAACATCCAAAGGAAATTGCCTTGCATGCCTTGGATGTGGTCCGGGCAAGTTGGGTGTACCTGGCAGCTACGGAGTCTTTCAGGAAGTCAGACTCTCTATTTTCGGCTCATGGATGGACCTCCCAAAGGGTTGTCCGCTTCCTCTACGACCATTTCTAGATGGATCAGACAGACGGTGGTTTAGGCCTATTCCATCAGGGGTCAGGTTCCTCCTTTCCCTGTAAAGTGCACTCTAATAGGTCGCTTAGTGCCTCTTGGGCCTTCTGTCATTAAAACGTCAGTGACGCAGGTTTGCAAGGCGGCCACCTGGTCGTCGGTGCACACTTTTGCAAAGTTTTATAAAGTGGATGTGCTGACATCTGCAGATGCTTCCTTTGGCCGCAAGGTTTTGCAGGCTGCTGTTAAAGCTGTAGTATACTCAATGTTTTTACTTTTACCTACAGGTAAGCCTATAATGAGGCTTATCTGTAGGTACAATTAATATCTCCTAAACCGTTCCTAGGCGCGAAGAATACACTTTACTGAGTATATATAATATCTCCTAAACCTTCATGGTTTAGGAGATATTCGCCCTGCATGCAGCCGCTGACACTAGCGGCGCATGCGCTCTGAAGGTCCGGCGGACCTTCAGAGTTCCTTGCTGGCTACTTGCCGGAAAGTGACATCATCGCGGCTACGGCCACTCACAGCGCCGGAGCCGCTGAAACCGGAAGAGACGCCAAGGGAGCATGACAGCTCCCTCAGCGGTGTCCGGGCGTCTGTGTCCGGGCTTCGTTTTAAGGTAAGTATTTCATAATGAGCTAGTATGAGTTCATCATAACACCAATCCCAAAGCCAAGAGTATCTATTCCACTGCCCCACATAACTTCTTGGACTCTCAGTGATATCTGCACTGGACTGGGCAGCAGATTTCTCTTCTTAAAGGAACAGATAGGAAATCCAAAATAACCCTGGCCTCGGTGAATGGCCCCCATTTCAATCATCCTGTTTTATGGAATCTACTATGTCTATGTTTTTCACAGAAAAAAATCTTGATAAAGACATAAAATTCTCTTTTGATCCCACCACGGACACCTCTACAGGTAGTCCAAGTCTTCCAGAAGCTTTCTTCCTTATTAAACATAATGTATAGGCATTAGGTTGTTTGACTGCTCTTCTACCATAACCATACCTTTTGGTCAAACCCTAATAAATAACAATAATAATAAAACAGTGCAAATCTTGAAGGATTATTTCCCCGCATCCACTCTTTAAATGGCAGTGCTGCTGTGCGGGGCTCCGCCTACACAGCCACGTCATTTATTAACAGTTTTATGTAAAAGAATAAACTACAAATACAGTCGGCTACAGCAGCAGATGGCTTGTAGTTCTCAGTGAACTGTGAGGGCGCTGGTGAGTGCTAAAGTAGTTCATCGATTCTTCCTGCAGTTCAGTAACCGTATGGTACTGAAGGTACAGGCAGACAGCAGAGGATCATGGCATTGCACCCACGATCTGCTGAACACATGTGCG
The DNA here is from genome assembly GCF_965119305.1 of Pelophylax lessonae. Classification (NCBI taxonomy): domain Eukaryota; kingdom Metazoa; phylum Chordata; class Amphibia; order Anura; family Ranidae; genus Pelophylax; species Pelophylax lessonae. The sequence goes on from NC_138776.1 coordinate 69,784,989, forward strand.
AAGATTTACAGGCTGCAGTGTAAAAAAAATAAATAAATGCACATTTTTTTCTGCAAAAAAGATGTGCATTTATTATTATTTTTTTAAAAGGTGAAGTTATTCTTTAATTCTATGCAGTGGCAAAGAATCACAGAATACTGCTATTCATTGAACAGGGAAAGGGGGGGGAGGGGCACATTAATCCACTCTACTGAGAGGTCCACGGCAACCTCACCTTGTCGAATTTCTAAGGGCAGCCACGAAAAATATACGGCAGCTTGTAAAGAGGCAATGCAGCATCACCCTTGGCTTCCCAAGAGCAGGAGAAGTAGAGGAGGACCACCTGCAGAGAATTTCTTTTTTTGCATAGAATAACAGGTATGAAATCAATAGTTTACTATGATGGGACCTTTGAACATCATCATGGATCCCCAACAGGGCCAATTCTGGTGACATAGTGACCGATAACTCCAGCTGAAGGTTGAGCAGTTCAAATACATCAGACCAAAAGGCACTCCCATGTGAACATGTGAAGATAGGTACCCATCTGTGTCAGACAATGGTGACAGTAGGGTTCCTAATCCAGATATATTCTTTGGAGTCTCAGTGGGGTAAAGTAAACACGATGTAAAAATTGTATTTGTATTAGTTTATCCTTAAAGGGGATTACCAGTTTGGGGCATTGCTCTAGACAATCCTCCCAGTCCTCTTTGAGGGAATATCCAGTTTCTGTCTTAATATAAAGCAGACAGAGGTTTCTGAAGACCACTCTGAGACAGCAATTCTTCAACAAGGTGTAGTTGGAGTAGTGGGGAACTAGGCCCTGGCAGCATGGCAAAGCTGAACATACCGGAAAAACATCCAACCCAGCATTCGGAAAAACTATGAAAGCTGGGAGAATGTTAACAGTATTCCCTCAGGCATAATGTCCCTTAGGGTCCTAATGCCTTAGCGCGCCCACACCTGGGGATCCGGAATCAATTTGAAAGTGAGCCTGTTTGGGGCTCCCCCAGAGAGGCTGGACAGAAGACCAACACTCCGCTTGGAAGAACCCATGTCTGGCCGACGCCCAAAGCCGCAGCGTCGCCCTAGTTGGACCCGGAACTGCAGCTTAGGCTTCGTCCGCATAGAGGGACAACTTTTCCTCTAGTCTTCCAATTCGAGACCCCCGAACCACCTGAGACTCCCTGACTAAGACTTCCAGAGGCTCCGGGGCCAAGGCAAACAGACTAGGAGACAAGGGAAATCCCTGATGAGTGCCGCTATAGAGATGATTCTTTTTTTTTATGCTTTCTTTCTTCTAATCAAGTCTGTTGTGTTTCAAAAGCACAAGCTCTCCAGCAGAATGTACCCGTTAACATGGGTGAGACAAACCACTTAACAATGACAGGCATGATTAAAACAATCAGCTTTTATTTATTCATGCAAAACCATTATCTCAAAAGGGAAAAAAAAACTTTCCTGTAACTGCTTATGAAGTGTGAGCAGGAATTTGGTTTAAATTTCCTAATCTGCTAATACATTTAACACTCCCCTACCCCACAGACTGATGATGGTGCTGTCTGCTTTGCTTCCTGTGCTCATTCCTCCATAGTGGTGTCTCACTAATACAGGAGGTGTGTTATTGGCCAGATCACAAGGTGAGAACAGAGTGAAAACAAAAAGAACGAATGCAGCAACCACATCCAATGATTGGTAGGCTGCAATATATTACATTTTTGGTTTTGGATTTAATACTGCTTTAACTTTAGGGTCAGTGCAGTTATATAGCATGAGGGTTGATGACATAAGCACGGACTGATTGTGTAAGAATTTTACAGATTCTGGTGGACTGTTTAGGGTGCGAACAAGTGTGATCGATCAACCACCATTTTATTTGCTTCATTTTTCAAGTTTTAGCATGTATAAGCGCAACTTGACTTCACCAAGAAAAACATACCCATTGTGCGACGTTATTATGGTCATATTCAGTGGTCATAAAACTATAGCAATAAATGTGACTTATTGTGACATCCAGTCAGCAGCATTTCTCCCTGGGCGGTGTTGATGTTATGGAGCCAATGAGTATACTTATGCCAACATATTAAAGCATGGAAATTCATATTTAGTGGGTAACAGAAATTTGCTGTGAGCCATGTTCTGCATTACAAAGTTATGTCCCATGGTCTAGATCCTTTATGATTGTACCATATTGAATTTAATGCTCATGACTTTTGTTGGCAGTGTGTTATTCATCCTTCTCATTATATTATGTTCCTTAAGCCCCAATTGCAAGGGTTAATGCTAGTTTAGATCTAAGAGACAGAAAAAGCAATTTTACTTGCCAGATCCCTTGGCAAATACTGCTCTTCCTAATCTCTGGCAGTGGACTGTTTGTCAATGTCCACACATCCAGGGCAGGTCTATGGACCTTGCAGGGGTCTTGACGACATCAGGTGCATCCGACTGGCACAGCATGAAGAAGACAAGGCCGCATGGACTGGTCTTGCAGCAGGGAGAATCAGGTAAATAAAAACTGCTTTTCCCAGTCCCCTAGATGTAAAGAACAAAACTGAATAATAAAGTGCAGGGGCAGCCCCACTGCAAAAGACAATTTTTAATTTCCCCAAAGTTCAGCTTTTAGGAGAGTTCTCTGCTTAATCCATAAATTCCTCTATACATACAATGATATAATTATCCAAATATGAAACATATCATAACCTATCAATGTTGGGAGTGTTAAAAAAAAAAAAAAAAACATATAAAAAGTGCTAGTCCCTTGAAAAGTCCGAATTGAAATAATTACAAAAAGTAGTTAACACTCCCGGTTGTCAATCACAAAGTGCATCAGTGCTGTATGAAAAAGGGGAAAAGTGTGTGATACATCCACTCATGCACTAGTGCAAATTCTCCACCACATTGCACTCACCAGAAGACTAATAGAAGTGGCCTGTAGTGATAATCCACCTTTTCAGGGGCTCTGTCTTTTATGAGGTATAATTTATGGTTTTTAGTGCTGCACTTCCTTTTTTGATTTATTGTTTGTTAGGGTGGTCACCTATTTAGTGCAAGCTGCTCTCTGTAGTTTGTTTGTTTTTTTGAGTGCTCGCTGTTTCCTTTTTATTTATAAATACATCTATTTCCCTTTTCAACCTTTGCAGCTTTTTGAGCAAAATTATTATTGTAGGGGTCTGTTTGCACCATTTGCATTTGACTGTGCTGTGCTTTCTTGCCCAGTGCAGTCTCAACAGGAAGACAAGGCAATTTGCTTTCCTAGGAGTTTTTTTTACCACTGCAGCATTGCAGTGGTGTGCGCTGAAAAGACCGTAGGGAATGCTCTAGTTTTTTTTTTTTTTTCTGCGCAGAATGTTGCAACAAAAACTACCTTATCACAACACTACTGCAGTAAACAAAACTGAATAAAATGTCACTTGTGACATTCCATTGAAGTTCTTACAAAAGAAAAAGTGAACACTGCAGTGTGTCGGGATCGCTGCATCGGCATATTCCTCCCAGCTCACCAGCAATCATGCAATCAGTGTGGCATGCTGGTGTGGACAGGACCTTATTGAGCCCTAAAAAATGCAAAGGAAGTGGGCACACCAGCTTAGTCCATTTTCTCTTAAACCATTTATTTAAAAAAAAAATGTAAATCAAAACAGTGTATATGAATCAAATCACAGATTTCCAGACTAGCAATGCATCTCAAATCCTAGTAATCAGTGCGCCCGCTCCACTTTCTCCAGAAGCTTGAGAGGACATCACTCAAGACCTTATTGGCTTATGTGTTTTGAGAGCTGTGCCCTCTTCCTCAGAGCCAAGGTCACGGCCCTCAAAACAGGTACGATTATAGTGGTCTTCAAACTATGGCCTTCCAGATGTTCAGGAACTACATGCCTAGTCATGTCTGTGAATGTCAGAGTTTTACAATGCCTCATGGGATGTGTAGTACCGCAACAGTTTTGAGGGCCGTAGTTTAAGGATCACTGCATTAGGATCTTGAGTGATGTCCTCCCAAGCCTCTGGATTAAGTGGAGTGGACGTATTGATTACTATGATTTGAGATGCTTTGCTGTTCTGGACATCTGTGTGTAGATTCATAAATGCTTTTTTGGATTATTAAATGGTTTAAGAGATAACGCACCAGGCTTGTGCACCCTCTCTCTTTGCATTTTTTCAATTGCCTTTGTGACATCCCCAGTCCAGAGAGGGCAACAAGGCATGGTGAACGTTCACCAACCACTAAAATTATATTTAGAGGTCTAAGTAAACATCACCTAACTTCTTTGCAAAATCTGAAAATGGGCTCCACACAAGTAAAGCAGAGTATCTTATAAGTATGATAACTGCATCCATAGAATATTATAAATTAAGCTTGCTATGGCCAAGGGCCATTGATAGCTTTTGAAAATACAGGAATCCTATGCAGAGGCCCCTGTGAGACCAGGATGACGGATATGGCCCTACATCTAACCTCCAATATGCTACAGTGAGGTCCCTAGTTTGTAATCAAATTTTAGGATTTTCCCTTGTGTATATATTGCAATCACTGAGGAATAAACTGCCTTTGCTGCATGCAGGAGCCTAGTACGCTTTAATTTTAAGCATGAGCTGAAATCAGCGAAGCTGAACCAAAGCCTTGGAACTGGAAGAGAGCACAACTGTTGTCATTGAAAGAATGCCAAGCTTGCACTACACTCTTTGAGGTACATTGCAACTAATTGTTTTGTGAGAAATCAATTTTGTTTGCCATCATGAAATAGTGCATTAAGCAAAAATGCAAGCTTAGATTCCTGCCTAAAGGTGTATGTTTCCTGTGGTTACTTTGGCTGCTAATTTGTGTTCTGTTGGGTGGGTGCCAGTAGTGTCTCAACAGCTAATATTTAATATTCAGGAGTGTTGGATGTTTGCTCAGAAGGAGTAGAGTATCGTTATTTTTATTGGGAAGGCACTAGTGGCATTTCATTCTTTTTTATCTACTTGTCACTTTATTATGTTGCTACTTCATAAAGTGGCTTTGACATCTGTGAATTTCTACTACAGCTCTCTATATAAAAGACATGGAGTCGGTGTTAAATTCTTTGAGTCAGACAATACATTTTGCATTGAAATATACTTAAAGACAATGCATTCACTGTCATTGGCTTAATCGCTACTATTGCCAGTATACATATGTAACTGGCCCAGAATCCGAGCCTCTAAAAATCCAGGTCAGTATGAGAGCCAGGCCACGTAGCAAATAGTCCTGTACAAAATGCTGCAACTCTGAGCATTAGCACTATAAAAGACCTTCCTAATGGTGTGTGTACCTGGACTTTTAAGGTCAGTATTTGGGGGTGGATTTACTAAAGACAAATAGATTGTGCAATTTGCAGGTCCACAGCTTAGTAAATGAGATAAAGCTTAATTTTGCAAATAATTCCCAATAACATGCAAGAAAAATGGGAAAAAAATATTCTTCATTAAACAAGATTGGATGGTGTAAGTCAGCAAGGCTTTCCCTCATTTACAATGCTCTGGGGCAACTGCACTTAGAAAGAGAAGTATGGGCTTCAAAAAACCCCCAAAAAACATGTGAACTCACCTAAATGGATGCAACATTGATCCCCGCAGATTCTAAGACTGAGAACCCAGCGATCAAAGACACATCATAGGTTGAACTGGATGGACTGGTGTCTTTTTTTCAACCTCACTAGCTATGTAACACCTGTCAGGTTTTTATTGCTATCTCTGCTCCCATTAGGGAGATTCACCCTCTTGATTTGTCCTGTTTGCCATTATCATTGAAAGTGAACATAAAAGAAAACCCCAAATTGTGGGTTGTCCCAAACTTTTTTAATGGGGACACAAGTTCTGGTGGTCTGGGGTAAGAGATTCTCTTAATTTTCAGGGATTTCCTCACTTCCTGTTTTGGCTATGGGACAGGAAGTGAAAGTAAATCTACCCAATGGGACACAGATGGCAACAAATCAACCAAGAGAGGTTATAACACAGATTGCAACAAATTAACCAAGAGGGGTTATAACCCTCGCTTACTCTATCCAAAATGAAAAAAAAAAATTTGGCTATAGTTCTACTTTAGCCACCTCTGGACCGTAAGGTTTTACCCCCTTAATGAACAGGCCATTTTTTTGCGATACGGCACTGCGTTACCTTAATGGACAACTGCGCAGTCGTGCGACACTATACCCAAACAAAATTGATGTCCTTTTTTCCCACAAATAGAGATTTATTTTGGTGGTATTTGATCACCTCTGCAATTGTTATTTTTTGCGTTATAAACAAAAATATAGCGAAAATTCTGAAAAAAAAAACAATATTTATTTCACTTTCTGCTATATAACATTCCCAATAAAAACAAATTTAAAAATCAAATTTTTTCATCATTTTAGGCCAATATGTATTCTGCTACATATTTTTGGTAAAAAAAAATCCCAATAAGTGTATATTAATTGGTTTGCACAAAAGTTATCGCGTCCACAAACTAGGGAAAGATTTATAGAATTTTTATTTATTTTTTACTAGTAATGGCGGTGATCAGCGATTTTTAGCGCGACTGCGACATTGCGGCAGACAGATTGGACACCTAACTAACATTTTCTACACTTTTGGGACGACCAGTGACATTACTACAGTAATCAGTGCTAAAAATGTGCACTGTTACTGTACTAATGACACTGGCAGGGAAGGGGTTAACACCAAGGGCGATCAAAGGGTTACATGTGTCCCTAGGGCAGGGGTATTAAATTACAATTCACCGAGGTCCAGTCAGTAAGATTTTCTTTTAGCAGAGGTCTGAATATCATGTCGGTTCCATTGCGCATTTTCACGTGCGCCAAATGGTATGTTGCTGCAGCATCATGTGGCTTGGTGCTGCGCAATATTTAAAAAAAAGGTAAAGGACTTCTTTCTGTGTTTCTTGCGGGTAGTGCAGCCCATGATGTGTGCACCTAATGCACATATCTTGACCCATTCTTACATCAGCGTCCTCAGTCCCCACTGCACATCACAGTCCCCTCCTTCTTCACATCAAGATCCCCTCTTGATGAGTGTCCTCAGCTTCCCCTTTACATCATCCCCCTCCACCTCTTGCCATCAACCCCCATTACGAGTAATGTCTTCTGCCCCTATTTACACCATTCCCCCACATTCCAGTCCTCATGTCACCCACATTCCAGTCCTCAGCTCCCCCCACATCCCAGTCCTCAGCTCCCCCCACATTCCATTCCTCAGCTCACCCCCCCGCATTCCAGTCCTCAGCTCCCCTACATTCTATTCCTCAGCCCCCCACCACATTCCAGTCATCAGTCCCCCATTCCAATCCTCAGCTCCCCAACATTCCAGTCCATAGTCCCCCCCAGTCGTCTGCACCCCCCACATTCAAGTCCTCAGCTCCCGCCACATTCCAGTCCTCAGCTCCTGCCACATTCCAGTCCTCAGCTCCCCACATTCCAATCCTAAGCTCCCCCCACATTCCAGTCCTAAGCTCCCCCCACATTCCAGTCCTCAGCTCCCCCCACATCCCAGTCATCAGTCCCCCCACATTCCAGTCCTCAGTCCCCCAACATTCCAGTCCTCAGCTCCCTCCACATTCCAGTCCTTAGTCCCCCCCACATTCTAGTCCTCTGCTCCCCCCACATTCTAGTCCTCTGCTCCCCTCACATTCCAGTCCTCTGCTCCCCCCACATTCCAGTCCTCAGCTCCCCCCACATTCCAGTCTTCAGCTCCCCCCACATTCCTGTCCTCAGCTCCCCCTACAATGCAGTCCTCAGCTCTCCCACATTTCAGTCCTCAGCTCTCCCACATTTCAGTCCTCAGCTCCCCCCACTTTGATGTCCTCAGCTCTCCCACATTTCAGTCCTCAGCTCCCCCCACTTTGATGTCCTCAGCCCCCAAGCATTCCAGTCCTCAGCTCCCCTACATTCCAGTCCTCAGCTCCCCCCTAATTCCAGTCTTCAGCTCCCCCCACATTCTAGTCCTCAGCTCCCCCCACATTCCAGTCCTTTCCCACTTTTCAGTCCTCAGCTCCCCCCACTTTGATGTCCTCAGCCCCCCAACATTCCAGTCTTAAGCTCAGTGGCGTAGCGTGGGGGGTGCAGGGGGGGCCGGCCGCACCGGGCGCAACATCTGGGGGGGCGCCAGGGTCCCCATAGATCCCCCTTTAGAGCAGGGTCACCATAGATTCTCCACTTTAGAGAAATGTCCCCATAGATTATATGGGGACCATTCTCTAAAGGGGGATCTATGGGGACCCTGCTCTAAAAGGTGATCTAAGGAGACCCTTCTCTAAAGGAGGTTCTATGGGGGACCCTGCTCTAAAGGGGGATCTATGGGGGACCCTGCTTTAAAGGGGGATCTATAAGGACCCTGCTCTAAAGGGGGATCTATAGGGACCCTGCTCTAGCTGAAGTGCTAAATTCCCGCGGGTTAGGGGGCGCAAATTACTTGCCTTGCCCCGGGTGCTGACAACCCACGCTACGCCACTGCTTAAGCTCCCCCCACATTCCAGTCTTCATCTCCCCCCACACTCCAGTCCTCCCACATTCCAGTCTTCAGCTTCCCCCCCACATTCCAGTCCTCAGCTCCCTCACATTCCAGTCCTCAGCTCCACCCAAATTCCAGTCTTAAGCTGCCCCCACATTCCAGTCTTCAGCTCCCCTCACATTCCAGTCCTTATCTACCCCCCCACATTCCAGTCCTCAGTAACCCCTACATTCCAGTCCTCAGCTCCACCCACATTCTAGTCCTCAGCTTCCCCCACTTTGATGTCCTCAGCCTCATCACTGCAATCCTCAGCATTCCCCCTCCCCCCCCACCCACATTCAGTCCCCAACCCTGTTTAACTTCTACTCCCTCACTGTTCTACTTTACACAGACAGATCGGTGAGAGACATGCTGCACTGTCTGGATGGAGGCGGTCATTGCAAGATAGTGATTAGCTGCTAGCACTGCCCTTCATCCTAGCAGCCAATCACCTGTTTCTTAACCTCGGCAGCTCCGCCCTCCATCCAGAACTGTCCTGCCTCCCGCTGTCAGCTCTGTGAGAATTACAGAGCGATGGCAGGGGAAATAAAAAGGCTTGTAAATGGCGGGACCTCGCGGTCCAAATGGTCCAACATTTAGTGATGCCTGCCCTAGGGGGTGCTTTCCAACTGTGTGGGGGATGGGCTTGCTGAATGAACACAGAGACCTTTGTTCCTAAATAGGAGGAACACAGGATCCCTGTGTTCATTACTGACAGAACAGCGGTCTGCCATGTTTACAACGGCAGACAGCCGTTCTGTGTCCACGGGGAGCAAACACAGGTGCCCGCCGGACCCGCTGATTGGCTCCCCATGTGGCCAATTGGCATGCGTGTGCACCCCTACTAGCAGTCCTGCAAAGCGATATACTGTTATGTCATTTCGCGGGACAGAGCCGACCTGCCACAGTAAAACGACCGCGGCTGGTCAGCAAGCAGTTAAGCTACCACATCTCACCATTGCTACTAAATATGAAGATAGTTTTTAATACAATCCTTTGACATTCACACATTTGAAATATGTGTATGACCAGGTCCTTTTTTATAGTACTAGATAGAATAGAGATGGATTAGAACTCCTGCCAAGTAGTTTTTTGCAAAACAAACACAAAGAAAGGGCGCACCAGCCTAGCGCATTATCCTCAGCAAGCTTTTTAATAAAATAGTTTAAAATCAGCTACTCACAAACATGCATGATAGGTCAGCATATAGATTCCAACGAACAGCATCAAAATAGAAAAGTCCGAATGTCACATGTAAACGGAAGACTGACGCGTTTCGAGGCCTTGCCTCTTCCTCAGAGCCTGGGGGCCATGACCAAGACCATGGCTTAAATAGAATGGTCAGGCCTCACATGACCCTCCAACCTGTGGGAGGGGTACCGCCCTTTTGGGCGTGGTTTCATAGCTGATCACCCAAATAGACAATAGCAATAATAATAATAACAGAGCTAAACAACATAATATAAACCAGAAGCAATAGCAAAGTCTTCTGTCGATGTGTCACTCTGCAGCTCTAGACATTGGAAGCATAGTTGTTTGCAATAATTATACAATATGGATTATAAAAGTATCCATACATGAACATAAACATTGGCATAAAAATACAGACTTTTGGCACTCAGCAGATAGACTGATCCGACAAGGCATTCCATCCACATCGCACAGGAGTCACACAGTACCCAGAGGGGAGGGGGGGATAGCCAAAGAGGTACCCAGTCACCCACACTTTACTGCACAGACCTTATTCACATGCCCAATCCATGCTTGCGTGAGAGGCAAGCCCCCATTACTCAAGGGATCAAAAATGAGGGTATAGCATGGGGGAACATACCGCTGGTGCCGTTCACCGAGGACACGCCATACCGCCATCGCTACTAAAATCTATAGCTAATCACCCATCAGTGTATTCTAGTGGTGGAGTAAGTAGTTTTTTGCAGCCTGTCTCCCCACTGGGGCGGTTCACCCTGGTGGTCATTGTTAGGCAGACAGAAAGTGATGGGAATTCCAAAATATTACATTCTTTACCAGAACAAGTGTTGAGGCAAAATCATTCAATGAGTACACCTGTTCTATAGACAACTGTTTGAAAGGGAAATTTGAATCATTTTGTAGAGCTGTTTTTTCACTTGTTTTCTGGGACAGGTTTAAAGGGACAAAAACAGCAATAAAATAAAATGACAATGGTTTTAACTTTTCCCTACTGTATCCAAAACAAAAAAAGGAGCAGCTTGGGATATATATACCCCATAGACTGACCCTTTACAGCCCATTCAGACTGGTGCGATCCGACTTCGAGGGGTGACTTCAGCGCGACTTGCAGGGACTTCACATAATGGAAGTCTATGCAAGTCGCTCACAGGTCGCCCCAAAGTAGTACAGGACCCTTTTTCTAAGTCGGAGCGACTTGTGTCGCTCCTTTCAGAACGGGTCCTGTGCTAATCAATGGTGAGCGACCGAGCGCAACTTGTCAGGCTGACGAGTCGCCTGACAAGTCGCGCTAGTCTGAATGGGGTCTTAAATGGGAATTTCTGAATGTTTGTTTTGCTGCAGTTTGCTCATTCTTTTTTGTTTGTTTGTTTGTTTGTTTTTTACTTCCCCTGAAGCAGAGACTGCAGGGGAATTAGAACATATTCTTCAGTTACTGTAAAATACACAATAAGAAGATTTGTGTGTATTACTTTTCATCATCCATTGTGTGAGTCACCCCAAGGTCATAGAAAGCCAGTTAGTTAATGCCCAGTGTATCTTTTTAAAGGCCAACTGTATTTGCCAGTCTGTTGCTGCAGAAACATTTTGGGATGCAAGTCTCTGTAGAAGCAGCCAATTAAATATGTTAATCATGCTGGATGTTCCCTTTCCTGGTGGCAGTATGGCCAAAACTGGATCCTCTGTGGAGTTCACACTTCTGTCTATACAAACACAGACAGGAAATTCAAAATACCAAATTAAGTCACACAGGGACAAAGAAAAAACATCCTTCAGCATAAAGAATGTTGATTAGAAAAATGCAGTGGTAGAAATCCAGTTGGAGTACTATTAGTTACTAGTTTTTACTGAATCTCCTATGTTCGAAATATTGTTGAGAGGAATGTATTTGTTGCCCTTGTTGGTGCTGTTTTACAGGCAATTAGAAAATAAACATGAATAATTGTATTAGCTACTATGGATAACAGAAAGGAAATAACAATTACAAGCAAAAAGTGAAAGTAGCAAGATACTGTTATACAGCAAACACTAAAGCTTAGGTAGATCATACATGGTTCAAATCTTGGCCAGTTCAGCCGAAACCAGCCGAGATTCGAACCATATGTGGGCAGGCTGAATGTACTAGGTTGATTGATCGATCAACTTGGGTGCAACCAGCATGCTGGGTTTTACCTTCAATTACCGCTAGCGGCTGCTATAGCCACTAGCAATAATCCCTCACTTCCCTCAAAATTTGCTCCATGTATTGCCGGCCTTAGGTACATTGAGAAAGTTCATCTGATTTACCGTTATTCTGAAATCCACTGTATCTGTATTTTGGAGAAGACCTCACATGGTCACTGGAAGTGTACTTCCAGAAAACTCTGCTGTGACTTCCTGTCCAGGAGTGCTGTGAATTCCTGGCTCTTGTGCTTGCTTCACCAGTCTCATTCTCTGAAAACAGCAAGAAGCTTTTACTGGATGTATTTGTGATTTCCTGGAAAAAAAAGTGTTCCTTCCTCCAGTTGTGTATTACATTCTTTATGCAGTGCTTTAAAAATGCAAATAATGGGTATAATTGATAACGCCAGCACCACGTCCCACTTGTACTTGTGACAACATTATTGTGAGTCATTTTTTATGTTTCATTGTAATCATGTACAGTATATTTTGATGTATGTCACACCTATTTATTGCTGTTTGAACTTGCAAGTTATATCTGCTATATTCTTTTTTATCAGCTATACTTTTTGAACCCCTGAAGAAGCTTAAAGCATAACTCCACTTTTGTTGAGAAAATACATTCCCCTCTGGGTGATCTCTGTAAATTACAAGGAGTTTAACAAACATTGTTGCAGATTCCTACATTTTGTTATTCTGAAGAAATCATTGTTTGTTCCTCTGTGCTGAGAGGGTCAAATGGGAGTGGTTTCACAATTATCTGGAAGCTGCTGGGTCTGCATACCTTTAGACGTGTTCCTATTGGGAGTATCTCACCAAAAATGACATTTTTGTTGCAGGAGATGCCAGAAATCTGACTTGTATCTTAGGCAGACCTCTGGGAAAATTGGTGAGCAAATCACACAAACAGGAAATTATGTTTCTGGGGTGTGGTCAGTATACATTCTGTGTACAGAACAGCTCAAGGTATCCATATTGCATTGCATTTTCAGAATATTACAACAGCTGCAGATTGAAAAGGAAAGGTCATTTTTAATAACATTCAATTACAATATGATTTATGTCACAATTGTATAAGCTATATTGTTTTTTCTTTATTTGCTATTTTCCCCCCACGAAAGTGGAGTTACCCTTTGACTGCAAAATGTGTCTGGACATTACACCTCTCCACACTGTTGTCTCTATTTATAGATCATTGAATCCACTGTGCTATATGTAGGGAAGGTGCATGGGGCTGTTGATGATATTTGCAATGATTCGTCCAATTTGTTTTATATCAAAATTACTTTGGAATAAAACTGTAATTTTATGTATGTATGTCTCTGTATGTGTGTTTTTTCCTGAAGTTTAACAGCACCGTTACAGTCCCACATACTCATATTCCTTCTTTGTTACTACAATTTGCAGTGCCTTTCTACAATCTCCAACCTGCTGTTACTCTCAGAACCTATGGGTCCTTTTGAATTTTATGCCTGTTAAATGTGTTTAACCCCTACATGCCTTTTTCTGACATTTGCTGCTTACAAGTTAAAATGAGTATTTTTTTACTCAGAACCCCCCAAACATTATATATATTTTTTAGCAGATACCCTAGAGAATAAAATGGCGATCGTTGCAATATTTTATGTTATACAGTATTTGCGCAGCGGTCTTTTAAATGCAATTTTTTTAAAGAAACACACAGAAAACAAAACAGTTGTTAGCCCATTTTTTTGTAAAATGTGAGAGATGATGTTACGCTGAGTAAATGGATACCTAACATGTCATGCTTTAAAATGTCGCACAATTGTGGAATGGGGACTACGGTACTTAAAAATCTCCATAGGCGACGGTTTAAAAAATGTAAACGGTTACCTGTTTAGAGTTACAGAGGAGGTCTAGTGCTAGAATTATTGCTCTCGCTCTAACGATCATGGCGATACTTCACATGTGTGATTTTAACATTGTTTAAATATGCGAGCACAACTTGTATATGCGTTCGCATCTGCATGAGAGCACAGAGGGACAGGGCGCTTTAATTATTTTTTTGTCTTATTTATTTATTTATTTTTTTACACTCTCCCTTTAAAACATTTTTTTTCTTTTTTGCTCATTTTTATCACTGTCACAGGGTATGTAAACATCCCTTGTGACAGTAATAGGCAGTGACAGGTCCTCTATATGGAGGGATCTGGGGTCTTAAAAGCATTAAAAACGCCAAGTTTGGCTGTTTTGAATACTGTAATTTTTTAAAATATTGTGCCTTTAAGGCTCCAGTAACCAGAAGTGATATCATAACATTGCTTCTGGGATTCTACATCGGAGACCTGATCAAAGCCGGCTTTGTTCAGGTCTTCGGCCAGCCAGTGGGCGTGCCGGCTGGTTGCTCGGGTCTCCCAGTGGGACGGGAGACTGGGCAAGCCACGGGAGAGAAGGGACGGCCCCTTCCGTTCCTTGTAATTAACAACCAAGCAGCTGCCCAGCTGCATCAGTTGTTATTACAAGAAAGCCGACCATCGTCACTAAAAAATGTTACCAGAGTGATGAATATAGCTGCAGGCATCACCCCGGTACAATCCCTTGAATCTGAGGCCGCAGATTTGCATTCCATCAGCGGGAAGGGGTTAAGGACATTCTCCCTGCAGAATTGCATTTAGGACAAATTATATACATGGTTTAACTGTAAGGAGTAAGATAGCAGTTGCTCTTGAATGATGCGCTGTCCGGGTCGGGTATATTGTATACCCCCATGCGAGCTGCTGTGATGGGAAATCTTGCGATCTCTCCTTTTCTGTTGTGTACTGAGAAACGCTCTGTCACCCCACTTTGGCTCCTGAAGAAGTGGAGTATGTCTAGGAAACGCTTTGAGCCATTTATCACCATTATTCAACATTGGTGAAAGAATGTGGTGGTTGTACAATGTAAAATATTTATAGGGATTGCATTAGTTGTAGTTAGACAGATTGTATACTCATATGATTTGTTTTGGGGTTTTTTTGTATTCATTCTTGTACTTTTTTGTAGATTGTGTTTTTACTGATATGATTTATTTGGAATGTACCTTGAAACTTTTTTATTGCTGGCAACAGGAAGTTGAATCAAATTAAGTGGCAACTCATTCTGCAAAATATCGCTCTATCCCACCAAACCTAAAGTATATCTTATTTTCAAAATCTAACAGAAAACAGTAGGCAAAATAAGTCTTCTGCTAAAATGTGGGGCACTTAAAATGTACAGTAAAAGCAGTCTGTTAACCTTCACATTTCTAGGGAGGTATTTTATCTTTAATCAGTTTTTATCAGTCGGAACAGTGAGGGGTGGTTATTGATGGTTTGCTGTTGGTTGTTGAATTTGGAAGATGGATACTATAGTTTTCTGGAAAGATTGTGGCTTGCGGCTTGTTTTCCAGCTGCTTCTCTTGCATCTTCTCTGGTTTTAGTTGCATTTGAAAGCCTCATTAGAGATTATCACCATTAACATCTAAAACACACTTTTACAAAGTCACTTTTTCTTGTAAAGGAAAGCTTTAATAAACATACAAAGGACGTGCAAAGAGATTACAAAAATTGTTAGGAAGGTTCTACTTTTAGGGTTTACTGACATTTTAAGTGTAAATGAGCCTTAAATGTTAATATGAATAATATCAATGCAACATATTTTTATCTTTTTTGTATTTGGGAATGCTAATCTCTCTTTTATTTGTGTGTGTGTGTTTTTTTTTTTTTTTTGTTCATTTTGCATGGTAGTAAAGAAATGTAACTGATAGGACTTAAATCTCTGGCTAATAACTTCCTTTCATTGAAAATAACCTTATGGATGCAAGTGTTTCTAAAAAGGGACCCATGTTTCTCATTGATATTGGCTTGTTTTACTTGTTTTACTTGTTAATTTATTGCAGGAAAGAAACATGGTTGGAAAGAAAGCACATTAATGTTCTGTTGTTTTCAGGGCTAAAGATGCATCATTCAAGGTATGCGAAGGCCCTCAGGAAATGATTGCACCACTGGAACAGTGCACAAACTGGCTGCAAGCCTACTTCTGCAAGCCCTGGCTGACAGAGCAGCTCCCCATCCCTCCGTTCCACCATCCTGTCTTCCAAAAAGGTATATGTAACTCTACATGCTGATCTTTGATGCTGTTGTCATTGTTTTGTATTGATTAAGTAATTCTTGTCTAATATTCCATCCTGGCAGCACCAGCCTGGTCGGCCTTAAAAATCTTCTGCAAACCAGTTCTCAGTGTGATGTAGTTACAAGGGGTTTCAGTAATCTCCATCTCCTCCAATGACTTGTATTGGTTTTGGCATGAGTTGTAATAATTCTTGGCTTGAAGTGCTGAAACAAAGCGGTTCAACTTTTGACTTTAGATGGCGAAAAAAATAAAGTTTGAAAATGGGCAGCTCTGATTGAAGGAATAAGTCACTATTATATTCTGCATTCGTTTTTTTTCTCTTGCTTTCTCTTTGGATAAAGCAGGAAAGGGTGGGAACCTCTTTCAGGATTTTATTGCGGTCTCTGTCCTTATTGGTTTTCTTTGGTTTGTTGTCACGGCAATGAGAAATCATAAAATTTGAGACACAAACACATTTTTAGTAGAGTGAGGAAGGATTAGACCTTCTGACAGTTTTTATTGCTGTGACTTTATTCTGTGACTTCCTGTCACATTGAAAACTTCACCCCCCATTTCTTCTATGGTGTCACAGGGCAAGGAAATGAGGGAACTTTTTATTGATGGGATCGCAAAAAAAAGTAGGTACAAGGGGTAAATGGTATGGATTCGAGGGGTGACCCCACATCGTTTTTTTTTTTTTCCAAGTTTTATTGATTTTAACAGAATAAAAAAACAGTACAAGTGTTCTCTGAAAGCATATAACATACTGCATGACATGTAAAGTAACAAGCTCTACATGTTAATAAACTTTTGATGAACCAAGAGTCTCTGCAACTGTCGTCTCTTCTGCAGTATGCAGAAACCCATATGTAAACAAGCAACAAAACATGTAGGAACACTTCATGCATAGGCAGGGCAACTCGTTGATTTAAACATGCCAGAGAACTAAAATGAGGGGGGGAGGGGAAAAGAGAGGGAAAAAGAAGAAAGAATAAGAGATAGAGAAAGAAATTAGCTGCCTGTTACCCGGGTGCAATAAGTACTACCTTAAAGGGATAAAGCATGCTATTGTTCTGTTTCATGATATATAGATTGGGTACCACAAGACAAGGAAGGAGACATACTCAATCATTGGGTATCTCTTGCGCATAGTACCTCCATCCCGTCCATATATCTCTACATTTTTCTTGTTGGTCCCTAACAATATGTATCCAGCGTTCAGCCTCCATAATGACATTCACTTCCCTTTTCCAATAAGATATAGTAGGGCAGGCAGACTGTTTCCAGAATCTGGGAATCGGAATCTTTGCAGCATTTAATAGATGAGGTATTACACTTCTGTTATAAGCCTTCAAAGAAGATGGTATCCCATGAAAGAGGAGATGGAAAAATGAATTTGTGATCGGTCTAAGTGATAATTTTTTTATCCAAGGGATAATGGCTTCCCAGAATACTCTAATCTTAGGGCAGGACCACCAGATGTGTAGGAATGCGCCTCGTTGATCACAACCCCTCCAACATCTGTTGCTAGTGGAAGGAATACATCTGGGCCAAGCAGGAGGGGGCCTTACACCATCATCTGAGGAATTTAAAGGAGGATTCCTGGGTGTGGGAACTAATGGAGGTGGTATGAGTTACTTTAATGATCTGTTGGATCTGGAGGGGTGGTAAATTCCAGTCCAAGCTCCTTCTCCCCTTAATATAATAAGGAACCAATGTAGAGCATTCCCTTAATACCAATTTATACATTTGCAATAACAAATGTCTGGAGTTTGTGAGATGTCCACACATAGACTGAAATGTTGTTAGACTCGTCACAGGGCGCGGTTTATGGTCCAATTTATAAATAAAATCAGTAAATTGGCAATACATCCAGGCCATAAAAGGAAAGATACTGTAAGAAGATTTGCAAAGCCTGAAGGGAAAATAGAGTTCCTTGGGGGGCCAATTTTGCTCATGTTGTAGCACCATCTGCTCCCCACGATTTAAAAAAGCCAGGTTCAACACCTGGTAAGAACCATGGAAATCCCCCTAATGGGGCTAGTGGGGATTTTAGAGGAGCATAATGATTAGTCCTATTCAGCCTGTCCCAGATAGTCAAAGTTAATCTAGTCAGTAAGGAGGTTCAGTCTGAAAGCCCCCTTAATGTGGATGGAATCTACGGGGCCCCTGCCAGGTTCCTGCCTGCCACTGTTTTTTTCGAATGGGACCCAAAATTTAGACGACGTATCGTAGCGCCAGTTTAATATACGGAATAGGGCCATAGCCCTATGGTAAAGGGCAACATCAAGAAGACCCACTCTACCCTAAAAATTTTGTCCGGCAGAGGATTTCGTATGATAGCCTAAGATGTTTGTTGTTTCAAATAAAGGCCAAAAAGGCTCTATGTAATCATGCTCCTATGTATTAGGAGAAATTACACCAAAGATTCTGTTTACCTAGTTCAGGCACAAGTTTTAAAAGATAGATTTGTGGAGAAAGGATCAATGAGTGGGCAGGAGGCCCCTGAAATAAGTAACAATTTACATGGATTTCAAAGACCCTTGTGCAAAAAAAAGGAGTAAACCAGAGCAAAACCCAGTAACTAAAGTTGAGAAAAAAAATAAACAGTATACAACAGGGTCCATCTAAAGTATGGACCAACTAGTGAGAGGGCAATCACGGGGGCAGGAATAATGCTTCCCCCCGAGAATGGTCCCTCTGCTGTAAAATCGCAGAAAAAAAGTCCCCTAACAAGGAACTATTGTAACGTGGGGGAAGTGACTAAGTACATGGATGACATATGCTCGTAGCCACCCCTGGGCAATATTATATGTGCTAAATCAGATATAGGAGTGATAGAATTAGCAGCAAGCAGAATCAATGGAAACAACCAGTCAGGTCATCGCTGGATAAAAAACAAAATTGGAGCCTGGTAGTCTCAATGAGATGAAACAAGGCCCTTGCTTATAAGGGTCAATAGGTCTTGTCCAGAGTCACCCACGTCTCCAGGAGAGACGGGCGGAATCGCCGGCCGGTGGTTTTTAAATTTACAAGCGCTTATACTCTGCATATATGTAAGTGCATGTCTTTATGTGTGTATTTAATAAATTGTTGATGGTTTTACGCAATGGAGTCTCCATTGTTCTATTGCATGATGGCTGGCTAATTATATTGTGGACCGTGATATTGGATGAGGTAATTTGGTGACACTTACGGCCGTTATACCCGAGTGTGGTCACCCTCCCAGGCATATCTTGGCTATTATTACTGGCTCCCTGCTGTGATTTACAGGCTTGATACCATCTCGTCTCTCGTAAGCAGGATTAATGTCGGTGGAGGATTAACACCTGTGGTGGACTGCACATCAATTTTACTTTCTCACCGTGTGTTTCACTCTGGACGGGTTTTGTAGATCTGCACCAGAGACTTTATTTACTTATACATATTTGCACCAGAGACTTTATTTAATTTATTTCACATTATTCATTTTTTTTATATGGTTTATGATATTTTTGTGACTTTATATTAATCACATTTCTTGATATACTTAGCGTAGCTTGCTTTATTTTATTTATACATTTTTGTGCTATCACACTTGAAGCTGAAGCTTTTATTTATATTCACTAGCGCGGTTATAATTTTTGTTGTTAGGTCTTGTCCACCAGTGTACGGATCAAGAAATTCACAAACCGAACAGGATCCCGCAGAAGTCAGTCAGGTTGTAGGTGGCGGGTTGGCATCTTGGGTTTGGCGACCAGTAGGATTTCGCCTTCAAGCTCTAGAAGTGGCTAGTCACCATCACTCTGGAGAGGGATGTTGCTGTGTAGTCTCCAATCTGGGAAATCCGTTGGAGGAAGATCCAAGATATCAAGAAATGATAGCAGGTCTTTGGTATGCAGTGTTGCGGTTTTCTCATTCCTTGTAGCCATCAGACGAAAAGGAAATCCCTAGAGATAGGGTACCTTCACTGCCCATAGCGTATCAAGTACAGGATGGACAGCTCACCGTTGCATTAGGGTTCTGCGAGAGAGGTCGGGGAATAAAGCTAATGTAGCCCCATCAAAATCAATGGATGCATGTGTGTGAGCCGACTTCACAATCGCTTCTTTCACAGAGTACCTATGCAATTTACAAATCACATCTCGCGGCTTTTCTGCATCCTGACAGGTTGAAGGACTCTGTGAACCCTATCGATTTCAATATCAGGTGGAGCAGCATCACCAAGGATCTGGCAAAAAAAGGCCCTGCACCGTATGCAGCAAATCAGGTGCATGAGTCGCCTCTGGTAACCCATGGATACAGATATTTTGCCTCCGGTCATCAAGTTTGTCAAGGAGAGAGTTAGGAAACCTCCTTATGGCGTGTGGCAGTTTCCTGTAGAGTCGCAATGGTGTGCAAAGTCCCATCCTGACTATTCTCTACAGCTTCCACCCTGTGTCCCAAAGCTGTTGTTTCTTCTTTAATATCTTAAATGGCCTGTTTACAAGAGAGCTCCGCAGCTGCAATTAGCTGTTGAATGTCAGTTTTAGTAGGCAGAGCTATAATATGCTCTCTTAAGTCCCAAGCTACCTCTGCTACATCAGGTTCAGATGGTGGAGAAAATCTCCCCCCTCAAAGTGCAGATAGTGTAGGGCTCGGTACCTGTGGTGAGGCTGAGAGATCTAGGGAGCCACTGCTGTGTGCTGGTGAGCTGCGCTGTGAAGCCTCGTGTCCAGCCGCCATCTTGGTGACATTCCTGGAGCTGACTGAGTGTGGTGTGAAGAAGGAATGCAGCCCGCTCGCCTGTGCACCGCTGCCGCCTGGTGGCTGGGATGATGTGTGCCAATTAGGAGGCATAGTTCCAGTAAGTTTGGAGACCGGGGAGTCGCTGATAACTTGTAGTTTGCCTAAGGGTATGCGGGAGCTCAGTGTCTGACGTCTCTACGCCATGACAGTCAGGCCACGCCCCCCACATAATTGTTTTTTTTAATACATTTTGCATTGCTAACATTGCCTCTGATAACAAGTTGCATGTCACAAGTCGGATCAGTTAAGATGTTGATCCGACTTGGATGCAACTTCCATTTAATTCTATGGGCTGAAATCAGACAGAAGTCTGACCAAAGTAGTACAGCTCTCTTAGAGAAACACAGATTTTTTCATGCGATTTTCGCTCTCAAACTCGGAGTGATTGTCGCACCGGTGTGACCTAGGCTTAAAACCTAGAAGCTGGTTGGTTACTATGCATAGCTGCACCATATTCTTTGTGTACCAGTTTTAGTAAATCTTCTAAAGTATTCAGTAAATTAAGTGTAGCTAAAGATCTATATAGATGAATCAGGACCTCCTTCCTCCTGCTGTTGACCTCTCTAGTGATGCATCCTCAAATTCTTTTAGCTTTTTCCACTGCTTGGCCACACTGTTTGCTCATTTTGCAATTCCTCCCAAATCTTTTTCCTCTTTAGTGCTGACCAATACTGTACTCCCAATATTGTATTCTATCAAGGGATTTGATAGTATTTATTTTTTTTGTTCAACCCAGCAGGCTGAGCGAAAAGAAAACGGACAGCTTGTGTTGGCGCTGCTGTACTAACAATCTGATGTTAGTAGAGCGATCTCCCCTGTTGTTCTATTGTGTTGTGACGGGGGGACGTTAGACCAGTGGCAGTACACACAGGCCTGACATTCAGCCCATGTGTACATGGCTTTATGTGCATTGCAATTTTCTGTTGATGTGTGAGAGATGGCATTGTAATCAGTAAATGTTTTCTGTCACTTATCTACAGTATCATATTAAAGATAAAAGTGAGTGGTCTGTCGTAGGGGTCCTTGGGTTTTTCTGCTATCACTTAATATAATGTAACTTGATGTAAAATGTTTTGCGTGCTGTGACAAAACAAGGCGCAACAAACACTTATCTAAGCTTTTATTTGGAAGGCCCTTCATAGGCTGATACACCTAAAAATGGAAATGTCAGTCCTGACGTAAAAGATAAGTCCACCCTAACACTAAGATCTCTAATCTACAGACATCCACAATCTAAGACTAACCTATCTAACCCTGTAAAGAAGAAATCCATATACATACGTCTTTTGAAGCCAATCCGATCCGGTCCCACGCTGAGCTGTCAGCAGAGGCTTCGCTGTGGAGGCGGATGCAGAGGAGGCAACAGAAGACCCATAGTAAGTCTATGGGTGACGTCACTTGCCATTCACTTCACAGCCGTTGTCGGCTGTGTCTTCTGCAGAGCTTCGGCCGCTGGAGACCAGACCAGATCATCTTAACAAAATGTATAGATAGGTTAGTCTTAGATCGTAGATGTCTGTAGAAGTAGAGTTTTTAGTGTTGGGGGGGACTTCCCCTTTACACCACTTTGCCATCTTCTTATTTCTCAAAATCTAAACAACACTAATTTAGTAAGTTTAGCTATAATCATACAAAAAAACAAAAAAAATTAAAATAAAAAACATCTAAAAATCAAATAAGAAGAATTATTTGAACATTGAGATTGTAATTTGTGGGATCAGCATTACAACCTGCCTGCAAACTCCAGCTGATACAGTTATTGTTTTACACAACCTCAAGCAATATACATTAAATCCACTGTAAGCACACACTTTTATATCTGTACAAGTTTACCTAAAACATTGGGTTTATCACCTCCATTTTCATAGTTTTACCTTTTTTTTCCTGTTATATTAATTGTGCAAGGTGTCTACATATTATTTTGTAGTAATACTATATAAAATACATAGATAATTACTGCAGTGTTTCCCTACACGTTCTCTTCTTTTATAGTAGCATTTTTTTTTATGCATGTTGGACCTGTGATGTCATTTAACCTATGATGTCATCAACTTCAAGATTAGCTGATAAGGCAACTATTGGTTATTTTTAGTGATTTCAGAGTGTCTACCCTGGCTCTGTATAGTCAATATGTATGCAGTGAATGGAGTGTGAACTGAGTAAATGAGTTAAACCCGTCTTTTCTTTGTTCTGAATATAACATATAAGGCTCACTAATGGACAATTAGACAGCTTAGTAAACACAGTTGGTGAGAGTCGCATTACATTAGGCAGTTGATCAGGTGGCTACTGTTTACTTACATTATTGAAAATGTAGTTTAGGAGTTGAAGTATGATGAAGGTTAAACCATACACATAAATGTAGCGTATTTTAATTATAATACGTAAAGGGGTTGTAAAGTCAGAAGGTTTTTTTTTTTTAATGCATTCTATGCATTAAGATAAAAAGCCTTTTGTGTGAAGCAGCCCCCCTAACACTTACCCGAGGTCCCTCTCTGTCCAGCGATGTCCACGGGTGTCTCAGCTGTAGGAGACTCTCCGTCCTGATTGGCTGAGACACAACAGTGGTGTCATTGGCCTTCACTGCTGTCAATCAAAATCAAGGGAGAGAGGGGGGTGAGGCAGGGGCTCCGTGTCTGAATGGACACAGGGAGCTTTGACTCGGCTTGGTTGCCCCCCTAGCAAGTTGCTTGCATTGGGGGCACTCAACAGGAGGGAGGGGCCAGGATGACAGAAGGGGGACCCTAGAAGAGGAGGATCTGGGCTGCTCTGTGAAAATTCACTGCAACAGAGGAAGTAAGTATAACAGGTTTGTTATTTTTTATAGGAAAAAAAACAAGACTTTACGATCACTTTAAAGCATGTCGTGTGATTTTTAGCTTTCTCGTCAGATGCCTCTTGTAAGTGATGTCATTCCAAAATAGAATGAGTTTTGTGAGCTCAATTATTGACACTTGTTTTCTTATCTGCTACTTGTTATAGGTCCTCTGATTTCAGCAGCCTCCGTTTCCACTGTAGGCACCAACGTTTTTCTGTTCCCTGAAAGTGTGTTTGCATAGGAATGGAGGGTGGGAGGGTTACAGCTTATACACAGAGAGGAATTGCATTAGAAAATTGTTTAAGTTTCAAGATGGTGCACAAGAGAGATGGTCGTATGTGTACCTTCCGACCACAAAGTTTTTTCCACCCTAGCTAACAATGGGGGGCCTTTTAGTTGGTTTCTGGATAGGAAAAGAGATGGCTTGTGGAAATGCAGGGGTGTGAATTCAGCTCCAACTCAGTGCTAAAGTGGAGACATGTGTATACATTGTATACAGCATGTGCTATTTACCCTTTTTGGCAGAATGTGACCGATTCACTCTCAAATCACCATTACTGGCAAGATGCAGATTCCCAGTAATATGGAGACTTTCATTTGTATGCAGTATGAGGACCAGCTACAAGTTGTAGCTCACCGAGGATATAGCTATTTGCCTAAATCTTCTTTTAAGAGCTTTGCTTGCCCACCTAAATAATACATAATAATAAAGTTCCAGAAAATACTCACAGGGATGTTCCAGAAATTCTCTAGAACAAAATTAACCATACTCCAGTCCACTGACTTGTACTTTCAGCACTCCTTCTCTGGCCCTAACCTCAGGCCCTTGTCTGTCCCCTTCTGGCAGCCTTTTCACAAACTCAGTGCAAGTACCTAGCAGCTCCCTGCTGCCCTGGTTCCCACCTGTCTCCTAGGTGGGGCCCCCTGACTCCTAGGCAGAGACCTCCTCTGTCTGCCAGGATGGAGCCCTGAACACTAGTCATGTCTTTAAATTTAAAAAAATGCATACATGCCCAATAAGTGTGCTTGTTGTTAAAAAAGAAAAACTCAGGATTGGAGACATCCCTCGCAGTTTCCTCTGAAGAAGAGTAGCAATCTGGAGCCCTTCAACCTGCCTGGATGAAAATCCTAGGTGATACAAAAGCCTTTCCACAACGTGGCAGGACACAACACTGTCACAGCAGATGCTAGATAACACAAACATACTGAAAAAGGAAAAAAAAATATTTTACATGTGGTTCTGATGATGTAAACATCCTACAAAAGTTAAAATATGACCTAGGATTGTTAAACTGGTATGAACAAACAAGCAGACAAGGGTGCAAGCATCTAAGTATAGATGCAATTGGTATACAGCTAAGAAAGGGACTAAATTGCAGGATGGAATCCAATGAGAGTGGAGGCCTCTGGGGAGCCATGTGATGTTGCAGAGATCATCAGAAATGCGGCTGGAGTGATGCAGAGCTGCGCCAGGAAGCTTCCGGTGTGTAGTCGTCATTCTCCACCTTGGAATGCAAGCAGGCTAACCGCATTGGTGGTTAGCAGGAGGGTCCCACTGGTTGTGGAATGAAAGCATTGTTAGCGCTAGTGGTCACTGGAAAGAATGCCCCTACATGAGTCAACAGTGGAAAGAATGACCCCCCCCCCCCCCATACATTGCTCATCACATGGTTGTCAGTGGGAAAAGTGCTCCTTTACACTGATTATCACTAGAAACAATTCACTGATACATTCTCAGTAAGGAAAATTACCCATTACACTGTTAGTCAGTAGAGATGGACTCGGTGTGTTCGGGATCCCACCTTCGTGATCCCGCCAGGAAGTCGACACTGCACACGGCTAATCACAGGCAGTGAGACATTTCCTAATCTGTGCAGCTGCGGACCAGTAAATGTCTCACTGTCTATGATTAGCCATATGGATCCCAAACACACCCGAAACCATCCCTTTTAGTCAGTGGGAACAATGCCCCCTAACACTAGTGGTTAGTAGGAAAAATGTCTTCCTATATGGATCGGGTTGTATTGCCTAACTACCAGAGGCTTAATTTTTCTTAAGCCATTGGCTCTGCTGAGTGATCCCGATACTAGAACTATGCAGGAACCGCAAGGCAGGAGATCAGTCTGTCATTGCTCACTGCTCAAGGAACCCCTATGGCAGTGATGGTGAACCTTGGCACCCCAGATGTTTTGGAGCTACATTTCCCATTATGCTCAACTACACTGCAGAGTGCACGAGCATCATGGGAAATGTAGTTTCAAAACATCTGGGGTGCCAAGGTTCGCGATCACTGCCCTAGGGAATGTTGGAAAAACACTCAGGTTCCACAACACCTTGTTTGAGAAAGACTGGAATGAAGACTGCTTTAAATACAGCAGGAATCAACATTTCAGAGTAAAGAGAATCATACCGTTAGACTTTAGAAACATTTTGCCTGCTTCTGTTGCCTGGTGCAGCTAAACATCTTCAAACCTGTTACACGGTTAACATGGAAAGTGTTTACTGGTAGGCCCTTAATACTCCAATCTATTTTTTATATTATGCTGTACCATATTATGGGTTCAAGTAGTGAGGCCTTGCAGAATATATGTACATGTTCCCCAACAGAGCTTTCTTACACAGTTTAGCATGTGGTTTCATTTGTGTTTAGATATCTCTGCTATAGAATTTGTGTTTAGATATCTCTGCTCTGTTACAGCAGATGCTCTCATTTACAATTTTGTATCCTCTGTAAGCTTAGTACAAACTAGAGTTGCTTCATCATCATTTCTTAGTGTGTATATAGAAAGTGTTGGAAATAAGAAATTATTGGCATACTCCATGTCAGGATAAAATATCCACATGCTCAATGTCTTAAGTTTTGCAGTCAAATCCATCTTTAAAAAAGAGAACATGACACCATAGACAAATTGCCTTGTCATTTTTACACTTACTGCGATTACCTTGCTGTGGTCAGCACTTTGCCCTTTGTTTGCATCCCTTAGCTGGAATAATGATTTCTGAAGTATATATGATAAGCTATTTATCTGCATCCACACAGCATAACCCGAGTGCTGATATCTCTGTTAATGGTCTCCACTGTGCACGGATGAATCTCAGTAAATACATTTACATAGGCATCCTGATGAAGGCAGTTGTGATGTGTATAAACATCAAATACTTAAAGTATAATTATACCTATTTATGAACATTCCCTATTTAATTAAAGAATATTCCTCTATATGTGTGTGTACATATATATATATATATATATATATATATATATATATATATATATATATATATATATATACAGTATCTCACAAAAGTGAGTAAGTACACCCCTCACATTTTTGTAAATATTTTATTATATCTTTTCATGTGACAAAACTGAAGAAATTACACTTTGCTAAAATGTAAAGTAGTGAGTATACAGCTTGTATAACAGTGTAAATTTGCTGTCCTCTTAAAATAGCTCAACACACAGCCAATAATGTCTAAACCACTGGCAACAAAAGCAAATAAACCCCTAAGTGAAATGTCCAAATTTGGCCCAAAGTGTCAATATTTTGTGTAGCCAGCAATATTTTCCAGCACTGTCTTAACCCTCTTAGGCATGGAGTTCACCAGAGCTTCACATGTTGCCACTGGAGTCCTCTTCCACTCCTCCATGATGACATCACAGAGCTGGTGGTTGTTAGAGACCTTCCGCTCCTCCACCTTCCATTTTAGGATGCCCCACAGATGCTCAATAGGGGGTAGGTCTGGAGACATGCTTGGCCAGTCCATTACTTTTGCCCTCAGCTTCATTAGCAAGGCAGTGGTCATCTTGGAGGTGTGTTATCATGTTTGAATACTGCCCTGCGGCCCAGTCTCTGAAGGGAGGGGATCATGCTCTGCTTCAGGATGTTCATGACAGGACAGTACATGTTGGCATTCATGGTTCCCTCAATGAACTGTAGCTCCCCAGTGCCAGCAGCACTTATGCAGCCCTATACCATGACACTCCCACCACCATGCTTGACTGTAGGCAAGACATACTTGTCTTTGCACTCCTCACCTGGTTGCCACCACACATGCTTGACACCATCTGAACCAAATAAGTTTATCTTGGTCTCATTAGACCACAGGACATGGTTCCAATAATCCATGTAATTAGTCTGCTTGTCTTTAGCAAACTGTTTGCAGGGTTTCTTGTGCATCATCTTTTAAAGAGGCTTCCTTCTGGGATGACAGCCATGCAGACCAATTTGATGCAGTATGCGGCGTATGGTCTGAGTACTCACAGGCTGACCCCCTACCCCTTCTACCTCTGCAGCAATTCTGGCAGCATTCATACGTCTATTTCCCAAATACACCTCTGGATATGACGCTGAGCATGTGCACTCAACTTCCTTGGTTGACCATGGCAAGGCCTGTTCTGAGTGGAACCTGTCCTGTATGGTCTTGGCCACCGTGCTACAGCTCAGTTTTAGAGTCTTGACAATTTTCTTATAGCATAGGCCATCTTTATGTAGTTATATATATTTTTATTACATTTCTTTACATACATGGCAAATAAAAATATGACATTACAAAAGAAAAACATCAAATTGCCCAAAACCATAACATTTTCACCAGCATATATGTTACCCTTCAACTATTTTTCTTATCATTTCCCCTTTCTCCTTCATTTCAGTTCTTGGATGTCTTGCATTCCATGAAATAGAGAAAAATTCAAAGGTGTGATATATTGTGTACTTTGAATGATAGACTGTGAACATGCCTGTGTCATTGCTTTGCACTGCTAGTGTCTTGCATTTTAAGAGAACCTGTCAGAATAGAGGTATGGAATCTGACATTGCTGACTTGTCTATAAAGGTATACGCTACAAGGCTGTCAGTCTTATCTTTGCTTACCTGCTTAGGGAGTCACTGTCCTGAAATGAGTATACAGGTTTGGAGTTCCACTGACTGCATTCTGTACCACTTTACTCACTAGGTTGTGTAGAAGCGATAAAGGTGACAGTTCATGAACTTGCACTTTTAAAAAAAAAACAGCATTGACATTTTCCATTTTTTCTTGTTCTTTTACATTATTCAGCCTGAGCTATCTCGCCAGGAAGCTGTGGGTGGGGTAATGCTCTTCCACCTATATTTGGCTGGCTGATTTGACAGCTTTATTATGCCCAGTCTCTATAAAGTCACAGTTTGCACGTTCCACAGATCTACAGTGACTGCACATTTTATTTAATGTTAAAGTAATTGTAAGGTCACTTCCCACTGCTGTCTCCGCTCTTATGGGCTTTTCTGTCAGCTAAATCCTGTGACAAGGGAGCTTTCCCAAGGCATGCTGTCTTTGTCTATGGATGCAGGCAGCACAGCTTAGGATTGCCGGTGTACCATAATAGAAAGCGGCTTCCTATAGCAGCACACTGAGAAGAGGAGGAGCAGTCTCCTGCCAGCTCCTCTTCTCAGTGTGTCACCATTGGAAGCTGCTTCCTATCATGGTACACCGGCAATCCCGAGCTGCACTGCCTGCATCCATAGACAAAGACAGCGCACATTGGGCCTGCTTCCTTGTCACAGGATTTGGCTGACAGCAAAGCCCGTAAGAGCAGAGACAGCGCTGAATTGAGTAGGAGGGTTGAGGGGGCGATACTTCTACCTAAACATTTTTTGACCTTAATGCAGTTAATGTTTAGGCTTTAGAACCAATTTACTGTTTCCTCTTAATACTTCACATCAGTATGGTACCCAACAGAAGAGAAGAGGAACATTTTCTCCCAATGTGCCCTGTTTGCTGTGCATCGTGTGACATAAGGGTAGGCTGATGAGAAACTTACCTAGAATTTCCTGGGTGACACCCTGGTGCAGTGATCCTAATGAAAGAAACAGGTAGCTCTGAAGAGCTTGGTTGTAAACTGCTGAACAACTTGAGCCTGTCATACCTAATGTTCCCTCTGCCTAATCCTATTTCTCTGCCACAGTGGGAGTTAAACAGTAGAAAACAAAAAGAGTATTTGCATATTGTATTTACTTTATTAAATAGAAGACCTAGGACTTCATGGCTGACCATGCATGCTAGATGAAACGTGCTGCTGTAGCAGCTGGCTGTCCTTCAGTTTCTAATTTTATCTTGTAAAAATGCTATAAAAAAATTTAGTCATAGGGCCCAGCATGTAAAGAGCAGCGATATGCAGTACCAAGTAGCAACTCTTTTGATTAAGTCCATTCTCATATTTGTGCTGTGTTGCAGTACATTAACAAATGGTCATTGCATTAAAACAAATCTTATATGTGGGCTGACAGCAAGGAGTTCAAAGGGAACTCCCTATTTTTTCATATTTTGTGAGAATCATATATTGAAAGAATACCCCGGGAGAAGTAAAACTCTGGCAGGGGTGGGTTGGATATTTGATGGAACATAGGAAGGTAGATCTCACTGTTGGGAGTAAGCTAAGGTCTAGTAAATGAAAGTATTAATGTCCTGTAATGTATTATACAACCGCACCCCAAAGCCAAATGAGGAACCCTCTGGACAAAATTAGAATGATCAATGGGAAAATAAATGCAATGCTCATTTCATCATAGCGCTGTAATTCTGCACATGTAGCAGAGCTCAAATAAGGTTTATCAAAAACCAATATAATCAGCAAAAACCATCACTGATAAATGAAGAAGAGCATCAAAAGTTGCATAATTGGCAAAAAAACATCACCGGTGCCCACATAAGCAGCCTAATCATTAGCAACATCAAATTATTAGAAACATCAACAATGTACAATAAAACAGATAATAATTAGTTATTGCCATGACTACAGTGTAAAATTAACTTACTGGCTTGTCTGCAGATATTCAGGAAATGTCTTATGGGTTATTGTGCCTATTTTCACCAAAATAATATTTAGCTACTGCTTTTTATGCCTTTCCTTTATTATGTCATAATCCTTTTAAAAGGCCGGTAAACATAAAATTAAAGTTACTTAATGTGGGTTAGCAGTTACATTAAGAATTTATAGCAGCTCTGACGCAAACAAAAATCCCCCAAAACAGGCTCTGATAATGTTGCCTACAAACTCAGTCTCTACAGAGCAATAACATTACATATCAAAATCAGGTAAGGCTGTCTTGCCGTAATCCTGCTTGTTTGGTGAAAGCAAGGAACCTCTCTGGCTATATACAGCACCTGTGAAGGACCTACTGTAAAAAGCTATGGCAGTTATCAGTGCAAGTTCATGTCCACACCCATGGCCTTTCGTGAATATTGGCTGAGCATATGATGCATAAACAAGGAATACTATCAGTGAAAATTCCAGTTGAAAATAGATTTGCCCCACCCTTTTCTACTTCCCAGGCTTTTTTATTGCCGCTAATACCACTTTCATCATTTTAAGCGTATCTGAAACAAAAAATAAATACAACCTCAATTTCAAAAAAGTTGAGTTGCTGTATAAAATATTCATAAAAACAGAATGCAACGATTTACAAATCTAATAAACCCAGATTTTATTCACAATAGAAAATAGAAAACATGCAAAATGTTTAAACTAAGAAAATGTACAATTTTAAGAAAAAGAAAAAAAAAGGGTGATTTTGAAATCAATGCCAGCAACACATCTTAGTAAAGTTGGCTGGAGAGAGCGCAATATTGGCTGGAGAGAGTGCAATAATCTGGCAACCAGGAAGTGCAAAGGCATGGCTTTAATAGGATGTTAATGGGAGTAGGAAAGAAAAAGCCTTGAAAACGATGTCTGGATGGGAGCATATGCTGCTCTTAAACCTGGATATACAGTACCTTTCAGCATTGATGGTGCCTTTCCAGATGCGCCCATTTCATATGCACTTATGCACCCGCATTCCATTAGAAATGCAGGCTTTTGAACTGAGCGCTGATAACATGCTGGAAGATCCATCTCCTCTTTAGTCCGGACAACGTGGCGCTCATGGTGACCAAAAAAGAATGTCAGATTTCTATTTGTCTGACCACAGAACTGTTTTTCACTTTGCAACAGACTATTTTAAACAAGCTTTGGCCTAGAGAAGATGGCAGCGTTTCTGGATCATGTTCAGATATGGTTTCTTCTTTACATGATAGAGCTTTACCTTGCATTTTTGGATGGCACCGTGAACTGTGCTCAAAGCAGTGATTTTTGAAAGTATTCCTGAGCCCATGCACTGATGTCCATCACAGAATCATGGCTGTTTTTAATGCAGTGCTGTCTGAGGGCCAGAAGATGACAGGCATCCAATATTGCTTTTCGGCCTTGTTAATATTATGTATTGAAGATGATGATATATTTAAAGTCTTTGCAATTTTACATTGAGGAACATTATTCTGCATTTTTTCAGTAATTTGTAGACACAAATTTTTACAGAATGGTGAACCTGTCTGTCTTTACTTATGAGACACTCTGACTCAAAGATGCTCTTTTTATCGGTGATCCGCGCAACCGATGAGAGATAGCCACACATGTTGCCCGACGAGCGTGTTTTCAACTTATGTTTGTAAGTAGACATGATTTTTTTCATATCTTTAAATAAATCTGTTGGATAATACACTAGACCAGTGCGCCCTCTTTTCTTTTTCTATTCTCACATGCTCTTTTTACACTTTGTTGCCAGTTAATCAAATTATTTGCAAATTGTTCTTCCAGCTCTTACTTGCTAGTTCCATTTACTTTGCCAACTTTTTGTTTCCCTGTCCCAACTATTTTGAGACCTGACATCAATTTCAAAATTACCTAATTTTTTTCTTAAAATAGTACATTGTCTCTGTTTAAACATTTGATATGTTTTCAATTTTCTATTTAGGGTTTATGAGATTTGCAAATCTTTGCATGTAGTTTTATCACAGCTTTCCAACTTTCTAAGGACACTGTAAATTGCAGCTTACCAATCCTTAGATGTGTTGGCTGCTTTAGCTTTCTCTTTTATGCTTTTTCCTTTATTTTCACCAAGTGCTCCTGCCAGTAACACACTTCCTATCTATGGGTGTCTCTTCTATCTATGGAAGAGCAACAAACACATCTCTGGACAGCAACATTGTTTGGATAGGGTACTGTTAGATGGACTACTAGATTTAGATGGATTTTACATAAGTGACTAATAAAATGAAGCCTAACTCCAGCTAACACTTTTTAAGCAGTTACAGAAAATAACAGATAAAGGTTTTAAATAAATTAATAAAAGCTAATCATTGTAAGCACGCTTACATCCACTTTTGCTGGGCAGTTTGGTCTAGTAAAGGCAGTTGAAAAATAACAGAGTTACTTCTGCATCATCAGGCAAAAATAAAGGAAAAAAGCCTAAAAGAAAGGAAACTAATGCAAACATCACATTTAAAGATTGGTGAGCTGCAATATATTGAATTTTTTGCTTTTGAGTTTAGGTGTGCCTTTTGGACCAATATAGAAGCTTGGGAAGGACATGGTCAGGCAAAGCTTGAAACTTGCAGGTTCCAGGAAGCAAGTTATTCCAAGCAGTAAATGTTCAGTGTTATCCAGTGAGACCTCCTGGAAGGCCTTAACCCTTTTTGTTCCACCCAGCGCCTATGGAATAGGTGAAGCTTTACTTTGCAAAGAATACCAAATTGCATGCAATAAATATTAAAAAAAGTATTCATTTTTGCTTTCACATGATTGGATGATGGAAACCCTTTCCTCATTTACTAAGATCTAGAGCAAATGCCCTTGCAAAGGGCACAGTTGATTTGCCACTAGTAAATCAACCCCTTTGTGTTGTGAATGCGGGGACTCTCATTTGTTGGAATACACGGATCAGTTGCTGCAGCCAGCTACTTGAGAACATTTTTTTCGACAGGCCCATTTGACAATAGTCGATCTAACATTTGCACAGGTACCTGCTGAACTGGCTGAATTTTGATTAATCTATGGCCAGCTTTATATGACATAACAGGTTTAATATAATGTTTATGGGGGTTAAGAGAGCCTTACACCCGATGTACACCACACCGCACTGTGCCACAATGCATGCATACGTTACAGCGTCCTGCGCTAGTCAGCTGATTCAAAATGAGTGGGCTGCAAAACACATGGTGTGTATGTGAGCCGCTCAGGCTTCTAGGAAGTGTAGTCCTGTGCCTGCTGCTGGGAAGGAACCTGCCCACGCTGCAGACAATGACAGATAAGAGCTGAAGATCCTGGGAGCAACACATCAGAACAAGACCTGCTGTGTATTGACAAGTAGCAGTCTCAGCCTGGACCCCCCAGGCCACGCCCCCAGATGTGTTTTACTCTGCCTAAGCTTACTCATGGGGTAGGAGTCTCTTGTTGTAAGGGGCGGTTTATATGGCAAATAAACCTCACCCTCCAACAGGAGACTAAGTCCCCAAGAGTAAGCTCCAGTGGGTGGAGTGAAATGCATTGGGGCGTGGCCTGGCTGGGGGTCCAGGCTGAGACTGCCACTTGTCAATACACAGCAGGTCTTGTTCTGATGTGTGGCTCCCGGGCTGCAAAACACATCAACTAATGGAAAATATCACAATCTGTGAACTGCCATTACTAACACTTAAAGTAT
The DNA here is from genome assembly GCF_965119305.1 of Pelophylax lessonae. Taxonomy (NCBI): domain Eukaryota; kingdom Metazoa; phylum Chordata; class Amphibia; order Anura; family Ranidae; genus Pelophylax; species Pelophylax lessonae. Next base: position 69,819,006 of record NC_138776.1, read on the forward strand.
GTGTAAAACTAAATTATTAAAACCCGCGCTAAAAGAGTATAAATAAATATAAATAAAAAGTATATGTCCTGAAGCTGCTACTCACTGGGTTAAAGACCAGAATAAACTAAAATCAATCAAAACGCAGCGCTAACAGGTATATAAATGTATATGATGTGATTATTCATAAATCAATCCTGTGTATAATGTATTAAAAAAAATAGATACAAAATAAAGTGCTTTGATAACGCCCAGAATAGGCGGGCGAAACGCGTCGACGCACTTCCGGGCAGAGGAGCATCACACAACGTCACTTCCTGGAACCACCGTGGAACGCACGCCGGCAGCGTACGCGGAAGTGGGATGACTAGTCGTGATTGCTAAAAACCAATGCTGATTACAAATCTACGTTTGTGAGTAATATTCTTTTATTTATGAAATAAAAACACCTACGGGCTTCACTATGTTTGGCTCCTTCCCCTTCTTTTAATACATGGTCGTGGTGAAAGTGGAGAGGAGCCATTATAGAGATATTCTTAGAGGCTGTGCTGGATCCATCCATCCGTCCGGGTGATATTGTCTCAGCTTAAGGCTTATTTTTATCCTTGATTTGGTGAGTGCATCCCCATAGGGGGTTTTCTTCCTGAGAGCACTTCGGCACTTATGTGGATCACTTGAGCACCTTTTCAGCACTTTAGTCCTATTTAATAGAACCATCTTGGACTGCACTTTAATTCAATATTTTTGCACTACTGCATATGGTTGCACTATGGACAATTTATGATTGCACTTTATTTATGCACCTTAACTATATGAATTCTGTATTTATTGATCACATTATGCACTTTATTTTGTATATATTTTTTTGATTACATTATACACAGGATTGATTTATGAATAATCACATCATATACATTTATATACCTGTTAGCGCTGCCTTTTGATCGATTTTAACACTTAAAGTAGCTTGCTGTGAGTGTATTTAGGAATACCTCTCCTACATTACCATCATATAAGCAAACAGATACCCAGATTACTGAAAGAAAGCAGCGAGTAGTCTGCATTTTCTGCATGCTTCTGAAAGCTTCATTTTTATTTGGCACGGGAGTAAGCTTTTCAGCATCATAGTAGTATTCATTGGGTCACAATTGTAGTTCTTTGATTTCACTTGGATTAGAGTTGCTCTTGGTGTTGCTCTAGCTCGGTGATCACTGCGCCACATGTTGCTCTCATTTCAGCAAGCTGCGAGATGAAATCAGTGTATTATGTAGGAAAGGGTAGCAGTGTTCCAAGTTTAAAAAAGATATTGGAGGAAAGCAAAATGACCAAGCTAACTGTCAGGCAGATTCATGTTGCACAACTGCAGCTAGTAACACAAGCTGACATATACCGAACAAAATATTATATATGGATGAGCTGATGTTGAACAATTTTAGAGCATTATGAACAAGCATGCTTTCCATCAGCATCAGCCATGCATACCTTTATAAACACAGTGTTTTCAGGGGACGCACTTAAAATATGACATGCCGCACACGAAGAGCTTCTCCGCCGCGCTTTTGTCTCCTCTTACATTTACAATCATTAGCCAAATGACAGAATGTTTAGTTTCCATAATCCTTTAACTGGCAAATTCATTTCTTCCATTTAATATGTTAATTTGGAGTTTTATTCTTGCTGTTGTTGAACAAGCTGCTCCGTCTCAATGTTTGTTGCGAAACGTGAGATGAGGCAACAAAGCAGAACTTTGTTTTCTGTGTAAGCAGCCGATTTATAAAGATGCTAAAACATATTGGCTTTTCCTGGAGTACTGTAATTCATTGCAAATTGCCAACCCTGCACCTAATAATACAGCAACTATACTGACACAGTGAAAGAAAGGCTTATTAAAAAAAAAAAAAAAACACAAGAGACATTTACCCTAAATCGTGTATTGTTTCTAATGGGCTAGGTTTGGTACCGCTTCTGTGATGACAGAACCATCTTCTCCTGAGTGGTACAAGCTATTGTCCCCCACACCTGGCTATTTGCAATTGCATGGGCTACTTACCATGCTATAACGGGCCATGTATACCTTTTAGCACTGCAAACAACCTTGAAATATGGTCATCCTTTCAAAAAAACAGCCTGTTGCTGATGGAAACTGGGTTCTTCCATATTACCAGTGCTTCATGAAGGTGGTGAAGGAATTTTGGCGTGAGGGTATACGTAATGTAACTTCTTTGCCCCTACATTTTTTGCTGTATTATGTGTTGAGTCTGTGGTTGTGTGGGTATCCTGACCATTAATTGGACACTGGACACTTTAAGTACCGATCCAAATTTTGCCTTACAGTGCCGTACAAAACAAAGTGCATTGTAGTGCCATTCATTTTGTACCAAGCTGGTGCACAACAACGCATATGCGTTTTAGCACTCCACACCATCTGTGCATTGTGATGCACTGCTTTTGGGAAGATGAATGCTTGTCCATTATGCTTTGAATTGTGATGTATTCGCAGCTGATTCATAGTAAAAGGGAATATATACACAACGTTCTACCTGCGCCAGAGAAAGAGTCAAGTACATTCGATCTTATGAAAAAAGTTTCAACTGTGGCTGTAGGTAGTCTTTTTAGGAGGTATGCAGGATAGCTCAATCCCTGGGGTTAGTGGAGATGGATGGTGGAGGTGGCTGCAGGCTTCATACAGAGCTAGAGGGACTCTGCAACAGACAAAAAGGGGTAGGAGAAGAAAAGCAGCGCCACCTCAGTGTAGATTAAAAGGTTATTTTAATCTGTGTGAGTTACTACATTGTTTTTATGTAATAAATAACCTTTTAATCTACACTGAGGTGGCGCTGCTTTTCTTCTCCTACCCCTTATAGTAAAAGGGAATGCCCTACCTCGTTGCAGGTTAACACATGTATAGTAATGCACCACAAAAGTAAGTAAGTAAAATGCAACTTAAAGGTTAATGTTACTTACCACTGGGTAAGCAAAACACAGCTATTGTTACTTGTCAAATTTTCTGAACTCTATAGAAATTGTTAGGTTTTGTATATAAATTCAGACTCTATATAAAACAAAATAGGCACACATAGATCATGTACAAGGTCTTGCATGTACAGTAAGGGAAAAAGGTATTTGATCCCTTACTGATTTTATACATTTACCCACTGACAAAGAAATGATCAGTCTATAGTTTTAATGTTAGGTTAATTTTAACAGTGACACACAGAATAACAACAAATATGTAGCAGGATTCCCAGCCATTTTGTTGGATGTGGGTCCGCCAGGGTTACCGCTAGTAACAACAGCACATTTAAGCATGTTCTCCAAATGTGAGTACTGAGACAAGAAACAGTCCAGTATCTTTGGGTTTTTTAGGTTTATTGAGAACTTGGATGGGAGAAGGGATGAGTGGGATACTCCTCTGACTCAACTATGCACAATTTGAAGGGGACAACTGAAAAAATGCCTATTGACGCTGGCTGGATACCGGTCAACGCCGGTTGGCGCTGGTTAATGCTGACTTGCTATCGTTTAAATCTGAACTGACTTCTGACACTCCTCTGTACTGCTCCCTTTAGCCCTCCTGGCTGAGGTAGCTACTTGTTGATCTGCTGCACTGCTATAACACTTCAGGGCCCGCACCGTCGCCCCCTTTCTTACAATTATCTTCAAGGCTCAGACAGTGGCACCCCTTCTAAGCCTTCTCTACTGGTTAGCTGGCTCTGGATCCCTCAGGAGGAGAGACAGGAGGAGAGGAGGAGACAGCCGTCACCCTCCTCCTGGGACTCTGCTTCCTGCCAAAGACACCCTGTCATGTGCTCCCCTCAGACTCATACCCCTTCCCAGGATGCATTGTGGCAGATTCTGCCCTCTGGGATAGATACAAGCACTGGTGTGCTATTGGCCAGGTTTCTTCCACTGTCCAATGATACACAGTGGGGAGACACAGTGGGGAGACTCCTCAAGCTCAGCAGGCACACCTGGAAACACATGACAGCCTAGCTGAACAATTAGACCCCTCTGATAAGCAGACAGGGCCACCTTTATAATTTGCCTAGCATTTACCCAACAGGGTGCTACAAATATATCCTGAAAAACGCATTTCAAAAAAGTTATAAATTGATTTGCATTTTAATGAGTAAAATAAGTATTTGATCCCCTATCAATCAGCAAGATTTCTGGCTCCTAGGTGTCTTCTACACAGGTAAAGAGCTAAGGTTAGGAGCACTCTCTTTAAGGGAGTGCTCCTAATCTCAGCTTGTTTCCTGTATAAAGACACCTGTCTACAGAAGCAATCAATCAATCAATCAGATTCCAATCTCTCTAGCATGGCCAAGACCAATGAGCTGTCCAAGGACATCAGGGACAGGATTGTAGACCTACACTAGGCTGGAATGGGCTACAAAACCATCGCCAAGCAGCTTGGTGAGAGGGTGACAACAGTTGGTGCGATTATTTGCAAATGGAAAAAACAAAAAATAACTATAAATCTCCCTCGGTCTGGGGCTCCATGCAAGATCTTACCTCATGGAGTTTCAATGATCATGAGAACGGTGGAGAATCAGCCCAGAACTACACGGGAGAATCTTGTCAATGATCTCAAGGCAGCTAGGACTATAGTCACCAAGAAAACAATTGGGAGCACACTATGCTGTGAAGGACTGAAATCCTGCAGTGCCCGCAAGGTCCCCCTGCCCAAGAAAGCAAATGTACACACCTGTCTGACGTTTGCTAATGAACATCTGAATGATTCAGAGGAGGACTGGGTGAAAGTGTTGTGGTCAGATGAGACCTAAATCGAGCTCTTTGGCATCAGCTTATTTAGCCGTGCATGGAGGAGGAGGAATGCTGCCTATGACCCCAAAAGCACCATCTCAACTGTCAAACATGGAGGTGAAAACATTATGCTTTGGTGGTGTTTTTCTGCTAAAGGGGACAAGACAACTTCACCCTATCACAGGGATGATGGACGGGGCCATGTTCCAGCAAATATTGCGTGAGAACCTCCTTCACTCAGCCTGGGATGGGTAGTTAATATGTATTCCAGCATGACAATTAACCAAAACACACAGCCAAGGCAACAAAGGAGGGGCTTAAGAAGAAGCACATTAAGGTCCTGGATTTGCCTAGCCTGTCTCCAGGCCTTAATCCTATAGAAAATATGTGGAGGGAGCTGAAGGTTTAAGTTACCAAATGTCAGTGTCGAAACCTTAGTGACTTGGAAACTGAGGATCTGCAAAGAGGAGTGGGACAAAATCCCTCTTGAGGTGTGTGCAAACCAGATGACCAACTACTAGAAACATCTGAGCTCTGTGATTGCCAACAAGAGTTTTGCCACCAAGTACTAAGTCATGTTTTGCGAAGGGGTCAAATACATATTTCACTCATTAAAATGCAAATCAATCTATGTTAAAAAAAAAAAAAACTACCATTAAAATTATAGACTGGTTGTTTCTTTGTCAGTGGGCAAATGTACAAAATCAGTAGGGGATCAAATATGTTTTTCCCTCACTGTAGCACTACACCTACCATCATCTTTTTGGCAGTTTCATGTTGGGGTCAGACCTAGCTGTTGCTGTATCCAAGTTTCAGACAACATTAGTAGATGGATCTTTTGCCAACGTTAAATAGTTTCTTGGAAATTGCCTTATATACACTCAATTGTTTGTTCTCAGTTCGCCTTTATACTGAAGTTCCCCTGTTATACCAGTTCTCATGACATTTCTACATATTCCAGTAAAATACTGTATATTTCAAGCTCTGCCACTTAGCCAAAAAACATTTCTTAATTTAGAGTAAGCTTTATAGAACCTCCAACAACCATAAAGTTGGGGAAAAACATGTCCTTGTAATCTTCCTAGCTCTGCACCTATGGAAAATCGACTTCAGCTCATGATATATGCGCTGTTACTTTGCTGCTTTTCTCCTGGTGACAAGATTTATATTGGGTTCCAGGTGTCCAAAAACTGAAGGTAATGACATTGACATGCTTGGTACTGGCTGCCAACTGGCAATTTTTTGCAATGGGAACGGAGTACTTTGAATCTGGTTGATGTTTTGCCTGGCACAAATTTCCTGTAAATTACGCTATTGGGAGTTTGTCTTAGTGAAAACCATGACAGATTTTGGTATTGAGACTTTAAAGTGGATAATAAAACATGTTAACAGTTATTAAAGAGTTATACCGCTCAGAATGTGCTTAGGGGAAAAAATCTTTGCATGGGAACTTGTACTAGGCTTAGAAACAAATGGCTTTCTGATCCATAGTTGCAGGGAGTGTGATGTCTTTTTCTAGCTATGAATTTCCCATAGCCTTTACAGTGCAGCAACCCTTCCATTGAAGAGGATTCATTTTAAAAATAAATTACCCATAATACTCCCCTCTAGAGAGTTATTATTATGACATCTGACATCCTGAAAGTATGAGACCACCCTAAACTGATACAGTGATGGAACTATTGCCATAGCAGTGTACGTGGCCACTATGGGCCTGGGCAGGATTGGAGTTTGGTAGGGGGCTTGGGTGTACTAGATTAGGTGGCAAATGCATCCAGAACCCGTGTAGTTTGCCATTCAGCTGTTGCCACCCATCATCTACACAAACTAGGCACTGTTTTAAATGGTGCTTGTTCACATCTTTGTGATGTGTTGATGTGCCCTTTGGCAATTTGTACAGACTTTTGATTACAATGAAAAAAAAAATCTGTGCTTGTGTTGAGATAATATTGCTGCTAAACACTACATCCTGATACCAGGCACAATCATAAATGTAAACCAATCAGTCCAGCACATCTACTGTCATCTATGTCCTTTGAAGCAACAAAAATGACAATATAATAAAGTGATACAAAATAATTGGGACACTGTCATTAATGCAACCAGCTCAGTTAGTTAACTCGTGGAATGCATAAAAATAAAAGACTCCACATGGCATAATACTGTAAACCATTAAGATTGAATAAAAATGCACTTACATTACATCAAATAGTAAAAGCATGTCTCGGGAACGCCAAAAAAAAGGTCTTCCTGGGCAACAACCGGCTGCGCATGTGTGGTAGCGTGTGTACCTGACTTCGCCCTTCGTGTTTTGTCATATGAGATGTCTTTAGGGGTAGGAGCTTAATTTTGACTGTTCATATTGGTCACTTCTTTTCTCTGTCTTAGGACAATATATGAACACTTTTTTTGTTTTGTTTGTTTGTAAGTCACTGTTTTTCACACTGTTATGACAGTGTCATAATAATTTTGTATCACTTTGTTATACTAAAGTCCCATTCTCCTTCCTGTTCTTTCTGCCAATATCATATGGGGATGTGGAGCCACTACAAATTGAGTCCTGTCTCATACTTTCTTTACTACTGAAAGGTCTTCTAATATCTTATACCTCATTGCAGAGTTGCTGTAGGTTACATACCCTAACAGGGTGAATTTAGGTCAAGTCTAATGAAAGAGACCTTTTGTTACTATCTGGGTCTGCTTTATACAAGGGTAAGTGTTAGGGAGTATGAATTTGGTCTGCCACAGCAAGAATGTCCTGTGGTGCTCTTGTCCAGATCACATAACCAAAACCTGGTTATAGGGCCCGTAGCAGTTTTGTACCTTAAGCCCCAAATTCTTCATTCACTTCAGCTGAAGTCTTTGCAGATTTCACTGTGCCAGAGCATGGTGGTCATAGCATTGGGACACCTGTGTTAGAAAATAACCTATGTTATAAGGTCGATGGGGTATGTTAGTGCTCAAGCTAGTTTTCCCCTTATCCAATCTTCTTAACTATTAGACTCATCTAAGGCTGTACAGTCCTTTGTCTTGCCTTTATTTCTGTTCCTAGCCTAGTCAATAGCAAAAACAAAAATGTTAAAAGTATTTAAGGTTCCTTCCTTTATAAATCATGGCTTTGCCACAATCTACCTCTCTCTGTTGTGTGAGCCATTCCTTACCAATGAATTTTTATTGCAGAGCTTTAAGAAAGGGAAAAAAAGACCCTTGCATCTATCGGACTATCTGTAAACGTTTAATGTATACAGTTTGTATTCTCCTGACGAGCATTAAACACTCGTGTAGCTTGGGGGGATGATTGCGCTTAAATACTTCTGGAGAACTATATGCAAATCGCCCTCAAAATTTTTGCTTCATGTATTTCTTTTAAGCGCTTGACTGGACTGTTTTGTTTCATGTTCTTTTATCACCTTCAACAATGTCTGATGAACGTAAACAATCCCCTTTCTCTAGAAGAAGAGGGAGAGGAAAAAAAAGAAAAGCGTATTATTATTCAGAGGCTGAAATATGACAGTAGCTTGTAGAACATGTTTGCATTATGCTTTATATTTACTCACTATAGATATCGACTGAATAATATTAACTGGTTACAGCTCTTGTAGTTGGAAGCTGTTTACTCACATTGACTTCAGCAAATATTTTATCTTGGCCAGATTTTGTCATGTACACAGTGCTGAAAAGTACTGAGTGAATAAATTACCAGCAAGACTACAGAAGACATCCCTTTCTAGAGAAATTCCCACAGGGATGTTTTCCTATTAAAGAATTATTGCATAGGGCTTTAATGCCGAAAACCCACGCACTGCCAAGTAATATAAGAAATTCACCACTTGTTCTTCATTTTGCTGGACAAAACAGATTTGACTGTTCCAAGATGACAAGTTATCATGTGTCACTGAGTATCCATATTCCTGTCTTTTCTCCCAAAAAGTCATTTTCCCTGATTGGCATTGAGAAAAGCTTTTCCGTGTTGCATTATACATGAAAAATGCATATACAAGCAGGGCTATGTAATCCTGAATAAGAAAAATGCCTATATGAATACTTATTATTTTTTAAATATACTTTTATCTTTTGTTTGCTGTATACAAATATTTTTTTCCGTAAGTGATTCTAAAGGTTTTTTTATTTTATTTTTTATATTAAACATGTCATACTTACCTGCTCTGTGTAATGGTTTTGCACTGAACAGCCCTAAACTTCCTCTCTGGAGTCCCCCGCTGGCACTCCTGGCTCCTCCTCTTCAGCAAATGCCACCATAGGAAGTCGCTTCTTAAGGGGGCACTCATGCAGGCTCAATCTCAAGCCACTCTGCCTGCATCCATAGACACAGACATCGTAGATTGGCCCCACCCCCACTCCCTCATCACAGGACTTGATTGACAGCAGCGGGAGCCAATGGAAAGAGTTGCTCTCTGACACAACAATTGATTGAGATCAGGCTCAGGTAAGTATAAAGGGGGAGGGGGGGGGGGTGGGGGCTGGGAGGAATCCTAATTACAGAAGGTTTTTTTTTTACCTTAATGCAGAGAATTCATTAATGTAAAAATCCTTAAGCCTTTAGAACCACTTTAAAGTGCTATTAAAGTGATTCTAAATGTTCTATTTTTTTCTCTTTTTTAAATATTAAACACTTCATACTTACCTACTCTGTGTAATAGTTTTTGCACAAAGCATCCCTGGGATCCTCCTTTTCTCGGGTCCCCCCCCACTGGCGCTTCTGGTCCCTCCCCCTTGCTGAGTGCCCCTAGAGCAAGCTACTTGCTCTGGGGGCACTTGTGCATGCTCACTCCGTGCATGCTCACTCCCAAGCCGCCTCTGTGTATCTATGGGACACACAGAGCGTGCCTCAGCCGTGACCCCCCCCCCGCTAATTTCTCAGTGGCTATGAAGGTTTTTTTACCTTCAGGTATAGAATGCATGAAGGTGAAAAAAAAAAACCTTCATCCTTTACAAATACTTTAAATTATATCTTTATTCTCCAAAATATTTTGTACACATCAAATACTTGGTCTTGTAATCTATTTTTCATGTGTTTTTCTGCCTCTGTGAGCCTCCGAACCTCTCCTTTTCCCACTCACTTTCATCTGGAACAATCAGTGCACGTTAGTTGTGGTCATATGTACTTCTTTATGCACACTACAAATCCCACAGTCCATCTCAGGAGCAAGCAACAAAGGGTGGCTATGTTGTCATATACACTGGGACCATGAAGAACAAAGATAGCCAACCTCTTACAGGAAGTTACAGCAAAAAAAGTCTGTGTACAGTTCTAGGAAAATCAAGAACAGTAAATTAACCTGTGCTATTCCTCCAACTAATCTAAGCAGCCTGCTATGAATGGTATATACACCCAGACAGGAAAAAATATAAAAAAAAAAAAAACATAGCTGTGCTAAGTAAATAAAAAAAAAAATAACTTATAAGAATATAAAATACAATATCATTCAGAGTTGTAAAATCAAAGTATTTTTCAACATCAGTCACACAATAGAGTTGGTATTTTCTTCCACCGCAGTGTGACCTCCACCCTAAGCTGGAAAGCTTTGGTAAGAGATGTGCCAAGATATACACAAAACCCACCAGGGATTACCCACCCTTGACACTCTGCCAGCCCCTTTCTCAGCAGGGTTGGTCTGCTCACCCTGCAGGTAAAGAGAGGAGGCAGCACTCGTATGGATCAATAGAGTTATTGAAGACATAAAAACTTTAAAAAATTGCCCATTCTTACAGCAATAACAATGCATCTATGGTATCTGGACATTGCTGCTGACTGTTCACGTTGCGTTTCGGTCAATAGGCCAGTATCAGGGGTTAGCAGCACAAAGCCTGATTGCAGCATGATTTAAATTCCTGAAAATTTACATATTATATGGCCATTTCAGGGGCGTATCATTTATTGTTTTTCTTAAAATAACATCATCTTAAAGGGAAAGTATACCCATCATGAGTAAAATGTTTACAACAACATTAAATCTTCTGAATCCAGAATAAATCCTCCATTGTAAATATGGATTGCTTTCCTTTTTCTGCTTAAAACTCTATTTACATAAGATATTGAAGACACTGCATTGTCACACTTTGTGGTGTTAAAAACGTGTCTTCTGGGCTACAAGACAATGGAATATTTTAAAGATATCATTAATACCAATTTTAGTGTTCCATACAACAGAATATAATGCATGATTATTTTAAATTCAGCAATTACATTCAAAGTTCTTTCTTTTTTTTGTTTTTTTGCAGCCTTACACGTTTTTTTTTTTAATCACAGCTAAAAAATGATTAATAACATTTGACTGCCAAAAACATGAATTGGTTAGACCTGGCTGCCATCACAAATGGCCAGATCTAACACTGTGTGTAACCAGCTTAAAATGTTTTTTGCATGTGTATGTGTTCTTTTGCACTTGGAATTGAATGTAGGTACCGACTGGCACATGATCTCAGTATCTCTGTTTCACAATCCCTGATCTCAATGAAGAAAGTCTAGCTCAGGCTTGCCCCCAGTGTTGCAAGCCTACCAGATTTAAATTTACTGACATGACACCCACAATTTACTGGCACAGCCAAGTTTTTACTGGTATTTCCAAAAGTTACACAATTACAGTTTTGAGTGCAAAATTTCAGTATTTAGGCTACAAACAAGTACAATATGCAATTAGCAATGTGATTTAAGGTACTGTAGATATTAAGGAAAAAAACATATTTCTTTATTTTCAATATACAGTGGGTACGGAAAGTATTCAGACCCCCTTAAATTTTTCACTCTTTGTTATATTGCAGCCATTTGCTAAAATCATTTAAGTTCATTCTTCTTCCTCATGAATGTACACATAGCACCCCATACTGACAGATAAACACAGAATTGTTGACATTGTTGCAGATTTATTAAAAAAGAAAAACTGAAATATCACATGGTCCTAAGTATTCAGGCCCTTTGCTGTGACACTCATATATTTAGCTCAGGTGCTTTCCATTTCTTCTGATCATCCTTGAGATGGTTCTACACCTTCATTTTAGTCCAGGTGTGTTTGATTATACTGATTGGACTTGATTAGGAAAGCCACACACCTGTCTATATAAGACCTTCCAGATCACAATGCATGTCAGAGCAAATGAGAATCATGAGGTCAAAGGAACTGCCTGAAGAGCTCAGAGACAGAATTGTGGCAAGGCACAGATCTGACCAAGGTTACAAAAAGATTTCTGCTGCACTTAAGGTTCCTAAGAGCACAGTGGCCTCCATAATCCTCAAATGGAAGACGTTTGGGACGACCAGAACCCTTCCTAGAGCTGGCCGTCCGGCCAAACTGAGCTATCGGGGGAGAAGAGCCTTGGTGAGAGAGGTAAAGAAGAACCCAAAGATCACTGTGGCTGAGCTCCAGAGATGCAGTCAGGAGATGGGAGAAAGTTGTAGAAAGTCAACCATCACTGCAGCCCTCCACCAGTCGGGGCTTTATGGCAGAGTGGCCCGACGGAAGCCTCTCCTCAGTGTAAGACACACGAAAGCCCGCATGGAGTTTGCTAAAAAAACACCTGAAGGACTCCAAGATGGTGAGAAATAAGATTCTCTGGTCTGATGAGACCAAAATAGAACTTTTTGGCCTTAATTCTAAGTGGCATGTGTGGAGAAAACCAGGCACTGCTCATCACCTGTCCAATACAGTCCCAACAGTGAAGCATGGTGGTGGCAGCATCATGCTGTGGGGGTGTTTTTCAGCTGCAGGGACAGGACGACTGGTTGCAATCGAGGGAAAGATGAATGCAGCCAAGTGCAGGGATATCCTGGACAAAAACCTTCTCCAGAGTGCTCTGGACCTCAGACTGGGCCGAAGGTTTACCTTCCAACAAGACAATGACCCTAAGCACACAGCTAAAATAACGAAGGAGTGGCTTCACAACAACTCTGTGACTGTTCTTGAATGGCCCAGCCAGAGCCCTGACTTAAACCCAATTGAGCATCTCTGGAGAGACCTAAAAATGGCTGTCCACCAACGTTTACCATCCAACCTGACAGAACTGGAGAGGATCTGCAAGGAGGAATGGCAGAGGATCCCCAAATCCAGGTGTGAAAGACTTGTTGCATCTTTCCCAAAAAGACTCCTGGCTGTATTAGATCAAAAGGGGGCTTCTACTAAATACTGAGCAAAGGGTCTGAATACTTAGGACCATGTTATATTTCAGTTTTTCTTTTTTAATAAATCTGCAACAATGTCAACAATTCTGTGTTTTTCTGTCAGTATGGGGTGCTATGTGTACATTCATGAGGAAGAAGAATGAACCTAAATGATTTTAGCAAATGGCTGCAATATAAAAAAGAGTGAAAAATTTAAGGGGGTCTGAATACTTTCCGTACCCACTGTATTAAGTAAGTATTTTAGGGACAGGATTCAGGAGGGCAAGAAATTAGAATTGGCAGGCACACACACACATGAAACTGACTCTCACAGTGACACTGACAGCAGTGTGCAGCAGCACAGATAATGATGGCACCTCACCAACACGACACGTCCCCTCCTGAGTCACAGTGACAGTCTCGATCCATGTCAGGTAGTCACTTCAGTCTACTCCAGTCCAAACAGCACTAATAGTACCGCTCCCAGCTTGCCTTGCTCCCATCCCACAGACCCATACACAAAGCTCCGGCTGCTTCACTCAGCTCCCTTGCACCAAGACATCACACAACAAGCTTAAGCACCACCTCTGCCAGACACAACCACCCACAGGCGCCGCCTGAACATACTGTAGCAGGCAGTTAGATGGCCTCGGCCAGCTCCAGACTAAAACTTTGCATGCGCAGTTCCAAGCTGAGCATCACAGCCATATTTTTTACTGCAAACTTTTTCTGTCACATGCATTTACTGGCAGGAGAAACGGGCCCATTTTTTACTGGCTGCTAGTACAAATACTGATGGTTGGCAACACTGCTTGCCCCCTTCTGCGTCTTGCATTTGGATCATAAGGCCACCCAATATTGGCTTCACAAGTATGCATTGGGCTAATGTTTGGTAAAACAGTACACAAGGTGCTGTGAGTCAATTCATTAATTTATGATGGAGCCCAAGAACAAATATAAAGTATGTGCCAATGCACCTGTGCTAAAGCAATGCTGCAGATTCAGTTTGTTTCATATGTGAATGGGCTGCCCTAATTCAGCACACCTTAGTGCATGAATATGCATACAATGACACATACACAAGTGTGGAGATGCCCTAAGAGGCTAATAAAGAGAGGGGGTAATGTGCAGGCTATGACTTTCTCTACTCTTGAGATTTGCATTTATTACTATTGTGCATACAGCATCTGTTTTCATTACTTTTGGCAGTTTAATACATTTTCACACAAAAATGTTTTTTTTTTAAAAAGTCAGCTGCCATAGCTGACTTGTTTTCAAATGTACAAGGTGCAAAGCTCTAATTCTGATCCAGAGTTTTTTTATATAGAAGTATGCAGGATAGGAGGTTTGGCCTTTCGGACTCCACTGGCTATCATTTTGCTCATAGTTCGCAATGCAAATAAGTTATTTTTGACAAAACAATATAAGCTTACTTGAAAAATCTCTGTTCATGTTGTGAGTTCTGCCTGTCTGCTGACCTTCTCTTTCTACAACTTCCTGGATTCTCTGCATATTTTGCAGGTTCACCTCTGCTGGTTCTCCTCTGGTTGGAATGCTCAGCGCAACCATTGGACTGCGTATGGTAGGCCCGAGGAGAAGGTGAGTCGAATACCCAACTGGGAGCAAAAGGCGCACCTGAACCTAGAGACAAATTGGCTCCCACAGTCCAAGACAATCTCCTTAGGCAACCCTTTTAAATGGAAGACCTCCCTGGCAAACACCGAGGTAAGCTCCTGAGCGGTGGGCAGCCTCTTAAACAGAACACAGTGGCACATGGAGAACCGGTCGACAACCATGAGGATAACCATGTAACCTTGAGACACGGGAAGTTCCGCAATAAAATCCATGGCCAGGTGAGACCAGGGACACTCCCCATTGGGAATGGGATGCAGTAGGCCCAAGGGAAGGTGCAGAGGAGTTTTGTTCTGGGCACAGACCAAACAAGCAACAACATATGCAGCAACATTAGTGTGGAGAGATGGCCCCTGGAACCGATAAGAAATAGCCCAGGACATCTGGTTCTTACCAGGATGACCAGCGGTCTTTGAAGTGTGGTACGTGTGCAACAGTCTGATGCGCAACCCCTCAGGTACAAAACATTTGCCAGTAGGTTACTCTGTGGGAGCATCAGGTTGAGCAGCCAAGATCTGTTCCCCAAGAGGAGAGGTTAAGTTGGTGCGGATGGCAGCCAGGATATGATCTGAAGGTATGACCGGTGTCGGCATGGAGTCCTCCATGGACAACTCAGAACACTGGTGAGACAAGGCATCAGCCTCAGCATTCTTGGAGCCAGGCAAATAGAAGGCCACATAATTAAAACGAGACAAGAATAAGGCCCATCTGGCCTGACGAGGTGTGAGCCTCTTGGCCTCCAAGAGATACGTGAGATTCTTATGATCAGTGAGAATGAGAACTGGAACCACAGAACCCTCAAGCAAGTGTCTTCACTCCTTGAGAGCCAGGATAACGGCCAAGAGCTCTCTGTCTCCAATCTCGTAATTTCATACTGCTGGAGACAGCTTCTTGGAATAGAACCCACAAGGAAATAAGGGTCCATCAGGTGTCTGACACTGAGACAGGAGCGCACCTACTCCCGTCCCAGAGGCATTCACCTCTAGGACAAAGTGTAAACCAAGATTGGGATGAGACAGAATAGGAGCCGAAGCGAAAGCAGACTTGAGAGCCTTGAAAGCTTGGATGACAGCAGGCCTCCAATTGTAATAAATGCTGCCCCGCTTGGTCAGATCAGAGGTAGGTTTGGTCAAAGAGGAAAAGTTCCTGATAAATTTCCAATAGTAGTTGGCAAACCCAAGGAAACACTAAATGAAACGGAGACCACTGGGATGAGGCCATTGTAGAACAGCCGAAACCTTCTGCGGGTCCAATCTAGAACCCTTCAGCAGAAATTATGTAGCCCAAGAAGGCAACCTGAGACAGGTGGACGTCACATTTCTCAAGCTTACAGAAAGCTTACAGAAAATCCCATTCTCAGGTAACCATTGCAGCACTCGTCTGACATCATATTGTGATTCAATGGAGTCTGAGTAAATCAAGATGTCATCCAAATAGACTACCACGCATTGCTGCAACATATCATGAAAGACATCATTGATGAACTCCTGGAAGACAGCGGGTGCATTGCACAAGCCAAAGGGCATAACTAGAAATTCGTAATGACCGGTTCTGGTACTAAACTCGGTCTTCCACTTGTCGCCCTCATTGATCCTTACGAGGTTATAGCTTTGGTCAAGCTTGGTAAAGACCGTTGCTTCTTTGAGGCGGTCAAACAATTCAGTAATCAAAGGAATCGGATATGCGTTCATGACTGTGATGCAATTGAGGCCCCTATAATCAATGCAAGGTCTCAACTCACCCCCCTTTTTCTTTACGAAGAAAAACCGGCACTCACTGGAGAAGTGGACTTGCGAATGTGCCTCGGGAAAGCGCATCCGCAATGTACTCATCCATGGCCTTATTCTCCGCAACCCAGAACAGGATAAGCCCTGCCACAAGGGGGAATGGCACCAGGTTGCAAGTCTATAGCACAATCGTAGGGACGATGTACCAGCGTGCTCCTTGTCAAATACACCTTGATACTCACAATATTTAGTAGGCAACACTGAATCCGAGGAGGTACAAAATACCTTAACAGGCCCATGGATACAAACAGCGCCACACTGTGGAGACCAAGAGAGGATATCGACCGACTGCCAATCAAAGGTCAGATTGTGTTTATGAAGCCAAGGGTACCCCAAAACAATGGGGTAGTGCGGGGACAAAATAACCTGGAAACAGGTCGACTCCCTATGAACAGCCACTATCGGTATATCAACCAGAACAGTCTTGTGGGTAACCTGTGTCAGTTGCAGGGGTCTGCCATCAATCACCTTGATAACCAATGGAGGAACACGAGGCTGCAAGGGTATGGAATTCACAGCAGCAAACGTACTGTCAATAAAATAACCGCCAGCACTGGAGTCTAACAATGCCTGAGTAACCACTGAACCCGCTGCCCAGGAGAGGAAAACAGCGATTATAAGATTTTTGGAAAGATCCTACCAAATCGCTTATTACCCTTTCTCCCATCATGAATCGTCCGAGATCAGGTGGGTTTCGTCCCTGGTAGGTAAGCCAGGGACAATACCATTAAAACTATCAACTTACACCACCTATTGAACTCTTCTGATCAGAAAGGCTTCTTCCTCTCCGTAGACGCAGAAATGGCATTTTATAGGGTGGCCTGGGACTACATGGAAGCAGTGTTAAAGACCATGGGACTAGGCACCTGCCTTCTTAGCTTTATTATGTCCCTCTATGCCGGTCCCACAGGAAGGGTATGAGTCAACGGCCTCCTGTCAAACGCCTTTTCCATCCACAATGGGACCAGACAGGGTTGCCCCCTCTCCCCAATCCTTTTTGTTCTTACCCTCAAACCTTTTAGACGATGCCTTAGGCTTAACCCAGACATCCGAGGAGTACACACCCCCACTCAAGAGTACAAATTAGCAGAATTTGCGGATGATATGCTGCTCTTCCTTGCAGAACCCCATATTTCTCTCCCTGTCCTACTAGAAGAATTCCTCCAGTTTAAAAAAACCTCCAATCTCAAGATTAACTTTACCAAATCCCATGCCCTAAACACCTCTTTATCACCACAAACGGTCAATCAGTGCCAAGAAAACGTCCCTTTCCATTGGACGGACAACACCTTAATATATTTGGGTATCCAACTCCCTCACCGACTTAAACGACCTATACTCCAAGAACTATTTATCCATTCTCCAGAATCTATCAAGGAATTTTAAGCGATGGTACAAACCTTTATTCTCCTGGTTTGGCTGAGCGGCCATTTTAAAAATGAATGCCCTCGCACGCCTACTATATCTTTTACAGACAGCACCAATCCAGATCCCCTCAACCTTCTTTCGAACCTATAGAAGTCTATGCACCAAATTCCTATGGGGTAACCGCAGGCCCAGAATTAGTTAGCATCTACTAACTCTCCCTAAACTTAAAGGCCTTGTCACCACTCAGGAAAATTTATACAAAATCCAAACTCGATGGTACCGAACCCCATCCCTAATACATAATTACTACCAAGACATTCCCGAAACCTGCTGGAGATGCCAATCGGAAAGAGGAACTTTTTCAGTCATCTGGTGATCCTGTACACGCATCCAATCTTTTTGGATTGGAGTGAACCGGATCAAAGCTCAAGTCACAACATACAATTTAGCTCACACCCCAGCGCAACACCTCCCTCCCTCAGGGAACCTACTTCAAGTCACTAGCCATGCATATGGTCAATGCCGAAAAGCAATGTATACCGATTCACAGGGGTACTTCACATACCCCCACCATTCAAGAATGGCTTACAAAGATCAGCAAAATAGAGATGGAACGCGTGATTAGTATCGATCATGATGCACCCACAAAATTCTCTTCCAAATGGGCATGCTGGAACTACTTTTAAACAACAGCTGAATACCTTATCTTGACTTACCCTGTAGCTCAGCTTTCAAACGGATCCCCATCTTGACATTTTTACACCAAATCTAAAACTAAGCTTGATTGATACCATATCCTTAACCCCTTTCTCTACAAAGACCCCCGCAACATCCCCAATACAAGTCTCACTTCTGGACCCCATCCTATTCTCAAAATCAACAGAGGGAGAGAGAGATGGGGACCTCCCTTACAACCCATTACAACTTGTTACCTTCCCCACCCCCCCTTTTTTTTTTTCTTTCTCTCCCCTCTTTCCTTTCATAATCTCTTTCATCCTGATTTCTCTTCGGACAGACAGAGACCCTTCCATATATTTAAATTCTAACTCCCCCTCCGATCCAAACCCCAAACGCCATTCTCCAACACCCCCTTCACATATTCCTTCTCTATACCAACACATACTAACCCCTTTTCAATGTATTAATCAGATTTGTCCTGGTATACCTACTTAAAATGAATAAATAGGTTGCGCTAAATAATAAGAAATCACAATATGTACATAACAAATATACAAAACAAATATACAAAATGTGCTTTTCTTAAATAGGGACCAAGGTGTCCTAAAAGTGATCTTCCACAATAACGTGAATAAAACCACGTGTATGGAGTGCACAAAGTGAAGCAACAAAGTCCCAAAGATTCCTGAAACAATCAAATCGAAATCGTGCTCTCAAATAAAAAGCTGTGAAGTCAATGAAAACTCAAAGTGCTGTGTCTTGTGCTTCGTGACTGAAGATCCCGCCACCAAAGGGCTTGCCTCCTTACCAGAGATAATATATAAGTAGGCAGAAAATTCCACTACTAGGATGGCAAGAAGGAGATATCTTAGAAAAAGTCACCCCCGTGGTAAGATATAAATGGCCTCTTACCAACTTCTGGGATTGAACATGCACAGACAAAATCCGCTGCTGCGAACTTCATGTATGGATCAATTGTCAGACGATGCAATCCCGCTCCTGCTATCGGTTCCTTAATTCTTATGGCTTCCACAAATAAACTTTGCTATGATCAGTAGAAGTAAAGATGGCGGATGTCGCAGTGGAACGCAGAGAGATATGTTCACCAATAACACTCAGAGAACACTCAGAGAACACTCTCAATCCCCAGTCTCTGGAATTGCTGAAAGTCCAGAGCAGGGGCTGGTGGCACTTGGGCCCAGTGCCAACACTTTGGCGGGGGATTTATCTTCCATATCATCCTCTGATGGAAAGTTAATTAAATCTGTGATCCGTGGTTGGGGAATGAAGATGGCTTCCTCTTCTCCCATACCTTTAGCCAGTTGTTGAACCGACGCATTCCCCCATCCCAGCTTATCCTGTGCAGAAACAGGTTTGTAAAGGTGAGTCAGCACTTGCTGCATCCGCCATAAGACCTCCGCATCCAAAAACCTGGGTGCAGGTGAGCAAAGCACACTAGTACCGTGCCACATTGTTGATTCTTCAGTCAGGATTTCTGGACTGTCAGCTGGTACTTCTGGATTCTCCCAGGCAAGGGGACCCCAGGCCCGGTGCTGAGTAGAGTCTAGTAGCCATCTGTGGACGATCTCCAGATTGAATCATGCCATCGCAGCAGGACCTTCTCTGACACTGGTCCCCTGTGCTGTATCCGCATCTCTCGCCACCTCCTTCCGAATTCCTCTACCATGGCGGCTGATATCTGTACATTTCCTCTTCTGCTCCCCGGACCTTGGATCCCGGTGGAGGTTTGGATGTCCCAGACTGCAGGAAGCATCCCACCGCTTTCCACCAATGTAACGGAATCAACCTGCACCCCGATCGGGCACCTCCGTTGACGGATGTTCCTAGTGCTTCCCGAGGGCTCCAAGCACTCCTCCATACACTGTAACCACTGCCACCAGTCACTGTAACCACTTCAGACCCAACAAACTGCCGCAGCTTGGTTAGGGTCTCGCCTTACCCACCCTGGACCTACGACAAGGCTCCAGGTTCCGGTGGGTGAACCTCTCTTTCCCCAGAGAGTGCAGCAGAACAAGCTCTTACACAAGCTCTCACAAGAGCTTAGTGATTATCCAAGGGAGTATGGAAGACCACAGCAATCCCTTGTAGCATATTCCCCCAATAAGAGACAGGACTCTAGATTGAGGATGAAGTAACTCAACTTTATTGAACCAGAAACAGACTTTTATACACTTGAGAAGTATGTCAGTCAATACATGAATATTTACCCAAAACATCACACAATGGATAGATAATGAGGTACAGCTGACTCATGGCTAATCCCAATTAACATGCTAATTAAATCATTGCTCTTAAGCCAGCCTGGAAGTCCAGACTGCCGGCACTAAAGCTAGGGCCCCTTTCACACATGTGATCCGTTTGTCCGTTTTTCATCTATCCGTTGACAGATGAAAAACGGACATCAATGCATCTCTATGTAAAAACGGATGACAACGGATGATCATCCGTTAACATACATTTTCATCCGCTTCCATCAATGTCCGTTTTTATGAACGGATGAATGCCCTATTTTTCATCTATCAAAAAAACAGATCGGACGAAAAACGGATGTAAACGGACAAATGGTCCATTTTTCATGCGTTTTTGCATTGGCAGTGGATGTAAAGACAACGGATGAAAAATGGATGAAAAACGGATGAAAAACGGATACATTTTGACATGACTGAACTGATGAACTATGTGTGTATGTGTGAAAGGGGCCTTAAACAAGATACAATACACATATAACAACAGAGTAAGTCAGCATAATTCAATGATGTCTGGAAGACAGGTGTTTGAGCTGATGACATGCATCTGTTAACAACTAGAGCAGTCCAAACCATCAATTTATCTGTCGCATAGTTTTTTCAGTCTCAGTGACGGTGCATACCGTCACAGTCGAAAAGCGCTTTTGCGCAAAAAGAACATTTTTTGAACGCCATGGTCGTTCTCTATTTTCCAGGCAGAAAGAACTGGAAAAGCACAGGCAGGGCACTGGAAAATCCACCAGGTGAAATCCTGTGGTGAATTGGCTTGATACAGTGTAATCCGTTAGGATCACAACTTTGTATCATGTCATTTGGTTTATTTACATTTTAGAATTTGCTGCCAGTTCAACACCCCTGCGTCGCAATGCTCGCAGGGAAGGGAACCGGTGCCGGCATCGGCCCAGCACACAGCGGGAAGAGAGCAGGGTGGATGGCGGGGGATCGCAGGGGAAGGTGATATATATAAAACAACAGATTTCCATGCAAAGCAATGTACCACTTTTAGCACAGAAATTTTGACCTAATCAGACCTCCAGGGAGGTTATTAAACACTTGCCGACACAATGATGGCTATAGTAAAGTTGGCTATTTCTGGGACACAGCTGATCACAGAACAGGGTAAAGAGTCAATCACAGGGGCTCTTTGCCATGTGATCAGCTGTATCCATTCACAGCTAATCATGATGTAAACACACTTGCTGGTTATCGGCATTCCTTTTCTCGTGCTGTCACAGCGTAAGGAGAAGAGAGAGCCGGTAACCAGCTATTGTGAAAGGGGACATTTGTACTGATGATTAGGGCACTGATGATCAGTGTCCTGATTATCAGCGCAGCCCCAACAGTGTCCATCAGTGCTACAAATCAGTGCTGTCAATCAGTGCCCATCAGTTTTGCCAATCAGTGCCCCATCAGTGCTGCCAATCAGTGACACCTACCAGTGCCGTCTATTAGTGCCTATCAGTGCCACCAATTAGTGCCCATCAGTGCCGCATATCAGTTTAGCCTCATCAGTGCCCACCAGTGCTGCCTCATCAGTGCCCATCAGTGTAGCCTGTGAGTGCCCATCAGTGCTGCCTATTAGTGCCCATCAGTGCAGCCTCATCAGCGCACATTAGTGAAGTAGAAAAATTACCTAATTGCAAAATTTTATAATAGAAACTAAGAAAAATGTTTTTTTTTTAATTTTGAGGGGGTTTGTTTAGCAAAAAAAAAAAAAAACTGTGGTGGTTAAATACCACCAAAAGAAAGCTCTATTTCTGTGAAAAAAAAAAAAAAGTGTTGCATGACCTCGCAATTGTCATTTAACCTCCCTGTGCTAAAAGCGGTACATTGTTTTGCATGGAAATATGTTGTTTTATATTTTAGGCCTGTAATTCTTAGGAATAACTCTAAATCTGTCCAAACAAGAGTCTAGTATGATAAAGTATGAAATCATAAATTATAATGTAATAATAATACATTTCATCAAATTCTTCATTGTTTTCTAAGTGGAGATATTTCATTATGAGGGAGAATCTGTACTCTGACATGATCGTGCCAAAGAATGGAGTGGCAAGTAATGTATTGGTTGTCCAATACCACTTCTGCAGGGGTTTCCCCACCACTCCCTGAAGAATTATTAGGCCCAGAAATTTCCAAATGTCATCTTTGGTCACTGGTTCCCACTTTCTGCATCTTGCAAACTTCCGATGCGTAGCAAATTGTTGCTGTTTGTACCAATTTGTCTCGGTAACTATTTTTTCAATAACCTCATCGGTCAGAAATAATTGTGGGTATGCCAAGGGGTTGTCATGGTCAACCTCAACTTTCATACCAGGTGCTCCAGTAAATGGGGATCTTGGGGGCACTGCCTGATCCGTATCGCAGTCAATAGAGCACCAAGTCCGCACGTCGCAGAATCGTCGTGGTTGTCGCTTTTAGTAACTGATGATGAAGTTTCCCACGAATTGCTATCGCTCAGTTCTCCTAATAATTCCGATACACCGTCGCTGTTTTCCAGTTTATCCAAAAGCGTTTTTGAGCTAAAAGAATGCTTTTTGGACGCCATGGATGTTATCAATTTTCCAGGCACAAAGTACCGCAAAAAGTACAGACAGGGCACTGGAAAAGCCTCTAGGGGAAATGGCATGATACAAAGTTGTAATCCTAACAGATTACACTGTATCGTGTAATTTTTTTATTTTTATTTTTTTAATTTCCCGCTGGTTCCACTCCACGTGGCGCTCGCAGGAAAGGGAACCGGAAGAAGGTGGCGGCATCGGCCGAGCACACAGCGAGAGGACAGCGGGAGAAAGGCTGGCAGGAAGGTTGGGAGGACAGCGGGGGATCGCAGGGGAAGGTGACTATCATTCTGGGGTAATCCCGAGTGGGGCTCGGGGTTACCACTTTTGGCACTGAATATTAACCCCCGAGCCACACTCGGAAATACCGCTAGGAAGGTTGAAGCGTGACAGCCCTGAAAGCTGAAAATTGGCCTGGGCAGGAAGGGGTAAAAGTGCCCAGTAGGCAAGTGGTTAATTCAATTTTAATGCTATTACAAAGGATAAACAACATTCCTTGAAATAAGTTGGGCAATAACAGATACTCTTTATTGAGAGAAGTAAAACTAAAGGCAAAATGTTCCTTTCCATTCTTAATGTAGTAAGGGAGGGTTTTACCTCCTGTATGTTTTCTTTTTGCTATCTGTGTCTTACTGGGGAGATTTCCCTTCACTTCTTGTCCCATAGTCCAAACAGAAAATCTTTCTAAAGTGAGGAAATCCCTGGTTGTTACCAAGGTCAGTAGAACTAGTATCTTCATTGGAAGATATCCCCATGATTACTGTTCTGGGGGACAACCCATATTTTGGGATTTTTTCTTTTGGAGATATTGGTAAACAAAACAAATATAGAGAGTGAATTTCCCTTAAAGGGGCACGGACAATAATTAAAACTGACAGGCAAAGGCGAAAGTAGAACCTTCTGAGCGCTGGTGCAAGAAACTGTGAAGGGCCCCCCTGACCCCCCGACGGGGCCCTTGCCCCCAAGCCTGCTGGCAGAAAGTGGGGGCCTGGTCACAAGTGCGACCTTTGTGACCCTGGTAATTCTGCCACCGGTTTCAGTTGGTTTTTTATTTTTGTAATGTTGTATTTATTATTCTTTTTTACCATTTTGTTTTATTTATTTTTTTACTCTTTTATTTTCATTATTTTTTACAATTTTTTTGAGCCACATTGGGGGGGGGGCTATAGTGAAGTATCAGGGGTCTATACTGGCCTCTGATTCTTTGGGACTATCTCTGCACCTTCAGCTGCACAGAATGAATAGAAAGGAATCGCTCTGTACAGGGCTTCCCATTCATCTACAACCTGAAGCATAGTAAACACAGTTGCCTCAGTTATAAATGGGCAGAATCAGTGATCGGTACTAGTCATGAGGGTATAAACTGGTCAAGCTATTCCTTGGTCCCATTTTGAATGAGATGAATGCAAACTGAATTTGGGCAAAGACGGACTGGGGAATCCTAATTGGGTGAGGCTGTAGGTACAGGAATGCATAACAACACATTCATTTCAAGTGCATTCCGACAGCCAAAACATGTTGGGGTCATTTTGTGCCACATTTTTGGTCCATTTTGATATTTAGCCAGTAAAGGGAAAAAGTTATACTGCTAATGTGGATTTAGGTTAGCATATATAAAAAGTTCCCAGATATTTAACTCTAGGGTCAAATTAAATCAGAATTGGGGGTTGAGTTTTGCAAGGATGTTATTTGTGAAGTTAATGTTTAAAGCCACAAATTTTCTGAGGTTTCTTTAAGTTACAAAATAATTAAATGGCTGTGGGTAGCTTTAGTAATTTTGGGGACAGAAATACATGGGCGAACAACAATTAAGAGCAGAGCATCTGCATAAACGGTGACTTTATGCTGACATTTTTTTTTGAGAAGCCTGTAAGAAAGGTAGGCTGGGGGTAGCAGATAAGGTGTCACATCCTCCTAGTTTCTCTACTTGATGGGCACCCAGCAAGGGACTCATGTGAGGCCTACCCCTTGGCTGGGTTCTTCTGTGCTACACAAGGCACTTTGAATAGGGTCACTTGTCTTGCATGGGGTACATTGAACAGACGACTTGTCTCTAATACCTTTGTGGTGCTGATCTGCTCCTATGGGAGATGGACCTGCTCATGGAGAGAGTACCGACAACAATCCTTGCTAGAAGCTATGCCACCTGCCACATGTGCACACATTTGCTAGAGAAACCTTTGTTACTAATGGTAACCACTTATATCTTCATACTGTATTAACTCTTACACTGATGTATTCATTTTCCAATGTGCTTTAATTGACCCGAGCTGTTGTCTATGTGTGCCGGTTACTTGCATGACACAATATGAAGAAAGTTGCACACCACACTGTAGAGATGCCAAATCTTTATTTCATGTATTACCCTTGTACATTGTTGGTTTTGCCTCCAAGATCCTTTAATAGACGGGACATTCTAATATGTGCTGGTCGCCAGCACTTCCTCCGTTTTGCAGTGGATGAGGAGCATTATCAGTTTGTGGCGCTGACCTTTGGTCTCACCTCCGCACCTAGGGTTTTCACAGGAGTGTTGGCCCCGGTTCTGGCATTGTTTGAGTCAGCAGGGGATCACAGTACTGGGGTACCTGGACGATCTACTTCTGCGAGCGGAGACTCTGACTGCTTTTAAGGACTACCCGAGAGTGCTCTGCGAACTCTGAGGGAGTTTGGTGCGATCCTGAACATTCAGAAGTCTGCTTTGGTTCTGTCTACAAATACTGGACTATCAGGGTCTGACTCTGGACTCGGCCTCAGCAGAGTGTTTCTTCTTCGGGAAAAACTCAAGACATTGCAGGAGACAATTCAGCTTCAGGCTTGCATGTGGGTGCTGGGCCTGATGGTGTCCACCCTCGGGGCGGTCTGTTTGCACAGTTCCACACAAGATGTCTGCTAAAGAGATTCTGGTGAAATGGGTCAAGGATCCACGGTCTCTAGTGATGACTTTGCTCTCCAGCACTTCAACAGGGAAAATCCTTCTCCACCTGTACTAGACGTTGTCTCCACAGATGCCAACCTGTCTGGGTGGGGAGGCGTCCTCAGCACAGATGTGCTCAGGGGGTCTGGACTCTGGCAGTGCCCAGACTGCTGATTAGTGTACTTGAACTCTGAGCGATCAGACTTTGTCTGGCTCATTGGCCAATAGTTTTCAGGGGTGTCCGGTACAAATTATTTCCGACAATGCTAATGCGGTGGTCTATGTCATCCACCAAGGGGGCACAAGAAGTGTCCTGGGAGCTTGGTAAGTAACCGGCATTCAAAGGTGGGCTGACTGATTCATTCCAGCCCTCTCAAACTTCTTCTACGACTCCTGTGCAGGATTCAGGCAGAAGGAATTCCGCTCATTCTAGTAGCTCTAGGCTGGCCTCGTCGGTCTTGGTATGTCGATCTGGTACGGCTGGTCACCGATGCTCCTTGGGGACTTCCTTTCAGGGAGGATCTGCTGTCCCAAGGATCGATCTTCCATCCTGCTTTACAATCGCTGGCTTTAACGGCTTGGCTGTTGAACGCCAGGTGCTGAAGGATGGAGGTTTGTTTGAATCGGTCATTCCTATGCTGTTAATAGCTAGGAAACCTGCCTCTAGGAAGATCAACCATCATACGTGGAAGACGTACATTGGGTGTGTAAGTCTCTTGGGGTTCATCCTCGCTCCTTCTCGTGGATCGGATCTTAACCTTCCTTTAACGGGGGTTGAACTGAAATTGGCCTTGAGTACCATTAAGGACTAGGTATCAGGTTTTGGCGGTCTTTTTCCAACTACCTTTGGCCACACACTCTCTGGTGCGTACCTTTTCTTCAGGGTGCCCAACATGTGGTTCCTTCGGTGTGTGCTTTGTTGCCGCCCTGTCATCTTAATGTGGTGCTTTCAGATCTACTGCAGCTTTTCTTTGAAAATATTCGAGAGGATCCCTGCTTACGCTGCCCCAGAAGGTAGCCTTCTTTGGTGGCTATCACCTCTGCCTGCAGGGTGTCGGAACTGAAGGCGTTATCCTGTCGTTCACCTTATGGTGATTCACAAGGCTAAGCTGGTGCTTTGCCTCTGTCTGTCGTTCCTTCCTATGGTGGTCTCTGACTGACATTTGAATTCAGATATTGTGTTGCTTTCTCTGTGTCCCAGGCCTAAACATCTGAAGGAGATTACCTTGCAAGTCTTGGATGTGGTCCGGGCAATAAGGGTGTACCTGGCAGCTACGGAGTCTTTTAGGAAGTCAGACCTTTCTATTTGTGCTCACAGACAGACCTCAGAAAGGGTTGGCCACTTCTTCTGTGACCATTTCCAGATGGATCAGATGGTGGTTCAGGCCTATTGTGTCAGGGGTCAGGTTCTTCCTTTCCTTGTTTAGTCGCACTCTACTAGGGCGCTTAGTGTCTCCTGGGATTTCCGTCTTCAAGGGTCAGTGACGCAGGTTTTCAAGGCGGCCGCCTGGTCATCAGTGCACACTTTTACAAAGTTTTTTGTAAAGTGGTTGTGTTGGCATCTGCAGATGCTTCTTTTGGTTGCAAGGTTTTGCTGGCTGCTGTTTAGAGGACCCGGTCCTCTTTGATGGTGTATTGGTTTTTCAGGTGAGCTCCAGTTGTTTATGGTTGAGCTCTATGTTACCTGGTTGGCTATGGTTAGCCTTGGGAATTTTGTTTTCTGATGTTTTCCCACCCCTCATGTTTAACACTCCTTTGGGACGTCCCAATGGTTAAGAAGAATCAGGAGCTTTGTCTATCAATGAATGAAAGAGAAAATGGGATTTTTGACTTACCGTAAAAATGGCACTCGGGTTGAAAAAATCAGCATGTACGCAGATGATACCCTGTTATACTTGGCATGGCAGATTCAGGTACATCCCTCTCAACAACCTTAGAGCTTAAAGAACAATTTGGCCTATTTTCTGGCCTCAAAATAAACTGGGAAAATTGGATTTTTGACTTACCATAAAATCCATTGTTCTGATGTTCATTGACAGACACAGCACCCACCCTCTGTGGAGTTGGCTTTCCTCTGACACTGCTCGTAACAAAACTGAGTGCCTATAGCTGAGAGTGGGTGTATATCCCCTGGGATTGCCCATAGATGTAGTCAAGCTTTTTCCTGCCTAGTGTCCTACTCCTGTAGGGGGCAGTATAACCCAGTGGTTAAGAAGCATCAGGAGCTTTGTCCGTCAATGAACAAAAGAGAAAAATCCCCAAATACTTCCCTTAAACAGTTCCCCATCTCCTAGAGACTAGATAAATTTCCCTCTGTGTCTGTCAATGAACATCAGAGAAATAGATTTTCCGGTAAGTCAAAAATCCAATTTTCCCAGTTTATTTTGAGGCCAGAAAATAGGCCAAATTGTTCTTTAAGCTCTAAGGTTGTTGAGAGGGATGTACCTGAGTCTGCCAAGTATAACAGGGTATTATCTGCGTACATGCTGATTTTTTTAACCAGAGTGCCGAGCCTCAAGCCATGGATTGCCGGTTGTGAGCGTATAGCTATGGCAATGGCAAGGGGCTTTGCGCCGAAAGCGTACAACAGGGGAAATAGGGGATATGACGCTGAGCTAATACATTCAACTTCTTTGGTCAACCTTGGCAAGGCCTGTTCTGAGTGGAACCTGTCCTGGTAAACCACTGTATGGTCTTGGCCACTGTGCTGCAGTTCAGTTTTAGGGTCTTGGCAATCTTCTTATAGTCTAGGCCATCTTTATGTAGAGCAAAACTCTTTTTTTCAGATCCTCAGAGAGTTCTTTGCCATGAGGTGCCATGTTGAACTTCCAATGACCAGTATGAGAGAGTGAGAGCGATAACACCAAATTTAACACACCTGCTCCCCATTCACACCTGAGACCTTGTAACACTAACGAGTCACATGACACCGGGGAGGGAAAATGGCTAATTGGGCCCAATTTGGACATTTTCACTTAGGGGTGTACTCACTTTTGTTGCCAGTGGTTTAGACATTAATGGCTGTGTGTTGAGTTATTTTGAGGGGACAGCAAATTTACACTGTTATACAAGCTGTACACTTACTACTTTACATTGTAGCAAAGTGTAATTTCTTCCGTATTGTCACATGAAAAGATATAATAAAATATTTACAAAAATGTGAGGGGTGTACTCACTTTTGTGAGATACTGTATATATATATATATATATATATATATATATATATATAGATATATAGATATATATATAGATATATAGATATATATAGATATATAGAGTGAATATAAAAAGTCTACACTCCCCTTTTTAAAATGTAGGGTTTCTGTGATAAATTATTTCAGAAATTTTCCACCTAATGTGGCCAGTACAACTCAATTGAAAAGCAAACTGAAATATTTTAGGGGGAGAAGTAAAAATAACAAAATAAAATAATGTGGTTGCAAAAGTGTGCACACCCTCTTATAACTCAGGATGTAGCTGTGTTCAGTATGTAGCTGTGTTCAGAATTAAGCTATCACATTCAAACTCATGTTAAATAGGAGTCAGTACACACCTGGCACTTTAAGCCTCTGATTAACCCCAAATAAAGTTCAGCTGTTCTAGTAGGTCTTTTCTGACATTTTCTTAGTCGCATCCTACTGCAAAAGCCATGGTCCGCACAGAGCTTCCAAAGCATCAGAGGGATCTCATTATTAAAAGGTATTAGTCAGGAGAAGGGTACAAAGGAATTTCCAAGGCATTAGATATACCATGGAACACAGTGAAGATAGCAATCATCAAGTGAAGAAAATATGGCACAACACAGGGTTCGTACAGTCATGAAAATCCTGGAAAAGCCATGGGATTTTGACATGACACTTTCCAGGCCTGGAAAGGTCCTGGAAAATGAGTAAACCCACTAAGTGTTGGAAAAGTCATGGAAAAGTGTTGTGCAACTATTTAATTTTGTCTCCAGGCCCCCTGTATTCTGTAGGAGCGGGGTACAGTAAGTGGACTATTTTCTCTGTTTCGGGTTTAGGTGGATTAATCAGCCGCAGCGCACTGCACATCTGAAGCCTGGTCACTGGTCTCTTCAATATGAATAGACCGTGACAGGCTGGGAACTCTGCGGCTGATTGATCCGCTGAAACCTGAAACTGAGAAATCGTGCATTTACTGTCTCGCTCTCAGGGACATACCAGGGGGGGGGGGGGCGCGTGCACTGGGGGGTGTCAGGCTGGTGTCCACCGGGCCGCCCGCATCTCCGTGTGAAGAAGGCAGCGGCAGGAAGAAGGTCGGTGAGAGTGCCTGAGGAGTCTTGTGTGCTGGATAGGAGGGGGATGGGATGGAACACCTTCATAGAGATGATTTGAACTTTCATATTCCTCATGCCTCATGTCGCTGTATGTTGTTTCTCCTCTTATCAGAAGCTGCACTAGGAATATGGAAAGTTCAATTCATCTATATGCAGCTGCCCCATCCCCCTCCTATACAACTTCCTTTGCTGGCCCCCCTCAGTGCTCTTTAGCCCCCGTCAGTGCTATTACCCCCCCTCAGTGCTGTTAACCCCCCCTCAGTGCTGTTAACCCCCCCCCAGTGCTATTAACCCCACCCCCTCAGTGCTATTAACCCCACCCCTCAGTGCTATTAACCCCCCCCCCCCGTGCTCTTTACCTCCCCCTGCTCTTAGCCCCCTCCGTGCTCTTAGTCTGGCTCCCCCAGTGCTCTCCACCCCCCTGTGCTCCCTGGCTCCCCCCTCAGTGATTTCCTTTTCCCCCCCAGACAGTGCTCTCCAGTTCCCCTCTCCCCCTGTGCTCTCCATCCCCCTGGTTTTCTCTGCCTGCCCTCCCCCAGTGCTCTCCACTCCCCTGCGCCTTCCAACCCCCCTGCAATGCTTTCCAAACCCCCCCTTAATTCTCTCTATTCCCCCCCCATGCCCTTCAGCTCCTCCAGTGCTCTCTGCTTCCCCTGTGCTCTCCGCCCCCCCCCCCTATTGCTCTTCTATCTTCTATCATGTCCGCAGTCTCTGACCTTCTCTTCTATCATGTCTGCAGTCCCAGACTATCTCTTGTATCATGTCCACAGTCTCTGACCATCTCCTGTATCATGTCTGAAGTCTCTGACCATCTCCTGTACCATGTCCGCAGTCTTTGAAAATCTCCTGTACCATGTCCGCAGCCTCTAACCACCTCCTGTACCATGTCCGCAGCCTCTAACCACCTCTTGTACCATGTCCACAGCCTTTGACCACCTCCTGTACCATGTCCACAGCCTTTGACCACCTCCTGTACCATGTCCACAGCCTTTGAAAATCTCCTGTACCATGTCCACATCCTCTGACCACCTCCTGTATCATGTCCACAGCCTCTAACCACCTCCTGTACCATGTCCACAGCCTTTGAAAATCTCCTATACCATGTCTGCATCCTCTGATCACCTCCTGTATCATGTCCACAGCCTCTAACCACCTCCTGTACCATGTCCACAGCCTTTGAAAATCTCCTGTACCATGTCCACAGCCTCTGACCACCTCCTGTACCATGTCCACAGCCTCTAACCATATCTTCTATCATGTCCTTAATCTCTGACCATCTCTTGTCTTTTATCATGTCTGGAGAGGAGTCAAAAGTAGGAGTGCTGTCGGGATGGGGATCACAGGAGAAGTCAGACATGTGTGGACTGGGGAGAGGAGACTACAGGATAAAACCAGAGCATGGTGCACCTAAGAGGAGGTCAGTGACAGTGCTGTCCAGTCAGTCTGAGGGGGGATTCACTGATGTAAGGGGGCACTGTTATAAAGGTTCCTCCTTATACAAGGACCCTCCTCCCTTCCTTAGTGCATTCACTCTGTGGAAAGTGGTCTCTGGTCACCAGAGTCCCCCCTACATCAGAGTTCTCAGCTTTTTAACCCGTGCGCCTGAAGTGACACCCGCTCCCAGCTGCGGCAGCGGTGCTTCCAGCTCATCCACTGTAAAACAAGGGACCATTTTGAGTCGCGCTGTATCCAGAAACGAAACCCTAACTGCAGAAGTACTGTACACTACAAAGTTTGTCATTTATTTTAGTAAAAATATGCTGGGTGTGACATGGATTTTCTTCTTATTTAACCACTTAACGTCTAGCCACGTAGATCTACGTCGGCTGACTTTGCGTGGTTATACCGGGATGATGCCTCTAGCTAGAGGCATCATCCCGGTACCGTTGTTTGAAGCTGACGGTCGGCTTTCCGTCGGTGATGACCGATGCGGCTCGGGAGCCGCTCGATCGTTACCCGGGTGGGCGGGAGGGGACATCCCCCCCTCCCACCGCCTTCCGTTGCTTTGCTCGGGGCTCCGGTCCCACCGGGAGCACCGAGCACCCAGCCGGCACGTCCGCCGGCTGGATGGAGTCCCGATGAATGCCGGAAACGGCATCGATCGGGTCTCCGATGACGTAACCCGGAGGTGGCGTCCATGACGTCACTTCCGGGTTACTGTGCTGCAAAAGGCGGCAGATTTGAAAAACGGCTGTATGCAAAAATGCCGTTTTCGGCGTTTTGCATACAGGGAAGTGTAGTGGAGGGGTCTAGGGTCTTTTAGACCCTCAATCCCTCCATAAAGTGTACCTGTCACTACATATTGGTGTCACAAGGGATGTTTACATTGCTTGTGACAGCAATAAAAGTGATCAGATTTTTTTTTTAAAAAAAAACCTGTAATAAAGTTAAAAAAAAAGAAAAATAAATAGGAAAAAAAAAAATTTAGCCGCCCCCGTCACCGTTAGCTCGCACACAAAAAAAAAACGTATACGCAAGTCGAGCCGCGAATGAAATCGCTGTTCAAACCACACATATGAGGTATCGCCGCGATCACCAGAGCGTGGGCAATAATTTAAAAAAAAGAGCTACACTCCAACTCTAAACTGGTAACCGTTAAAAAAATTTAAAGCGTCGCAGATTGAGATCTCTATTGACTGTAGTTTGTCGCCATCCCACGGGGGGGGGGCGCAATTTTAAACCGTAACATGTTGGGTATCTATTTACTCGGCGTGACATCATCTTTCACAATATACAAAAAAAATGGGCTAACTTTACTGTTTAGTATTTTTTAAATGCAGTGAAATGTGATTTTTCAACTTTTTTCCAAAAAAATGGCGTTTTAAAGACCGCTGCGCAAATACCGCGAGACAAAAAATTTTGCAATGACCGACATTTTATTCTCCAGAGTCTTTGCTAAAAAAATATATATAATGTTTGGGGGTTTTAAGTAGTTTTCCAGCAAAAAATACTGATTTAAACTTGTGAACAAAAAGTGTCAAAAATAGGCTCAGTGGTAAAGTGGTTAACATGTATACATAGACATTTCATGAAACTTTAGGTCATGAACATTTATGTGAAGTCATGGAAAAGTCATGGAATTTTATTGGTAAAAATGTGTATGAACCCTGAAAACTGAATGTCCCTCCAAAATTAATGAAAAGACAAGAATAAAACTGGTCAGGGAGGCTGCCAAGAGGCCTACAACAACCTTAAAGGAGCTGCAGGAATATCTGGCAAGTACTGGCTGTGTGGCACATGTGACAACAATCTCCCGTAGTCTTCATATGTCTGGGCTATGGGGTAGAGTTGTAAGACAGAAGCCTTTTCTTATGATGAAAAACATCCAAGCCCCGATAAATTTTGCAAAAAGACATTTGAAGTCTCCCAAAAGAATGTGGAAAAATGTGTTATGGTCTGATGAAACCAAGGTTGAACTTTTTGGGCATAATTCCAAAAGATGTTTGGCCTAAAAACAAAACTGCACATCACCAAAAGAACACCATACCCACAGTGAAGCATGGTTGTTGCCGCTTCATGCTTTGGGGCTGTTTTTCTTCAACTGGAACATGGGCCTTAGTCAAGGTAGAGGGAATTATGAACAGTTCCAAATACCAGTCAATATTTGCACAAAACCTTCAGGCTTCTGCTAGAAAGCTGAACATGAAGAGGAACTTCATGTTTCAGCCTGACAACAACCCAAAGCATTCGTCAAAATCAACAAAGGAATGGCTTCACTAGAAGAAGATTAAAGTTTTAGAATGGCCCAGCCAGAGTCCAGATCTCAATCCAATTGAAAATCTGTGGGGTGATTTGAAGAGGGTTGTGCACAGGAGATGCCCTCCCAATCTGACAGATTTGGAGTGTTTTTGCAAAGAAGAGTGGGCAAATATTATCAAGTCAAGATGGGCCATGCTTATATACTCATACCCAAAAAGACTAAAATAATTATTTACAAATGCTGTAATAAAATCAAAAGTTGCTTCAACAAATTTTTAGTTTAACCACTTACCACCGTGCATTTATGTCAGTATTTTGACGTTAAATACCAGGGTAAGGTTTATATTTCATATTTTTTTTTGGGCGGTCCGCTTTAACATAAGGGTGGTCCCAGTGGCGGATTCGCCACGGGATCACCTTTATGGGCAGTGGGAGAGGTGCCCCCCCCCCTCCTGCCACTTCCCGGTCGTTTTCCCCTGCTTACCGGACCCGCCGTGTACTGACCACACCCCAGAAACATAATTTCCTGCTTGTGTGATTGGCTCACCAATCTTCCCAGAAGTCTGCCTAAAATACAAGTCAGATTTCTGGCATCCCCTGCAACAAAAATGTCATTTTTGGTGAGATATTCCCAATAGGAACACGTCTAAAGGGACGCAGGCCCAGCAGCATTCCTCATTAGACCCCTGCAGCTACACAGCTGACATATAATTATGAAACCACTCCCATTTGACCCACAAGGCACAGAGGAACAAACAATCATTTCTTCAGAATAACAAAAGGTAGGAATCTGCAACAAAGTTTGTTAAAATCCTTGTAATGTACATAGATCACCCAGTGAGGAATATTTTTTTCTCAACCAAAGTGGAGTTATGCTTTTATTATCTTATGACATTTTTTTTTCTTATGACAACAGAGAGTAAACATTGCATTATGTTTAGAGTACATGTTTTACATCATGTGACATGTATAGGATTGCATGATCTAACAGATTTGGTATTATAGGGGATGGTACAGAAAATGCTTAATGTGAATGTGACGTGCAGTCTATGGCTTCCAGGATAAGCTTACTCTGATGACATAACCATGAAAACTATCAATGGAAAAAGCCAATAGCCTAACCTTCTTACCTTGATCACATATTATTTCCTTTCCAGTAGCAGAGGACACCAGGAAAAGTAGTCATGACACGTTCCAATGTGCATTTCTTTGAAGTGTCCTTACTTTGTAATACTGTATATTCTACTATGGTTGTTACTATGGTAACATTTTCTAATATATTGATGCATTTTAAATATAGTTTCATGTAATTGTTTTGTAGCTTGACACTCTTTTTTTACTTATAGATATACACTAGGTTACAGTGCACTACAAATAAACAGGTTATTTACTGTGACTATTACCTTTTGTATTTTGCTGCTACTGTGTATTTTTGCTTTATCTTAACTTAAAATAAGTGTCATAGAGACCTCCCCTCATCAGCATGGGAAAATAGAAGGTGAGTCCTGAATTTCAAAGACCTATACATTATTCTAGAAATTTGCATCCCACACTCTTCAGAATAAAATATGCAAGAACCTACACAAAAGGAATTTTTTTTCACTTCGTCGTCTTCTCTTTCCCGAATTGGGCTTTTGATGTTGAAGAGGAGTCGATATTAAAGGACATCCCTAGAAGGCTATAGAATCTAGTCCTATTTATGACAAATGTGAAACAGAACAGATCTCACCGAATAAGATGGTGTCATTAGTTTGTGGATGGCATCCTTGAAAATAACTGCAGAGGAGCCAAATCGGTTTAAAATAAGATAACAAAATGGTTTAAGCTACTTAGCTTGAATGCCAATTATATTTTAATATTCAACCAAGCATATTTTACTGTGGAAAAAAAAGGCAGCCTCGACGCATGCATAACTCATTGGCAACATCGACCAGCTGTGCCACTCTTCTCTTCAAATCACTTTGTGCATTTTAGTAGCATGGTAATTTAGCAGAGAACTACCTGAGTGATGGCATTTTCAATGAGCAGGTAATCTACAGAGAATTTTTATATGGTTATGAGTTCTGTGCATGAGGCTGGCAACACAAAAATACATCAAAACCAATTACGGTATCAACTTTCAGTCTGATACCCTTGCCACGCAAGTGCATGTATTCCTGCCCCAGGCATTTCAAATTGCATCTAATTTGAAATCTTTGGGGTTTTAATTAAATTTCAGAATATATAGAATTCTTCATTAGTACCTGCTCTGAATAGCAGATTATACTCCTCTCTGTCTCTCGTTAAAGAAATAGGCTGTGGTAAATAACATATTCAGGAACTCATAATTTGCGCTGCCTGGATATTGGGAACAGAGACAGAAAAATGCAAAGTATAAGAGGGGGGAAAAAAAGGATTATTAGTCCAGCGAGGGCTGCTTGATTTGTATTTTAATGGAATTTTACATTTCTCTTAATGATTTGCAAATTGTCCTCTGATTATAAGATGCATTAAGCTTTTAATTTTAATGGCGATACACAGCCATTAGCAGAATTTTCTCCTGTCTTCTTTTTTTAGACGGTTTCCCTGCAGCAGATAAATATTGAAACCGTTAACACCGTTTGATGTACCTCAATGACGTTATTACTTGGACCTTGATAGGAATGGATAAAGGGCCTTTATATTTTATAAACTTACTGGGAGAATATGATTCCTCCCTACTTAGCTAAGAAAGAGCAAAAAAGAAATAAAAAATGCTCAAGTGGAAAGTTGACTATGAAAACTTGTTTTTCTAATTATCGCATGGTATACCAATTTTTTTTTTTTTAATATGTTGCTGATTTATCTGAATTTAGAAAAGATTGAAAAATGGGGGAAGAAGGAAGGGAACAGGTGAAATCGGAAAGGACTTGGATGAAATAAAAAAAATGCAATATATAAATAAATGCAACAAAGATGTGGTCATAGCCGGAGAGGTTTCTGGTAAACCATTGTTATATATTTGTATTGCTATCCTCTTCTCTCAAAATGTCCTTTCCTCAAAGTGTTGAGGGTTGCACAGCATAACCATCATTTAGAAAAGCTCTGATATTTTTTTCAAAGCAAGACTCCTTTAGATATAAATGGTAGCTACTGATATACGATCTGCTGATATTTGTTTGGGAATGCTTGAATATAATGCTTCATTATGCTTGCATATAACTTTGTGTATCTTTTTGTCAAAGCAAAAGCAATATTCCTAGAAACATGTTCTATTTCAAATAAAATGTATCAAAATATCTTTAGAAATATCCCTTCATTCTTTGTATAACAACATGGTATATGGAAAGGAATGTCGCTACAACCACTCCTTTAAAATCTCCTCTTGATAAGCTGTTTTAATTGACTTTATACTTTTGTCACCCATTGGCTTTTCCTGGAGTTGTTTTATACTGTTGTCACCCATTGGCTTTTCCTGGAGTTGTTTTATACTGTTGTCACCCATTGGCTTTTCCTGGAGTTGTTTTACATGCTGTCTTCTTTCTGGTATGATTTTCTTCACCCCTGCTTTTGTCCAAAATTATCTCTTTTTTTATGTTAATAATACTGAGAATACTGGCTCTATTTTGTCTTACTGTACCTATACGTTAACTATTTTCCTTGCCAGTTTGATCAAGGATGTTTTTTTAATGGAAACGTTTAAATTTAAATATGAGTGTTCTGTTCTCAACCCATGCCAACTGAAAGAATTGTGGATGGAATCTGTGAACGTACATCATACTGACAATAAAACTAACAGTTGTTGGGCTATGAGGTGTACAGGATTAGGATGTGTCATGTTTTTCTATGTAGATTCTTAAAATATTTGTAGTTTCTGATAAATTTTGGGTTACTACTATGATGGACCCCTCGTGGCAGTGGGATTTGGGGAGATTGTTTAACTCTATGATGGAACCAAGACCTATTTGGTAAGCTCTATCTATTGAAAGAAAATACAAAGTGTAGAAAGTATCCCTGAAAAGGAGAATTCTATACTCCTTATTCACTCCGTTGAGTGGTCTTTCCTTGGTTATAATGAGCACCACCTAATGATTTTTCACTTTATGAATTAGATATTTAATTCATATACCACAGAACAAAGAGCACACCAGCCTTCTGTGTTATCTTTGATAAAACTTTAGTATACAGTAATCCCCCGCTACATCGCGGTTCAGTTTTTGCGGTCCCGGTAATTCGCGTTTTTTTTTGTAATGTTATTTTACTATATAAATCATTAAAAATGAAATATTTTTGTGTTTTCCATAGCTCTTGCTCTGTCTCTAAGTATCTTTTATGTGTTTAAATGAGTTTCTATTGTTTTAAAAGTGTGTTTAAAGACCTTAAAATGCTTCTACACGTACAGTGACAGTAAAAAAATCATGCCTACAATGCATTTTAATAGGGTTTTTCTATTTTGCGGAATTTCCCTTTTCGCGGCTGGATCCGGAACGTAACCCCCGCAATGGAGGGGGGTTTACTGTATATTATTTTGTACTCGCAAAGGTTCTTATAGCATATAACATATATCATATCTCTATGCTCTGGATGCTGGCAATACTTTACTGCTGATCCTCAAGCATGTGTCCTGATTTACACATTTCAAAGGCAAACCCACTTTATTTCCTTTTATAAAGCCTTCCCCAAATCCATGTTCATCTACAGACTAAAACCCAGCTGATAAAATCAGTATATGCATATTCATATGTACATGTTCAAAATGACAGGCAAGGTCAACAGCGACCCTCCACTGCCCCTGCTTGCAAAAATGTACACAATGGTAACAGCAATTACATAATCTTCTGCACTACAATAGCACCAACCAGCAGCCTGCACATAGTGCATCCAGATTATTCCAACACACAATTTGTGCACCAACAATTTAGTTGTCAATAGGGATGATAGCAATAGCAAAATATTTACTAAAGTGGGTATTTGGCCCCACACAAAATCCATGCATTGTTCATTGTGTGTGTGTGCCGTGTATGGGCATTGATGTGTGCAGTGATTACAGCCCATCTATGCCAAATGCTTGGAATCAGTTACATCCCACCCACATCAGCCAGAAACAACTTAACAAGCATAAATCCTCAGATGAAAGTATGTGGTGAGGTGCTACTACTTGGTTAATATCAGACCAGGTGGGTGAAGTTAAACTGAATCTTTGCTTGATACAATCAAATAATTTTAAAATGGGTGACTCAAATCACATACAACCAAACCTGTGACTGGATGCAATTTTACAAAAGTGAAAAAATACAAAATAAATATATATGGATACTTTATAAATATAAAGTGCTAGTGCAAATCCATGTAGATATCAATATGTACAATAAATAAAGGGTGTACCATAAAACATGTGAGAAGGTAATTTTGTATTAAATAGTGTCATGCACAGTGCATTTGCCAAATAATACATAAAAAACTGTATTTAAATTGTTAAAAAAAATCTGAAACAAATTTCCAATATTCGTAATGCAAGAGTGAAATAAAGTGCTCAATGTTTCCTCCAATGGTAAGAAGGATAATAAAAATCAGAAAAATCAACAAATAGTGTCCATAACAGTAGTGCCAGATGATGTGTTTTCTTTTTTTCCCACGTTGGTGCAAATAAAAACGCTGGTCCACCTAGGTGAAAAGATACCAACCATGCCCCACTTTAAAATTGTGCACACTCGTGGAATGGAAACGAACTATGCTACTCCATAGGCGACGCTTTCAAATTTTTTACTGGCTACCAGTTTAGAGTTACAGAGGAGGTCTAGCACAAGAATTATTGCTCCTGCTCTAACACTGATACCTCGTGTGTGGTGGGAACACCTTTTACATATGCTCGTGCGACTTACGTATGCATTTGCTTCTGGGTTGGGGCGCTTTAAATAGTTTTTTGTTTTATTTTTTTATTTTTACTTATTATTTTTTTTTTGTGTTACTTTTATTTCTATTACAAGGAATGTAAACATTTAATAGAAATAAGGATGACAGGTCCTCTTTATGGAGAGATCTATGGTAAAAAAAAACCTCAAATCTTTCCTTTACTCTTGTGAGCAAATGATTACAAAAAATATTTTGAACTTTTGCTTACAAAATTAAATGCCCTAGACCGAAAGTGACGTCATGACGTCGCTCTGGTCCTCCAAGGCTATAGAGGTGATCAAAGACAATCTGGTCTCTGTTCACCTCTGTGACCAGCTGGCTGCACCGTCGGATTGATTATAAGGACGTGCCTGTAAAAATGGTAGGACAGAGAAACACTGGCGAACAGTGGGAGGGGGGACTTCCCCTCCCGCTGCTTCCAAAAGCGATCCAGTGGCTAATGAGCCACTCTGACAGCTTTCATTAATACTCAGCCGCTGGCTGGAAAAAAAAATACCAGAGTTAGGTCTAATAGATTCGGCCGTTAACCCGGTAAACCACTTACTGTACAAACAGCACGTACAGTGGGTACGGAAAGTATTCAGACCCCCTTAAATTTTTCACTCTTTGTTATATTGCAGCCATTTGCTAAAATCATTTAGGTTCATTCTTCTTCCTCATGAATGTACACATAGCACCCCATACTGACAGAAAAACACAGAATTGTTGACATTGTTGCAGATTTATTAAAAAAGAAAAACTGAAATATCACATGGTCCTAAGTATTCAGACCCTTTGCTCAGTATTTAGTAGAAGCCCCCTTTTGATCTAATACAGCCAGGAGTCTTTTTGGGAAAGATGCAACAAGTCTTTCACACCTGGATTTGGGGATCCTCTGCCATTCCTCCTTGCAGATCCTCTCCAGTTCTGTCAGGTTGGATGGTAAACGTTGGTGGACAGCCATTTTTAGGTCTCTCCAGAGATGCTCAATTGGGTTTAAGTCAGGGCTCTGGCTGGGCCATTCAAGAACAGTCACGGAGTTGTTGTGAAGCCACTCCTTCGTTATTTTAGCTG
This sequence comes from Pelophylax lessonae, assembly GCF_965119305.1. Lineage (NCBI taxonomy): Eukaryota > Metazoa > Chordata > Amphibia > Anura > Ranidae > Pelophylax > Pelophylax lessonae. Next base: position 69,859,992 of record NC_138776.1, read on the forward strand.
TGTGCTTAGGGTCATTGTCTTGTTGGAAGGTAAACCTTCGGCCCAGTCTGAGGTCCAGAGCACTCTGGAGAAGGTTTTTGTCCAGGATATCCCTGTACTTGGCCGCATTCATCTTTCCCTCGATTGCAACCAGTCGTCCTGACCCTGCAGCTGAAAAACACCCCCACAGCATGATGCTGCCACCACCATGCTTCACTGTTGGGACTGTATTGGACAGGTGATGAGCAGTGCCTGGTTTTCTCCACACATACCGCTTAGAATTAAGGCCAAAAAGTTCTATTTTGGTCTCATCAGATCAGAGAATCTCATTTCTCACCATCTTGGAGTCCTTCAGGTGTTTTTTAGCAAACTCCATGCAGGCTTTCATGTGTCTTACACTGAGGAGAGGCTTCCGTCGGGCCACTCTGCCATAAAGCCCCGACTGGTGGAGGGCTGCAGTGATGGTTGACTTTCTACAACTTTCTCCCATCTCCTGACTGCATCTCTGGAGCTCAGCCACAGTGATCTTTGGGTTCTTCTTTACCTCTCTCACCAAGGCTCTTCTCCCCCGATAGCTCAGTTTGGCCGGACGGCCAGCTCTAGGAAGGGTTCTGGTCGTCCCAAACGTCTTCCATTTGAGGATTATGGAGGCCACTGTGCTCTTAGGAACCTTAAGTGCAGCAGAAATCTTTTTGTAACCTTGGCCAGATCTGTGCTTTGCCACAATTCTGTCTCTGAGCTCTTCAGGCAGTTCCTTTGACCTCATGATTCTCATTTGCTCTGACATGCATTTTGATCTGGAAGGTCTTATATAGACAGGTGTGTGGCTTTCCTAATCAAGTCCAATCAGTATAATCAAACACAGCTGGACTCAAATGAAGGTGTAGAACCATCTCAAGGATGATCAGAAGAAATGGAAAGCACCTGAGTTAAATATATGAGTGTCACAGCAAAGGGTCTGAATACTTAGGACCATGTGATATTTCAGTTTTTCTTTTTTAATAAATCTGCAACAATGTCAACAATTCTGTGTTTTTCTGTCAGTATGGGGTGCTATGTGTACATTCATGAGGAAGAAGAATGAACTTAAATGATTTTAGCAAATGGCTGCAATATAACAAAGAGTGAAAAATTTAAGGGGGTCTGAATACTTTCCGTACCCACTGTATATACACTGCTCAATAGCATTAAAGGAATACCTTGAAAACATATCAGATCTCAATGGGGAAAAATATCATGCTGGATATCTATACTGATATGAACTGGGTAATGTGTTAGGAACTAAAGGATGCCACATCGTTTGATGGAAATGAAAATTATCACCCTACAGAGGGCTGAATTCAAAGACACCTTAAAAATCTATGTGAAAAAATGATGCAGCAGGCTAGACCATTTTGCTGAAATTTCATTGCAGCGACTCAAAATGGTACTCAGTAGTTTGTATGGCCCCCACATGCTTGTATGCATGCCTGAAAAGTCGGGGCATGCTCCTAATTAGACGACGGATGGTGTCCTGGGGTACTTCTTTACAGATCTGGACCAGGGCATCCCTGAGCTCCTGAACAGATTGAGGTGCAACCTGGCGGCGTCGGACTGACCGAAACATAATGTCCAAGAAGTGTTCTGTTGGGTTTAGGTCAGGCGAGTGTGGGGGCAATTCAATGGTGACAATTGCTTCATCCTCCAGGAACTGACTGCATACTCTTACCACATTAGGCTGGGCATTGTCGTGCACCAGGAAGAACCCACTGCATCAGCATAGGGTCTGACAATTGGCCCAAGGATTTCATCCCGATACCTAATGGCAGTCAGGGTGCCGTTGTCTAGCCTGTAGAGGTCTGTGTGTCCCTCCATGGATATGCCTCCCCAGACCATCACTGACCCACCACCAAACCGGTCATGCTGAACGATGTTACAGGCAGCATAATGTTCTCCACGGCTTCTCCAGGCCCTTTCATGTCTGTTACGTGCTCAGGGTGAACCTGCTCTCATCTGTGAAATGCACAGGGCTCCAGTGGTGGACCTGCCAAATTTGGTGTTTAATGGCAAATGCCAATCGAGCTCCACGGTGCCGGGTAGTGAGCACAGGGCCCACTAGAGCACTTTGGATCCTCAGGTCATCCTTATGAAATCTATTTATGATTGTTTGGTCAGATACATGTACACCATTGGCCTGCTGGAGGTCATTTGCTCTGGCAGTGCTCATCTTGTTCCTCCTTGCACAAAGGAGTAGATACCAGTCCTGCTAATGGGTTAAGGGCCTTCTACGGCCCTGTACAGCTCTCCTAGTGTAACTGCCTGTCTCCTGGAATCTTCTCAATGCTCTTGAGACTTTGCTGGGAGACACAACAAACCTTCTGGCATTGACTTGTATTGATGAGCCATCCTGGAGGAGTTGGACTGCCTGTGCAACCTCTATAGGGTCCAGGTATTGCCTCATACTACCAGTAGTGACACTGACCCTAGCCAAATGCAAAACTGGTGAAAATCAGTCAGAAAAGATGAATAGGGAAACAAATGCCAGTTGTCTCCACCTATAAAACCATTCCTATTTTGCAGGGCAACTCATTGTTGCCCATCAAGTGCACCTGTTGTAATTTCATTAACACCAAAGCAGCTTAAACTGATTAACAACCTCCTCTGCTACTTAACTCACCAGTTCAATATCTTAGGAGTTTAATTGACATGATGCTATGCGCTGAATGAAAAGTGTTCCTTTAATTTTTTTGAGCAGTGTATATATATGTAAATAGTTATAATTAAAAGTTGTACATTTAAAACATTTGAAAATATGTTTGAAAACATATTAATGCAAATGTAAAAGCAATCACTAAAATTGAATGCACTTTGGGTGAGCAGTAGAGTAATATAATACAGGAATGGACAGATCACCATTGTACACATCTAGGACTCACACTTTCCAAATAGCAACACCTTTTTCGTTACATTATCTCCATCTTTTTTTATGTGTGCTGACACTTTTTAAGCCATTCCCAAAATTCACTAAAATGCATTGAGTCTTCGCCATGTCTAAAAAAGATGGAAATGAAGTGTTCTCATTGCTAGGTATATTTTGTTGCATTGTAAACTCTCCATACCCCCGCCTATACAATATAAGTATATGTGGGTCCAGGTTTTAATTTTGCTATCTTTGTATCTTTATTTGCTTTTTTCAATCGTAAATTAAAAAATATAATTTATGAAATACTTTTTCTTTGATTGGAAAAAGAACATAATGTCATTAAAAGGAATATAGTGTCTTTCCTTGTTTGCCTAATTTTCAAAACCAACTTCGCAAGGGCCAGAATAACTGACTGTAAGGTTAGCCCTTTGGTGTGTTTTCCATCAATCAGCAATCAGGACTTTCTGACAAAAAATTGTGCTTAAGGGCCAAACTAACATATAAATATTAGAAAAAAAACATGAACATGAAGGACTGCAGAGCTCAGACAAGCGTGTCCATTTCATTTGGTTTTCACATTTTTTCCCCTTCTTTTCCCAGCACTCTCCCCAGTCTATTCTATATGTCTTACTTTTGCCTTCTTTGTGGCTGATGGTAAAAATAGATACTTTTTATTTTTTATATAAACCTGTAGTGTGCTGCACATTGCAGACCCTTAAAATTTGGGTTTGTCTGACAATATCAGTCTAGCAGATTAGAGTCTTGACAGTGCACAGTAGAAAATAGCTGTGTTGTGTCAAAAGCAGTCAGATTCTAGACATTCGTTTTCAATCCAGGATATTTGAGTGAAGATAACATTAAACTGGTTGCTACGGACAACACTTTTCTCTTTTCTCTAAAACGTGGCAAATGTTCTCTTCATATTTCTTGTTGAAGATCCAGAAGTTAACATTTTGAAGTGCTTATATAGTATGTATTCTTTATTATTCATCTGTATGATCAGCAATTTATTTGGTCATGGTTTAAAACTAAACCTAAAATATGTGTACTGCCATTTTAAATGGTTAGGTCCTCACCAAAGCCATTTACCAACGCACAAATTCAGTTGCTTTATGCAGTTGAACTCTGGTTTCCTGCAATAGCATTCTCCATAGGGATGAATGTTAAGCCCCAGTTGACACTTATGCGAGTGCGGGGTTTGCATGTAATGTCGGAGCGCACTGCTCCTTCATTACATGCGATCGGCTGTGCGGTGCGAGTTTAGACATACACTTTGTATGGCTAAATTTGCACCGCACCCGCAGCAAACACGCACAGGACCCTTTTTTGCAGCCGCATCAGGATCAGATCGCACAGCGGTTCACACTTGTGCGATTCGATCCTGTGCGAACTGCAAGATCGCACTGCGATATGCGATCAAACTGGTGGTGTCGTTAAGATTACATTGACACCCCCAGCGTATCGCATATGGCAGTGTGAACTGCCGGGGGTGCGTGTGCGATGCGGGAACAGGCTGCGGATTCGCAGCCTTCCCGCATCGCATAAGTGTGAACCGGACCTTAAGGTCAGTTTTAGTTTTACTTACAGTAGTACAATTTCTTAATAGTATTTTTGTAAACTGTTTAATATCCGTTTTTGCTATATGTATGCACTTTGCTATGTTTTGCAAATACACATTCAACATACAACAAAGGTTTACCAGAGCACTATGTGTTATCTAACAAGATTGTACGTAAGGTGCAGTTTGCTTTGCAGCTTTGGTTAAAATCTTCTGATGAAGGAAACATCACTACTGTTATAAGTCAAAAAGTTCTCTAAAGAATGAGCTGCTTTCTGCACTTTATCAGCAAGGATGCAATGCTAAATAGATAAAGGAGACTAGAGTTGTGATAAGTCAAAAAGTTCTCTAAGCAATGAGCTGCTTTCAGCACTTTATCAGCAAGGATGCAATGCTAAATATATAAAGGAGACTAGAGTTCCACCTGCTGGCTTAAAAGGAAAATGGAGAAAATTAATATTCAGCATTATAACAAAAATAAATGAAATAAAATATAATAAGAAAAAATGTCAGCCTTCATTTTCTACTGTGCCAGCCTAAACAGCAAAAAGAAAAACCTGTTTCTGCTCTGGTGTGATGTCTGTTACATGTATAGCTGTGTTATTAGCAGCCCTTTCCCATAACACAAATAATGAAATATATTTGTCATGGATATAGTGGCCCTAAAGGGTTTTTTTCACATATAAGGGACAACATTAAGAAGATGGCTCTATATTACCAGAACAAACACACTAAATCTACACTATAACCTAAGTTAATTAACTTTTTGTGTATCTTTGTCACATACATTTTCCATGCTCTTTTGCTAAGTATAGATAGCTTGTGCATGTGCATATTGTATGTATATTTGTAATACTCTGTATGTTGTGTATGCTTTTCTTAAAATTGTAAGCAGTTTGTATGTACATCATTCTGGTTAAAGCACATTACTATACTACACAGGTTTTAATGCTTCCTTGCTTTCCTGCAAAGAAACCTTAAAAGTTACAAAGCAAGTTGCCTTGTTGGGAAGCCGTTATACCAGGATCATGGCTGCAGCCATGATCCTGGTATCAACATTTTCTGCTGTGATTTTACTTTATGTAAAAGTAATCTGGGTGGAAAGGGGTCACCCGGCCACCTGTCACATCAGAAGTACTGTGAAGAGTGGGAGAGACTTCCTTTTTCTGATCTTTTCTGTGACATAAGAAACGGGAAGCAACTAGGATTTTGTCGCTTCAAGTTATGGTTTGTTTACTATCTATTATTAAATATTAAAGAGGCCGATCAAACCGATCTCAGTTTGATTGGATGCTTTGGAAGGCAAAGGAGAGATCTGGGGTCTAATAGACATCAGATCTCTCCATAAAGGGTACCTGTCACTGCCCAATTATCACAAGGGATGTTGTTTATCCCTTGTGATAGCAATAAAGTTAGATGAAAAAAAATTAAAGAAACAGTGTGAAAAATTAAAATAAAATAAACAAATAAAAAACACTCACACACAAATGCAAATGTGCACGTAGGTCACGTATGCATATGTAAACCGTAATCGCACCACAAATTTATGGTAGTGCAGCAAACGTCAGGGTAAGAGCAATAATTCTAGTGCCAGGCCTCTTGTGTAACTCTAAACTGGTAACCTGTAAAGGCTTTTAAAGCATTGCTTATGGATAATTGTATGTACTCTCGTTTGTCGCCATTCCATGGGCGCGCACAATTTTAAAGCATGTTAGGCATCTACTTACATGGTGTAACATCATCTTATATATTTTCCCAAAAATTGGGTATTGTATTTTTGCACCCTAAAGTTCATTAAAGTGTATTTTTTCCTGAAAATCTGCATTTAATAAAATTCTGCACAAATATTGCATGACGAAAAAAAAAAAAACTGCAACAGCCACCATTTTATTCTCCAGGGCCTTTACATTTAGGAAATATATAATGTTTGAGGGTTCTAAGTAATTTTTAGCAAAAAAAAAAATGCAGATTTTTGCATGTATGAGTATAAGTGGTTAAAGAGCATGACAACAGGTGATAGCAATCAGTAAGTGCTGCTACTACCAAGTAAGCATTGCAACTCTGCTAAAGTCAGTTACCTTAATTAGAGTTCAGTGTAATCCACTACCACTAGATTTTCGCAAGACATCTGACAGGGTCAGTGCGAATGTGTTCTTTGAGAAATCTGTACATTACCTTCTCCATTTCTACATGAATTATATTCATACTTCAAAGGCAGGTGGGAACCTGACTGATGGCTGAAAGAAACTTCTTAGCACTGGTATCTCTTTATATAGGAGTTTAGGTATCTGAGAAGTCAGCAAGAAGTCTGCAATGAATGGCCTGGCATGAAAATCAGGTCACCAGTTTATTGTTAGAATAGAAAACTGAAGTAATAGGTAGGTAGCCTATGCTCCCTGTATGTATCCAAAGGCATCACTTTCACTTTTATAGCACTGTGAGTGAGCATGTGGACTTTGTACTTACCATTTAAAATTAGGCCCTGGTGTGGGTTGCCATATTTAAAATACACCTTGACATGGATGCACTTATTATCCATAATCATTGATTTACATATTACTCATTGATTAACATAAGGCATGCTTCTGGCAAAGCAACATGTGGTATATGTGCCATGGCATCCATTCTGAATGGCAATCCAACATAAAAATACAGTAACAAAAAATGCACCTGTGGGATATATGTGCATTGGTATCCAGTTTTAATGGCTCTCCCTCACACAGGGTTGCTGTTAGAATTCAGGGGGTCCTGTACAGCTTACCTGACAAATATCAAATTATATTTTTTTGCTAAAATGCCAGAGATGCAATGCTGTGCTTTACAGCCATGGCAGAAATTATACTCCTATCAAACAAGACACATTCAGGTGACTAACACTGCTCTGCAAGTGCCCCAAAACCTCTTGAAAAGCATGCAGTTGCATTGAGCTAGTGCTGAGTTTAAGCAGGTGATGAGGAGACAATATGCCTCCTCACCATCTGTCAAATGCTCTCTGAAGAGTGATCCAAATGCTCGCTGCTCTTTAGAGCGCAAAGAACATTTGAATGAGTCCCTCATTTTTTTCTTTTTCACATTTTGAACTGCCTCATTTTTTTTTTTACATATTTAACTGCCCTGTTGGGGGGGGGGGGGGGGGCTTTGGTGAAATATCAGGGGTCTAAATATTTTAGTCAGAAAAATGGATGTGTACACAGATTCATCAATTCTTTTCTCTGCAGTGCTCTAAGGCTTCCTGTTCATTCAAAAACTGAAGAATAGCTAACACAGTTTACTATGTTTCAGTGATGAATGGACACAGGAGTGATCTGTACCAACCACTCACTGTGTTTATTCAGGAAAGGAAGGAGCCAGTTAATATGACATATTTACTGGCCCCACAATCTCCATCCTGAAACAATCCCCCTGTGTGCCCACAGCAGTTTCCGGCAGAAGAGTTGAGGAGGGAAGGTAGGGAGGGCAACCGGGGGGGGGGGGGCCTGATAGCAGGGGGATAGGGGAACAGATACCGATTCCTCTGCAGCGCAGCCGGAGGGAGAAAAAAGAGAAGCTGGCAGCACTGCAATGGGAGTCACAAGAGTTGGAAATAAGGCAGTACAGCCAGTCCTGCTGCTCCGCAGGTATTGCCTTATCAGCAGCCCCGCCCACATAGTAACAAAAAATGCACCTGTGGCGTAATGCACAGATGCAAATGCTCTGATCGCAGTGGTGCACTGCGTTTGGTAAAAAGTGGATTTGTTGAACATCGAGAGGTCATTGAAAATGAATGATGTGCATTAATGCAGTGCTCCTCAATGCACAAAAACACATACCAAGGAGTGAATAGGCCCTAATTGTGAATGATGTTTCCAAACAATCTCTTGTTTTAAATTAAATAACTAAAAACACATACTAATATTTGTTTATGTATGGTTTACTTGCTAAAGCTGTACCTTTTTAGGATGACTTTAAAAAGCAGAAATAGAACTACCAAGTAGTACATGCTGGGGTACATGGGCCCCATACCGATAACCTGATCTTTAAATGGTGTTGATGGGGTCACTGTCACCTGATGAATTTAGGCATATTTTATCCACATAGCACATATGGCTGCAGTGTTATAAGCTTACACGAGTATTGGAAGTTCATTCAATATTCACCCTCTCGCTGCAGAGATTGGGAAAAGGGAGCAGTGTGAACCATTTCACATGAATCAGGAATGCAGAATGCAAACCAACCGCTATAGGGCTCTAGCAGTCCAATGCAAAGTAATTTGAATGTAAATAAGGTGAGGTGCCTCTCTGCTCTAACTAGAAATGACACAAAGAGGGTTCAGATATATTTTCAGTCTGACACTGGCAAATTAAGCCGCATAGTGTGTCTGGTGTATAGGCTGACCCTCTGTTCAATATTAGTGATCTGGGCATTCGACGTACAAGTTATCAAAAACTAGTCAGTCAATTCTGGGATTTCAATGAGTTTTATCACCCACAGACTTATTTTAAAAGGAAACCTGTGATGAGGGAAATGTGCACACTGCTATTGCTGACCAATTTTTCTGAAAATGATAGTTGACTACGTCTTGTACTGATCCAGTGGCTTCAGTACCTTCTCCAAGTGAGTAGATCATGACTTACGATATCAGTAGGTGCATGATTGTGAGTATGAACAGCAGAGAAATAACCAGGCAACTAGCATTGTTTTTACATCAACAATATGTTATTACCTATGCTGGTTGTCTTATATATTTAGTATCCATAGTGGCTACCCTTCACCCCCCCCCCCCAAGTTCCTGGCTTTGAGGACTCTTATTTTGTAATGCTGAGAGCATGGGTTTCATACCCACTGTGATGCTATAGGCCTGATTTATGTATATGCCCAGAAATAGAAAATATGTATATACATGTTTCTTACTTAGTCATCATAAGCGTTGGGAGGGGGGGGGGGGTCGGGGGGCAATTTTAGGACCAGTTAGGTTTATCCCAGAATTCTACTTTAACTCAGGGTCTATACGCATAGAGTTTTGTTATGTTAATGTGGCTTTACTTTTAGATTTCCATCAACAGCCTAAAAACCTGGAGATTAGTTGGTGCATACTCCTGCCCTGGCACAAGACTTATTCACCAAGGCTTTAAGATGTTGGAAATGACATGTTATCTCTATCCTATAACGCCATTAGTAGACTCGCAGTGCAACAAACCAGACTGTGTTTACAAGCAAATGTTTGTATGTTACAGCACATTAGCATTCCTAAGTTTTAGTATGTGGAACAACAGTACAGTAATGCAATCGACATGACTGAAACTTTATGCCACACTATGAAAAAAAGCAGATTATTCGACATGACTCATTCTGGCGGTTTTCAAAATTTGCCTGAAATTAGAGTAATTTAAAGCCCGGGTTTTGGTTGCTTTTCTCAAATCTGTCACTTCTCATCTAGCGTGAAACAAGCTGTTAAGCTGAGAATTAAATAAATGCCTGAACACTGAATCTGTTCTGGCAGAAGCCCTTACAAATCAGTTTTTTATACTTTCATCTAAATACCAGGTTTGAGCCTTTAAACTATTTTTAAATATGCGTTCCGCTTTTACTTGGGGGCGAGGAATCTTGGAGCAAATACTAAAGTATGTTTGCCTGCATAGGTAAAATATTTTATCATATATTCAAGGTTTGAGACCTGTAAGTGTTCATAAAAATGGGGTTAGAAACGTCAAAAAAAATATTCTGACAGTTGATCAGATTGATCAAATAAATGTCAGATTCTTAAAAAAGGACTGCAGTCAGGATAAAAATGCTGTTAAATGTACATAATACTAGGATATTTGGAGTGTTTTCTTTTTATTATTTTATTTTTTTAAACCAGCAATGGTATGGTTTTAAGATACACTCCAGCGGTTGTACAGGCATCTGGAGTGCCTGGTAAAAGGCAGCTGTTCAATGGAAATGCACTGTGTGTAATGGTTAGTTATAAAGTACAAAGAGGAATGGCGCTTTTTGCGATGGGTTTACATTTCTGCTACAGGCCTGAAACTTGGTGAAATAGTATTTTTTCCTAAAAGCGGTGCATCTAACAAGGAAAAGAACAGATAACATAAGTAAATAACGTTATACTTGACATGTAAGCATTAATATTATCATTTTGTTTTCTGGCACACAGTTCTACTTTATGTTTCTGAGTAAACTTGTCAACTCTTGACTTCGCATTTGTCCTTTATTTTTTTGGTAGTTTGTAACATGGTTAAAATCATTTTTACAAAGTTAACAAGATGTAGGATTTGGTTTATTGTTCTCTGAAGCAGACATGACACATTCAAATAAAATCTATGGTCAAGTGTGCATGTGACAAAAAGAGAGGCACTTAATTCCACCAAGGGGTGGAAGTGGAACTTGCTCTTAAAGCTGGTCTTCACTCTAGAAAAAAAAGTTAAAAGTCAGCAGCAGTAGCTCCTGACTTTTAATAAAAGGACACTTACCTTCCTAGGGATCCAGTGCCATCCTCACCTAGGCAAGCTCTTCACTAGCTTTTGGGTTCCCGGCACCAACATCTTTAGTGTTGGGAAGCTTCCTATTGTGCATGCGCGCTGTTATTAGTCCCAAAGTCTTCTGGGACCTGTGATGTGTGTCCCAGAAGACTGCAGGTAAAGAGAGGGAGGACCTAGGTGACCCAAGTGGAAGTGTGAGCAGGCACCTGTCAAAGCAAAGTACCAGCCCCCCCCCCCAAAAAAAAGAAATAATAATAATAACATGCCAAATTAGGTAGGGGGGACCTAAAGCAGAACTTCCCATATTGGGAGAAGTTCTGCTTTAAATACATAATTGTATCAAATGTGATTATGTCACTTACAGGTGAAGTCTTTGTTTTTCTGACAAAAATCAGAAGGGTGTTCCTGAACTGTCTGTTGTTGTACCTATTGTATTGTGCATGTGGAATTGTACATCAGTGAAATTCTAGAGCCCAGATGACTGCATAATGTAGACATAGTTACATTGTTGGTAAAGCTGACTAAAGACACTGGTCCACCCACTTCAACCTAAGTGTGTGTGTTTAAGTACATGTGGGTTTAGGTCACTACCATTTTCAATATCTCTGTACATTGCATTCACTAAGAAATAAATCTAAAATTTATTTTTTTTACTTTGTCTACACTCCCAGCTGACATCACTTACTCTGAAAGGTACTTCCACAGCTTTACTGCTTTAACATTAGAGAACCCTTACACAGTTTAGGATTGAACTGCTTCTCCTCCAACTTCATTCTGTGACCCCATACTTTCTTTAAAGACCTTAAATTGAATAGTTTCCTCCCATTATATTTCCCTCCTCCTCGTAGACTCTCTTAACCTTCTCTTCTCCACTGAGAATTTAGGTGGGTACACACTATAAAAAAAATTGGGCAAACGATCATCAAGTTTTCCTCAATGTACGACAATTCTTGTACTACAAAGACTTTTTTTGTTTATTATTTCTGAATGTGTGCAGTCTTTTGCATCTTATTTTTCTCATATGAAAACAGTACACATTAACCGCTTAAGGTCCAACCTGTAGCAGTTTTACTGCTACAGGATGGCACCTCTGTGCCGTATCATGTATATATATATATATATATATATATATATATATATATATATATATATATATGTGTGATCAGGCTCTTCCAGGTAGTGGGCACGAATATGTGCCGCCGGCGGCTTGGTCCCACTGTGATTATACACAGCGGAAGCTGATCAACTCATTCCACAAACTTGATGTCTGCCGCCATCCGCCGATCCTTCAGTACAGAGGCAGAACGGCGGTCTGCCTATGTAAGCAAAGCAGATCGCCCTTCTGTCAGTAGGAAAGGCATGGATCCTTTGTTCCAGCAAAACAGGAACACAGGATCCATGTCTTCCCCTAATGAAAGCACCTCCCATAGTACACAAAAATACTGGCTAGGCTCCTGATGTTAACCCCTTCCCAGCAAGTGTTATTAGTACAGTGACAGTGCATATTTTTTTAGCACTGATCACTATATTTCTGTCACTGGTCCCTAAAAAGTGTCAGCTAGTGTCAGAATGTCTGCCGCAGTATCGCAGTCCCGCTATAAGTCGCTGATCGCTGTCACTACTAGTAAAAAAATAAAGTTTGTAGACACTAGAATATTTTGCGCAAACCAATCAATATACGCTGATTGTGATTTTTTACCAAAAATATGTAGCAAAATACATATTGGGCTAAATTTATTAACACATTTTATTTTTTACATTTTTATTTGAACTTTTTTATAGCAGAAAGTAATTTTTTTTTTTCAAATTTGTCGGTCTTTTTTTGTTTATAGCGCAAAAAATAAAAACACAGAGGTGATCAAATACCACCAAAAAAAGCTGTATTTGTGGGAAAAAAAGGACATATCTTTTACTTGGCTATAGTGTTGCACGACTGCACAAATGTCAGTTAAAGTAACGCAGTGCCGTGTCGCAAAAAAATGGCCTAGGCATGAAGGAGGGTAAATTTTCTGGAGGTGAAGTGGATAAACAGAAATCATTTGTTCTGTTCACGTACAAGAAAAATGTGGGAGTTTGTCCCTTTGGAAATTTTAATTGGAAAGTCTGAATTGGATGTTGGAAATTGTGTACACACTATACAAAAAAAAATGGAACATTTGTGCCTCATACAGAATTTTTCTTCTGATTTTCTCATAGTGTGTACCCAGCTTTTGTACTCATTCCTCATAAATGATATCCTCCAGCCCCCTATTAATTTGTTGCCCTTTCCTGAGGACTGGTGACCAAAATTGGACTGCATACTCAAGGTGTAGGCAGACCCCCCACTGTCATTTACTGGTCCAGTGAGAGAATGTAGTGTCCACACACAAAAGCATATACTGTACACATGCCACCATAGTGCTAAGGGGTTATTAGAAACCAAAAAGGTTTGTAGTGAATGACCATTCTGATGCTGAATCCCATTAAAGTCTGGTAAACTTCACCAATGCTGCCCTCGTCAAACCGGGAAATCTTGGAATATAGACATAAACAGAAACAAAAGGGTGCCTTGTTAATTACCAAATGTAAACTTATTATAAATAAAACCAATAAGTGAATACTCATAAAAGCCAGAGGCGAAAACAACTTTGTAAATACAACCCAAGTGGCAGGGTGGTTCTATTAGAAATGGGATACCATTTAAACCCGTTAGAAGGTGCACTGCTATTTTCTTATGGAATATCATTATTAATATGAGTACTAATATGAAGGGCTGCGGGACAAAAAATTACTTGATACATTATGTTCTCTTCTATTTGAAGAGAAGGAAATGTGCCCCATGTCTGGCTGCTTTTGCAGTTGTTAAATCTCTTACTTTTATTTAGCCCCACAGTCTCCTGTCGCTGCCTAACATCTGGCTCTGAGATGGCTGTGCCCCATGCTATCATTCAGAAAAAGCCTTGAATTCTTCTCAAGCAAAGCAAGGAGTTCTGTGATTTGAGGAGGAGAGATGATGATCGTCCACCCCAATCATAACATGGTTTTCATTAGTTGAAAAGAATGCAACACTTTTCCTGAATAGAGGATGGGCCACATTAAAGAAGAAGTACAGCCAAAGCTCATTTGGCTGTACTTCTCCTGTGGATCACAGGAGTGCAGTTCGTTCTGCACTCCTGTGACCCGTTTTCAGCAGACAGCGAGCTGAAGTCTGTTGACATCTCAGACCCAGTTGAGGTTCAGGAAAGATCGCAACCATATTTGTCTCAGCCTCTCAGCGAGCGGCTGAGAGTGTGAGCCATAAACTCCCGCTCCTCCACAGCCCAGCGCTCCAGTGAGAGCAGGGGAGGGAGGGCAGAGAGCTGCTGACTGACAGCCACCAGCTCTCTGCTCACGGAGCTGTGAGAAACAATCGATCAGCGGTGTCTGAGTGTTAGAGCCGGTGGGGGACCGATGCGGCATCCACCTAGGTAAGTATGATTCTCTAAAAAAAAAAATCCAATACTTCTCTTTTAAGAATGAACAGGAAAATGCGTCTGAAAGAAAGTAAGAGATTTAATGGACACCAGAGCAGACAGAGATGCAGCACACTGCATTAGTGATAATGTGTTTATTTTTTATGTCAGAAGAAAGCTTTATTGAATTGCAAACATACAGGTTTCAGAACATACAGTGCATTCAAAAAAGGGGCTACAGCTTCTGTTCACAAAAATACTACTGGTACAATATAACAGTTTACTTACAAACCCAGGCCTATTCCAGCCCACAGGGCCAGAAGCGTCCCGCAGACATGCCACTGTCTACAGTTACAAATAGGTATACAGATCATGTCCACCATCGGCAGAGCCATACAGAAGAAATATTACCATATATGAAGATCAAGAAGTGCTAACCCAGCAATCGATCTATGATCAGGTCTACTGGAGCTAGGACAGAAATACCCAACCATCCCCCCCAGACCCTATCAAACTTAGCTGGACATCCCTGATGCTGGTAAATGACACGCTCATATCTAAGGGTGGTCCCCTTATGATCTATCTATTCCAAGTGAAGGGGAGGACTTACTTTTCCAATGAAGCAGCAGGACTTTACATGCCTGAAACAAAGCCCTAGAAATAGTTTCCCTAGTAAATATATCCGTCACCACATCATCTATAATGCCCAGTATCCAGCACTTGAGATCAGGAGTAAGAGTAGTCTAAAATGCCTGGTTTATGGTGGTAAGAATGGATTCCCAGTATCTGAGTAGTTCTGGACAGCACCACTGCATATAAATGAGATCCCCATCATCCCTACTGCATTTTGGACATACAGTATCAACCTTCGAAGTAGACCCATTTTAAATAACTTGAGAGGGGTGTAGTGCACTCTCAATAATACATACAGTTGAGAGAGTCATAGAGATGTGTACAAAGAATTGGAGTACACAGCCACCAGTGCCATCTCCCACTGCTCACCAGTCAGGTCTGACACATCTGACACCCATTTCTCCTGAAAGGAGTGATAATTTAATTTTACTGTGCAGATGCACAAAAATTATTTTTAGCCAGAGTAAAGCCTTGAACAGGCTTTGCTGATGTAAACATTCCTATTTATTCCTATTCCTATTTAAACAATACTACAGTATTTTAATTTATTCATAAACGACCTAGAGGATGGGATAAACAGCTCAATCTCTGTATTTGCAGGAGATACTATATTAAGTAGGACAATAACTTCTACACAGGATGTGGAAACCTCACAAGAAGACCTGAACAAAATAATGGGGTGGGCATCTACATGGCAAACGAAGTTTAATGTTGAAAAATGTAAAGTAATGCATTTGGGTGCCAGAATTACGTACGCAAGTTACTCACTAGGGGGGGAGTCTTTAGGGTGATCTAAGATGGTAAAGGACCTGGGGGTCCTAGTAGGCGACAGGCTCAGCAATGGCATGCAATGCTAAGCTGCTGCAAGTAAAGCCCACAGAATAATGGCATGCATAAAAAAGGGGATTCACTACAGAGATAAAACAATAATTCTCCCACTCTACAAGACTCTGGTCTGGCCGCATCTCAAGTATGCCATCCAGTTCTGGGCACCAGACCTCAGGAAGGTTGTGCTGGAACTGGAGAGAGTCCAGAGAAGGGCAACAAAGCTAATAAAGGGAATGGAGGATCACAGCTATGAGGAAAGACTACAAGCGTTGAACTTATTCTCTCTGGAGAAGAGACGTTTAAGAGGGGATATGATATCAATGTATAAATATTGTACTGGCAACCCTAGCATAGGGAACAAACTATTCAGTGAAAGGGAATATAAAAGGACACAGGGCCATTCACTAAAATTAGAAGAAAAGCGGTTTAACCTTAAATTGCGTAAAGTGTTCTATACCGTCAGAGCGATAAGGATGTGGAATTCTCTTCCACAAGCAGTGGTGTCAGCGGGGAGCATCGATAGTTTGAAAAAAATATTAGATGGGTACCTTAATGACCACAACATACAGGGATATATAATGTACTATTGATATAAACACTTATACACATACTCATCATAGGTTGAACTGGATAGACTGGTGTCTTTTTTTTAACCTCACTAACTATGTACCTATGTAATATATTTTATTTATTTTTTTTTTATATTTTGCTCTCTTTCACCCCTTATACTCCCGTCCCTGCTTATATGATTTAACTTATCGTTTTCTGAATGAATGATGAGGTGGAGAGGCAGGGTAATGACATCCCCGTCGTCAAATCAGAGAACCGATGTGTGGTCATTCAGGAAATGCAAAGCAACTTTTGGAAAGGCGACCGTGCCAAGCAAAGCGACCTCCTGTGTTCTGAATGCATCAGGCCGACCACTCAGGTTGAGACCCATGTAAATGAGGCCTTACAGGCAAATAGGGAAAGCAGTGAATCTATCGGAGATTGAAGATATACTATGTGCTTTAAAGTACTTTGACACACGACCATCACACATATAAGAGCACCTTAGACAAAAAAATAAAAAAACACTAGCATTAATAATAAGTTGTCCCTCACCCCTCTTTGTGGCAATAACAGTTCTTCTATGAAGGATTTTTACAAAATTTTGGAGTGTGTCTGAAAGTGTGAGCTAATTAAGCCAAAAGAGCATTTTTGAGATCAGGTACAGATGTTGGATAAGAAGGCTTAGCTCAAAATGAGCATTCCAATCCCAAAGATGTTCAGGAAGTTCAATATTAGAGTTCTGTGTAGATCAAAGCATAGAAATACAGAAAGGAACAGGAGACCACAGATGAGAGTCCAAGGTAATATTAACTGTTGGTAAATAAGTCATAAAAACTGCCAATGTGTTTTGAGGACAACAACCCCCTTCATCAGGGCTCAACACAGGATAAAGTTTTGATGGACTCTAAATGTTTCTCATAAATTTACAATGCAACAGTTTCCGCTTTGCTCCTCAGCAACTGTTACATTGTTACACCAGTGAGAGAGTAGAATACTGGTTCTAATAAAGATCTGTGAGTCCATCCAAGTTCTATCCTGTTTTGAGCTCTGATGAAAGGGGAATGGTATGGGAATATGATTATATTGTAATATATATAATTATAGATTGTATATAATATGATAAGCACATTTGATCTCTATAAAGCAGGGAACATATATTTCCGCACTTTTGGCACATATATTTTGGCACTTTTGGTGGACAGGGAAGTTGGGAGCTCTGAATGCTTGATTATTATTATTATTATTATTATACAGGATTTATATAGCGCCAACAGTTTGCACAGCGCTTTACAATGTGAAGGAAGACAATACAGTTACAATACAGTTCAAAACAGGAGGAACTAGAGGGCCCTGCTCGTTAGAGCTTACAATCTAGAAGGGAGGGTCAAGTGAATCCGTGATTTCAAACCGTGATTTCAACGCACGTGTTTCATACCATGTGTTGGTAGCCCTTTGGGCTATTTGTGGATTTTGGATGTGGACTTTATTTTTCACATAAGTTTTATGAACAGCTGTATGAGTTAAAGTGTCATTAAACTGGGGGCGTGGCCAAGTTCAGGATGTGTTCTCACACAGCTCCTTCATAGATCAGTCCAGTGATCCTGCCCTAGCTGCGATCCTGCTGCCTTATTGGGCTGTACAGCTGGCTAAAGCTCTAGTGCACTCCCTGGAACAACTGCCAGCCCTCTGCACAAGAGGGATGGCGAGAAAAGGAAAAGAAGATGCGACGGCCTCTGATTGCCAAGATGGCGCTGCCGCGCCTCCCGTACAGCGCACGCCACAAGCTCCTGAGAAGCCGAAGGACGGGAGTAAGAAGGCGGGGAAGTCCCTAAAACACCAGGGTAAGGACCCCCCCTCTGAGGGATATGCTATACTATGCAGGGAGGGAGGGAGCAGAGACACTCAGTACCATTGAACACAGAGAGTTGGGGCAGCTGGAGGAACACAGACCAGGCAGTCCTGATCAGGCAGACACTGATGACCAGTCTTCCCCTGACTTGGCTGAAGACTAGCCTGCACAGCCCACTTTGGCTGAAATACTTAAGGCAATTAACATCTGCACTGCTTCAGTCAATAACCTGAAGGATCAATTTGGGGGCTTGCAGGAGGAAGTACCGCTAATGCGCCAGGACGTACAAAAGATCCATGACTGCACAACTGCTGTGAAGAGTAGAGTTAGTGATCTTGAGGATAAGCTGCCCCGGCTGACCCGCGAAGCTCGCACTGCTCACCTTTTGGCGAAGGAGGCTAACAATTGGGCGGATGATATGGAAAACCGTCTACGCTTCAACAATATTTATATTGTGGGTCTACCCGAAAGAACATAGGGCAGACATGTAACCACCTTTGTGGAAAACGTATTGATCTTTTCGGCAAAGAAGCATTCTCGTCATTCTTTACAGTGGAAAGGGCTCACTGCACTCCAGGCCACCCATTCCCTCCTGGCAATCCACCCAGACCGATACCGGCTCATCTCTTGCATTATAGAGACAGGGCTGAGCAGTGCTGAGCCAGGCATGGGAGCATGCCAATATGCAAAATAATGGGTTCCGGTCATTCTACGCTGACTTCTCTGCAGAGGTACAGCAAAGAGGCCAAATTCTCAGAGGTAAAGAGACTTCTACAGAATTTACATCCATCTTATGTGATGTATCCTGCAAAGTTACGTGTCACACCCGGTGGACAGGTACACTTCTTTTAGTCCGCAAGGGAAGCGGCAGCCTGGCTGGATAGCAATGAATAGGCCTTGCAACGTTAAGAGGCTGCTGCATTTTCCTCTACTACTTTACAAGTTTAATGTTTTGTTCAGCTGGGGGACATGATATTGCTTACCTGGTTGAGAGCTACAAAGGGAATTAACTGAGCTTCTACACTTCTACAAGTTAGCAGACTGTCTGCTTCGTTTGAAGATCAATCTTTCATGATTGCAGGGTCTGTCCAGTTTGCAGACTTGGCACTTGGCAGTTTTTTTCTTTTTTCTATTGTTTGTGTTGGAAATCTTCTGGGGAACCAACATCTCCCCATTTGTCGATGAACACCAGGTGGCACCATTGTGCCTGAATACTCTTGGACACTGCTAGCATTCCTACTAACAGTACAGAATGGCTGGGCAAAAAAAAATGCCCGTTTGTGTGCTCATGGGCACCCTACATGTCTGATCATTTGCCATAGGGCCAGTTATACTACGAGGCCTCTGCATGTTTTACTTATAGAACTTTCAACATGTCTGGGACTCCGGTGATCTCATGGAATGCCAGGGGTATACATACTCCTCTTAAGCGCACAATGATTTTCACCTGCCTCAAAAACTTCTAGTCTGCCATAGTGTGTTTTCAAGAAACACATCTAACTGTAGATACACAAAGATGCCTGAGATATCCCTGGGTAGGTTGGGCATAGCACTCCACTCATATATCGTTTTTTCATGGGGTGTGAGTGTTTTGGTGCATGGGTCCTTGGACTATCAGGAATATAATGTCAAAATAAAACCCTGATGGGAGGTTTGTTTTACTACATTGCTGTATTGGCTCTTTAACGTGTGTGCTGGCAAGTGTGTACATTCCCCCTCCGTTTACGGCGACAGTACTCTGGATTTAGCTGTCTTTTTTGGCAGGGAAGCCGAGTCCCCCCCACTATTGATTGTCGGGGACTTTAGTTGTTGGTTAAAAATACTTTTGGACAAGCACCCGGTTTCCCCAGTCCTCTGCCTCCTTACGGGGTACTCCCATGATGGGGTTGATGCAAGAGGTGGGGTGGATAGACGTTTGGAGGTTTAAAGTGTCATTAAACCCACATCATTAAAAGTATTCAATAAATGCTCTATTGCATGCTGTTTATATTTAATCAGTCACTATGGGATTTGTTTTCTGTATTCTGCAAAAAAAACTGGTTGATCCTGCTGCTCTCTATCTCCATCTTCTGTTCATGTTCCCAATTCAGCTAGGGATTTTGCAGCTGTGGTGGCAACTCTGCACATGCTCAGTTTTCAGTGTATTTTCTACCAAGCCTTTCCTCCCTATCACATCTGAGCAGCCCATGTGACTATATACATGTGGGTGTACACACAGTGTTAAATGACAGCCCACTCCCTCCCTCCTCCATGCCCACTAACCAGAAAAACACAACGGGGGCGGGATATTACATTTTGATTGATGTAGGAATCGCCTCCCTGTTGTTCTAAGACACGGGCTGGAGGAGCCTGTGACTGGCAGAAATCGGCCCACAACATGCTATTGTCAAAATAAAATATAGATTTTATTTCAAATTTATAGTTGAAAGACAACTTTAATCAGTTTATTGATATTATTTATTTATTTTTATTCTGTATCCCAAAGGCTGTTTTTTTTTTTTTTTTTTAATTTGTGACCAGCAGATGACTAGAGGCTCCTCCTGCCACTGTTTCCCTACAGACCGACTGGGAAAGAGCTGGGTCATGTGACAGCTTTATATTACTTAGGAAAAAAGGTACTTAGATTTTTTTTTTAATAAAATAGGTACAGTGCCTTCATCCACATACAGAAAGAGAAGGGAGCATTTACATTAAACAGTGTGTGTTTAGTATCACTTTAAATTTTGAATGTACTTTATATTTGTGTAATCAGTGATTTTTTTTAAATTATTTTCATTGATGTAATCACAGCACAAAATATATTTTGTTGTGCACAGGTATATTCAGTCACAGACTGGTTTTCACAAGGCTTTGCAAACTGTTTTGGTTTTATAGTTATTACTCCTGTATCTGAACATATGTTGTGCTGAATTTTGCAAAATACCAAGCGCATTCGATTTTCTGTTTTATAGAAATAATATGATTGCCTGGCTAGAGCGCTTGGTGTAGATGCTTGGGATTGTACTGTGTGCACACATAGGCACTCTTAAAGTTGCCTGAAAACCTCTGGGTTATATGACATTTATATCTCAGGAGTTCCCAGGAAGTGTACTACATCATTGTTACCTAGGCAAGAATTGCACAAATGAAGGAGACAAAAATGTATGTAATTTAGTGACCTCGTAAGGAAAACTTTCATATTATCTCAGCTTATAAAATAGAGTGAAAGTCTACTTTAAGAAACACTGCTTGAAGAAAAAAAAAATCAGCATGATTACAAATTACATTGGTTTTCTTAACACCTGATCATGCTGCAGGAGATGAGGGAACTGGAGCTCTTTTACATTTCAGGTGTTGTTGGTATTCCAGATTGGAGTTCCAGGTCATTGTGTATAATGTGGATCTGTTACTTGATCCAGCAATACTAGACATTACTTCAGGAAGGAGAAGGAGCTTTATAGGTGTATACCAAATCCACTGGGGGTGTGATACAAACAATAAAAGTGGTTTATTATCACATCTTAAAAACAGGGTATTCCATAAAGGGACCCTACTGGTTTCAACTCGCACCTTCCTGACCACACTCACACATGTAACTCACTTGGCGGGGAATCTATACTCCTTCCCATATGGCCGCTGTTTTTTCCATGTTCTCATTACTTTTAAATGTTCAGCCCTTCAACATGATAGTCTCCTCATCTGAAATATGCAAGACATGCTGCTGATTCTGTTTATCCAGGGAATATATATGTTATGCCTTTATTTCCATGCCCATGCTGCACAAAGTGCTACCAACAGCAGCAACAGTATGTACAGAATGGCTGAGAATGTGTTTCTTGATTATGCGAGTCTGCTATTGTGTTGCGTTTGCATTTAGATCTCTGTTGTGACCACAGGTGCCTTTGGCATCACCTATGATTTATTGTATTGACACAATTCAGTGCTACTTGTTATATTTGAGGGCAGGCTTATCACAGCAACTGCAAATCTCTAGTGGTGTCTCATTGAGATCACTCACCAAATTGCAACCAAAGTTATTGTGGTGCCTGGAGCATGTAGACATGTATAGTATCTGTGTTGACAGTAGACACCTGTCAACTTGAAGCTTTTTTTTGGGGTGGCTGATTGTATGGTAAACTTCTTTTTGTGTGCAAATTCCACATCTGATGTAGCACTGATAAAGGGCAAAGTGCAATACACCAGAGACCAATCAGACATTTTTTTCTCACTGCTTCTATAAATTGTAATGAATTTTCTCATTACACAAATGCTCACCCCCTCCCTAGGAAACCTCACAAACAATAATAAAACATTGAAATATATAAATAAAACACAGTTTAAAGGATAAGTCCACCATAAAACTAAAATCCCTGCACCTATAGATCTCCATGATCTAAGACCAACCTATTTAGCCCTGTAAAGAAGAAATCAGTATACATACATTTTTACCCAGTCTCCAGCGGCGGAAGTGGACACGGCCGACAATGACTGTGAAATACTCCAAAAAGAAAATTGCGATGCTGAGCACCTTGCTCCTGCACTCAGAACCAGGTTCTCAGGCTGCCTCTATCCCGGGAACTCTCACTTGGCATCCACTATGGCTAAGCTTTGCTGCCCTCTACGACCGGGGTGATCGACAAAACACTGCAAATATAAACAAAGAAAAGGGCGCACCAGCCTAGCGCATTGTCCTCAGTGGGCTTTTATTGAAACAGTGTTAAAAATAAACTACTCACAAACATGCAATATAATCCAGCATATCAATTCCATGGAGCAATGTCCATATTATAAGTCCAATGTCTTGTGAAGACGAAAGGCTGACGCGTTTCGAGGCTGTGCCTCTTCCTCAGAGCCCAAGGGCCATGACTGAGTCCTTGGTTTAAATATAGTGGAGAAGACCTCCACGTGACCTTTAAGATTGGGGGAGGAGATACCGCCCTTATGGGCGTGGCTACACAACCAATTGACCAAACCATAACATAGACATATATTCATACAAAACTATACATCTCTATATACATGGGTGCTGTGCTCCCACCTTGATAACTAATTGCCCATATCTTGCATGTAAAATAGCAACAATAGTGATGCTTAGCATGTTCATACCAAACCATATGACCATCCACACATATGAAATCCATAATATCAAGGGACAGAAATTAATACATAACTCATAGCAATTAGTTAATACCCTCCATAGGGTCACCAAAAGCCAATTGTATATGCACAACATTAATGTGGAGGGCAATGATTCGATGTGTCCAAAAGGATGGAGGCAATTAAAGCAATTGAAGCTACTGGTGGGCGCTATATAGAAGTCCAGTTACGATGGCAAGAAAATTATTACCTTAGCTGATCTCATGCTGTAAACAAGCTCTGCTCAGCGCTGCTTATCCTGTGGCACCACTACAATAGTTCAATTTATGCACGAGGTGGAACGCATGCCGTCTAGCTCCGGGACAGCGGTGCGTTCCACTGCACTGATGTCACTTCCGCCCGCATCAACAGCCGGGCGGTGGAACGCAAGCTGCCGAAACCGGAAGAGCCATGCGCCCTGGAGTGACGCCGGCAGAAATAGCAATGTTATCTAGCTGCCCTCCAGGATTGGACATCGGAGCCATGACAGGGGCTTCCCTGCCATCATGTCCCATCAATAGTAACCGGACTTATCCTATCCCTTGATACATGCAGGAGTACATATATGAGAAGGGTGCATATTTCACATTATAAAGAGAATCCAACAATATATATATGTATACGAATAAAAAACATTAAATATATATATGGCAATAAATTCAATTCAATTCAATCCAGAAATAAAGAATGATAAACATGAGAATAAAAAGTGGTAAAGCCCAATGATAAGTTGAAAAACAACAATTTTTGAAAGACCAAAGTGAGAAAAGTAGCAGTGGTGCATGGAATGGAAATGAAACAAAGAGCCAAATACCCATGGGTATGAAAGTTAGAACCAAGGAAGAATGAGAATCACCAAGAAAACATAGAAAAAATTTTACCAGAAATGGAGCCCAGACTGCTTGCACGTGTGTGTGGTGATTGCCGATGTAGCGAAGCACTGAAGTCCCAGTGTCACGCCAGTGCAGACCTGTGACTCACCGCCAATCAGTGAACACCATAGGCAGACCGACAGAGACAATTTCTATTCTGCTGCCATGTGTACTCTTCTTCATTCCATGCACTCCAGCCCACATTCTCCATATGTGTGGCGCGTTCAGCCATGTTTGCCGGCTCTGGGCGCCCTCAGCTCCCGTGGAAGACACCCGAGACCATGCCTTGCTCCCCATACCAGCAACCACCAATTCTACAATGTAAGTTCTAGGGATTTGAGGTAATTACCTCTTTTTCCCTTCCCTTTCCAGTCTCCAATTATCCTCATCAGCCATTTTCTCATACATACCTATTTTTTATAGATCATACATCGACTTCTGAAGAAGTGGACACTGTTTAGTCCATGAAACGCGTCAAGTCCAATGATGTTATGTTTTTAATAATTACTCATATACTGTTGACCCACACAGTTTACTAATGTTATTACTATATTACTGTATTCTCCCTGGTTAATTGCTATGTGGTTATTTTAGATATACTGGAATTGCGCTATACATCAACCATTTATTTTATCTCTGTTACAACATACTCAACATGTCATTATTGTTATCTATATGTATCTTTCAATAAATATTTTTTTCCTGCATGCCGCATCATGCCGCTCATTTAAAGTCCCAACCCTGTTTTTGCTTTCATTTACATGAATTAGGGATGGAGACGCATGACAATCCCATCGTGCACCTCATTTAAAGTCCAAAACCTCCCCCCTTTCTTTGATGATTCATGTAGCATTTACTTGCTGGAGTATATCTGCCCTTAGTTAAGGCAAGCAGACCGAGGGTGTGCTTAGCTGAATAGTAGAATACCCATCCTCTCCAAAGATTCCTGGGATGTAAGACATAACCTGCCCAGGCCTGCAAACAAGAAGCAACTGAAGAAATTTGAATTAAAAAAAAGTTTAAAACAAGTAAATATGATATTCTTTCTTGGCTATTTACTAATGCTAGTAGCGTAGGGATTAAAAATAGTCAGGGTTGAATGAGAGAGTGAAGTTCCACTTAAAGTCTCCATACAGCAGGGCTCAGACTCACAGCGAGAGAGGCAGTACAAGGAGCCACTTGTGCTGCAGTACTAGGAGCATGGTGATAGGAAGACAAAACAGGGTGACAGAGATGAACTTATCCGCCTGATGCTTCTCAATTCATTATCTAATCACAGGGTGGCCTGGGATTGAGACCTGTAAATGTTACTGAACTGAAGCATAAATAAATCAGGTCTCCTTACCTGCTAGACAGAGTTGCATGCTGTGGCAGAGCTGTGTAAATCTCATTAGGGGATAGATAGAATTACAGATCTTTTGCGAGTAAGACTACTCACTTATATGTATTTCATATGTCTGCCTAATTATTTGTCTGGATTTCAGCTTGAAGCTCAGGGATAGGTTCTGTAAAAAAGCATGCCACTGATTCTAAAAACATCACTTGCCCACTCTAGTTAGTGACGTTCCCCCAATATAATAAACTGCAACTAAATCAGAGAAACAAGGGAGGATGATAAGCTTTGTAAATCCAGTTTGTCAAGGATATACTGAATAAAGAAAACTCAGGGTAAACTGAAGATACAATCACCAGATCATTGGATGACAGTTATTACTGCAACAGAAAAGGAGATCAATGATGAGTAAAGGCCCGTACACACGTAGCGATTGTCGGCTGTAAATATTCGGCCACCGACCGATGTTAGTATGATGCTTCCGACAACCGACTGCGAATTTTCGGCCGAACAGAATCTGGTGTGCAGGCTATAAAATTTTTTGTTGGCCAACACCAGAACGGCCGATTGTTCCTCAGTCAGTACAGAATTTAAGCAGGAACTCTTCTTGAATACTCCTGACTTCCAGACTTACAAGAATAACCAGAGGCACCAGAATCCTGTTTTAAATGGAATGATCAGTTCTCCATATAGTATTGAATTGATTAATGAAGTCAGAATAAAAAAACATACTAAAAAGAATAAAATAAAATGGGGAGGAAGAGACTTGATGAAGTAGGCAGCACAATGGGATCACAACATAATGTAAGTGACAAGGCCTATGTCATTTTTCTCTCTTCCATGTCTTACTGAACAGGCTTATCAGTACAGACCATTGCAGAGGGTGCTTCTAAACTAATATTCTCCATTTAATCTCCCTGAAATGTGGCCCTTGCGTGATGTCACCCTTTGATGAGGCTGTGCATGAATTAACAAGATTTCTTCTGTTTTCCCGTAAGAAGTGGGTGGCAGAACTAAGTGATTGACAGGTGGCCCCAATTAAAGTCCCAAAAGGAAAAGGGAAAAACAACCTCCCTAATTTCTATGAAAAACAGAGATGAACAAATGTTTGTGTTATGCATGATTACACCTGTTCAAGGAAGCCAATTACATCCCTAAATTGTTTACTAAATGATTTTTTTTTTTTGTGATTTAGTGTCGGCTGCCCCTATAATTGATACAATTTGATTGCATTTATTTCACGAATCTTATCAATATATCTCATCTACTTTCCTCTGGAATACTTCAAACTCCTATTTTGTTAGTGCTTGGCAGGAAAAAATGGAACCACAGAAGGTCTCCATAGCAGTAATTAGCACCAGCATCTGCAATCAAGCATGACTAAAAGTGATGGATGGTGCATCTCTCAGACTGGGCCACAGGAATCATTGTGCAGACAAGATTGTGGCCTCCTATAGCTGACTGCCAAGCACATGGCCACTGATTTCTAAAGAGAAGGTTTCTTTGGTTATATAATTTAAAACATAGCTATGTGGCATGTACTGTACTGTGTTGTATATATTTCCATATATGGTTGAGGACAAATAAGCAATAAGCTTGAAACAGCTATTTATTTCTCAGCAAGCATGTTTATTTTCATAAGAAAATGTGTGTGTGTACTTAGACTTAAATAATTAGTGTGTGGATATACTGTATGTACAGTATAATATCTCTTTCTCTCTCTCTCTCTCTCTCTCTCTCTCTCTCTCTCTCTATATATATATATATATAGTGGCATTTGATATGTGCATTATCCCCTCCTTCAGTAGGAAATCCAGATTGCTATAACATTTATCCTTCTTTATAACATTTTCAGTATTGCATACGCCATCTAGAAAATTGTGTAAGTCTGCTCTTGCTGCAATTCAAAAGAAGATTTTAGGCTAAATTCATCATATTCATTTGCCCCTGCATCCCCTAATCTGTATATATGAAGTTTGTTACCTTTTCTGACTGACAGAAGGGTCTTCTTTGACCAACAATAACCATTCGCTGATAGCGGGTCCTTCTACCCCCCTATGCATGAGCTCTGTCTTTCATACCTTCATAAATATAAAATGTCTTAACCTTTCTACATATGTATTCCAACATCTTAATAACAGCTCTTTTTCAGAAACAACTCCATTCTCTAGATTTAGCCATTTAATTTGTTTTTGCAAATAGCCGAGAGGAGACGTAATCATTCCATATTACGTTTTGTTCAACGCGTGTTTATGAGAGGGGAGCCTGTACCCTATGGAATGTAAAACAATATATTTTGCAAGGAATTCTCATATAACATTTTCAGGAAAGAAATCACTGCTCACCAGGTCAAACACAAGGGGAATATATATTCTCCTTGCAAGCATTAGCCTTAACACCAGAAGCCCTTTATACCTGGCCACCAACCAATGAAAGGCTTCACAGTGGAAAAAGAATTCAATAGAACAGCTATTATTGTCATGAAATTCTTTCTAGTGCGAGTCTGCCTTCAGCATATTGTGCTTTTGCTGCTGCTGAAACATAAAACACACATACCTGGTAGTAACTTGAAATGCACCTGTAATTCTGGCAGTGTATATTAAGCACAATATGTGAATGTACCTGTCACATACCTGGTTGGAGGCCGATTGACAAGAGGGCTTCCCTTGCAGATGAACACCAAACACCCCTGTAGGTGAGAAAGGTTCAAAGAAACATGGGTGCCATTTGGGTAAATCTGTTGGAGGTTGCTTGCAGAGTAGGCTATTGGATAGCAGTCAGCTTGTCTTTCAGGACTGATGGCAAGACTACTGTAGGCCCTTGTAGCAGGATCAAGGCAGTGACCACAAGAGAGATGGCAACGTAGCCAGAAAATAGGTCATGCTGGCAGAACCAGACTAAATAAGCATAGTCAAGATGGAAGCTAAGGCCATACACAGATAGACAAGCCAGGGGGTAGGCAGAAGCCTGGTCAGAAACAGTGCCAAGGTCATACACAGGAATCAGGCAGAGGAGTAGTAAGAGGAGCAAGCCGGAGTCATAGACGGATAGTCAGAAGAGGCAGAGTCCTTTGAGCAAGCCGGGTCAAACCAGGAGTCAGGCAAACTGGATCAGTAATGGGTAGTCCAAGGAATGCAGGATACACAGAAGCAAGGATCTCTGTCCACTGCCACTGTCCTTATATAGGGTGTTTGGCGTCAGTTCCGGCAGCAGGTTTGTGTGAACATGCGCCAATGCACACACCTGTAGCAATGTCCATGTATGTGTGCGTTGGTGCAATCTGCATGCGCCTGTGCGCATTCCTGGGCAAATGAGCACGGCCATGCATAGTACTGGCAACTATGCCAGGTCTTCTTCTCAGCAAATGCACATCTGTGTTTTGATGTCTACTTCTCAGCACATTCCCACTTTTACTCTGAATGGCGCCCTGACAGTTCCTTGAACTCTATTTGCCATCACTGCCTGCTCCCATTACTAGCCTGACTAAATTTCAAGCTACAGTACACATGGCCTGTGCACACAACCCTGCCACACATGACAGTACATGGGCCTTGTGATTGGCCACCTAATCATCAGTGCTTTTGTAGGAGGGTGGGAAAAGCGTTATATATTCCCCCTACATCTTGAAGTATCAGGTATTTTGACTTGTTAAAGTACAGCTGTGGACACAACTGTCTTCCCTCTTTTACCTGTAAAATAATATCAGCCTTTCCATCTGGGAAATGCAGATTCTTCAGTATCACTTCTTTTGAAATCCTGCATAGTCTTCAGATACATGCCTTTAATATAAAAGCCTGTTGCTGATAGAAGTATTGGGCAGTCTGATCTGCATGTGTTACAAAAACAAACGGACAAGAAGGCGCACGTACCTAGTGCATTACCGAAAAACATTTATGCAATATAAAGTAAAAGTAGGAAAAGCCTATGCGCTGACCATCAACCAGATGTAATAAATGGATAAAAGAAATATATAAAAAAAAAATCATCCCTTGATAAAGTCACGTTTATGCTGTGACGCAACGCGTCGGGAGAAGCATCTGGCGTCACTTCCGGTTTTCGGCCGAGACCGAAAGTCTCTGGTTTACACTGCCTTACCGCTGCCACACTACCTAATGCTGTACTACTATTGATTTAAATGTGATTGTATTACTTTATGCTTTGTCAAAATAAATGTTTTGAAACATACTACACCATGAAGTGCTCCCTTTTATCTGTGGTTTGAGCTCCAAACCCCACTCAGGATATTCCCCCTTGATGCTTGATGCTGCCTTTCCAAAGGACCTAAAGAGCTTGCCTTAAAGGGACCACCACTGGACCACTACCCCTACATTGGAGACCCTGTTACCTATTGGTACAAACACTCATTAAGTGTGTTTTGGAGGTGAGCAGCCATTTCACTCATTTATGGATTTATGCTCACCACCACAGTGTAACTAGTTTCCCGCACCATAGGAGTTTCCCCCACATCCGGCAATATCTCTTCACCAGCACTTTCTCTATGAACTTTTTTGGTTCTTTATGAACTTATGAACATTTTTTAAAGTTTTTTATCTTCATTGATTTTTGCTTTTTATGATATCTTCACCCAAAATACTTTTTTGTTTTCTTTTGGGCTTCATCATTTATACCTTGATTATTCATTATTTGCCACTATTTACCACTGGTTATATTTATATTGTGCACTATTATCACTTTCAGTGTGATCAGACCATTCTCTCTATTGGATCTGATCTTTTCATAGCACGGTGCACTTTATAGTTCACTCTCACCATAATTCTTCTTAGTGATTTTTTTCATCACTCATGTTATTGTGGTTATATCTTTTGCACTGTGCACTTTACCACATCTTTCTGATACTATTCAGTATTTATTGGTTATTATTCATCATTTTTTATGATATTTATTTAATCTATTTATCTTTATCAATATATTGCAAATTTTTATTGTGGTTTACTTGCACTATTGTCACCGAGCACACCACTATATCTCCTTTATTTATATTGATTTGCTGCTACTTTGCTTAGTATCATTTTAGATGTATATGCTTATTTATTCTTGTGATTTCTATATTTATTGAGCGCCGGTTCTATTTATTACTTCAATTTCCATTTATGCAATATAAAAGCAGATAAAATTGAATACTCGCAAAGTAGCAACTAGAAATAGCCAAAGAACCACACAATGCCATGCAGTGCAGACAAAAATGTCATGAACATCCACATCAAATGGGCTGTAGAGCGCATTGCATGGCGTTGTGTTGTTCTATGGCTATTTCTAGTTGCCAGTTTGTGAGTATTCACTTTTTACGTGCTTTTACATTGAATAAATGTTTTTCGGTGATGCACTAGGTGCGTGCGCCTTCTTGTCTGTTTGTTTTTGTAGTACCAATTGGATTACCCTGTCTGAGGAAGGCTGTATCCACCTAGCATCTGGAATTGCTGCTGTCTTTCCTGCTTTCCACCATATAGGACCTCATAGCACTGGAAGGGATTGCTAGCTTGTGTGATCTGCATGTGTATGAGCAGCTTAGCATTTGTTTTTAGTGTATTCGAGCTCAAATATATTTTCTTGGAATGCTCATACTGTCTGTAATAATGATTTCTGTTCTGCCTGAATCAACATTACTTTCTGACTTGATGGACACATGGTTATCTGTAGGAATCATCCTTTATGCAGTAATTACTGAACAAATAAATTCCAGTCACAGGCAATGGAATAATGTATTTGAATATGTGTATATTTCTTGGAAACAATGTATTTTGGCTTTGTGGGCCATTTAAAGTGAATCTGACTTTACTTAACAGCCTTCTAAGGTTGCAATAATGTTAAAGTAAAATACCTTGTGCTGCCTGCAAATATCTTTTCAGTCTTCAAATCAGTACCTGCACTGCCCCCTAGGATCCTAGGCCTAGACTGAGCATGCTGTCTTGCTATTGTTTAATTAAGACCCACCCATACCATTCAACTGTCCAATGCTAGAGTTGAACAACAGGTGATTGGATTTAGCACCAGGAAGAGTGAGCCTAAATCTTGGTGGAAAAACCCATGCAGCCTGGTTTTGTGTTTTAAGTGTGGTTTCAAATAAACACAGGAATTGATTTAAAGGTTTAACACAGACACTCAAAACCTGGGCAGGGTGGTTAGCACTTTAGCCTTGTATTTACCTTAGAAATGTATTAGACCCTTAGAGATGACCCCAATACAAAATGTATTAGACCATCTCAGGTTCACTTTGAATAGAAATTCCAGGCAGAATGTCTGGGATATTCCAAATGGAACATTGAATTGTACATCTCTTCTGCATGTCTCCTAGGTCTATCTTCTGATTTACAAGTGTTCATTACTGGAATTTCTGGACAGCTAAGCATTGTCATGCTTTTCTCCTTACCTGTGCTCCTTCTTCCTCATTTCAATAGGTGAGAAACCAAAGTCAACGGCACAATTTGAGCTAGATTCCATCACTCAAAATTCAGTCACCATTCCCTTTGAATTCCTTGGCTGCCCTGAGGCAAAGGCTCAGTGTTGATACTGAGATTAATCCCAAAAGAGCCCCTCATTTCTCAGCAGAGAAATTAAAGCTTGCCAGTTT
The DNA here is from genome assembly GCF_965119305.1 of Pelophylax lessonae. Taxonomy (NCBI): domain Eukaryota; kingdom Metazoa; phylum Chordata; class Amphibia; order Anura; family Ranidae; genus Pelophylax; species Pelophylax lessonae. The sequence goes on from NC_138776.1 coordinate 69,892,091, forward strand.
CCCCTATCACCTGTCCTTCTGACAGCTCTGTCAGTAATGATATTCCTTTTGCATGGCATAATCCCCATCCTGTGGTAAAGAATAATTTATTAAGAAATTAAGGGGCTTAGCTCCTCTCTGTCTGGTTGGTCTTCAAAAGTTATCTGATAGCGCAGACAGTGTGATTATCAATGAAAAATTATTTAACAGTACCTTGGGGCTCTTTGAGACAAAGCCTAATAAGTCACATGGATGGATATCAATCAAACGTATCCCCTTTAGATTTTGTAAATATTCCCCGACGTTAAGTCAAATTATGTTGATTATGTGGTTCCTCTACATGCAGTTTTGGTGTAAATGCGAGACACTGTCCTTGCTAAGTGAAAAAAAATTTCATTTTAGGAGCTTTGTATCAGTAAATTATGATTACTGTGATAAGTAATAGGCAGTTTGTTGCTGTTCCGATGAGTGATCGTAGTTCAGTATGTATTTCTAATAAAAGGACACAATTTATAACTGTTAGCATATTTGCCATACAGGAAAATATGATTGGAATGTCATTTATATCTTTGGCACAGATTTTCCCTTTGATAATTAGGATTGTTTTAATGGAATCGTTGTACAGTGACCTTCTGTCAGTTGCCATCATGGTACAGTGAAAAAACAATAAAAGTTATAGCTGAGCATGAGTTATATGGCATAGTTTTAAAGAGAACCAGAGAACCAGTCACACCTGGGTTTATGCAAGAATCTGATTATTCGGTTTTAACTGTAGTATTACTTGAACTCTTTTGCTTGAGCATCACTAATCAGAGATCGCCTGAAGTCTGACAGTTGCTTGCTTGTCAAATACCTAAGCTTACAATCCAATTTCTTGCATTGGACTCTGTATGCTTAACCCTATTAAATAACATAACCCTGCAGTAATTTGCATTCTCTTTCCTTTTGGGGGCCGGTCTATAACACAGTACTAAAAATACTAGATTGCACACTGCTATACCCTTCTAAGCAAACTTTGAAATACAAAATAGGTGAACACAATGCCAACCCCATTTTGTGTCTGTTTGCTCCAGGTTGGCATTGTGTCCACAGTATCATTTGCAATGGCAAAGCAGAGTAGGACTGGCTAAAGAGGAATAATTTTGACTCAGTTGGCCAGCCTAAACATGTAATGCAATATGTGTAAACTAAATATCCCTATTTTTTATTGCAAAGTTTGCTTGAAAGGGTATGGCAGTGTGCAGAGGGTTCATCCAGTATTTTTTGTGCTAATAGTACCTGGTAGATTATATGCATGTACAAGCTATTGGGATCTAAGCACAGGTACAATATATATTGTTTCTATAACACTACACCTTCGCAAAGCATTATCATTATCTGCATAATCTGTGATATTCCCTGCCCTTTGTTTTAACTGGCCCAAATAGCGGTTAGAGTATTTAGGCATTGTCTTGCTCTAACCGGTTGCCGACCGCCCGCTGCCTTTTTACTGCGGCAGTGCGGCCCTCCTGCGCAAACTGATGTAGACCTAAGTCGGTCGCAGGCCTGCAGCTAGTGGGCGAGCGCACACCGGCGGCTGCGTGCTCCCGCCCCCCACTTGGCAGCGGGGACTCGGATGCACAGGGGCCGGCAGGTCCGATTGCCGCGATCGCTCCCCGCTGAGAGAAAAGAACGGTCAGCTGTTGTAAACTCCCTGGAATGATCACAGAGCTCCTGTGATCCTTCTATATAGGAACACAGGTCTCTATGATCATTTCACAAGCCACGCCCCCCCCCACCATTAGAATCACTTCCCTAGGCTCACATTTAACCCCTTGATCACCCACAGTGTTAACCCCTTCCCCGCCAGTGTCATTATTACAGTAACAGTGCATATTTTTAGCACTGATTACTGTAGTAATGTCACTGGTCCCCCCAAAAGTGTCAAAATGTCAGTTAGGGGTCCGATCTGTCCGCCGCAATGTCGCAGAAAGGTGAATTTCCTGTCTCTTCACAGAAATTAAAGTGACTTTCGTGGAACTCCTGAAAAATATGTCACTAGAAGTGAGCTATATCCTTAGATAGATGCAATAGCCGCTCACCTCCAAAAACACCTTTAAAGGCGTTTTGTGATAGTAATCACTGGATATCTAATCCTCCTCCATTGGTGGGGGCTTCTATTAGGGTCTCTGGGTGGTATACCTCCGATACTTCCGGTTTCGGCCGTAGACCGGAAGTGACATCACCAGAAGTATTGGAGGTATACCAAATCGGCGGTCACGAAATTCACCTTTCCTTTCAAGCATTATTTTGCACTTTTCTGCACATGGACTATTTATAATTATCACCCCACAATTACTAGTATATTATTCATTTATTGATTATCATTTTCTTATTGTGGATATTTTTGTCATCATTATATTGCATCAATCAACCTTTTATCGTATATTTTTTATGCACCTATGAACGTTTTTATTCTTCACTTAAGTCAAAAAAACTCGTCACTGAAGTCACATATTTGATTTGTATCCACTTGATTATTTTGTTTCACCACATTTACACATTGGAACGTGTATCACAGTGCAACCAGGTTTTTGTGTTATATTTAGCTTTAGGAACCTATTTCTTGGGCCATCATTTAGCGAAACAAGCGCTGATTCCCCCCTTCTTCTTTCTATTTCTGTGAGTAAGTGGTGACACTTCAGAATTGGCTGTCTGTTTCAGGAATTTTGGTTCAAATATACAGACTAAACCCCTACTCCTATTTTTCCTATACCCTATTGGTAGCGCATTGGCTTTCTTTTTTCTTTTTTTTTTAAGAATTGTCGCCCCTTTTTTGTTTATTGCCCAAAAAATAAAAATAGCACAGATGATCAATTACCACCAAAAGAAATCTCTATTTGTGGGAAAAAAAGGACATCAATTTTATTTGGGTACAGCCTCGAACGACCGTGCAATTGTCAGTTAAAGTAACGCAGTGCCGAATCGCAAAATATGACCTGGTCATTAAAGCGGAGTTCCACCCAAAAGTGGAACTTCCGCTTTAGGGAGTCCTGACCCCCCGACATGCCACATTTGGCATGTCATTTTTTGGGGGGGGGAGCGGGTACCTAGTTTTGACAGGTACCCGCTCCCACTTCCGCTCGGAGCGCCGCGGCGCCCTGAGCGGAAGTTCTCCTCTCCCCCTCCCTCCCTGCAATCTTCTGGGACACGTCAGAGGTCCCAGAAGATTGCCGGCCAATCACGGCGCGCAGCGCGACTCGCGCATGCGCAGTGGGTACCCGGCTGTGAAGCCGCAAACTGTAACAGCCGGGTGCCCACAGCAGTGATGCCGGCGCCGAGGGAGAGGATCGAGGCTTCCGGCGGCCGCATCGCTGGACCGTTGGACAGGTGAGTAAATGGCTGGAACTCCGCTTTAAGGGGGAAAATCTTCCAGTCCAGAAGTGGTTAAAAGCATTTTTTTTCTTATGTCCATAAGTATAAACTTTGGATAATTATACCAAATTTTATGATGAACTTCAGGCTTCCGAAAGTTAGATAGTAATAGAAAAATGTGTAGAAATAATTAGTGTAGTCGAGTGGATAATTTGGCATTTTAAAGCTGAGACATGATGGGGCATCTGTAAATGTATTAAATGTCTTTGGAAGTGTATTACATGCTAACAAACACCTCCAACATGGGATCTCACCACAATTTCCTGGACTACTTGTCCTAGCTACCCTTGCAGCTAACAAATTATGTGGGCATGCATTGCCTTTGAAGTGGGCCACAAAAAAACATAGCCCATGTGGCTGCCCAGATTTCTTGCATCAGTCAGAGATTTTAATGGGCAAGACAACCCTAGTAAATAGCGCTTGCCTCCACCCCAACAACAACAAGGAACCAAAGCTGCTTTACATGGGCAGTCAAGGGGAAGAATCCTGGGCCACAATAAAAATTACTTGACACTCAAGTAAGACCGCAAAGTGCAATCCACTCCACAACCTGCCAGTGCCAAGAGAACACAGCTAAGGTGTTTTTATCTCTCTGTTTTTGTCTTTCTGAAACAGTAATGAGGGAGAAAGAGCTGCCATTGCCTACTCTATTCTGAAAATTCTTGTATACTCAAGTATGATCTATGCTTTTATTAACCCAAAACCAGTACGCAGATCAGGAAATTCTAAATTTCTTATCTGCATATTTGTCCTGGGGTAATGAATCAAAGTATTAAATCAAGATGGTCAGTTTAGAAGCCAATCAATTAGACATTGTTTCTTTTAAAGACAAATACAGTAGGTTATCAGAGGCTCAACATTACTTGTGACTTGCACTTTTCATTTGTTGGTTTTCTAGATTTAGTTTTTTTTTTTTTTTGGGGGGGTAAAATGTATCTCCTGTAGATACAGCAGCAAATAAGATATATCTGTAAAATGTGAGAAAACTTCCCTCTGAGGACAGTTGTCCTCATTGGAAGATGTCCCCTATTTTCTGTTTTGGTAACAACTCTTAGTTTTTCCCCTCACTTTTAGGCCAAATAAAAGTGGTTACCAGAACTAAGCATTCTGAATACTGCATATATGGCCAGATGTGACAGGTTCCCTTTAACCACTTGCCGACCGCCCCACGCAGATTTACCTGATTATGTGCACGCGGTCTTGGTGGCGCACGCGTGCCACCGGAGCCGCGCTCCCGCTGTGATTAGACACAGTGGGAGGAGCAAGAAACAGTCGCCGCCGGCCTCCCGCGATCTTCACAGAAACTGACAGGAGAGTTGCCTGCCTATGTAAACAAAGCAGGTGGCTCTTCTGTCACACAGGCACACAGAAATCCTGTGTTTCAGCTAAGCTGAAAGACTGATCTCTATGTGCCTGTCACAGAGCCCCCCACAGTTAGTAAGCACAATTAGGCAAACATTTAACCCTTTGATCACCGCTAGTTTTAACCCCTTCCCTGCCAGTGCCATTTATACAGTAACAGTGAATATTATTTAGCACTGTTACTGTATTAACCGGTTGCCGACTGCGCACAGTATATTTACTGCGGCAGTCAGCCCCGGCCAGGCAGAGTGACGTAGATCTACGTCACTCGCCTGTCACTGCTACTAGAGCCAATAGCGGGCAAACTCGCGCCCGCTGAGGCGCGCGCCCGCCTCGGCTCGTTCAGGGAGGAGTGCGGGCGTGTGACCGGCGGACCCGATGTCCGCCGGTCACTCGCCGATCATCGGTACAGCGGGAGAAAGGCAGAGCGGCTTATGTAAACAAGCCGTCTGTCATTCTCCCCTGTGTAAAAATGGAGATCAGACGGTTCTACTATGTAGAACCGTTGATCTTTGTTTTTACACCAATAGCATTGTCCCACTACAGTTAGAATCACGCCCCTAGGACACACTTAACCCCTCCCTGTCCAATACAGTTAACCCCTTCCCTGCCAGTGTCATTTTTGCAGTAACAGTTAATATATATAGCACTGATTACTGCAGTAATGTCACTGGTACCCCCAAAAGTGTCAAAAATGTCAGTCAAGGGTCCGATCTGTCCACCGCAATGTCGCAGTACCGCAAAAAAAATCGCAGATCGCCGCCATTACTCGTTAAAAAAAAAAACACCAAAAATGACAAAAATCTTTCCCTTTGTTAGTAAATGCGATAACTTTTGCGCAAACCAATCAAAATACGCTTTTTGCAATTTGTTTTTACCAAACATATGTAGCATAAAACAATTTGGCCGAAAATGTTAAAAAATTTTGATTTTTAGATTTTTTTTGGGGGAATTTCATATAAAAAAAAGTGAAAAATATTGTTATTTTTGCAAAAATTACGCTCTTTCCTGACAGACTCCATGGCAGCATACGTATCGGGTTTGGCCCCGCCTCCAAACCTACCCATAGGACCTCACTCCCATAAATCTTTGCTCCTGTTCAGCACACGTGTTCTTTTTTTGTCCTCCAAAGGATTACCTGATATCCTACCTGAAGATGGATTCCGGGTGATGGATGGCTCTACCTGTCGGGTATGGAGCTCTCCAATAAGCCCCAGCTGCTGCGGGGTATGGAGGAGGGGCGAAGATGTAGCAGCCTTGGCCAAAAAGCCCAGCTGCTGCGGGTGGCCGGTACCCTTGAAAGAGATAAGTCCGGTGTGCATCCATCCCTGGTGGTCTGCGGTTCGTGAGTACACTCCATGGCAGCTATGTTATATGCTTATATTTGCCTTTGTTTATATGTTTTTTCTCTTACCTGGTCTTTCCTGCCTTCCCTGGTGGCTAGTGGTCCGGGGCCGGTCAGCGGTTCACTTCCTGACCGGCCGCCGGTGCGGTGCGCTACTGCGCATGTGCGGCGCCTCCAGAACGAGGCTTGGTTCTCGCGCGTGCGCAGTAAGAGCGCGGCGCATGCGCAGTGAGTTGGCGTCGGCGGCGAGCGCTGATGACGTCACCAGGCGCCATATTTAAACCCCAGAACTGTCAGCAGTGTTGTGTTTATACACACTGCTGATACTGGGTGTTCCATACTCCGCATCTGATCGGTTTTTGGACGCCTGCTGTTCGTTGCCGCTCTGCCTGCTAACCTCTGGTTCTTGGTGAGTACTGGCCCCAGTTTGGGAGCCTCCCCCCCCCTCCTCTTTTGCTGGTTTTCTGACATTGCTGTCCGGCTCATTCTTGTAGGTCAGCATCAGAATGGAAGCTACTTTGCCCTCCGGTGGTCAGCCCGCCCCTAACAGGTATTTGGGGCTTCTTAGTGGGGCTGTGGGTTATAGGGGGTGGGGGTAGGAACTCAAGTGTTCCTAGCTTCCTGTCTGTTTTTTTCTGTTTTTTCTCTTGTTCACAGCCCTCCTCGTTCAGAGACTAGGCACTCTTCTCAAAGAAGTGAAAGACGCTCAAGCTCTCGCCACCGGCACTCTACAGGAAAGTCCCGTTCGGGCTCACATCATCAAAAATCATCTACTTCAGCCAGCCACGCACGGAGACCTGACAAAGCAGGTTGCAGAGGCTGTGGCGCTAGTGTCCCGGAGAGGAAGCTTTTCTGTGATAGATGTTTCTCCCAGGCTGCGGGAGAAAGGGATACTTCCGATCAGCGCATTGAGGCTTTGGTCAAGAGAGTGGTTAAGGACTCTTTGGCAGAGTTGGGTGTCAGTCGTTCTCAAGACACTGCAACGGCTTCCCCAAGCCCCTCCCCTGTAGCACTACAGGTACAGGAAGATTTCGAGTCAGCCCACACAAGCCATCAGTCGATGCTCTTGTCAGGTAGCGACTCTGAAGATGAGGATCCCTGCTTGGGTTTTGAATATACCTTGGTGCCTTCCCTGGTTAAAGCGGTCAGAGAGACCTTAAATTGGGAGGAGTCAGCTGTTCCCCCTCCCAAGCAGAAGAAGTACTTTAAACAGCTCAATAAGGAGCGTGTTAATTTTCCCTTCCTGGGAGAGTTGGGTGAAATCATCTTGGAGGAGTGGAAAAAGGTGGAACGTAAGAATTCCTTAGTATCCAAGATGGCTAAACTTTACCCCTTCAAAGAGGATGATGTGAAACATCTTGAGTCCCCTCCCCTAGTTGACGCAGCAGTCATGAGACTGGTCAAGCACGTGACCCTTCCCTTAGAGGATACGGTCTCATTTAAAGACCCGTTGGACCGAAGGATGGACTCTGATTTGAAGAGAATCTACCTTACAGCAGGTATGGCCTGTAAGCCAGTCCTGGCTTTGGCTGCTCTATCCAAGGCCATGGAGTCTTGGGCTGATGTGGTAGACGAATCGGTCAGATCTGTTTCGGAGGAGGTGGCCAGAAGCGCTCCAATCCAGGAGCTTAGGCTGGGCGCGTCGTTCCTTGGGGAGGCTTCCATAGACTTGATCCGTCTATTGGCAAGAGTTATGCTGTCCTCGGTCACAGCTAAGAGAGCTCTTTGGCTCCGCCCTTGGGTGGCGGATCCGGCATCAAAGCAAGTTTGGTGCCGTATTCCCTTTGAGGGGTCCTCCCTTTTCGGGAATAAACTGGACGAGGCCATAACCCGGGCTACAGGCGGTAAGTCTGGGTTTCTTCCCCAGGATCGGCGCCAGTTCAACGTCAAGAAAGGACAGCCTACCAGAAAATTTGTGCCTGACCGGGCCAGGGAAGCTCGTTCTTATAGACCTGGTCGGGAGTTCAACCGGAACTGGAGATCCAGACAGTCTTCCAGGAAGACGACAAAGAATGTCTCCTCTGGGGACCGCGAGCCCACTAAGTCCTTTTGAAGGTGGGCCCGCTCAGACATGTCGGGTGGGTGCACGTCTACGCTCCTTCCGACATGTCTGGGCGGCTTCGATTCAGGACCCCTGGGCCGTCAGGACGGTGTCTTCAGGCCACAAGTGGGTCTTCAAGGAGAGGCCAGGCTCAAGGTTCCTGCCTACTGCCATACCATGTCTAGAAGAAAGGCGTCAGATTTTGTTTTCTTACGTCGAAGCTCTCATTGCTCAAGGGGCTGTCATCTCCGTTCCAGAGTCAGAGCGAGGCCAAGGAATATATTCTCCGCTCTTTCTGGTCCAAAAGAAGAACGGATCATGGAGACCAGTAATAGATTTGACCTTCTTGAACAAATTCATAAAAAAAGAAAGGTTCAAAATGGAGACCCTGTTGTCCATACAGCAGTCAGTCCAGCCGGCAGATTGGATGGTGTCCATCGACTTGAAAGACGCCTACTTTCATGTCCCTGTGGACGAAGATTTTCAAAGGTTTCTCCGGTTCGAAGTGGGAGGATTACATCTTCAGTTTATCTGTCTCCCATTCGGGCTCTCAACATCTCCACGGACCTTTTCAAAAATCTTATTGGCCGTGGTAGCCCTACTGAGATTGAAAGGTATCCGTCTTCACCACTATTTGGACGATCTACTCCTGTTGTCCCAAGACAGAGACCAACTATTAGTTCATCTGGAGCAGGTCGTGTCCACTCTCCAGAAGTTTGGTTGGTTACTCAACAAGGAGAAGAGTCACCTGATTCCAACTCAGTCCCTGATCTACTTGGGCGCTCTGTTCGACACAGAGAAGGCGACTATCTCTCTTCCAGAGGAAAAGATAGGGACTCTCCGAGACAGGATTCGCTTTGCCCTCTCATCCTCTCATCTTCAGGCACGTCAATGTCTGAAGGTGATCGGGACTATGGTCGCAGTAGTCCCCATGGTGAAGTGGGCCCTGTGGAGGATGAGACCCTTTCAGAAGGGATTCCTTCAGCAATGGGATACGTGGCATCTGGATCAACGCATCTTCCTAACCCCTTCAATGAGAGCGAGTCTTCCTTGGTGGCTATGCAGAGACCACCTGCTGAACTGCCACTCTCTGAAACCAGCTCCGTGGGTAGTGGTTACCTCGGACGCCAGCAACATAGGCTGGGGTGCCCACTGTCTGTCGGAGGTGGCACAGGGCAGGTGGGAGTTTTCCACTCGAGGAATAGTATCCAACATACTAGAACTCCGAGCAGCATTCCAAGCTCTTCGAGCATTTGCTCACCTGACAAAAGACCAACCTGTCATGCTGCGCCTGGACAACACCTCAGCAGTGGCATACATCAGGAAACAAGGGGGTACACGCAGCTGGTCCCTATTGAGGGAAGTGGAGCCGATTATGTCCTGGGCACAGAAAAATCTCTCGAATCTTTCAGCGGTTTATGTTCCAGGAGTCCAGAATGTCAAAGCAGACTTCTTGTCCAGAGTGGATCTGGACAACAACGAGTGGTCCCTTCACAAGGAAACGTTCGACTGGATCCTAACATTGGGGTTTTCTCCAGAGGTAGATCTCTTCGCCTCCCCCTGCAATCACAAACTGCCGAAGTACTACTCAAGATTCAGAGATCCACAAGCATCAGGGATAGATGCACTCTCGGATCAGTGGAGATTCCACAGGGCATACGCCTTCCCACCAATTCCGATTGTGTTGCAGTTCCTTCGGAGACTCAGGTCGGAGCCAGTGGAGGTAGTGGCGGTGATTCCCTTCTGGCCGAACAGGCCATGGTTTCCCCTTCTGACGCTACTCAGTGTCCAAGATCCAATCCCGCTACCCTTCAGACCGGACCTGTTGTCCCAGGGGTCTGTACTCCATCCATGCCCAGACCGTTTACATCTCAAGGTCTGGATGTTGAGAGGAGGAGGTTACAGGCTTTAGGCTGTCCAGAAACGGCAATCTCGACACTACTTAGTGCTAGAAGAAGCTCAACGAACAGGGTGTATCAGAGAATCTGGGAAAAATTTTCTGCACAACTGAATACAAGGCCTGATCCTCAATCTTCAATTAAGATCCAGGATGTATTGAGCTTTCTCCAATCAGGACTGGATTTGCCTCTATCAGTGAGTTCGCTCAGAGTCCAGGTCTCGGCTATTTCTGCTTTTACAGGGATCTCCTGGGCCACTCATGCCCTAATTCGTCAGTTCTTCCAAGGGGCAGTGAGAATCAGACCTCAGAGAAAACCCAGGTTTCCCAAGTGGGATCTGCCACTAGTTCTGGATTTCCTGGCGAGTCAAATTCAAGACATGTTTGATTCTTTGACCATAAGAGAGCTTACACTGATAACAGTGTTTCTGGTGGCTATAACCTCAGCAAAAAGAGTGTCGGAAATTGGGTCCTTTGGGACACAAGAGCCTTTCTTAACCTTTTTTCCTGACAGAGTGGTGCTCATCCCCATGCTGGATGCGAGACCAAAAAGGACCTCTGTCTTCCATGAAAACATAGAAACAGTATTACCAACCTTTAGACAGGAAGAGGAAGAATCTTCGGTTCATCCGCTGGATGTTGGAGAGTGTATTAAGAGATATTTAAATGCCACTTCCTCTTTCAGAAAATCAGAACATCTTTTCGTTACCTTTTATGGAAAAAACAAAGGTTCAAGAGCCTCGACGAGATCCATTTCCTCTTGGATCATCCAGACCATCCAGTGGGCTTATAGGGCTAAGGGCTTGACCCCTCCAGCAGTAGTTACAGCTCATTCGACGCGGAGCATCTCTACCTCCTGGGCAGTATCCAGACATGTGGCTCCTGAAGTCATTTGCAGAGCAGCATCGTGGTCCTCTATTAACACTTTCTTATCCCATTACTGTGTTGAGCCAGCGGCTCTTTCTTCTGTGAATTTTGGTTTGCAAGTCCTGTCTGTTTGACAAAATGCATTAAAACTTTTCTGTTCAGCACCTGCCCACCCTGTGTGTACGGCGAGTTATTTCCCGATACGTATGCTGCCATGGAGTCTGTCAGGAAAACGGAAAATTTATATCAAATACTTACCGTAATTTTCCTTTCCTGATGGACTCCATGGCAGCAGGAGTTCCCTCCCGGATTTCTGTGGAGGATAGTTACAGAACACGTGTGCTGAACAGGAGCAAAGATTTATGGGAGTGAGGTCCTATGGGTAGGTTTGGAGGCGGGGCCAAACCCGATACGTATGCTGCCATGGAGTCCATCAGGAAAGGAAAATTACGGTAAGTATTTGATATAAATTTTCCGTTTTTTTTGTTTATAGCGCATGATCAAAAAATTGCACAGGTGATCAAATACCACCAAAAGAAAGCTCTGTTTGTGGGAATAAAAGGACGTGAAATTTGTTTAGGTACAGCGTTGCACGACCGTGCAATTGTCCGTTAAAGTCACGCAGTAAAAAATCGCAAAAACCCCCTGGTCAGGAAGGGAGTAAAATCTTCCGGGGCTTAAGTGGTTAATGTCATTGGTCCTCAGAATGTGTCAAAAATGTCAGTTAGGGGTCCGATCTGTCCGCCGCAATGTCGAAGTCCCACTAAAAATCGTTGATCGCCGCCATTACTAATAAAAACAAAAAAATAAATAAAAAGTCCAAATTTCTATCCTGTAGTTTGTAAATGCTATAACTTTTGCGCAAACCGATTAACACGCTTTTTGTGATTTTTTTTTTTTTACCAAAAATATGTAGCAGAATACAAATTAGCCAAAACTGATAAAAAAATTGATTTTTTACATTTTTTTTATTGGGAATGTTTTATAGCAGAAAATAAAAAATATTGTGTTTTTTTCAAAATTGTCGCACTTCGTTTATAGCGCAAAATCTAAAACCCGCAGAGGTGATCAAATACCACCAAAAGAAAGCTCTTTTTGTGGGAAAAAAAGGACATCAATTGTATTTGGGTACAGCATCGCATGACCGCGCAATTGTTAGTTAAAGTAACGCAGTGCCAAACCGCAAAAAATGGCCTGGTCATTAAGGGGGTAAGACCTGAAGAGCTGAGGTGGTTAACTACGTTTTTTTAATGTGTTTTAGAACAGTGGTATGCCCTGGATGAGATGAGAAACTCCCTATATTTCTGTCTCTAGTGTATTTTTCCCAGTCTTCACCAGGAAGTAAGGTGCCCCTCGGTCCTTATTCAGCCAATGATCATTATAGCCTTGGGTACCAATGAACACCGCAGGTATTCATTTAAAATAATGCCAATAAACATGCCCATCAAGGTGCTACGTGCATGCAAGATGCAACTGAATAGGACAAAAAGTATTGCTGTAAAGATAAAGACAGCTACCAATTTTAAAGACCAGTTTCATACAACATGTGAAAGCAGTCAGCAAGCTATGAAAGGTATCAAGTAAATACTGGAACTCTAAGGCTATGTTCACATGTAGGCGTTTTGGGGGCGTTTTTCTGCTCTAGAATCAGCTCTCAAAACGCCCAACAAGACAAATCCTATTCATTTCAATGGCCCCTGTTCACATCTAAGCGTTTTGATGCCGTGAGCAAAACGCCCAACGCTCAAAAAAGTACACGAGCTTCTTTTTGGACAGATTACAGGCGTTTTTCATTGGTCTCTATTCAATCTAAAAACGCCTGAACAAAAAACGCCTGTAAAAACGCCTGTAAAAAGCCTGCAAAAACGCCCATAAAAACGCCTGTAATAGCAACGCCAAGATGTGAACGTAGCCTAAATACTTTACATTAATCTGAGCTTTTTGTAATCCCTTACAACCACATTTTCACAGACCATCTTACAGAGTTACTAGAAGGCCAGTTGAATGCCTCTGGGGCCTTAGCTGTGAAACTTTCCCTGCTTCCTGTATCAACAGCCATGTTTAAACTTCGAAGCTTCATGCTTGAATCTGCACAGTTAGCCTGTTGTTTTCCAGCATTTAGAAGCAGAAACACAACATTTTTGACAAATGAGATCTGGGTGGAGAGGTGCAATACAGCACAGGAAAACCTGGACTAAAGATAAAAGTAGTAAGGATGTATTCAATGCGCACAGCTGAAGACTTGAAGCATTTGCTGCCCCAAAGTTTCACATTCATGATATGTGCCTGCTATACCATGTACTTGTGTTAGATGGTATCCTGTTCTCTTTGTACTGCTTTCTTTGTGTGAAATCCCCAGTGTTCCTGTCAGACCCTCTGCTTTCCTATTACAAACTGACCACACTAAGCAGGAGAAAACATCGTGGTCCGCTCTCAGCTATGCTGGGAATTCAGCCTGCTATCCTCCAATGATCAGACATGTCCAGGCACCCCCCCCCCCCCACACACACACACACAGCCATTCACTGACTGGGAAACTCTGTGTACTGCAGCTTCTCCCCCCCTCCCCCCCCAAGCTATTATGCAGCTAAGAACAGAGGGAATGTGATCACTTATAAAAAGGTGAAACATTTATTTATAGTGTTTTTTTTTATATATCTATACAAAAATGTTTTGCCTTTCTTTTATTTTAAAACTGAATGGTTTGTTGTACAAGGTGATCATTTACATTCACTTTAATTTTCAATTTTGATTGCTAAAATGCATTTGCAGTCAATTTATTTTCATTATACGGTATTGGCTGAAAGAGCTGGTGTTAAATACCAACGCATTTCACAGAACAGCATCTTCTTCATCAGGGCATGAGTTTAAATATTAGTATCCACAATGGTTAGTACAAAATGTTATAACCTATCTTGTTAACAAATATCCTTATCTCATATACTGTCTAACTCCTCCCTAGATATGTTTTCCAGAGTACAAAAATGCAGGCAGGAATGAATAGAGGGGGGTGGGTAAAACCGATAAAATGATTATTCCCCTTTCAGCACTGTCTTTATGCAGTTCTACCATTAATGTGTGTAAAAGACTATTGCATATTTTCACAGCTTTGATAGTAAAGGACTGTTTCTGTATGTGAATGTTAAACCTCTGTTCTTCCATTGACCAAGAGTTCCCTCTCTTGTAGTGACCCCAAAGTGGGAGGAATTGCATCCCTCTTGATTGCCTCTCAAAGGTGACTAAATTCAGTTTAGCTATTCTCTCCTTATAGGTCACCCATGCCCTTAATTAATGTATCTGACCTTATCTGCACTATTCTTTGTTCTACAATATTCTTTTTTTTTGTGAATTGGTGCCCAAGACTGAACTGCATATTCGAGTGTTACTGATGCTTTGTATAGGTAAAGTTGATTGCTGTCTTCAGAGAAAATTTGGGCAATTAGTCATCTAAGCTAAAGTTTTACCAGTTTAGCCTTATACTAAAAAGATTCTTCTCAAAAACGATTAAAAGCTCAGCCATGTTTTGGTCTCAATGCAATGCACATTCAGCCTGGGAAAACCTTTAACTGAAATGGCTTTTACACACTTGTTCAGAAAAAAACAAGCTGAGCAGTTGTCTGTTTACCTGTAGCCTTGGAGCTATGTTCTAAGAAAGAGATAGAGAATAGATGTGCAGAGCAACCCCTGCTGATCAACCGTCCAGAAGCAGATTGATTTTCTACTAATAGTGGAGGACTCCTTTAAATTGACCATACAAATGTTGCTGTACTCATCCATGAGACATCCTGTAACATTTTGGCTTTAGAGGCCTTTTTGAAACTTACACTTGTCCAAGAGACTAGCCTGTTGCTGCTACATCCCATAGATGTGAGGATTTAGGAGGGTTTATTGCTAACCCTCTGTAAATACCATGGATTCAATAGCTGTGATTCACGTGGCTTCATTTCAAAATGTATTTCTAAAAGTGTCTGAGTGATTGACACCGAATGTTTCATTACCTAAAATGTCCATGTTTGAAATGAATATTGTAGGTGTCAGTTGGTTTTCATTAGTGAAACATTTCTCTCCTCACTGTTCTTTCCCCTCCCAGAGAAAGCTTTTTCTTCCCCAAACAGCTGACCAGTGTTTTCCTTCCATCGACTTTTATAGTGGTTAGGGCTCTGGGTAAGTGACCTGCCCCTGAAATGAGTTACATTATTATTATTATTTTTTTTTTACCTTTTACAGACTTTCCTTCTTGTTAATACAGCTGAGCTACACATGGCGAGTTTATCATAATTGCTCTTCTCCTCTCTGAGACAAGCTATTCATTTCTAAAAGGTTGATACTACAATACTTCCTGGCAATGGGAGGTGTGGGATTAGGTTCCACAGCACGGAGATCTAGACCGAGATTGTCAAGGCATTTATATTCATGAGAGTGAAATCATGTTTTTAGCCTAAGTAGGCTTCCTGATTCCTTTAAATAAAAAGGATGTTATGTTAACACAATGCTCCTTCTTACTTCAGCCATAGCCAAAGATTCTACTGGAGAGAAAAAGAAAAAAAAAATAGATTCCAGATTCTTGGTTGGAACAGAATTGTAGTAAAACAATTACCTCCTGATGATATTGGTCAGTTATTACAAGCGTAGCCTATTTGTCTGCAGTGCATTATGGGATGTCACAACTTTTACCAATGGCATATGCCACTTTCACAGCTGACTGGGCCCATATGTGGGTCAGTGACCTGATCAACCTCACTAGTGCTAGCAGGGCCTTATGTGCTTTTAGTTCATTGTATTCAGGAACCCTGAGACTCTGGAGAATGGAGTGCAGAATTCTATTTTATAACTTTAGAAGGAACTGCTCAAACAGCATTAAATTTCACAGAAGTCATATCAGTATTTTCTTGCGACCAAGGATCGTGATAAGGAAAGAATGCAAAGTAGTGTGTGTGTATATATATATATATATATATATATATATATATATATATATACACACACACACTATGTTTTCAAAAGTATTGGGACGCCTGCCTTTACACGCATATGAACTTTAAAGGCATCCCTGTCCTAGTCCATAGAGTTCAATATTAGGTTGGCCCACCCTTTGCAGCTATAACAGCTGCAACTCTTCTGGGAAGACTGCCCACTAGGTTTAGGAGTGTGTCTATGGGAATGTTTGAGCACATTTGTGAGGTCAGGCACTGATGTTGGACGAGAAGACCTGGCTCACAGTCTCCACTCTAATTCATCCCAAAGGTGTTCTATTGGGTTGATGTCAGGCAAATTAAGTTCCTCCACCCCAACATGTCTTTACGGACTTTGCTTTGTGCACTGGTGCGCAGTCATGTTCGAAGAAAACCAGGGGCCATCCCCAAACTGTTCCCACAAAGTTGGGAGCATGAAATTGTCCAAAATCACTTGGTATGTCTTGGTATGCTGACGCCTTAAGAGTTCCCTTCAATGGGTCAAGCCCAACCCCTGAAAAACAATCCCACAACATAATCCCCCCTCCACAAAATGATTTGGACCAGTGCACAAAGCAAGGTCCATAAAGACATGGATAAGCGAGTTTGGGGTGGAGAAAATTGACTGGCCTGCACAGAGTCCTGACCTCAACCCGATAGAACACCTTTGGAATGAATTAGAGCGGAGACTGCAAGGCAGATCTTCTCGTCCAAAATCAGTGCCTGACCTCTCAAATTTGCTTCTGGAATAATGGCCTAGCATTCCCATAGACACACTCCTAATCCTTGTGGACAGCCTTCCCAGAAGAGTTGAAGCTGTTATAGCTGCAAAGGGTGGGCCAACTCCATATTGAACCCTATGGACTAAGACTGGGATGCCATGAAAATTTATGTTGCTTGTAAAGGCAGGTGTCCCAATACTTTTGACAATATAGTGTGTGTGTGTGTCTGTGTGTGTGTGTCTGTGTGTGTGTGTATACAGTATCTCACAAAAGTGAGTACACCCCTCACATTTTTTGTAAATATTGTAATATATATTTTTATGTGACAACACTGAAGAAATGACACTTTACTACAATGTAAAGTAGTGAGAGTGGCATACAAAGACGAGTGTGTCTTGCCTACAGTCAAGCATGGTGGTGGGAGTATCATGGTCTGGGGCTGCATGAGTGTTGGGGAGCTACAATTCATTGAGGGAACCATGAATGCTAATATGTACTGTGACATACTGAAGCAGAGCATGATCCTTTCCCTTTGCAGACTGGGCCGCATTGCAGTATTCCAACATGATAATGACCTCCAACCCACCTCCAAGACCACCACTACCTTGCTAAAGAAGCTGAGGGTAAAGGTGATGGACTGGCCAAGCATGTCTCCGGACCTAAACCCTACTGAGCATATGTGGGGCATCCTCAAATGGAAGGTGGAGGAGCGCAAGGTCTCTAACATCCACCAGCTCCATGATGTCATCATGGAGGAGTGGAAGAGGGTTAAGGCAGTGCTGGAAAATAATGATGGCCACACAAAATAATGACACTTTGGGCCCAATTTGGACATTTTCACTTACTGTATACTGTATATAGATATATATATATATATATATATATATATATATCTATATACAGTGCCTTGCGAAAGTATTCGGCCCCCTTGAACTTTTCGACCCTTTGCCACATTTCAGGCTTCAAACATAAAGATATAAAACTGTAATTTTTGTGAAGAATCAAATACAAGTGGGACACAATCATGAAGTGGAACAAAATTTATTGGATATTTCAAACTTTTTTAACAAATACAAAAACTGAAAAATTGTGCGTGCAAAATTATTCAGCCCCCTTAAGTTAATACTTTGTAGCGCCACCTTTTGCTGCGATTACAGCTGTAAGTCGCTTGGGGTATGTTTCTATCAGTTTTGCACATCGAGAGACTGAAATTTTTGCCCATTCCTCCTTCCAAAACAGCTCGAGCTCAGTGAGGTTGGATGGAGAGTGTTTCTGAACAGCAGTTTTCAGTTCTTTCCACAGATTCTCAATTGGATTCAGGTCTGAACTTGACTTGGCCATTCTAACACCTGGATATGTTTATTTGTGAACCATTCCAGTGTAGATTTTGCTTTATGTTTTGGATTATTGTCTTGTTGGAAGACAAATCTCCATCCCAGTCTCAGGTCTTTTGCAGACTCCATCAGGTTTTCTTCCAGAATGGTCCTGTATTTGGCTCCAATCATCTTCCCATCAATTTTAACCATCTTCCCTGTCCCTGCTGAAGAAAAGCAGGCAAAACCATGATGCTGCCACCACCATGTTTGACAGTGGGGATGGTGTGTTCAGGGTGATGAGCTGTGTTGCTTTTACGCCAAACATAACGTTTTGCATTGTTGCCAAAAAGTTTGATTTTGGTTTCATCTGACCAGAACACCTTCTTCCACATGTTTGGTGTGTCTCCCAGGTGGCTTGTAGCAAATTTTAAATTACACTTTTTATGGACATCTTTAAGAAATGGCTTTCTTCTTGCCACTCTTCCAGAAAGGCCAGATTTGTGCAGTACTTTTGTATTTGTCCAACCTCAGCTGTAGATCTCTGCAGTTCATCCAGAGTGATCATGGGCCTCTTGGCTGCATCTCTGATCAGTCTTCTCCTTGTATGAGCTGAAAGTTTAGAGGGACGGCCAGGTCTTCGTAGATTTGCAGTGGTCTGATACTCCTTCCATTTCAATATTATCGCTTGCACAGTGCTCCCTGGGATGTTTCAAGCTTGGGAAATCTTTTTGTATCCAAATCCGGCTTTAAACTTCTCCACAACAGTATCTCGGACCTACCTGGTGTGTTCCTTGTTCTTCATGATGCTCTCTCTGCTTTAAACGGACCTCTGAGACTATCACAGTGCAGGTGCATTTATACGGAGACTTGATTACACACAGGTGGATTCTATTTATCATCATTAGTCATTTAGGTCAACATTGGATCATTCAGAGATCCTCACTGAACTTCTGAAAAGAGTTTGCTGCACTGAAAGTAAAGGGGCCGAAGGATTTTGCACGCCCAATTTTTCAGTTTTTTATTTAACAAAGTTTGAAATATCCAATAAATTTCGTTCCACTTCATGATTGTGTCTCACTTGTTGTTGATTCTTCACAAAAAATTACAGTTTTATATCTTTATGTTTGAAGCCTGAAATGTGGCAAAAGGTTGCCAAGTTCAAGGGGGCCGAATACTTTCGCAAGGCACTGTGTATATATATATATATATATATATATATATATATACAGTATATATAAAGTTGTATCTGGACCTCTTAGCAGTGGTGTGGCACTTCAGTTTCAATTTTTGTTACCTTACCCTGCAAGCCAAGGGGACCTTGGAGCTCCTCTTGTGTGGAGAAGCTGTCTGCCCAAGAATCTGATCATTTACATCAACGACAATACTTTAGGATAGCAATGCCAGTGAGCTAACTGTACAGGTTCAGCACTATTTTTTCACTTTTCTCAACTGTTCACGTCTTTTAAGTCACTCTACAAAAAGTGGGACTGCCTGCTATGTGGCGTAAGTGACTGTTTTATGCATTTTATTTGCCCACAGGTTTGCTCTAAGGGTGGCAGTGCCCAACCTAGCATTTACAAGTGTTGATAGCTACTTGAGCAATGTGTAATAGTATCAGTTTCTATCCTTGTCAGATAGAAACTCCCAACCTGCCACTGAAAACTTGTTTTTAAAGCTATAAGCTCTGGGTCTGGTCACCCTTTTCCTTGTCCTCACTACCTAATGAGTGCCTGGAACCCCGAATTCACAATCTGCAAAGATGGAGATAACTTATAATCAGAATCATTATTTTTTTTTTTTTTTAAATCAGTGTTTTTCTTTACACAGTAAAGACTGGTACAGACATGCAGTTATTTTTTTTTTTTCGTTCAGCCTGCTGACTGAGGAGGTTGGTGTACTAACTGTGCAATGTTAGTACAGTGAACCCCCTGCTGAGCTATTGTGTTCTGACAGGGGAACTGATCCCTGCCAGAACATACTGGTCAGCGCTTACTGCCATTGGCTGTGAGCGATGATCTGATGCTGGTCAGCTGCTGGTTTTCCAGCATGCCTGTTTGACAGAAACAGACAGCCAAACAGGCTGCAGTACACACTGACTGAATGTCGGCTGGTTTCTGTTTAACCGGCTGATATTTGGCACATGTGTACCATCCTTTCAATGCACATTCAGCCTGGGAAAACCATCCTTAGACATGTAATCCCATTAAAGCAAATAGGTAGTTTTTAGGTGGCCGCACATGACTTTAAGAGTCCATTCAGACTAGCGCGACTTGTCAGGCAACTTGGTCACCTGACAAGTCGCGGTCGGTCGCTTGCCATTGAGTAGTACAGGACCCGTTCTAATAGGAGCGACACAAGTCGCTCCGACTTAGAAAAAGGGTCCTGTACTTCTTTGGGGCGACATGCATTGACTTCAATTATATGAAGTCCGTGCAAGTCGCGCCGAAGTCGCGGTGCACGCTGTGCAACGCGACTTCACAGGTCGCCCCACAAAGTCGTGTCGCGCCAGTCTGAATGGGCTGTAAGACAGACATGTACTTATACATTTAATAATGGTTGACACTGAGGCTCTCACATTCTTTGGTGCCTGCCTTGATCCTCTGTATGACTTGGTTGATGTTGTTTAGTGGAACTGGGCAGTCAATACTTCCTTTCCTTTATTCTAAAGAAAAATAAATGTCACATATTTTACAATATTTTGTCAAAGTCTATAATATTCTATTCATATGGTCAAATTATTTCTCTTTCGTTCATTGACGGACACAGCTCCTGATTCTTCTTAACTATTGGGTTATACTGCCCCTACAGGAGTAGGACACTAGATAGGAAAAGACTTGACTACGCCTATTGGCAGTCCCGACAGTATACACCCACTTTCAGCTATAGGCACTGGCGATTTTTTCTCTTTGAATAGAATATTTTCCTATCTTTGTTATTTTGTTCCTTTGAGAATCTACAATCAATTGCCAGACTGGGTGACGGACTGGATAATCTAGATCCAGAGGTTCCCCCCAGCCTGGCCAGTGAGCGCTTGTAGACCGCAGCCCCGCGCTAGGTCAGCTGCGACATAGCCCCACTGGACGGGGGCTGGCCTGCAAGTTAAATGTCTTGCGAGGGCACATATGACCTGGCCTCAGCCTAAGTCGCAGCATTTCTCTTGGCCGTCAGCACCCACATTACGATGGAACGATAGTCTGTCCAGAGCGGTGCCCACCCTGTTCCTGGTATGGTAAGTAGCTGCCCCCCATACTCATGGAGGGTTTTTGGGTGCACATGGGCCCCTCCCTGGGATGGTGGGTCCCCGGGTTACCCTACTTCCACCCAGCCCCTTTAAAATTTTGGTGGTCACTGTGTCCTGTTTTGGCATCCCCCCTACCCCTCTGCTGCCCCTTGGTGATCTGCTCCACTGGGGCTCGCATCCAAGTGGCTGGGCACCCACAAAAAGTTAGGCTGCGGCCGAGTCGGGCGCCTCCGTTGGTGGGCGGCCCCAGTGTGTTTAGATGAAGCCCCCACTCTTCTTTTGGGCATCTGCCGGGCTGGCATCAGTGCACTTGCAGCTAGGCCTCCACAAAAATTTAGACTGCTACTTGCGGCCTGCCATATGGTCAGCTTGGCGCCTCCCTTGGAAGGGGTGGTGCTGTGGGGGCGCTTCATTAATGACAACCTTACCACCATTATTGTGTGGGGCACTTGCCCCTTTTAGTGCTGCGGGACCATCAGGGTACCCCGCCTGCGTGTCCGCGTCACAGCGGGCAGCCCCCTTTTAAGGGCGCAATTTCCTATTATGCCCTCTATAGAGGGCTTGGAGGGTGATCCCCTTGATTTTTTTGTGGGGGTCCATACGTGGACCCTGGGTCGGGATCGCAGTTGGCGGCCTTCCCTGATTTTCAGGGTAGCTTAGAATATAGCGCCCCCATTGGGTCTGCAACCATGCACCCTGAGTGCTCAGATATTGAGGATGATTCCTCTGCTTCTCTAGCGTGCATGAAAAGGCGCTGGTAGATGCACTGTTTGAGTCAGTGCATGAAACTTTAAAAATGGAGGTTGCGGCTGATGCTGCATAAGAGGGCCGGTCCCCTTTGGCACCCACAGGCCCTCCAAAGCGCCAAGTGTGTTCCTTTTTTCACTTACTTTGACAAAATTGTTACAAAACAGCGGGGTTGTCCAAAACGCAGTGGTTCCTAAGCGCTTTTTGCTTGTGGTTTCCTTATGAGGGTTAACTGTGTTAAAGGTGGATGATCCCACCTGTAGTGGACTCTCTGGTTTCCAGGTACATAAAGCTACCTTCATTCCGGTTGAGGAGTCCCCAGCCTTTAAATATCCAGCTGATAGGAGAGCGGAGGCTCTGGCCCGCCATATATTCTCTGTGACTGGTTTGCACTTAGGCCGGTAATTACTATTGCGCTGGTGTCGCAAGCTCTGATCTGACTTGGCTAAACTTTTACACTGGGACCTGGAGGGAAAACAGCTTTCCCCTGTCTTTGCAGAGCTGGCGGATCAGTTGGTCCAGGGGATACAGTTTATCTGTGATGCCTCTTGAATGCTGCTCCTTTGATTTATAGGCTGTCTGTATCAGCAGTGGTCCTGCGGCATATTATCTGGCTGAAATACTGGTCTGTGGACCAGACTTCTAAGAAGGCTTTATTTGATCTCCCCCTTGCAGGGGATTGCCTGTTTCTAGTTTCCTTGGATGACACCGTTAAGGGTCCCTTAGGGGGGAAGAGTACTCTTCTTCCAGAGGCTACCAAGGGCAAGGAGCCCCGTTGTAGACATGGGCTATTCTCCTCTGCTCAGAAGAGGAGTTTTCGTCCCTCAGGGTCTCAAGACAAGGGATCAAAAGTCAGGGCCTCCACCGGAGGTTACAAGAGGACCTGGTCTAGCAGGCCACGATTTGGCTCTTCCAGACCTGTGGACAAGGCTGCCTCTGCATGAGGGGGCACCCTCTCCCGTATCTGGGGTGGGGAGACATATTCGCTGGTTTCCGGATCTATGGACCTCCCTGGTATAGGACACGTGGGTCCACGAAATTATTTGGTCAGGCTCCGAGATCGAGTTCGATCTTATCCTCCGGAAAGGTTCTTCCCTTCCAACTTGCACTTGTCCCCAGATCACTTACGGGTCTCTTTTGGTTAGTGCAAGACTTGTGCCTTCAAGGGCCGGTTCCGATTTCGGAACATTTCAGGGGTTTTTACTCAAACCTCTTTTACAGTTCACAGGAAGAAAGGCAAGGTACATCCAATTCTGGACCTCAAGACGCTAAAATGCTGGTGTGAGTACAGAAGTTCTGCGTGGAGTCCATTCACGCAGTAGTGGCATCCCTAGATCAGGGGGATTTCTTCTCGCTTCTATCGACATCAAGGCCACCTACCTTAACATTCCAATATGTGCCGGTCACCAACGCTTTCTCCATTTTGCCGTGGGCGAGGAGCATTATCGGTTTGTGGCATGGACCTTTGGTCTCGCCTTCGATCCTCGGGTCTTCCAAAAGTGTTGGTCCCGGTGCTGGCATTGTTTGAGTCAGAGGGGGATCACGGTACTGGGGTACCTGAACAATCATCTTCTGCGAGCACAGTCTCTGATTGCTCTGATGGACAACTGGAGATTGCTCGTGAACTCTGAGGGAGTTGGGTTGGATTCTGAACCTTCAGGAGTCTGCTTTGGTTCTGTCCATAAAAACTGGACTATCTGGGTCTGACTCTGTTCTCGGCCTCAGCCAGAGTGTTTCTTCCTTGGGAAAAACTCCAGACATTGCAGGAGGCAATTCAGCTTCTGTTGTTTAGCAGACGGT
Source organism: Pelophylax lessonae (assembly GCF_965119305.1). Lineage (NCBI taxonomy): Eukaryota > Metazoa > Chordata > Amphibia > Anura > Ranidae > Pelophylax > Pelophylax lessonae. The sequence goes on from NC_138776.1 coordinate 69,915,774, forward strand.
CATCCCTCCGGGCTTGCTTGCTGGTGCTGGGCCTGATGGTGTCCACCCTTGAGACGTTCTGTTTGCACAGTTCCACAATCTCTGCTAAAGAGATTTTGGTGAAATGGGACAAAGATCCACAATCTCTAGAGGTGGCTTCGTTCTATGGCACTTTGACAATGGAAATCCTTTGTCCCCCCTGTACTGGACGGTTGTCACCACGGATGCCAGCCTTTACGGGTGGGGAGGCATCTTCAGCACAGATGTGTTCAGGGGGTCTGGACTCTGGTAGAGTCCAGACTGCCAATTAATGTTCTGGAACTTCGAGCGATCAGCCATTGTGTGGCTCTATGGACAATTTGTCTTCATGGGTGTGCGGTACAAATTAATTTGGACAATGCCATGGCCATGGTCTATGTCAATCACCAAGGGGGCACAAGTAGTGGCGGCTCGGTAAGTAGCCGGCATACTAAGGTGGGCTGATCGATTAGTTCCAGCCCTCTCAAATTTCTGTCATGACTCATGTGCAGGTTCAATGCAGAAGGGATTCCATCCAGACTGACCTCACTGGTCTTAGTATGCCGATCAGGTACGGCTAGTCGCCCATGCTCCTTGGGGGCTTCCTCTCAGGGAGGATCTGCTGTCCCAAGGACCAATCTTCTATCCTGCTTTACAGTTGCTGGCTTTGATGGCTAACGCTAGGTGCTGAAGGATGGAGATTTGTCTAAGTCGGTGATTCCTACGCTGTTGAAAGCTAGGGAATCTACTTCTAGGATGATCTACCTTCGTACATGGAAGACGTACATTGCATGATGTGAGTCTCTTGGGATGCATCCTCGCTCCTTCTCAGTGGATCGGATCTTAACCTTCCTTTAATGGGGGGTTGAACAGAAAATGGCCTTGAGTACCATCAAGGGCCAGGTATCGGCTTTGGCAGTCTTTTTCCAATGACCTTAGGCCTCACACTCCCTGGTGCGTGCCTTTCTTCAGGGTGCTTGACATTTGGTTCCTTCAGTGCCGGCACCATTGTCGCCCTGGGATCTGAATGTGGTGCTTTCAGCTCTACAGAAGCCTCCCTTTGGAGATATCCAAGAGGTTTCCCTGCTTGTGCTGCCCAGAACGTGGCCTTTTTTGGTGGTTATCACCTCTGCACGCAGGGTGTTGGAACTGGCGGTGTTATCCTGTTGTTCACCTTATTGTTGATTCACAAGCATAAGGTGGTGCTTCGCCCCTGTCCATCATTCCTTCCTATGGTGGTCTCTGACTGTCATTTGAATGAAGCCATTGTGTTGCCTTCCCTGTGTCCCAGGCTAAACATCCGAAATAATTTACCTTGCATGCCTTGGATGTGGTCAGGGCAATTAGGGTGTACCTGGCAGCTACAAGTCTTTTAGTAACTCAAACTCTCTATTTTTGCTCACGGACAGACCTCGTAAAGGGTTCTCCGTTTCTTCTGCGACCATTTCCAGATAGATCAGACAGATGGTGGTTCATGCCTATTGCATCAGGGGTCAGGTTCCCCCTTTCCCTGTCAAGGAGCACTCTACTAGGGCGCTTAGTGTCTCCTGGGCTTGCGTCATCAAACGTCAGTGACGCAGGTTTGCAAGGTGACCACCTGGTCGTCGGTGCACACTTTTACAAAATGTTTATAAAGTGGATGTGTTGGCATTTGCAGATGCTTCTTTTGGCCACAAGGTTTTTCTGGCTGCTGTTTAGAGGACCTGGTCCTCTTTGAGGGTGTATTGTTTTTTTCAGGTGAGCTCCAGTTGTTTATGGTTGAGCTCCATGTTACCTGGTTGGCTATGGTTAGCCTTGGGAATTTTTTTCTGATATATTACGTTTTTGTTTTTGGGTTTAGATGCACTCTAATGCTTACATGACCTAATTATTACAAGTAATGCTCCAGTTGTGTCACTTGCAAAAATTCTTATGTGTTTGGGATCTTATCAGTTTAAAGCTCACCTTGTGTTCCAGGAAAACATGAGGATAGGTTGTAAGCAGCCTTGTATTATTGCATGTTTAAAAGTAATACCTATTCCAGTAATCATATTTTAAGCCTAAAGCGGAACTTCACCCAAAAAAGTTCTGCTTATCTGCCTCTTTCCCCTCTCCTCCTCTTTAACTTTTGGCACTTCATATTTCTTCGGGGTGAGGGAGCACCTGGTTTTGACAGGTACCTGCTCCAACATCCGGTCGAATTGCTGTGGCGATCCCAGCAGATAGTTCACCCAACCCCCTCCCCCCCCCAAATCCTTCTGGGACATGTCACAGGTCCCAGAAGGCTGTGGGACCATTCACAAAGCACCGCGCGGCTCGTGCATCTGCAGTCGAAAACCAGCTGTGAAGCTGCTAGGGGCCGTTTCGGGTGAGGACCGTGCTGGATCCCTAAACAGGTAAGTGTCCTATTATTAAAAGTCAGCAGTTACAGTATTTGTAGCTGCTGACTTTTAATTTTTATGAGTTAGGAATCACTTAATTAAAAATCTGCACCCCTCTCCAAATACACACGCATACACACAGAGATAATAAAGTATGTATCGTAAAATGACACAAAGAAGAGGTTTCTTGCTTTGCAGGAGTTCAACCAATGACAAGTAGACCATGTCGGAAGCTACTGATAAATTTATAAAGGTTTATGTTGGAACAATGCTGGTGACTGGCCCTGAGGGAGTACAAAACCTTACCGATAGCCCATACACAAATAAGACTTTGGTATTGTTGTCTAAGGCCATTACTCAGAGGACTAAGCAGATGGAGAAGGGGACTTGCATGAGACAGTTACACAAGGGATTGGAGTGGCTGCAAGGGAGAAATAATTAGTATTTACTTATACATCTCTTTATTTGTGCTGGTGCTGTCTGTATCTCTGCAGAAAACTATACTTAGACTGAGCACAAAAGCAGCAGGTGAAACATGGCCCAGCAAAGCATTAGGAGCTGTAGAGAATATCATGGAAAAACTATGTGCATACATATCTCACTCCGCTGTCCAAGACTAATTTTAACAGGAAGATTTACTGAGCTATTTGGCTGCTTCTGGTATGTTGGGAGAGAAAAACATGTAAGAGGTGGAAAATTTCTGTCAGGTAATCTGCGGATAAGCCATTTAAGCAATGGTACATCATAATTGCTAAGAGCGTGTTCCTTCTTTTAGTCATTTATTCCCGCATTCCAACCGCTATTTTAACCTCTTTGTTATAAAAAGGTGTACCTAATGGGCAGAAGTGGGATTATGTTTTTATCTGCACAGCTCACTCATGAAGAGAGGGGTTTCTCAAATCACCAGAGGCTTCATGAGCAGACAGCAGAAAAGCCATGTTGTTTAGCTAGCAAACGGTTTCTTTTTTTTTCCGTATGCTTGCTAGCACAGCTCAAGCATTCACAGAAAGAAATGATGATTTCTGTGCCATATTCAGTTAAAGATACCCCGCAGTCAAATATTCATCTTGGCAGTTGACGTGAACCAGACTATACCAAGATTAAAATTCCCCTTGAAGCTGGTAATATGGTGCTCAGGGAACACCAGAAGCTGAGCTGTGTGAAAATGCAGGCTGGGCATTCTCATCCTGCCCATGAGTGCATTTTTCTCTACCAATCAGGATCCACCTTGAATAAATTGTAGTGTTTAAAAAATTTGCTGGCTCACCCAGAATTACAATGCATGTTCTTCCTCGCCCCACAAACACATATTGCCTACCCAAACCTCTCAACTTTGGAATTTGAGAAAGAGGAACACTTTAGAATGGAGGAAACATGTGAAGGACACAAGATGTGTGGTGAACATAGTGCACCATGACAAAAAATGGTCTTGGCTACATACACTATATCACCAAAAGCATTGGAACGCCTGCCTTTGCATGCACATGAACTTTATTGGCATCCCAATCTTAGTCTGTAGGGTTCAATATTGAGTTGGCCCACCCTTTGAAGCTATAACGGCTGTATCAAGTTATTTTGAGGGGACAACAAATTTATACACCGTTATACAAGCTGTACACTCACTACTTTACATTGTAGTAAAGTGTCATTTCTTCAGTGTTGTCACATAAAAATATATATTACAATATTTACAAAAAATGTGAGGGGTGTACTCACTTTTGTGAGATACTGTATACACACACTATATTGTCAAAAGTATTAGGACGCCTGCCTTTACAAGCAACATACATTTTCATGGCATCCCAGTCTTAGTCCATAGGGTTCAATATGGGGTTGGCCCACCCTTTGCAGCTATAACAGCTTCAACTCTTCTGGGAAGGCTGTCCGCAAGGTTTAGGAGTGTGTCTATGGGAACGTTTGACCATTCTTCCAGAAGCACATTTGTGAGGTCAGGCACTGATGTGGATGAGAAGGCCTGGCTTGCATTCTCCTCTCTAAATCATCCCAAAGGGGTTCTATCTGGGTGAGGTCAGGACTCTGTGCAGTCCAATCAAGTGCCTCTACCCCAAACTCGCTCATCCATGTCTTTATGGACCTTGTTTTGACATGGATGAGTGAGTTTGAGGAACTTGACTGGCCTGCACAGAGTCCTGATCTCAATCCGATGGAACACCTTTGGGATGAATTAGAGCGGAGACTGCAAGCCAAGCCTTCTCATCCAACATCAGTGCCAGACCTCACAAATGCACTTCTGGAAGAATGGTGAAACATTCCCATAGAAACACTCCTAAACCTTGTGGACAGCCTTTCCAGAAGAGTTGAAGCTGTTATAGCTGCAAAGGACGGGCCAAATTAATATTTAACCTTACGGACTAAGACTGGTATGCCATTAAAGGTCATGTGTGTAAAAGCAGGAATCCCAGTACTTTTGGTAATATAGTATAGCTTTAAAGCAAATGAAAACTAAACTGCGCTCTGATAAAAAAAAAAAAAAAAAGTGATATCAAATAAACAATAGACAATTGTTCAAAAAGTCCCTAATATAAAGTCCAAACAAAGTGCTTAGTGCAAATGAATGCATCCAAATGTGATTAAAAAAAGGTGTCACCCAGGAAAGTAGTGATCTTCCTCTTTTCCCAGTAGAAGCACACTCCATTTACCAGAAATATTTGATCTCTTTTCTCAAAGAAGGGTGCTCCCATATGCATCTGTTCTCAGTCGGCTGATAGTATCCCGTACACATGGATGACTGGATCTCCCCATATACTTGATATTACTCCTGCGCCTTTAATAAACTCTGTATAGACCTCGTTTGCAAGGGGAAAAGGTACAGGAACTTCTCATAGTGTAGTAATATCCAGTTTTTCTATAAAATATATGAAATTACACTTGCATCAATGTAAAAATAATTAGGCATGTATCAACAAAAAAAAAAATGGAAACTGAAAGCATCATTTTAGGCTCTGCCTGTGCTCCAATGATCAGAACTGACCTGCCCCAGAAGTCCCGCCCAACGTGTTTCGTCAGCAACGTCTGACGTCATCTGGGGTCAACTTTAAAGGGGCTGTTGTCGTTTTCCCATTTATCCCTGTAAAACCTGTGGTCACACAGGCTTCTGGCTGAAAAATGCATGTCAACTTTGGCCAGCAGTATTAAAATAGTTGGAAACGTACTAATCAGCAGCTGTTGAGTCAATTAATACTGTGATCAGGAGTATTGTATTGTGCAGCTCACATAGCACATCAGCCTCACATGAGTATGTAATACACAATATAATATAATGCAGGGATCTTTAATATGTATGTATGTATTGTACAATGTAGCTTTGAATATGCAAAGGTCAAGACTGTGTAATGTACAACATAGTGGTTGTGACTATGCACAGCATGTAGAGTGCAGTGGTCAGTAACAAGAAACTCAGTGTCCCTTACATTACTGATAAGTGGAAAGAAAAAATACCCCAACATTGGTTCTCTGGGGAATGAAGAATGCATTGGTGGGCAGTGAGAGGGAAAAAAAACCCTGGTGGAGATGGTCAGGGGAAGGAAAAATAATCTGTGGTAAGTGAGTAGAGAGAAACAAAATGTCCCAGGGTCAGTGGGAGCAGTGGAAGAAAAGAAGACCCCATTAGAAGTGGTCAGTTGGAGTAATTCCTCTGCATCAGTGGTCAGTGAAGGTAAAGCGTCCTGGTTTTGGATGTTAGAGGAATAAATGATTTGCCATTATGGGTCAGTGAGAGGCAGAATGCTTTATAGTTGGTTTTCATGGAACAAAGTCCCCTAAGTCAATAAACTATACTTTATACCTTATATTGGTGTCAGTGGGAGGCAGACTGTCCCTTACGTTGTTGTCAATGGGGTGCATACTGTTCCTTTGAATGTAGTCACACACACACTGATACTGGAGGTCTTCCTACAAGGTTAACAGCGCCTCACCTCATGGGTTGGGGCAGGGGTGATGCTCCCTGTATAATGGATAGTGGAGATACAGGATAGTGGAGTACCTGTTTGTGTTGATATCTGCACAAACATGTAAAATGCCCATGTGAGTAACATCTAGAAATGACCATGGATCTCATGAAGATTTAGGCATCCAATGCTTATGGACTGCAAAGCATAGGCACTGTTGTACAGATGAACCCAAATCATTTAAAAATGTCTTGTCAGATAGTCTGGCACTCCTGGCATGTGCCATGAGGAACAGCATTTTTAAATTAATTTTCCTACTGAAAACTGCCCATGGATGGACAGATATCCAAGTTAAAAACAACAGGTTTTGAGATATATGCTTGTGGCTACAGCCGCTGTGGTCTGACATCATTTTATTTTATTTTTTTTAAGCTGTGGCTATCCTTTTTTAAAAGAAAACATTTGGTTCATTCTAAATGTTAGCACTTCTGGTGCTTGATTAAGCTCTTTGCTGTCCCCTATAAAAGCCTATAAAGGCCCAATTTGACCCAAATATTACCAGCGCCTCCCTGCCTTAGGTCATGGAACCCTCAAACTCCAAGCTTTTCTAAAGTAGGATGCATTGTGAGCTGTAAAAATCAGGTTACAGATATGTTTTACCACTGTACTATTGTTCTTTTGCCAGCATTGGCAATAACTGGCCATTGTGAGCTTATCTGGAGCTGCCCAAAACATGCCAGTTGTAAAATAGGTCAAGAAGGTCAGTTTGCAAATCTCTGCGAGTCCTCTCTTAAGATGTTATAACACTCTGAAAACAAACATCACTGTGTGCCAAAGTAAAAACTCACACGCTAGGTGGCAGGTCCCTGGGAAGGTATCCTTTTAGGATCAGAAGGGATTCAAGAATGGCCAGGCTAAGGGTGCTGGATTTTTTTTCCTTTTGATCTAGACTCACTTCTTTGTTTGCTTACACTATCTGCCAAAAGAAAAGTGCCAGACTTCAGTGTAAATTCCGAGTCTGCATCTACCGGTTTAACTTCCAGAAGGGTGAAGCCTAAATACATTTCCCAGAACCCTGAAACATCCAAACATATCCAGCTGCAAGCAAACATTGCATCTGTCAACAGAGTAGTGATTGAGCAGATAAAAACAAGAGCAGAGAATCCATCTTTTCACTCCTCTGTTCTCAATAGTTTGATGGTTTCTTTAAAGGTCAGCTCTGACGAAAACCAAAATGTTATTCAGGTGTTGTTGCTGGCACTTTCAATGAGACCTCTGCCTTTTGGTGTCTCAATTGGTGGTATTTTTACAAAAGTAGTTCTTGCTTTTGCTCATAACTGCAGCTAATAGAAAGCCAACTGAAAGTCAACACCCCTGATGTATTCTTAATAATTTGAGATGAATGAAGAACTAAGAAACATTTCATTATGATCCTATGAAAAGAGGTGTAAGCAGCTTCTGTGGGAGATACCTTGCCTTTTCTGATTCAACTTCCTTGTGCCTACTTAAAGTATTAAATGGCTTTTCCTCCATGGATTTGGTTTTTAACTATAGTTTTCTGTCCACCATTCCTTATGCACTTTGTCAGCATTTTTAAAACATGCATTAGTCATGTATCACTATTGCAACTTTTGACATGTCTGAGTACCACCTTTGATCCTCATGCTGAGAGTTGAAAGGGAGATCTTTGCAATATATGAGAACCACCTACCTACCGGATGTCAGATTTCAGATGTACCTCTACTTCCACCACAGTCTGAAAGAGCATTGCTAGTCATGCTTACTTGAGCCATAGAGGTGCACATTATTATTAAATTACTGTAGGGATCTGCTTCCCTCTACTGTTAGCTGCTAATACAGTATCATAGGGGTGGGGTATCTATATTTATGTATTAGCACATCCTGTCCCCAGCTGGCTGCCTTTAAAAACCCCACAGTAAGGAAGTAGAGAGAGGAGCTGATGCCACATATCCACACGCAGGAACTGCATTACTGCAATACAGTATTTTATCCAGACCAGAAACTGAGACTAATAGGTAATTGTTCCTGTGTTCTGGCTACCTGTAGCTGTCCATAACTTCTTGATCTGAATCCTAATGACAGACAAGTCTCTATCCTATTGTTATTATCTCACATGCATAGGGCCAGAGAACTAGGGCTGTGCTACTGTATGTATGTCACCTTCCAGTATATTAGTAGGTAAATGTTTATGTCAATAGAGATTATATGCAGCTCCTGTTTATTTAGTTAACCCTGTTCCTTCTGGTCTGGGATTCTATTGCTTGTTTTAGTTTAGGGATCAAAAACCAGCATAGGCTAGAGCCTGGTTAGGCATTTGATGGCCACTTCTGGTAGTTAGAGATCTGGTTGCATTAGAGATGAAAAACGGCTAGGGACTAAAGTGCAGAATAGACGGGTGACTCTCCTTTCCAGTGTCACACCAGGACTAAAGTGCAGAATAGAAGGGTGACTCTCCAGTGTCACATCACAGTTTCTGTGTGGGAAAAGCTTAATTCCAGACTGGTTGGACAACAGTTGGAGGATCTCCCCATTTCCGCTGACTTTGGTCTCTGACACAAAGACAGATGCCTCATCCTCAGTGGCCCCTGCAACTAAATTTTGCTGCAACATTCATCTGCATGTATCTCTACTTATAACTATATACTGTATATCCAGGTATATGTGCACAATTCCACCAGGACTCTTGCTTGGCCCTTTGCTGGTAATACCTGTTTATACTTTGGATGTTTGTATTATCAACAATTTCTTATGTAAACCGTTAATATTTTCATACTTGTGTGCATCTGTATACTTATGTTAATGTTATATGTTGGTTCCTCTGCTCCCAATCACTCCCAATCACTATGATTAGTTTACTGATTATATTCCCAGGCTAGGGACTCCCCTTCACAGAGGCCCTGTCCTGGGTGGAGGCACTGCCAACTTTATTATCAATCCTATTTTTCTACTAAGTGCAGGTTCTGGTTCTCCTATATACCTACAGGTTTAGCACAATACCGGTTTGAGGAGAGCCATTTGTCATAACCCCCCCCCCCCCCACACACACACACACACACACAAAAAAGGGTTAGATTACCATGCCCCTTTTTGTTGTTGACCACTGTGTAGATGTGTAGTTCATTAATTGTGGTCATAATATTTTGGCCCTGAAATTGGTTATCTTACTTGCTCTTTAGCAGAAAAATACTAAAGGTGGCTCTACTTGTTATTCAGATGGAAGCGTCCATAGTTGAGGGTCCCACGAAGCCTCAGTATGTTCAACAACAATTTGCAGACCATCCCAGAGACTATGTAGAACATCTTCACCTAACCAGCCATCTGGTCCTGTTTAGGAGAGGGCCCATTTTTTGTTTATTTCTGTATTAAATAGTGATTTTAAGCAGCAGATGAAACCAATCTGTTATCTGCTAATGAAATCTGGCTAACACTTGATGATCAAGTCAAAACATTCCACTATGATAAAGTCAAAACATTCCATGCAATATGCAGTTAATTTGACTTAAAAGCAGTGTTTGAATCTTATCCATTGCAGCCACATTTAGCAGTCCTTAACCATGCTTTTTAAATTAAACTGCAGCATCTTGTCACATGATATTGTGTTGTGGACTTTCTGAGAACTACAGGGGAGAGGCTGGCAACCTGGGGACACTAGGCTGCACTTTTGCAGGCTTCCGTTTGGAGTTATTCAGCAAGCAAGGATAGCTGCGGTCAGTACCAGGGTTAAACTTCATGCCTCCTAGATAAATGTCTTGAACTCGCACCTCTTAACCTCAGGTTGTAGCTCATGATATATGAAATCAACATTATAAAAACAATAGTCACTTCCCTCTTCCCCACATGTCATTCTGTAAGTCCCATCATGTTAGGATTGCAAAACAATGTATAGATGCATAGCTGGGCACACTTTTATGCATAGATGTATAGCTAAACAAATTAGCCAACACTCACACATGGGAAGTACAGCTGGAGTGGGTGACTAATCACATAATTGGTGATCAGTGTACACCTACATGATTGAGAGCTCATGGATACTAGAAGACGAGTTCAAAAGGCAGAGAACAATCATTTTTAGGACAATCTGCATGCCTGCTGGCGGTTATTAGACAGAAACTGTGTATAAATATATTATATACTCAGTATTCTTAATTAATATGTATTATTTGGTAATAAAATACATTTTTAAATTAGTTTGAGTATTTTTTTTTAGCAGGCTCCATGCCCGCTTTTGCCAAATAAATCAGTTTTTTTTCTCAAGTCCTAGGCTTCATCTCTGAAACTAGTGTCTTCTACCATGACACCATCTCAAAATTGGGCATCTTATTGGGTGGTCATGTTCCACTTTTTGGAAAAGGGCTGCTTTCCAGAGTCAGTGTCACAGCAGCGCCTAAACTTTACTCCAATTTAGTGTTTTGTGATACCCAGAAAGGAGTAGCAAGGGGTGCCTATTGTATTAGCACACCTTCTGCTTGCAAATGTTTAGGAGTCTCTCCAGTTTATTACTAGACATGTGGTTCTGGATAGTATCAGGCACAAAGGCCCCTTTCACATGGGCTTTCCGATCAGGTCCGCCTGTCAGTTTTTTAGGCGGACCTGATTAGATGCTCAATGAACCCTTATGGGGCAGCCGATGTCAGCGGTAACATGTCTGCTGACACCCGCTGCTATCCGATCTGATCTTGTCCTTGAAATCCAGACGGATGGTAACCCTATTTTCCATCCATCTGGAGGATCGGATCGGATGAAAACAGACAGGTGGTCCGTTTTCATCTGATCTCCCCATAGAGGAGAGCGGTGCTCTGATAGGTCCGTCTCCGCACAGTGAGCGGAGATGGAACTGTCATCTGCTTGCTCAGCGGGGATCAGCAAAAAGCCCTTGTGAAAGGACCCTAAGGCCACTTTCACACATGCAGACTTTTCATTTCATCAGTTCAGTCATGTCAAAATGGATGTTTTCATCAGTGCTCATCAGTTTTTCATCAGTTTTTCCATCAGTGCTCATCAGTTTTTTTTACATCCACTACCAATGCAAAAACTTATGAAAAACTGACCATTTGTCAGTTTACATCTGTTTTTCTTCCAATCGTTTTTTTTTTTAACGGAAGAAAAATAGAGCTTTAGGCCCCTTTGGCCTCTTTCACACAGGCGCTCCGTTTTTGTAGTCCGTTCAGTCACTTTTTTTTTTTTACGTACACGGATGACACTTGTGTCATCCGGTCCGTATGTCCGCATATCATCCCATCCGTTTGCAGATGATATACGGACATAATGCATGTCTATGGGATTGCGGATGTCAGCGGATGACACTGCTGACATCCGATTTTGCGTCCTTTACGTTTTTTAAACGAAAGAAAAAAAGGGTTCTGTTCCATTCCAAAAAACGGAACAGAACTGAAAGGACGCAAATCGGATGTCAGCGGATGGTCATCCGCTGACATCCGCAATCCCATTGACATGCATTATGTCTGTTTTTCATCCGCAATCGGATGGGGTGATATACGGACATACGAAACGCCTGTGTGAAAGAGGCCTTTCACATATACGGTCCGTTCAGTTCAACAGTTCAGTCACATCAAAATGTATCAGTTTTCTATCCGTTTTTCATCCATTTTTCATCAGTTTTTCATCCTTTTTTCATCCGTTTGTCCCTTTACATTCGTTTTTCGTCCGATCCATTTTTTTGACGGATGAAAAATAGGGCATTCATCCGTTCCAAAAAACGGACATTGGCGGAAGCGGATGAAAACGGATGTTAATGGATGATCATCCGTTGTCATCCGTTTTTACATAGAGATGCACTGATGTCCATTTTTCATCCGTCAACGGATGGATGAAAACGGAGAAACGTACCGTATATGTAAAAGGGGCCCTAATTAGTTTAAAGAAATGGATGATGACGGATGCGGATGCAAACTGATGTAAATGGATCAGTTACATCCGTTTTCCCATAGAAATGCATTGAAGTCCGCTTTTCATCCGTCAACGGGTGAATGAAAAACAAACAGCATGTGTGAAACAGGCCATCATTTTATTTTTTTACCTGAACTTTTACAAAATTGTCAAATACCTGGCCAGCATTATAATCATCATATATTTAAAGCGTTGATGTTGTGATTGTCAGAAATTCCCAGAGATTAGTCAGGTTGTCACAGAACTCCGCAATCAATACATAACCCAGGTATATCTCCATTCCTATATAATTACAGATTTACCCTTACAATTGCATCCACCATAAATACAACCATAATAAACCCAGACAAATGAACAAGAGGAGCAATGATGAGCACTCCCAGGGACAAAGAAGGGAAGGTAGAGGATGTTGAGTAAACCTGCGGATAACACCCTAAGGAAGCCACTCGAGTTCTCTTGAATAATGGTGGAGAAAGTAGTAGATCAGCCATTAATAATAAATAATAATTGTATCCACAATTGGTGAAATACAATAGGAGTCCACCCATACACAGCCAGATAAGATCTGCCAGACATCCACTGCAGTGGATAGATAAATAATTGATAAATAATAATTATTTCAGTAAAGTTACTTTTTTACATGGATTGGAGTTCCTTCACCTGCTATGCCAGTGGCGTCTGGGCAGCTTAAGTCCAGCAATGGAAGTGACTGCACACCAGGTTTACTCCTTGTTCTGAACGCTGCAGTGGATATGTGGCAGATCCAATCTGACTGTGTATGGGTGGACTCCTGTTCTGTTTCACTAATTGTGGATACACTTTTTATTTATTATTTACTGTTGCTCTACTACTTTCAGCTCTATTTTACAAGAGGACACTAGGGGCTTCCTTACTGTGTTTTGCACTGAACATTTTCTTGGTTTAGTGTGTATGCAGGTCGGGGATCCCTGGACAACTCCTGCTGCAAGTACCCTTATTGTGCCTCCAACCAGAAAGTCTGGAAAGCAGTGGCACTGGTTATATATGTTTTTTGTTATATAATGGATGGGAAGTGCATGGAAGGAGGGGGTCAGGGAAAAGTGTAGAGACACTCCATGGAGGATGGGGGACATGTGACACTCAGGAGAAGACCAGCGATAATAAAGAATCCTCAGAATTCCTCCCAGGAGTTGGTCTACTTCTTACTCAGCCAGGTGCTGTTTATGTTGCTGACTCTGCAGGATCTACTCCTGGGGCTTGCTCCAGGTTGGTTGTCTGTGCATACACTGCATGCTGATCGGCTGATCATGGAACTCCCACCCCCAATCCTCCACTGTTACCCCAATACTGTGCAGAGTTATCTGACAGGGTATCAGCTGGGCTCTGAAGGAGGAGAGGGTGGGGCTGGACCAAGAGGATTGCCAGACTCGTTACTCTTCAGCCACTGCCTCCTCAGCTGAATTCTGCATAAAGTTGTGGGGGGCTGGTGTGCCTTCAGTGTCTGCTGGGCTGCTCTTGCTCCATTGTGTCCATGAAAAATTTTGATTTCCAGGACGCATCCCGGGACAAGGTTTTGCTGGGATACCTGTTTAAAATTCATGACTGTCCCAGCCAAATCGGGACAGTTGGCAACTATGCATCTGTGATCACATGTAGGCCTTCTGCAGTCTTGTACTTTAGCAGGGACAACCTTTTTGACACTGGTTACCTAGCTGACTACAGCAAGTTGAATCTGCGTAGCTTACATTTGCTGGTAGGTATTTGTGTGGCTAGGTGCCACCCAAAGCCATGCTGCCTAGAGAGTTGAAGCTCCTCAGGAGCTAAGGCTACTGATTGGAGTTTTACTTACAGCGTAAGTCCACTTTTGTTGAGAAAAAACATTCCCCTCTGGGTGATCTATGTACATTGCAAGGATTTTAACAAACATTGTTGCAGATTCCTACCTTTTGTTATTCTGAAGTAAGCATTGTTTATTCCTCTGTGCCTCTGTGCTGAGTGGGTCAAATGAGAGTGGTTTCATAATTATCTGTCAGCTGTGGCAGCTGCAGGGCTCTAATGAGGAAAGCTCCTGGGCCTGCATCCCTTTAGACGTGTTCCTATTGGGACTATCTCACCAAAAAAATGAAACCTTTGTTGCAGGGGATGCCAGAAATCTGACTTGTATCTTAGGCAGACTTCTGGGAAAATTGGTGAGCCAATCACACAAGCAAGAAATGATGTTTCTGGGGTGTGGTCAGTATACATTCTGTGTACAGAACAGCTCCAGGTAGCCATATTGCATTGCATTTTCAGAAAATTACAACAGCTGCAGATTGAAAAGAAAAGGAAATTTTTAATTACATTCAATTACAATATGATTTGTGTTGCAATTGTATACGCTATATTGATTTTTCTTTAAAGTCAGATTTTTTTCCCCAAAGTGGGGTTACCCTTTAGAGCCGGTTCACATACAGGCGACCCGACTTCCCGGGGCGACCTGTGAAGTCGCGGTGCATATCATTGAAGTCAATGCAGGTCGCTCCAGGTCGCCCCAAAGTAGTACAGGACCCTTTTTCTAAGTCGAAGGGACTTGTGTCGCTCCTATTAGAACGGGTCCTGTGCTACTCTATGGCAGGCGACTTGTCAGGCGACCAGGTCGCCTGACAAGTCGCCCCAGTGTGAACGGGGTCTCAAATAAGAAGACAGTATAATAAAACAAAACAAAAGACATTCTGTTGCATTTACATTACATTTCTGTCTATTATAACAATAACCTATTGTATATTGTATGGAAATTGTACCTGTAATTTACATATTATCTTCATGTTTACAATTATTTGTAGCTTTTTAATTTCCTTTTAATACGGTATGTTTCATGATAGACCCAAAGTTTAATAGTACATAGATGTTCTAGTTCACTGTATATTCTTCACCTATTGTGATGTAGGCATAGATGTATATACAATATATCTCACAGAATTTCTCACATTATAATATTATGGCTCACTGACGGATATTTGCTTTTTGTTCAGTACATGATTGCATTATGCCAGAGTTGCCTTCTCCCTGGCCCCATTTTTTTTCAATAATGTTCTTTCCTCGAACTGCTTACTTTTTAAGTCTGCCCTATTGCTATGTAAATGAGATTCTGCGACACAGGCCGTACTTTCTGCTCCTGGTAACTCTCCTCTTGAATGATGTTTTTGGAACCAGTCCCCTGCTTCCTGTAACTGTTACATGCTCCAGTTAAGTTTGCACAGACTTCTCATTTTATTCTTACAGGTTTTCTAAAGTCTAATTCCAGCTACCCTGCTGAGTTCAGCCTCCCTTTTCAGTCCCCCTGCAAAAAAAAAAAAACAGTTACCTATCCAGCCTGTGTTAAATTACTTCTATACACTGCTAAAAGAACATGGGGAAAAACAAATTGTTAGCATTTAAATAATTCCACTAATTACTATGTAAAAATACTTGTCTTGAAACAGGTAATATTTGTGAAAATTACATTTACTTGCAAGTAAACCTTTTATCTAAGATGTCAGGTGAATTTGAATCGCAAGCCTGTAATACAGTAGTAAAGTCATTAAAAAAAAAAATAGTCCCCCTGCAAGTTAATGACATAATGTGAACAAATGCATTGTATACTAGCATGTTGTATAAAACCTACCTGCAGGGCTGGGACAAGGGGTGGGCAGGAGGGATGGTTGCCCTGGGTGCAACGGTTTATTGCTGGGACGGGGGGGTGCCTTGACCATAATCCTAAGGGAAAGGGGAGGTGCAGTTTAGCATCCTTGCCCTGCACGCTGGATGACCTTGTCCCGACACTGCTTACCTGTGAAACAGATCCTTCGCTGACAGGGCTTCCATCTTCACCATGCCTTTCTTCTGTGTTTGCGGGCTCCGGACTTTGGAATGGCCGAGCCCCAAAGGCGTCAAGGCCATGTCAAAGCACTCTGAATGGACGGCACTCTCGAGTGCCATCCATTCAAAGCACAGTGTGCATGTGCCAGTGATGCCACCGGTTGCTACAGATATAAATATCTCCTAAACAATACACATTTAGGAGATGTTCACTATACCTACAGGTAAGCCTTATTGTAGGCACACCTGAAAAAGCGGACTACACTTTTCATTTGATATGAAGTATTATGTAATAAGCATTTCTATCATAAACCAAAATCTGATTGGTTGTACATCATCTCTATTGTTTGCACCACTTTTTAAATAGGGACTGTGGCCTTATCCATGCCTCAAAGCCTCGTACAAGAGTGCCAACAGGGTGTGTATGCTTCACTGTGTGCTAATGTCAGCAGCATGCTTATAAGTCTTGTGACTTTTGTTCCTGTGTTTTCATTATCTCTTTTTATTAGCAAGTCCAAACCAAAAAATGTTGGCTTTTTGTGGTGTACTTTATGGCCTTTGCTCAGTTTGCATAGGATTGGGGAGTAGTGGGTAGAATTTCATAGGATGCAGGTAAGTGGTTTGTCTTTTCTGAAGGAAATCGTGTGTTAAAGTGGTATAAAACCCAAAAATAATGTAATGTATTGCAGCTTACCAGTTAGATGTGGTGGCTGCATTTGTTTTCTTTTTTAGGCTTTCTTCCTTCTTTTTTCACCTGGTGATTTGGCCAGTAACACACCTCCTGTATTAGCATGCATCCACTCTGGATGAGTAAGCACAGGGGCACAGTAAACGGCAGCATTGTTAGTCTGGGGGGAAGAGAATGTTAGATATACAATGCGACCGCAAATGCGCGAAACTGCATACGCCTGAAATTTATGGCTGAAAAAGGAGGTGCTCAAACAGGAGTATCGTGAGTAAGAGGATACATGGAGATGTAAAGTCCAAAAAGCCCCAATATTAAATGACGATGACAAAATCCTAGATGTAGTCCTGGACCAGACTCCCTTAAGGGTATAAGCTTACCAGATTCAGGTAAGAGGGAAGCAGATGCTCTATAAACCTTGTCACCTTGATAGAAGATCCAGGCCCACGCGAGCGATAGACTCAATGGTCATTGGATCATGAAAAAAATGTAAAATACGCAATAGCGTAAAACCCAACAACTAAGTAAATATCACCAATGTGACTTGAGGATAACATGTGTGTAAATTAAACCACCACCAAAGATCACTGTTGTCAGTGAACAAGTGTGTAAATGAGGAAATTAATATGTGTTAAATACCCCTTACCAAATAAAAATAAGGGTTAATGCAGACAAAACAATTAATATATTCCAGCTGAAGTTGCCTCTTACCAGACGACAATGATATATAAGCCAAAGTGAAAAAAAAATGATGAGAGATAGGTGTAGAACCATCACCAGCTAGATGAGCCTCTTACCATGTGAAAGCAAAACCAAGTGTGTACAAATCAAATTCCAATAAGACACCAAGATTCAGTACCGGAAAAGAACCAGTAGGGGTCGCCTCTTACCAGATCTTTGATCAACCACGCCTGTATGTTATTGAATGGTTGGGGGCCCGACCATAGACTTGAGCAACTGATCCTCAGATGTTCCCAAAGTTCACCATTCAAAAAGAGAGAAAGAGGCTCCCATAGCGTAAAACAGTAAAATTTATTCCAAATAAAAAAACAAGAACACTCACAGAAACCAGGATATAATGAGCAATTGTGTGCAGCCGCCGGCCGGACGGCTTCGCTCGCCCGCACTCTCTGGTCGCGATCGGATGACGTCAGTACGCCAGCTGGTCCTGACTGCGCAAGTACGCCACAGTCTCGGCCACGGCAACGCTGGAAGCAGAGCAAAGGTAGGAAGGAACACAGTGATGCCAAATGGTTACCAAGACAACGCGTTTTGGAGGCCGAGCCTCCTTCTTCAGGACCTTTGCTAAAAATGGCAGTGGTCTGGTTATTTTGCTGATTTAGTGGCTTTAACACTGGCTGAGTCACTGAATATTCATTTTAGGAAACTAAACTCATAACTCCTTATCTGTTTACTTAAATTGCCTTGCAGCACTGGGGTCCTCAGTTTTAATCCCAACAGGACACTACCTGTATGGAATTTGCAATCCCTCTGACTGTGTGGATTTCCTCTGTGTTTTCTCCCACACTCTAAAGTCATGCTGCTGGGTTTATTGGCTCCTGTCTAATTTGACCCTAGTGTGTATGTGTATGTGAGATAAGGACACTAACCACTTGCCCACTGGGCACTTATACCCCCTTCCTAACCAGGCCAATTTTCAGCTTTTAGCACTCTCACACTTTGAATGACAATTACTCAGTCATGCAACACTGTACCCATATGAAATGTTTGTCTTTTATGTCACACAAATAGAGATTTCTTTTGGAGGTATTTAATCAACACTGGGTTTTAATTTTTATGCGCTATAAATAAAAAAAGACCAAAAATTTTGCAAAAAATAAACTTCTTCATTTCTGTAATAAAATGTTACAATATAGTAATTTTTCTTTACCAACATTTATACTGCTACATTTCTTTGGTAAAAATACCCCAAATCAGTGTATATTATTTGGTCTTTGTGAAGGTTATAAAGTATACAAGCTATGGTGCCAATCATTAAAAATTGATCACACCTTATGTACTGACAGCCTATCTTATTTCTTGAGACACTAAAGCTGGATACACACTATACAACTTTTGTTGTTAGATTTCCTTTAGATTTACCTTTAACTATGTAGTGCAAGGGCCTGCCTGATTGCATACAAACTGAAAGTGTTTAGATTTGACCTCATATTATGGTTTTGGTAAATCTAAAGGAAAAAATCTAAAGACAATTGTATAGTGTGTATGGCTCATTACAAGCTAGGAAAGTACAAATACCCTCCAAATTACCAATTTTTGGAAAGTAGACATTCCAGGGTATTTAGTAAGAGGCATGGTGAGCTTTTGAAGTTGAAACTTTTTCTCACAATCGTTTGGAAAATTAAGTTTTTTTTTCACAATATTGTCATATTAACAGGTTATTTCTCTCACATAGCATATGCATACTTGCAACCACACCCCAAAACACAACAGCTGCAAAAAGGAGACAAACAGCGCACAGCCGATCTCGCGTAATAATGTTTATTTAATCACATACCACATAACTTGATCAATTGCACTCACATTTCCAAAGATCATGACAGGCGCATTAGCAAGAACCTTCATCCCCTCTCCCTCTCGGATGGCCCTCGGTCCGCCCTACGACATAAGTCAGCTAGGGACACCGCCACTCCATGCCCGTCTGTCTCCGGCCTCCCTGCCAGGTCCCTGCGTGTGGATCCTAAGTGCGCCTGCGCACAGACCCGCCAGCTGGTCCCGACTGCGCAAGTACGCCACAGTCTCAGCCGCGGCAACGCTGGAAGAAGAGCAAAGGTAGGAAGAAACACAGTGATGCCAAATGGTTACCAAGACAACGCGTTTTGGAGGCTGAGCCTCCTTCTTCAGGTCCCGTCCCTACTACTCCCCAACTTCCTTTTATGTAGATGACCCCACCAATACCAATTGACTTAAAGGGGCAAACCCGGAGGTATTCAATCCCATGTGAGAGGGGGGATAAGGTACTTACAAGCAACCTTGTAAACCAATACAAATTACACAATACAATTCACATTTAAAACTAATGAATACTATCCTAAAATATAATAAATTGTATTAAAACATTTAAAATATATAAATATATATATATATATATATATATATATATATATATATATATATATATATAGTTATATTAAGGCCCATTACAACAAAACGATATAAAAAAAAGGAATACATTTTTTTTTTATATATAAAATTATTTAATAGATGTAAATTAATGAAATTTAATTCTTAGTAGGGAACATACCGCAATAATTTTAATCAGATGATCGTACTGACCTCTAGTTCCTCGTTCAGCCCACCTGGGAACATGGAGCCAAGCAAGAATATCCAGAAGGTCTCTTGCCTACATCCCAAAACACATGCTACTACTCCTCCTGAGTATGGCAATACCACATGTGTGAGACTTTTTCACAGCCTGGCCACATACAGAGGGCAAACATGCAGGGAGCACCATCAGGTGTTCTAGGAGCATAAATTACACATCTAACTTCTTTACTACCTATACCACTTTTGAAAGCCCTGGAGTATCAGGACAATGAAACGTTCATAAAATGACCCGATTGTGGAAAGCAAACACCCCAAAGTGTATTCTATGAGGCATAATTAGTCTTTTGAACATGTCATTTTTTTCCACAAGTTTTTGAAAAATGTGGAAAGAAAATGAAAACTCATTTTTTACACATTTTTACGGCACTGACGGGCGCTGATGAGGATCCACTGATAGGGTGGCACTGATGAGAACTCACTGATGGGCACTGATGTGCACTCACTGATGGGCACTGATGTGCACTATTGGCTACTGATGAGCACTAATAGGGCACTGTAGTGGCACTGATGAGCACTAATAGGGCACTGATAAGCACTCACTGATGGCACTGTAGGGCACTGGTGTGCACTAATAAGCACTCACTGATGGCACTGATAAGCACTCACTGATGTTCACTGTAGGGCACTGATATGCACTGATATGCACTCACTGATGAGCACTATAGTGGCATGGTAGGACACTAATGAGCACTGTAGTGGCACTATAGGACACTGATGAGCACTATGGTGGCACCATAGGGCACTGATGAGCACTATAGTGGCACTGATGAGCACTGAAGTGGCACTGTAGGGTACTGATGAGCACTGTAGGCACTTTATGGGCACTGAGGATCGTGCCAGCTCTCTCTGCTGCAGTGTTTCTCTGTCCTCTCCTTACACCAGTACAGCGGGTGAGGAGAGGAGAGAGAAACCCCACAGCAGCGCAAGCTGAACTGGCCATGACGCCGTTTTTTTTGACAAGTGATCTCTCCATCATTGGACAGAGTGATCACATTGTAAAGGAGCGCTGTGATTGGTCTCTTACCCTGATATGTGATGCGCTGAGTCCCGAGGACCCAGCCATTATGGACACTTCTGGCTTTGCGCCCTCATATGACGTCCTTCCAGAACTAGCCGGCCACGCAGTAGCTGTCATTCGGCTATAGTGTGTAAAATGCTGCAGAATTGTCAGCAATATACAGTACTGTGCAAAAGTTTTAGGCAGGTTTGAATAAATACCATAAATTATGAATGCTTTTGAGAAATAGTGTTCATTTTTTTTTATCAATTAAGAAAATGGAAAGTAAATGAACAAATAATCAGAAGAGGGGGGGGAAGGGGAGTAAAAGAATTAAAATTATATAATAATGGCAACTGGCACATATTTTATGTAGGTACAATCATACGCATCCACATGTAATATTATTATTATGGTAGCCAGTTGTTAGATAAAGAATTAAGGAAAAAAAGGAGGTAAGGGGGGAAATTTGGGACTTTACATGAGGTGTGTAGAAATGAACAGATAAGTCCAAATTAAATCAGTATTTGGTGTGACCACCCTTTGCCTTCAAAACAGCAGCAATTCTTCTAGGTACACAGGTTTTAAAGGTATTCGGTAGGTTGCTCCAAAAATCTTGGAGAACTAACCACAGATCTTCTGTGGATGTAGGCAGCTTCAAATGCTTCTTTCTCCTCATGTAATCCCAGACAGACTCGATGATTGAGATAAGGGCTCTGTGGGGGCCAAACCATCACTTTCAGGACTCCTTGTTCTTCTTAATGCTGAAGATAGTTCCTAATGACATTGGCTGGGGTTGTTGTCCTGCTGCAAAATTAATTTTGGGATCAGTCACATGCCTCCCTGATGGTATGGCATGATGGATAAGTATCTGCCTGTATTTCTCAGCATTAAGGACACCATTGATAGGACAACAGTAAGGCCCGTAGACACAGTGGTCGGCCAGGGTCACTTAATGCAGCAGATAAATGACACATCATGATTACTTCCAAAACCAGTGGGACCCAGGTACACCAACCTAATGTCAAGAGAGGTCTGCCCAGAAGTGGTCTTCACTGAAGAATTGCAGCAAAAAAACCATACGTCCAACATGGATACAAGGCTAAGTTACTCAGCTATGCACGATGACATAGGAACTGGGATGCAGAAAATTAGCAGCAGGTGCTCTGGACTGATGAGTCAAAATTCACTGAACCATAGCTTGTATTTCTCAACATTGAGGACACCAGTGATCCGGAGTCCTGACCAAAGCTTTAACTAAATTTTCTTAAATGCATCCCAAACTTTGCAAGGAACCTCCTCCATGCTTGACTGTTGCCACTTGAAGAAACTAATTTTTGAACCACTCTCCAGCCCTACATCGCACAAACTGTCTCCTACAAATATCTCAAATTTGTTACTCAGATCCAGAGCACTTGCTGCCATTTTTCTACACCCCGGTTCCTATGTTTTCACTCATAGTTGAGTTGCTTAGCCTTGTTTCCACATCAGAGGTTTGGATTTTTGGCCACAATTCTTCCATGAAGACCACTTTTAGCCAAACTTCTCCAGACAGTAGATGGGTATACCTGGGTCCCACTGGATTCTGCCAGTTCTGTGCTGATGGAACTGCTATACATCCTCTGTGTACAAGCATACCTAGAAGAGGTGATGCTATTTTGAAGCCAAAGTGTAGTCACCCCAACTTTGCATTTTGTAAATTGATAAACAATTAAAATATATGATTTTGAAAGCAATCTTTCCTTACAGCATTTTATCACACCTGCCTAAAACGATTGTACAGTACTGTATATAAATACATGTAATACATAAAATAATAAATATGATACACACCCTAACCCATATATGTGAGCACTGGCACTTGTATACGTTGTAATGCAATGTGCTGGAAGAAATGGCACAGGTGCATTTTTACTTGCATTGCATTGCATGGACAGCCATTTCACAAAAAATAGGCTGCCCTAATTCAGTAAGTGTTAATGGCCATGAGTAAACATACCGCAACACTGTGAATGCAACTGTAAAGATAAAGCCTTCCAAGCATGGTTTACATATAAAAATGACCACTTATTTAAACCCCACTCTACAAGACTCTGGTCCAGCCACCTCTTAAGTATGCCGTGCAGTTCTGAGCACCACCACTTTTTAGCAAGGGAGTTTAACTACTTCCCACACGTGCTATAGCAGAATAACCGCTACAGCGCGGGCTTACTTTGCGGGGGGGCATCTATCGTCATCCTCCGATGATCGCGCTGAAGGACTTGGCGACTCAGGACCTTCGGACTCAGCTGATCACACATCAGGATAAAGGGCCAATCACAGCAGATCTTTACCACGTGATCACCTGTCAGCCAAAAACAGCTGATCACAGGATGTAAACACAAGCAGAAAACCGATAACTGGCTTCTGTTATGGGGACACAGTGCCCACCAGTGCTGCCAATCAGTGCCCACCAGTGCTGCTAATAAGTGCAGTGCCCATCAGTGCCTCATCATCAGTGTCACCTATCAGTGCTGCCTATCAGTGGCACCTCTCAGTGCCACCTATCAGAGCCCATCAGTGCCTCCTCATCAGTGCAGCCTCATCACTGCCACCTATCAGTGCCCATCAGTGCTGCCTCATCAGTGCCTATTAGTGCCCATCAACACACATCAGTGAAGGAGAAAAATTACTTGTTTGCAAAATGTTATAACAAATTATGATTTTTTTTTGTTTTCTAAATTTTCTTTCTATTTTTTTTTTTTTTTAACAAATTATGACATATGTCATAATTGATCATATCTGAACCAGGAAAAAAGTCTACTTTCATGATGCAACATTCTGTTTTTGATGGGGTTGGGTGGACAACAATGCCAGATTTTTTCAAGGGCACCAAAAAGTATATCAAAGGTTTTACCTTTTCTAATAAAATATGTGCAAAGAACAACTGGTGATATGTCATTTTAATAGCTCTTCAATTTTAAATAGAACAGAGTTCCTCCTTAAGTAAAATCACAGTAAGGAAGAGCCTTGTTTGCCTAAGAAAATTCTTCCAACAGTCAAGAAAGAACGTGGATACTTGTGCTAATGATCCCAAATCTGTTAATGTGGTTTCTCCAGTTAAATTGATTCATGAATTTTGAAGAGAACATTACCTAATGAATTTTCTTTGAATAGAAAGCAATTAAAAGGACAAATCAGACTGATTAACCCCACCATCAACCCTCCGCCACAGTACGGCACAAGGTTTGAAATTCTATCATAGGGAAAAACTAGAGCAGATTTGCTATCTT
This sequence comes from Pelophylax lessonae, assembly GCF_965119305.1. Classification (NCBI taxonomy): domain Eukaryota; kingdom Metazoa; phylum Chordata; class Amphibia; order Anura; family Ranidae; genus Pelophylax; species Pelophylax lessonae. The sequence continues at coordinate 69,940,085 of NC_138776.1, forward strand.
TTTGCCCTCTGCTAATCCATGTAAATTAATGAACAAAAAAGTTAATTTCTTTGGTGACCTTCTTCTGGTATCACCTGGATTATGCTTATGTTTAATTTGCTTAATGTTATAATATTAAAAGACTAAACATATTTTTCTCCCTAACAAAGTGATTATCATTCCCTGCAGTCTCAAGTCATTTTTGCACTCACTTAACCCATATGAAAAGTGCACTCTTCCCTTCCGGCAAACTTCTGTAACTTTGAAAGTATGAGAGTTCAATGACTATTTTGTATATGCACCGACATACATGTGTGGCATGTATGTATGTATGTATGTATATATATATATATATATATATATATATATATATATATATATATATATATATGTATATATATATATACACAGTATAATATATTGTATATATATATACTGTATATATATATATATATATGTATATATATATATATATATATATATATATATATATATATATATATATATATATATATATATATATATTGTGTGTGTGTTTATATATATATATATAAATAAAACATGTGTGCACACTTTAAGACCAGAAGATTTGACCCCCTTCCTGACCAGGCCCTATTTTGCGATTCGGCACTGCGTTACTTTAATGGACAATTGCGCGGTTGTATGACACTGTATCCAAACAAAATTTACGTCCTTTTTTCCCCACAAATAGAGCTTTCTTTTGGTGGTATGTGATCACCTGTGCGATTTTTATTTTTTGCGCTATAAAGAAAAATAGAGCGACAATTTTGAAAAAAATATATATATTTTTCACATTCTGCTATATGACATTCTAAAAAAAAGAATTAAAAAATCGAAATTTTTTAACATTTTAGGCCAAATTGTTTTCTGCTACATATTCTTGGTAAAATCGCAATAAGCGTATTCTGATTGGTTTGCGCAAAAGTTATTGCGCCTACTAACTACGGCAAAGATTTATGTAATTTTTATTGTTTTTTTTTTTACTAGTAATGGCGGCGATCTGCGATTTTGTGCGGGACTGCGACATTGCGACGGACAGATCGGACCCCTGACTGACATTTTTTACACTTTTGGGGGTACCAGTGACATTACTACAGTAATCAGTGCTAAAAATATGCACTGTTACTGTAATAATGCCATTGGCAGGGAAGGGGTTAACCCTGTTGGTGATCAAGGGGTTAAATGTAAGCTTAGGGGAATGATTCTAACTGTGGGGGGGTTGGGCTTGTGAAATGATCACAGAGACATGTGATCCTATATAGCAGGATTACATGAGCTCTGTGATCATCCCAGGGAGAAGGACTTCTCTCTCAGCGGGGAACGATCGTGGGTGTCAGGCGGCAATCGGAGCCGCCTGACACCCGCAGCGGATTTCCCGCTGACGATCGGGGGCGTGAGCGCGCCGCCGGCGGCGTGTGCTCGCCCCCTAGCTGCCTTCAGGCAAGCAACGTAGATCTACATCGTTTTGCATGTAGGAGCCAGCCTGCCGCAGTTAATATACAGGAGGCGGTCGGCAATTGGTTAAAGTAGAGAATAAATTGTAAGTAGATAACATTTAGTTTGCTAAAGCACTATGTCTCATAAACAGTTGCCATTTTTTAATACAGTTTTTTGCATTCTTGCATTTTTGTTCTCAGTGCTGCTAATTTCCTCCAGTCTCTTTCAACCACTTTATGTCTACATGCACTCCCTTCAGTGCCAGTTACTAATTTCTCTGGACTGCTTTACTGATTGTTACAGTGGTGGACCATGCATGCAAAATGTTAGTCAACAAGGGCACTTTTAGTCTGCACCAGGGGTGCATGTAACAGGGTGACACTGCAGCAACATAGCTGACAACCTATTATAGGAAGTGCCTGAATGAGAAGAATAAGAAGGAAGAGCATTGTCACCCTATCTGATTCAATGTTTATAAAAGGAGTGGATAACAGGTATTTACAAATTGTGTAGGCGTGTAAGTTTTACGCTTGGTTCCCACCTATGCAATTTTGCTGGCTGTGTTCTGCATTTCTGAAAAAAATAAAACGTGCATCCAAAACGTGGCCTTGGTCTTTTTGACCATGCGAATTCCCTGCAGTTAATGCACACGCACTGCGACTTTATGTGCGTGGGGGTACCATTCAGAATGAATGGCAGCCCCACGTGTTTATGCAGAGCAGTGCTTTTTCACTGCGGTTGGTTGCTTGCAGAGGCGTAACTAGAACCTTCAGGGCCCTGGTGCAAGAAACCATGAAGGGCCCCCTGGCGCCCTGGGGCCCTTTACTCTAGTTGCGGGGCCCTTTATTACAGTCCCACAGCGGGACCCTTTCTCAAGTTCTGCAGTGGGCCCCCTTCCTGCCATCTTGGGGCCTCCCCACGGTGGTGGAATGCCAGGGCCCTGTCGCAAGTGTGACCTTTGCAATCCTGGAAGTTCACCCACTAGTGTCAGTAGTTTTTTTTTATGGTATTTTTTTTTAATAGTATTTTTTATTGAATTTTCAACAAGGTACAAGGGGCAAAAATGTACAACAGTAGAAACAAAAAGACAAGTCACAGCATAACAGAATACATTAGCGCCCAATCAGGGGGAGTAGGGGGGAGGGAGGAGGGAGGGAGGGGGGGGGGGAAAGGAGGAGGGGGGGGGCTGTTCCAGAACCAGAATAGTATACACTCATCATACGACTACCATGTAAACAAATAACCAAGTTCAAAAGGCCGGACCACTGAATCACCAAACTCATCAGTAAGTCATAGGTAAATACCAGTTGAGTAAGCATGTACTACTGTGGTCAAGAGGTACCAGGAGCAACGGTATGGAGGATAGAAAGAAAAGGGAGGCGAGAGCGCACGGTGCCTCCCCCCCAGGTGGCCCCCAGTGGGAACATATATGCCACAGGGAGGAGCACCAGTCCGCCCCGAACCCCCAAATCTACAAGTAAAGGACTGTTTCGAACCTATCTAGGAGCATATTTCCAATATTTCCAATCGTCATCAAATTTGGAGAGGGTCAGAGCGTTGACTGCCAACGCCCGTTCACACAAGTAGTTCTCATTGACTAGTTTAATCAGATCCGTGAAGCACAGGATCACCAGGGATCTCCAATTCCTGAGCAGCAGCGTCCTGGAAGCAAGCAAAATGTGCGTGACCATGCTACGGTAACACTTGGGGTAATCGTCAACGTGAATGTTCAGCAGGGCCATAGCTTTCCTAGGTGGGTGTAGGATGCCTGTACAATCCGCTATACAATGAAACACCTTGGACCAGTAACTGGTGAGTGAGGGGCATTCCCAAAGTATGTGGGTCAGCGTGCCTGTACCACCACACTCTCGCCAGCACTGATCAGAGACCCCAGGAAATATCCTCGATAGCCTAATAGGGGTATAGTACCACCTATTAGCAATCTTGAGCGACTGTTCCCAGTGCGAGGTACAGTGAGAGTATCTGTAGGTTGCCAGAAACGCTCGGGACCACTGCTCAGGAGTAAACGTGCAGTCCATCTCCCTCTCCCAGCGTAGCATAGAAGACGTCTTGGGGGGAGTGAGCCCTCCCAAGAGGTATTCGTAAAAGAGTGATATACCCTTGCCTCGTTTGATCTCATTGAGCAGATAGTCCCATATACCCTGGGGAAGAAGTCTAGTCGTCATGGGGTGCTTGGACAGGAAGCTGTGGACCCAGATAATCGTGAACGTCTCTGTGACAGGAATCTGGTAGGACTGCATCAAGGAGGATGGGGAGCGGAGGGAGCCCGATTGGAAGAAGTGGGATAGCATCGTCAGTCCCTTCAGTTTCAATTGCGACAATGTGAGGGAAGGTAGGTGAGCCTTCAGGATATCCAACGGAAGGGAAGTGGACTCGTAGGGAACAAGTCCCACCCTGTCTCCCGGAGACGTTCCCAGCCTACGCCAGGCCATAAGGGAGGCCCGCATAGGAGGGGAGAGCTCAGAGAGACTCCAGGGAGTCCAGAGGTCCCCCAGGAGGAGGAGGCGGAGATTCCCAGTCGGCGATAGATGCCTCTCTATTTGCGTCCAGGGGAAGTCAGTAGCATCGTGAAACCAGGGCCTGAGCTGGTCGAGTCTGGTCGACCAATAGTAGAGAGAGATGTCAGGCAACTTCGCTCCACCCAGACACTTAGGTTGTGTCAAGACAGAGGTGGCTACCCGAGCCCTCTTTCTGCACCAAATAAACTGGCGCATTTCCCTAGTTAAGGCGTCCAGGTATTTCTTAGGAAAAATCAGGGGCACCGCCCTAAAGATGTACAGGATTTGGGGGAGTATTGACATCTTATACGCCGCCATCCTTCCACTCCAAGACAGTTCAACCTTGGCGATGGACGCCATCTCCTTGGTAATTTTCTTAAGGAGAGCATCGACATTTACCGAGAAGAGCGACGTTGTCCGAGGGGTAATGTTGATTCCAAAAGTACGGGATGTATTCGTTCGTCCACGGGTAAGGGAAAGAGGACTGGAGATACGCAAGCGTGCGGGCATCTATTCCTAAATTGAGTGCCAGGGACTTAGTCGTATTAACCTTGTGATAGGAAACCATCCCATAATCAACCAGAATACGGTGTACTACTGGGAGGGACTGCAAGGGATTGGTGAGGATCACCACTATGTCGTCCGCAAAGAGATTCACCGTATGCATTACGTCGCCAGCTCGGAATCCCTCCACCCCGCTATGCGACCTAATGGCCTCCGCCAGGGGTTCAATCATCAAATTGAAGATCGAGGGGGAAAGGGGACACCCCTGGCGGGTGCCATTGGAAATCTGAAATGGAACCGAGGTCGTGCCCGACGTGAGAACCTGAGCGGAAGGACAGGAATACAAGGCGAGGATCGAGGAGAGAGACGAGCCAGAGAAGCCAAACCTCTCCAGCGTCATCCTCATGAACAGCCAGTTGACTCTATCGAACGCCTTCTCCGCATCCAAAGTGAGGAGCAGAGAAGGCGTTCGGGAGGCCCCTGCCAAGTGAACAAGATTAATGATCCTCCTGGTGGCGTCGGACGTCTGACGGCCAGGCATGAAACCCATCTGGTCCTTGTTGATGAGGTGGGGGAGAATAGGCTGGAGACGGGCCGCTAATATTCTAGCATAAATCTTGACGTCACTATTAAGGAGGGATATAGGCCGATAGTTAGCAGGTGAACTGGGGTCCTTTCCTGGCTTGGGAATGGTGGTTATGTATGCCGACAACATGTCAGGGGGAAACCGCGACGTCGCCGCCGCTTTGTTAAAAACGTCCACTAGGGTAGGGTTAAGGAGGGGGGCAAACAATTTGTAATAGTCGTTACAGAGACCATCGGGTCCAGGGGACTTTCCGGAGGGGAGTGATCTAATGGCCTTGGAGATGTCCTCCGGCGTAAATGGGGAGGATAGAGAAGATATGTGAGATTCGGACAAAACAGGCAGACGCAGCTTGTCCAAGAACTCTCGGACAAGCTCTGGGGTGGGGTGCAGCACACTGGGGTCTTGGGCCAGATTATAAAGGGAGCTATAAAAATCGGCGAACTCGTTGGCTATATCACGAGGGTGTGACAAACGTGCGCCCGTAGTTTTGTGGGAAAGGTAGGAGATGCGGGAGTTGACTCTGCGTTGTTTAATGCGGAGGGCCAGGGCCCTACCGACTCTGTTAGCATGGGCGTAGAACTTAAGCTTAAGCTTTTTGAGGTGATGATCGTAACGTGACATTAGATGGGATTTCAGGGATTCCTTTTTATGGGATAGTTGCAGGAGCACTGTCTGTGAGGGCGAGGCCTTATGCAAAGCTTCCAAGTCCTTGATGTCTGCTAGAAGGGTAGTCAACGTCTTGTTGTAGAGCTTCCTCATCCTTGCAGACTGTTGGATGCAGACACCGCGAATAAACGCCTTGTGTGCACCCCACAGAATCCAAGGGTCCGAAACAGAGGGGGCATTAATTTCAAAGTAAGAGGATAATTGGTCCCTAATGAATTTACCCGAAGAGGGGTCCTGCAAGATCCTAGCATCACATCTCCAGATTGATGTCCGTTCTTTGGGTCCGGACTCCTCCAGTACCATTTCAACTGCCGCATGATCGGACCAGGTGATGTTCCGAATAACGGAGGAGGAGACCTTACCCAACAAAGGGAGATCCGTCAGGAACATGTCAATTCGCGAGTATGAACCATGTCTGTGGGAGTAATAGGAATAGTCCCTTTCAGAGCCATGTAGGCAACGCCAAACATCAAATAACTGTTCCCTCAATAAAAGGGACTGGAGGGAGAGTTGGCGGCCGCGGGCTGGCGCCGAAGCATCAAGCCCGGGGTCGACAACCATGTTCAAGTCCCCACATACAACCAAATTACCATAGACATTAGAAGTAACCTGTTTTAAAAGCCTGTGGAGAAAGCGATTCTGGTGGCTGTTTGGAGCATAAACCGCCACAAGAGTCAGGGGGGTGGAGTTGAAGTCACCTTGAAGAATAAGGAACCGTCCATCAGGATCCGGGGTAAGCGAGCGAAGCCGGAACGCCACAGTGTCTCTTATAGCGATCATAACCCCTCTCTTTTTCTCAGGAGCATCAGTAAAAAACAGAGCTGGGAAGTTCTTGTGGGAAAAGGTCGGATGACCGTCAGTTTTGAAGTGGGTCTCTTGGATAGAGACAATGTCCGCCTTACTGTTGCACAGCTCAGTCCACAATGAGAACCTCTTGGCCGGGTGGTTAAGGCCGTTAACATTTAGGGATATGAACTTGATGGTCATGGTGGGTATCTAGAAAAATCCGGAGGCTGACGAAGATGTGATCCAGTAGACATAGATGCCATGAGAAGGAGAGCAGTAGTCCAAAAAAACTGGAACAAAGGGGGAGCTCTGGAACAGCAAAACAGGGAGAGAGTCAAGGTACAGAGTGCGCCACGCGCAGGGTAAACCATAAGAAACAGTCCAAGGGCAGGCGATGCCTGCAACAAAAACACAGGGGCCATATAGGTCAGGGACACTATCTAGGCCAGGGACACAGGTAGTGCCAGCGGGGTGTCCTTCCCAGCGCCAGGAGGAAAGCTTCTATCTTTGGCTCTCTTGCGGGAAACGACTTGCCAATCTCCAGAAGGCGCCGTGGCGGGCAAGGGAGTCCCAGGAGAGGCAGCATGGTCCACAAGGATTCCCCATTTGGTCAGTAGAGACATACTCTCTTCCAGGGAGGAGATGGTCACCGTGGAATTCTGGTGGGTGATGGTGAGCAGGGCAGGGTGCTTCCACTTATGAGGAATGCAGTGGTTGCGCAGAGCCTTGGTGATTGTGGCCAGGTTTCTACGCTTCTGCAGTGTATGCCACGAGAGATCCGGTAAGATTTGGATGTTAGGGTAGTCACCAGGCATAATTTGAAGTTGACGGGCAGCCTGAAAGATCCTATCCTTCGCCTGAAAAAAGTGCACCCGAAGGAGGACATCCCTGGGCAGTTCAGGGGCTATAAAGCCCGGCTTGGGGATTCTGTGGATCCGGTCGATCTCCAAGTCAGAGGCTGAAAGGAAAGGGACCAAGGCAGAGAAGAGATCAGTAGCCACTTGCCTGAGATTCTGAGGCTGAACCGTCTCGGGGATCCCCCTCAGCTTCAGATTGTTCCGACGTGATCTGTCCTCGGTCGGCTACCTTGTCCCTCAGCCACGCGATGTCCTCAGCATGGCCATTATGCGCGGCAACCATAGTGTTGAGCGATAGAGAACATTTTTCCATGGAGGTTTCCACCTTCTCCACCCTAGTTTCCAGATGCTTTACCTCCTTTTTGGTCTGTGTGATCCCCTGGAAGAGGTCTGAGTGGAGAGAAGACCAAAGTGATCTCATCATATCCCTTAGAAGAGAGGCAGACACTGGCTGGTCTCCTGCAGGGAAGGCAGCGAAGGGATCCATGGATGGCTGCGCAGCGTCAGGCTGTGGAGAGGCTGCTGATTGCTCCATCCCGCAGAACTGATCTGGGTCTGGCGGCGGGGAGCTCCAGCGTGGCTTCTGCTTAGCAGGGCTCCTGGCTGAGGGAGAGGGAGGAGTGGAGGATCCGGACGAGTTTCCACTGTCCGGGTTAGCTATCTGTCGGACAGGCTGGCCGCGATGCTCCCGCTCCCTCCCGCCAGAGTGGTGAGAGGCGTGCTGCTGCGGCCTGCCCGCGCCATGCTGGCGGAGGCCGGCGGTGGACGAAACGAGGAAACCATCCAGCCGATTCGCTTGAGCCAAGCCCTTCTTCCCCTTCATCCTGCCAGGAAGCTACGGAGGCGTCGGAGAGGTAAGAACACCCGCTGTGTGGGCTGTAGAAGGCTGAAGTCCCGGATGGCCGAGCGGAGCTGCTGGTCTAGGCGTCCATCTTGCAGCGCCGCAGGCCACGCCCCCTTTTTTTGGTATTTTAATTGTATTATTTTTATCATTTTATTTAATTTTTTTACAATGTCACTGACTATGACTCTGTCCATTTAGAAAAGGAAGGAGCTGTTAAATTACATATTTACCGACCCCTTCCTGGTTCTCTATTGTGACACATCCCCTGCAGCAGCCGGCAGGAGAGGGAAGGGAGCATTCTGAAGGGGGGGGCAGCACAGAAGGGGGGGGGGACCAGGGGAGCACACAGGGGCCCAGAGACAGCAGAACACAAGTGAACTGGATAGGAGGAGCAGCGGGGGCAGCGTACAGAGGAACCAATCTCCTCCATTTTCCTCCTGCAGCTACAGAAGGAAAAAGGAGGACAGTGATTTCTCTACATGCTGCCCCTGCCGCCCCTCCTATTCAGGTCTACATGGGAGCCACATGGGCCCCCTTGAGCATGGGGCCCGGTTGCGATTGCAATCCCTGCAACCCCTGTAGTTACGCTCCTGGTTGCGTGTGCAGCCACACGCAGAAGTGTGAAACAAGCCTAAAAGGCCCCCTAAAATGGGAATGATGAACATGTTTTAGCCTCCTTTGGCAAGTACTACAGAATGTGACAGTGTTAAATAATAAGCTGTTATTGGTAATAGATGTTAAGTGGGGATATGTGCAATGTCTCTGTATTCAGAATATTTTAGGTAAAAAGTATTTTGAGGCTGTGAGAATGCAGTCATGTATGTACAGTATTGAAATAAGCTGACTGGCAGCCAAGCGTATCATGTGCAGCTTTATCAAAGACTTGCCTGGATTTATATAGTGGAAGGGAGGAAACACATGTTTCAGCTGACATAAATCATTCTGAGCAGCCCACAAATCACAGCTCTTGATGTGTATAAAGATTTGTCTACTCAAGCTTTAAAAGGAAAAGTCATTTGAAGTGCCTTTAAACCCCATCTATTGTATAACAAGCTGCCTCTACATTGAGTATATAACAGTCATACCACAATGTATGTGGTCACATCAAAATGTCTGCTGTGTCAGATGCTGCTACCAACAGCTACTCATTAGATGACTACAGGTGCCATGTTCCCTTGCCAAACATAGGAGTGTTTGCTACTGGCAGTAAATAACCATAAGCCAATAGGTTTGGTGATGGTCTGCTTTCTGTATACTTTTCTTTCATCCAGCCTTCTTTAGAAAAAAGACCTTCAAAACGACAATCTCCAAACTACAGCCCTCCAGCTGTTGAGGAACTATACATCCCATGAGGCATTGTAAAACTCTGACATTCACAGATATGACTAGTTACGATGGGAAATGTAGTTCCTGAACAACTGCTAGGGTGTAACTACAAGGGGAGCAGAGGATGCAACTGATATGGGGCCCATGAGGTCAGGAGCACACCTTTGACTGCTCCTTCTTCCCCTGTGCACTCACACTTCATACTATGCCAAATAAAGCAGCATTTCTCTTGTCAGTAGATTTAATCTACAAAGCTAATTTAACTCATGGAAACTAGGCATCTCAAGATGCTAACTGCAATTAGTTGCCACAGAGTGTGCTGAGGATTTCCAAAACACGGGAGCCCACAGGCAAATTCCAAGTGTTTTAAAACTTGACACTTAGGCACATCTCAGACTGCTCTGGGGTCTTCTGCAACCTGTTGAAAAAAAATGCCTGTAATCGAAACTCTCTAAAAAGATCTTGACAGCCTCTAAGCAAACGATAGCAAGGGCTTGGAAATCCTTTTGGAGACCAAGGCATTTTTTTCTCTTGTTCCTTGTGGCCACTGATTCTAGCACCACTTCTTCAAGCGATGCCAGCCCACCTGGCTGCATCTGCCTCTTTCAACAGCCCTCCTGGCTGCCTCTCTACACCAGTCTGTCCGACTGTCTCTTCCTCAGCCCTCCCAGCTGACTCTTAGGAGATCTCCCAGGGAAAGGATAGAAGACTTAAGCACACCTCTATGTTCAAGGGAAACTGGCCACAATGTTGCAATCTCCCCCCTTTGTTAGTCCCCACAGTGTGGCACTACTCACTCTGTCCTCTCTTGCTCCCATGCCTCCAAGAAAGGCTCCTCCCTTTGTGTTTTTGACAGGATCCTTCGAGCACTCCGATGTAAGAAAAAAACGTAGAATTTATTCACCACTTGCAAATCAAACACGACTTATTACATCACGGACAAGGACCAAAGGTTGACGCGTTTCACGAAATTACATTCGCTTACTCATGTGGTTATGAGTAAGTGAATGTAATTTCATGAAACACGTCAACCTTTGGTCCTTGTCCGTGATGTTATAAGTCGTGTTTGGATTTGCAAGTGGTGAATAAATTATATGTTTTTTCTTACAACGGAGTGCGGTCACTACTTTGTGTTTAGAGTGCTGCCTGGGACTACGTATCTGACCTGCACCTGATAAGCACTTTTACCTGAGCGGCTTACCTGTCTTGTATGTCAGGATCCTTCCAGCACCTGAGCCCTTGCCCGTTGCTAGGGGGTTCACCTCAAGGGCCACCAACAGCCTCCTCAACACTGCATTTTCCACCCCGACTGGCCTCTAAAAACCCTGACTGGTTATTCCTGGCCAGTAGTATGTTTTTGTCTTACACTCACTTCTAGCACACACTAGAGGGAAATATTTATTTTTACAATCAAAATGCAAAATATCTGAACTATTTAAACTGCCAAGTAATCTCTAATTCTGTTTAGCTGTCCTCTGAAGCAAATTAGTGCCCCCCCCCCCCCACACACACACAGCCTATTGGCTGGGCGATGAAGGAGCATCACTGTGCTGATGAGGCTTTCCCTTTTCTTTGTCATCTCCTGTAGTAGATGTCCCAGTGTGACAGCAATATGGAATACAGTACAGCTGGCTGTGCTGAGGAATATTTAAAGCTGATAAAAAAAAAGGTTTGAATTATCAGTACCAACAGTTTTTAAAGACACATTTAACCACTTGAATACCAGGCCTTTTTTCTGAAATTTGTTGCTTACAAGTTAAAATCCGTATTTTTTGCTAGAAAATTACTTAGAACCCCCAAACATTATATATATATATATATATATATATATATATATATATACTGTATATATAAATATATATATATATATATATATATTTTTTTTTTTGTCAGAGACCGTAGAGAGTAAAATGGCAGTCAGTGCAATATTTTATGTCACACTGTATTTGCTTAGCGGTTTTGCAAACACAATTATTTTGTAAAAATACACTTTAATGAATTTAAATAACAAAACTGTAAAGTTAGCTCAATTTTCTTGTATAAAGTAAATGATGATGTTACGCTGATTAAATAGATACCTAAAATGTCATGCTTTAAATTTCGCACATTTTTGGAATGGTGACAAACTATGCTACTTAAAAATCTTCATAGAGGACACATTAAAAATATGTTACAGGTTATCATTTTAGAGTTACAGAGGAGGTCTAGTGCTAGAATTATTGCTCTTGCTCTAACGATCAATGCCATACCTCACATGTGTAATTTGAACACTGTTTACATTTGTAGGTTCGACTTATTTATGCATTCTCTTCTGCGTGCAAGCACGGAGAGATGGGGTGCTTTCATTTTTTTTTTCTTATTTATTATATTTTTTATTTTTTCACTGTCCCTTTAATATTTATTTATTTTTTTAATCACGTTTATTGCTGTCACAAGGAATGTAATTACTCCTTGTGACAATAATAGGCACGTGACAGGTACTCTTTATGGAGGGATCTGAGGTCTTTAAGACCCCAAACTCCTCTTCTGCACTTGAAAGCATTAAAAACGCCAAGATCAATGTTTTTAAATACTTTCAGATTTTTAAAACTGGCTCCTTTAAGATTTCAGTAAACCGGAAGTAACATCGCTTCATGGTTACTACATTGGAGACCCGATCAAAGCCGATTCTGATTTTGTTCGGGTCGCCAGTCGGTGGGACGAGGGATCCCGGGCAGAGCTGGGGGGGGGGGGGGGATGGAACATCCCCTGCTGCTGCCTGTAATAACAGCCGTCCTTAGCCGCATCTTTTGTCATTACAAGAAAGCCGACCGTTGGCTCTAAAAACAGTACCTGGGCAGGCATCACCCCGGTACAACCTCTTAAAGCAGAATGACGTGCAGGTACGTGATTTTGCAGTAAGTGGGATAAAATTTGATGGATCAATAACGTGATCTAATTATGCCTTATAAATGTGCCTGGAACTCAGATGTAGTTTAGAGTTAAGCCCCGTACACACGTACCGATTGCCGGCCGTAAATATTCGGCCGGCGACCGATCGGCGGATTGTAGGCTTGTTAGTATGATGCTTCCGACAGCCGACAGCGCATTTTCGGCCGAACAGAATCTGTCGTGCAGGCATTAAAATTTTTGTTGGCCAACACCAGAACGGCTGATTGTTCGCCAGTCAGTACAGATTTCGGCCGACAGACAGCAGATTAGCAAGACTGGGCATGCTCAGAAAAGAAAAAAGACAAGGAAAGTTAACCATCACATGACATCACTTCTGCAGTCAGCTGTTGTTGGCCGACAAAATTCGTGTGCAGTCTTTTGCAGTTTTCAACAGACACGCCCTGGACAAAAGACGGCCGATCGTTCGGCCGACGATCAGTACGTGTGTACGGGGCTTAACTCCACTTAGGTTGAGTAGAAACATTTCCCTCTGGGTAATCTACAGGGATTTTAACAAACATTGTTGCAGAGTCCAGCCCTTTGTTGCTCTGCAGATATAGCTGTTTGTCTGTGTCCATTGGAAAAGTGAATCTAATGGTAGTGGTTTTGTAATTATCAGCTGCTGCACCTACAGGGCTCTGAGGGAAATTGCAGGGTCTGCATCATATTTAATTACAATATGCCTTGTGTCGCAATTGTATACACTATATTAGTATTTTTTTATTTGCTATTTTTTTTATCTACAAATGTGGAGTTACCGTTTAAAGACAAAACTTTTTTTTTCATTTTGGATAGAGTAAGGGAGGGATATAACCCCAGTCAGATTTTTCACCATCTGTGTCCCATTGCGGAGCTTTCCCTTTACTTCCTGTCCCAAAGCCAAACAGGAAGTGAGAGGAAATCCTGCAAATTAAGGGAATTCCCTGGGGTCCCCCAAGTTACCAGAATGAGTTTCCCCATTGGAAGATTTCCCCTCTATTATTTTTCTGGAGACAACCCAAAATGTGGGATTTTCTTTTACTTTCACTTTCAATGAAAATGGTAAACAAGGCAAATAGGGAGGGTGAATCTTCTTAACGGGGGCACAGACAGAAAAAAAAAAAACCTGACAGGGGTTCTAACTCCTCTGCACTCTATACAAAATAAAAAAAAAAAATGTTGCCTTTAGTTATACTTTAAAGGGATTTTTTTGTCAGATAGGATATTGCATATAAATATTTTGTATTTTCAATATAGTCAGCAGGTGGCACTCTTGGTTGTTATTCTCATTTTCCTTAGCCTCCTTTTTAATATGCTGTTCATAGAACTCAATAGCTCAGGCTAAAATGTACACACACACACACCATGGATGATTTGTATCAGCTATTGGTATTATTGGACGGTTTCATCCAAAGGAAAGTTTGTGTAGTGCTCCCTTTAGCTCTGGGAATCCTTTGGAGCTTAATGAATGTTAATTTATAAAACAAAGATTTTAAGAATTAAGTTAAAACAAATATACAGCATATATAAATTAGTTTGGAAAATTAACCCCCACACTCAATCCCTGCAGTGTATAAGTAAACCATTTTAAAAACTGACAGAACCCCTCAGAACTATAAAATGAAGTGTCATTAATAGGGATGGGCCGAACACTCCCCTGTTCGGTTCGCAGGAGAACTCCCGAACAGGGGAACCTATTGAAATCTATGGGAGCTGAACAGGAAAAATCAGAAGTGCCCATTTTGAAGACTTATATGCAGTAATTGGCCATAAAAGGGGTATGGGGTCTGGGTACTGCCCTGGGGGATATGTATCAGTAGAAAAAATTTTTAAAACAATCCTTTTTTCAGGAACAGTGATTTTATTATGCTTAAAGTGCAACAATAAAAATGAAAAACTCCTTCAAATATAGGGGCTGGAGGGTCCTGGTATGGATTTGAAGGGGAACTGGTGCCTCTGGGTGGCGTAGCTAGGTGGCCCTGCCCCTTGCCTATATAAGAAAAGCACAGAGCGGGCATACGGCGGGAGGCCCCCCAGGAGGCTAGAACATTTTTTTTCATTTTTTTGGGTCTGGCAGGCGGCATGATTGATGATATTTTTTTTTTCATTTTTCATTTATAATTTTTAATAAAGGATTTGTCAAAAACTGTCTCTTGTCTTTATTATTTTTTTTTACACTTTTTTGGTGAATGAGTAGGAGTACTAATGTACCCGATACCCATTTACATTGGGGGGGACTGAGATCTTGTTAAAGGGGACTTCCAGATTCCAATAAGCCCCCCGCATGCAGACCCCAACAACCACAGCCCAGAGTTGTCGGGAAGAGGCCCTTGTCCCCATCAATAAGGGAACAAGGTGCTTTGAGATGGGGGGCAGAGCTTCCTCTGCCCCAAAGCACCCACCCCTTCGATGTTGAGGGCATGTGGCCTGGTATAGTTCAGGAGGGGGGCTGTGCTTGCTTGTCCCCCTCCCCCTTTCCTGACCTGCCAGGACCTGGGACCCCCACGTAATTTTTTTTTTTATTTTTTTACCGGCACTTTTTTTTTTAATCGTTCAGCTGTCAGCAGGGAAACCCATTGACAGCTGATGACTCTTCAAATGTTAAGGACGCTGTGGCCTGCTTCCCGGCCCTGCTTCTTTACAGCCAGCTTACACAATCAGGGCACAGAGAGCACTGTGCAGCGCTCAGTGCATTGCAGGGTGTTTGTCAGGATGAACACCCTGCAAATTCAGGTGTTTAGGGAATGGCTGAACAGGCAAATGTTCAGCCCGAACTTATGCTCGGGCTGAATTGCTTGCCCATCCCTAGTCATTAACCTTCAGCCTGAAAATGTTAGTGCATGCCTTAAATGACTTTGGATAAGTCTTTGCAGTTCTTTCTTTGAGAAATTTTAATTATGTGAAACATTACACAACATATTGTATTCATATGTTCATATACACTAAAATGCATTGTGGTACAGATAGATTCATCTACTCAGCACTTAGTTTAAAGACTATGTTTACCTTTAAGGAAAAAAATAAATATATGCACATATTTTTGCAGGTAAGAAGTACATTTATTTTTGTTTTCTAATGAGCCTGCAGAGCATTACACCTGTGGTGGTAGATAGGGCTTTCATTCAAAAAGCTGTGAATAGATGACACAGCTGTGCGGAGCCCTGCCCAGCCATACTGTTTTGGAAAAAATGACTGCAGGTGCGGGGGGAGAAACCGCTGTCACTTGGGGGAAAGGGGGGGGTTTGGGCAGACCTGGAGCATGTGACACAGTACACCCTTAGTATTGGTGTAATTTGTAGCATGCTCAGAAGGTGAACTTATCCTTTAAAAAGGATTAAGATAAGCATACTGGAGTGGGCTGCTTCCATATCTTCAAAGCAGGCATGGGTAAGGATCTTCATTATCGTATAATTAAAAAATCTTTGAATTGTATGATTTATTTTTGAACTTTACTTAAACATAGAATTTTTTGTTTCTTCTTAGACTCCTTCACAAAAAATGTGCTACTGACGCTTCTTAAGAATGTGAAAATGGGAGAAACTATTACCTATAAGGGGCTGGCTGAAGTTGTAGGTAATGCGAAAGCCATGAGAGCGGTCGGAGGAGCCATGAGGAGCAATCCAGTAAGTGGAAACCATTTGTTTGGCACCAGTTTGCTATTTTATTTAAACATGCAGTGAAATGTTGTAGAGCTTTATACCAAAAAGTGGCCTACGGCAAGCCACAAACAGATTTCGATTTGCTTTTATTAGTCAATCAGTCTAATAAATCAGCAGATGAATTAACTGTCTACTGGGCGGATATGATGTCAATGGATTATTGAGGTAAGACTGAACATTGCTTTGTTAGTAGAATTTTTTTGACCTGATACATCAGATCTGAAAAAATCTCTGTGTGACCCGTTTTAGACTTTCCAAGAACTATACAGAATACAGGAGTTCCAACTATGCACATGCCCAAATCGGGATGGACAGTAAGCTGACACCACTATTGTGCATTACTGGTTAAACCTTCTGGTGCTTCTGGTAGTTATGCATTTTTTGGGATAATTAGAAGACTTAACATGAGCACAGCAAAAATGTCCACATTCCACATCTGCTCATTGCTAATCTTAACATGGTCATAGAAAGCTTGCAATATTTCTATTGTCTGTGTTAGAGTTCTTGTGAGCTTTCATGTGGTGCACAAGTCAAATTAGTTTGCTTCAGGGCCCATTCACACAAGCATCTGTGCTAGAATGTAGCCACTGGTATGCATTAGGATGACAACTGTGCATTGCACGGGTTCCTTTTTTTTGTAATGAACTTTATTGACATGTTGGTTCTATTGGCTGCAGCCTGGTGCGAGGCAGTGGATTTTATCACATTGCACTGCACTGCACTAAAAAAAGTACTGCTTGATGTATTTTTCTCAGCTCACACCACTGCAAATACCACCTGCTAGAGCACAGGTGTCAAACACAAGGTCCGCGGGCCGAATGCGGCCCCCCAGGCCATTTCATGTGGCCCTCGCACCTCTCCTGCAGCTGCGGCACCCCCCTTGTTTCTGCCTCCACCTTGTCTCTGTAGTCGACAGCAGAGGGGACAGAACTCCTTTGCCAGATCCTGCACTCCTCTGTGCAACTGCAGAAAGGCTCCTCTTTGCCGCCCCCCCCCCCCCCCCCAGGACATGGGGTGCTCTGGACATCTAATCCTACAGATATAACTGGCTCTTTGAGGGCAACCATAATGCTGATGCGGCCCGCGATGAAATGGAGTTTGACACCCCTGTGCTAGAGAATGAGGCATTTTGCCTTGTCTTCCTGTGGGACTGCACTGAAATAGCTGCTCAGTACTGTCCTCCTGCACCTGGTGTGAATAGGCTCATAATAGAAAAACAAAGTTGACTGTATTCTGCATTTGGTGCTATAATGACAGTAATGAACACTAGGTCACATATAAATGTGTCAGTTGCTATGTTTTAGGTGTCAACGCTTATTTTTCTTTTTTCTAACAATCCAATCCTGCTCTTCATTAGCTGCTGGAAGCTCTCTATTAGACCCTTGTAGTGTGTGTGAATGTTGACTTTGGCATTCCTACTGTACACCACTCAAAACAAGCCTGAAAGCTTGGTTCTCATACTGGTTCTGGATTTGGTGCTTAACAACGTGCCCATTAGTATTGTTAACACATACATATACTAGAAATCAGGGCATGATATGTTGGCACATTGTAGAATGCATAATAGTATCACTAACTAAACTAGATCTTATTCCATGTTACAGATAATTTTTATATTTCATTTTTATAAAATTAAATTCCTAAGTTATCTTTTCAAAGGTGTACTTCAGCAAACGTGAGCATTTCTAATTTAAATTAAATGGCCTGCCTGCTGAATGGCTGTAATTTTTAAACCCAAGAATTTATCTTCGAGTCCCAGATGCTCCATAGGTGACCAATATGCACCTGAAGTTGATTGCCATTCAGAGCAGATGGAGGTTTGTTGGGTCAATTCTCTACACAGGTATAATTTAATACGAATTCAACAATAGCAGCTCCCATATTTCTATCAGGATAGGTTCTCCTTAAAAGTCATCTAAGTGGAATTTGTGACTTCAACACAGCTGCAGGTTTAACGAATGGCATTACCAATTGCCTGTACTTGTTGCTTGAAGTTTCTCTTAGCCTTAATCACTGAAATAAGAGGACATTTGGGTGGGGGGGATTATAATGATGTCAGCTTGCTTTAACCCTTTGAGGCTGTTGTGGCACAGCTATTAGAATGATTTATTTTCCCAGCTCTGTCTCATGTCACTTCTGCCACATTCTGTGCCACCCCAACAAGTCAAAACCGCATTCCAACTCAATTATTTTTAATTGTTGACAGATTTCACTCACACGTTCTATAAGCTTTTTTTTTTCTCAGCCCCAGCTTGAGATCTTAACAAAAGCAAACTTGGCCACACATGGGTGGCAACATGAGGCTAATGCATGGATACACTGTCCATTTTACATTTGTGACTCACCAAGGAATGCTGGCATTGAGCTGACCCACATACCTAGAGTGGAAAAGTCTAAGTCCAACGGGCAGCTTCCAGCGGAGAAGGATATAGATACTGGAGAGCTGCCACGCTTGTTACACAAAAGAGCCATGCATATGTTCCTACAAGGAAAGTGCACAGGGTTTAACAAAGGATTAATGTAAAAGTGCCTGTGCCAGGGAAAGCCGAGACAGACACTACTCATATACAGTGCTATTATTAAAAGGCCGCTACAGGCAAATAGACAAAACACCCTTTAGTTCCATATTGTAATACTTTAGAAGCCGTGAAATCATTGTAATTCACCAAATTACCTGTAATGTGTAATTTTTATAAAGTTGTCACATGCTGAAGTCTGAAATATGGCTTCCGGTGGATATTCTTGAATCTGACTTATAGGGAACAGTATGCTTAGAGTAGCTTTCACCAGGATGGTGCAGCCTTACTGCCACCAGAAGCACCCTGGTGCTTTTCTTCCAGTGGAAGCGCTGGTTATCCTTTCATCCTGACCAGAAACACCCACCTCTTGACATTTTGGCTGTTGTTCCCAGTACTTTGTGGGATAACAGAGTAGATAGTTTCCTCATACAACAACACAATGCATGGAAAAACACTCTTCAAAGTCAATACCAGCCAAACCAATATTTAATTTGTTTTGGATAGAGAAGAAAGTTTCGAACCTCTGTCAGGTAAAACATTTTAAATGCATTTTAGGAAGACTTTCCTTTACTTCCTGCATGGTTAACATGGTAACAAAAAGTAAGTTACTTTACCAGGGCCAAACGGAGCAATAGAAACATGACAGAACTTGTAACCTTTTCCCACTTTACTAAAAAAGTATTTTCAATTTTGCTCATTGACAGACACAGCTCCTGATCTTCATAACCATTGGGTTATACTGCCCCCTACAGGAGTAGGATACCAGGCAGAAAAAGAATCTGGCTACTCCTATGGGCAGTCCCAGGGGGTATACTCCCTCTTTCTGCTATAGGTACGCTATAGTTTTTCCTGCCTAGTCAGGAATAAGGACCTAGTTCCTTGCTGGGATCTCTAGTCCTGGCAATTTTTTTCTTTTTCGATAGAATTTTTTTCTCCTGTTTTTTTCCTGTGAGATCTACAATCAACTGCCAGACTGGGCAACGGGCTAGATAATGTAGATCCAGTGGTCACCCCAGTCTCCGCGGTGAGCACGTGCAGACCTCAGCTCCGCGCTAGGTTGGCCGTGACATAGTCCCACTGGAAGGGGGCTGGCCTGCGCGTTAAATGCCTCGCGAGGTCGCAAATAACCAGGTCTCAGCTTGAGTCGCAGCGTTCCTCCTGGCTGACAGCCCCCCTATTTAGATGGCGAGGGGTTCTGTGTGGAGCAGTGCCCGCATGGTTCCTGGTATGGTGAGTAGCTGTCCCCCCTCTCCCCCTGGAGGGTTTTGGGGGCCAGGTGCCGCTTGGTTCCTGGTATGGTGAGTATCTGTCACCCCTCTCCCCTTGGAGGGTTTTGGGGTGGATGTGGGCCCCTCCTTGGGATGGTCGGACCCCCGTGTTCCCCTTCTTCCCATCAGGCACCCTGGGGCTGTGTGGGTGGTCTGGTCCACCTCCTGGGGTGGGGGCAGGGTGTTATGCTGATGATGGGGGCTGGGGGGCTGGGGGGCTGTGCCACTGTTGACCGGATGATTGGCTGTGTGGGGTGGGTTGTACCTGGTGGGGGCTCCTGCCAGGGCCCCTCATCCTGCCTGGGCCTGAGGATCGCTTGGTGCTTTGTGTTTGGCGACCGGCAGGTGCTGCCAGCACGGTGGGGGTTGTCCCTTTGCAGTGTTTTGCACTTTTTGTGGGGTCTCCCTAATGACTCATGGAGTCTTTGGAGCACATTCCCCCACCTGAACCCCTCTCTGAAGCACTGATTGTATCTGCGCGTGAGACTTGAAGATGGAGGACGCAACTTCAGCTGCAACGGAGGCGCAGGTTCTCTTTGGCACTCACAAGTCATCCAGAGCGTCAAAGGTGTTTCCTTTCTCTGCCTATTTTGACAGACTTGTGGTCCCTTCATCTGGCGGTGTTTCATCAGTTGTGTGTCTGGGGGCACCCCTGAGGTGGATTTGTTGGCGTCTCGGCTCAACAGAAAGGTGCGGAGGTTTGTGGCTAGGTAATGGGATTCTCTGGCAGATGCCACAGACATGCCGGTGGCCCCGTGGGGTCAGTATCGTCTGATTTATGCCTTCCCTCTTCTCAAGCTTCTGCCAAGACTTCTACGCAGGATTGAGGCAGAAGGGATTCCAGTCATCTTAGTGGCTCCAAACTGGCCTTGTTAGGCTTGGTACGCCAACGTTCCTTGGAAGCTTCCTTTCAGGGAAGATCTGCTGTTCCAAGGACCAATCTTCTATCCTGCTTTAGAGTCGCTGACGGCTTGGCTGTTGAACGCCAGGTGCTGATGGATAGAGGTTTATCTGAGTCGGTGATTCCAATGCTGTTAAAAGCAAGAAAATCTACTTTAAGGAAGATCTACCATCGTACGTGGAAGACTTACATTGCGTGATGTGAGTATCTTGAGGTTCATCCTCGCTTCTTCTTGGTGGCTCACATCTTGACCTTCCTTCAACGGGGGGTTGAACAGAAATTGGCCTTGAGTACCATCAAGGGCAAGATATCGGCTTTGGCGGTCTTCTTCCAACAACCCTTGGCCACACACTCCCTGGTGCGTACCTTTCTTTAGGATGTCCGACCTTTGGTTCCTCCAGAGCAGTCTCCGTTGCCGCCTTGGGACCTCAATTTGGTGCTTTCAGTCCTCCCGAAGCCTCCCTCTGAGAAGCTTCGGGAGATTCCCTTGCTTACGCTGTCTCAGAAGGTGTTTTTTTATTGATGGCTATCACCTCTGCGCACAGGTGTCATTGGCCAAAACATCCGAAGGAAATTGCCTTGCATGCCTTGGATGTAGTTCAGGCAATTAGGGTGTGCCTGGCAGCTACGGAGTCTTTTTAGGAAGTCAGACTCACTATTTGTGCTCACGGATGGGCCTTGGAAAGAGTTGTCCATTTCCTCTGCGACCATTTCCAGATGGATCAGACAGACGGTTGTTCAGGACTATTCAAGTAGGGGTCAGGTTCCTCCTTTCCCTGTTAAGGTGCACTCTACTTGGGCACTCAGTGTCTCCTGGGCCTTCCATCATCAGGCGTCAGTGACACAGGTTTGCAAGTCGGCCACCTGGTCATCGGTGCACATTTTCACAAAGTCCTATAAAGTGGATGTGTTGGCATCTGCGGATGCTTCTTTTGGCCGCAAGGTTTTGCAGGATGCTGTTTAGAGGACCTGATCCTCTTTGAGGGTGTATTGTTTTTTCAGGTGGGCTCTAGTTGTTTTAGTTGAGCTCCTGTTGCCTGGTTGGCTACTATTTAGCCTTGGGAATTTTTTTGCTGTTCCCACCCCTCATGTTTACCACTGCTTTTGGACGTCCCAATGTTTATGAAGATCAGGAGCTGTGTCCGTCAATGAACGAAAGAGAAAATAGGATTTTTGACTTACTGTAAAATCTATTTCTCTGATGTTCATTGACGGACACAGCACCCACCCCTCTGTGGAGTTGTGATTCTTCTTTGCTTGTAACAAAACTGAGAACCTATAGTACCTATAGCAAAGAGAGGGAGTAAACCCCCTGGGACTGCCCATAGGCGTAGCCAGATCATTTTTCTGCCTAGTGTCCTACTCCTGTAGGGGGGCAGTATAACCCAATGGTTATGAAGATCAGGAGCTTTGTCCGTCAATGAACATCAGAGAAATGGATTTAACGGTAAGTCGGTAAGTCAAAAATCCCATTTTTACTGTTTTCCCCTTCAGAGAGATACTCTTATTTTCCTGTACTTGTGACCACACATAAAAATTCATAAATGGGTTACAAACAGCAATAGAAACCTGACAGTTTACAACCTCTCCTGTTTTATATACAAATCGCACAAAAAGAAAAGGATTCCTGACTTACCATTAAAATCCATTTATTGGAGTACAGTGCAGAACACGGCATCTTTAGTCTTTACCCTTTGGTTATATGCAGCTGCCTTCAGGTGATTGGACATTCCCTTTATTACCCCTCCCTCTCCCAGCTAGTCTCAGTTTTGTTGCAAGCATTAGGGAGATCATAAAGAACAGAGAGGAGGGACCTGTGTCCTGTTTTGTATTCAAAGAAAATGATTTTACTGGTAAGTACACCTTAAGTAAGTGATTGCAAAGTCTTGTTTCTTTTTTTTTTGTCTGTTAAAATAACAAACATGTTATACTTACCTGCTCAGTTCAGTGGTTTTGCACAGAGCAGCTTGGATCCTTCTCTTCTCGGGTCCCTGGTTGGAGCTCCTGCCCCCCCCCCTTCCTGTTAAGTGCCCCTACAGCAAGCAGCTTGCTATGGGGCACCCGAGCCACAGTGTCCATTCAGACACGAAGCCATGGTTTGCCCCCCCCCTCTCTCTCCTCATTGGCTAATTGAGTTTTACAACAATGGCGCCACTGCTGTATCTCAGCCAATTAAGAGGGAGAGTCCCGGACGACCGAAGCATTCGTTGACATCTCTGGATCGAGATGGACTCAGGTTAGTATTAGGGGGGTTGGAGCAAAGTGTGAGTTTGGTAACTTATGTGATCGCGCCTAGGTACATATACCCCCTCTAACCCCCAAATGGCACCAAATAGATCTTCAAGGAGACACCAGAGTGGTGACTCAATTTTCAACCAGACATGTAACGAAGATGAATACCAATATAAGAGAATTCCTCTGGGAACTACCATCAACCTCAGGTTTTTCAGAGGGGGGGCGGGGTGGTGCCCCAGGCCCGAGACCAAGAGGCCAAAACCACCCCTACAGAGGGCACAGGGTAAGAAGAGGACACCGAACCAACCGAGGATGGGGTGCCAGGAATCAAGGACAATTTATCCCTTACAGGAACCAAGAATACCGCCCCCACCCAGGCCCTTGACAGGGTTGGGACGAAGAGCCGAATCAACAATATCCACGTTGGGACAGCCCCCAGAGGAGGGAACCCACTTACCCAAACCCAAGAAGTCAAGGAGAGGATGTAGAGGGGGGCGAAAGAACAAAAAGAAAAAGAGAACATTAGGACAAGGGATTTTTAACTTGAGTGATACCGTTTTTACTGATGATGAGCTGAGGATTTTAGCTTTGGGTCTCAAGTATGCCCCTGATAAGGGGCTTGACAGATTCAACACATACATTGATGTTGAGAAGTACTGTATGTAAGGAAACTAAAAATTAAAAAACACTTCACTAAAAAGTCTAGTGTTATACAAAATGATGATGGTCCTTTTCAGAATAGTGGGCTTAGAAATTATTCTACTTTTAATCCTTCCAAGGCCTCCAATCATTTTTTGGAGATCTTTAAGGCTATGGTGGAAGCTGATATTAGGAAGCTAAAACCCTTAAAATGCCAGAAGAAAAATGTAATTAATAAAGGCATAAAAGAATTGGAAAAACGTGATTCGGGCAGCCGATAAAGGTGGGGGAATTGTGATTCTAAAGAAAGATGATTATTATAGAGAACTTGACCGATTGGTTGGAGACCAGAGCACATATAAAAAACTTAGAGGTAACCCTACAAACACACTCAGGACAAAGCTTAAGAATCTGATTAAGAAGGCACAGGAAAAAGGGATTGTAACTAAGAAAGAAGCTAGGTACCTTATACCTGAGGCCCCTAGATTACCTGTGATGTACCAGTTACCAAAAATACATAAAGATAACAAAAATCCTCCTGGAAGGCCTATCCTGAGTGGAATAGAGTCTGTATTCTCTAGGATAGGAGAATACATAGATGTTTTTTTTTTACAACCTCTAGTGCCCACACTTCCCTCCTTCCTACAAGACAGTAAATATCTGATTAATATTTTGAATAACACAATGGTACAAGAAGACACTTTACTTGTAACCGTCGATGTAGAGTCCCTGTATACTAGTCTATACCAAAAGGATGTACTAAAAACTACTGAGTTAGCTCTCCTGGAGAAATCTACAATTAAGGATGAACAGAGAAGATTTATATGCGATGCCTTGGACCTTGCCATGAGCAATAATTATTTTTGGCATAAAGGGGACCATTACAACCAAATTAAAGGCGTCGCAATGGGCGAAAAATATGCACCCAGTGTAGCGAACATCCTGCTAGGGAAATGGGAGGAGGAGGAGATTTTTGCAAAAATTGAATCTCCATTGAAATTATATAAGAGGTACATAGATGATATATTTATTTTATGGGAGGGCTCTGAAGAATTTTTAATTCAGTTTTTAGAAAGAATCAATCAGAAAAAATATGGATTGAAATATTCCGCCAATTGGAATAAAAAACAAATAAACTTCCTGGATCTGACTCTAGAATATGAAAATGGAATAGTCGGTACAAAAACATTTTTTAAGGAAACAGATCGCAACTGCTATATACCAACTAGCAGTTGCCATCATTCAAAGTGGATTAAAGCTATTCCAAAAGGGCAATTCACGAGGATTCGGAAGAATTGTCGAAATAATTCAGATTACGAAACACAATCGAACCTATGATTACAAAGATTAGAAGAAAAATGTTATAATCCGAATGAGTTACGGAAAACCCAGGAGAGAGTCAGAAATATGAACAGGGAGGAAATGTTAAAATCTAGAGATAGGGAAAAGAACAAACAAGGAGAAATGGCTAACTAATTTTAACCGCGACTACGACCAATTTGAGGCTATTATTCGTGAACATTGGCCTATATTGAAATAGGACAAGACACTTAGCAGTATTTTACCTAAAAAAACTCTTTTTATATATCGAAAAGCCAAGAGTCTTAGACACACCTTAGCCGTAAATGTACCGAACCCACCAAAAAGGACTAACACTTTTTTAACCCAAAATGGATTTTATTTTTGTAAGAGATGCAAATCCTGCAAGAGCACTTTAAAGAACAAGCCTAAGAAAATCAATTCCTTTTTATCCAATACCACAAAAAAAGACTATGAAATTAGAAAATGTATTACATGTCAATCCACCTTTGGGACTTACCTGTTAAGGTGTCCTTGTGGTTTGGAATATATAGGTAGGACAACCAGGAAATTGTGCGTACGAATTAATGAGCATATTAACAACATTGTCAAAGGTTTCCCTAAACACAGCGTCTTGAACCATTTTCGTCTACACCATAACAAAGATCCATCAGGACTCATCTTTCTCAGAATAGATAAAATCGAACTGCACCGGAGGGGGGGAAATAAAGTTCAAATGATTTCAAGAAACGAAACAGAATGGATCTATCGTCTAAATACGATTCAACCATATGGGATGAATGTAGACATAGATCCTTAATTGTTTTTTAACTAATTATTAGTATCAACATCAGTTTTAAGATTAATATACATTTTTAACATTAACATTAGTAATATCAGACATCATAATTTTTATCCTCATTAATGAATATAATTTATATTTATAGTAATCATTTTTTATTTACATATACGTATTATACGCAAACCTACATATATTTATTTTATTTTTTATTTTACCTTACATATATTTATTTATTTAATAGGAGTGATTGATTAGAATTGGATTTACACACAGAACACCATTGAGCGCTGTCCTCCATTTTTTCACAATTTTCACAACTCACCGCTGTTTTAGACTAGCTGCTCAATTTTTTGTGATATCCATTTATTTGAATTATTTTAGTATGGGGGGGGGGGGGGCTGCCTCACACAGAAGGAATTTTATCCTAATGCAAAGAATGCATTAAGATAAAAAAACTTTTGCCTTTACAACCACTTTAAGTGTACTGGTAAGTCAAAAATCCTATTTTCTTAGTCATACAGTAATGGACACAGTATCCTTAGTCTTTAAACATGG
Organism: Pelophylax lessonae; assembly: GCF_965119305.1. Classification (NCBI taxonomy): domain Eukaryota; kingdom Metazoa; phylum Chordata; class Amphibia; order Anura; family Ranidae; genus Pelophylax; species Pelophylax lessonae. Next base: position 69,966,397 of record NC_138776.1, read on the forward strand.
AATGTCCAAAAGCAATCTAACCAAAGGGTGGACAACACCGTAAATAAACACTAACAGGACCACGTAAAAACGAATCAAGAAGGGCTTGATAGACAGAAAACAGCTTGCAGCACCTTATGCCCAAAACTAGCATCAGAAGATGCCTGAACATCCACCTAGTAAATCTTAACCTCCCTGGCGGTATGATTATGTCAGGAATTCTGTACCAAAAGCGGTACAATTTTTTTCATGGAAATTTGGCGTTATGTATTATAGGCCTACAATTCTTAGTAATTACTGACTTAAACCTGACCAAAACAAGACTCTAGTAGACATCCCAGATGTGATAAATTTGAAACACAAACGCATGAATTAAAATCTAATCAATAATATAATTTTATTATATAATATATAATATAATATATATATATATATATATAGATATATATACTATATTATATTATATAATAAAAATATATTATTGATTAGATTATAATTCATGTGTTATATTATATATATATATAATATATATATATATATATATATATATATATATGTGTGTGTGTGTGTTTGTGTTTTGTGCAACGTTCAAAGTTTGAATTTCCCTCCCTAGTTCCGCTCCCATGCAGCATTGCTGCTGCAGGGAACGGAACTAGGAAGTCTTCACACTGACGAAGGACAGACGAGCGGCTGGGATCTCAGATGGCTGGCGATCACAGCAATGGGAGATCATCGCTGGATCGCCAGGAGAAGGTAAGACACCGCTGCGCGCTCTGCACATCCACCCAGAGCGTGACTCGGGGATACCGATAACAGCATAGAAAATCCACCCCGAGTCACGCTCGGGGATACTGCTAGGCAGGTTAACAAACATGTGAACAGAGGCCCTGGTGGCAGCCTTGAAAATCAGAGAAATAAATAATTGATGCCGAAAAGCCTATAAAACACTAACGGGTTTGGTAGTGCGTACTTTACTTGGGGAGGAACCCTATTCTTAGACAATAGGCATGAATGATGAACTCTCAGGAAAAACAAAGAGGAAATCGAATTATCTAAAAGAAGATGTAGCGCATATGTAGACTCTCACAGTGCATACTATGTCAAAACAGTGGAGATAAAAATCCTTGGGATGTTTCAGAGCGGAACATAAGGAGGGAGTGATAATGTCCTAGTTAAGGGGAAAGGAGAAAAACACCTTAGAGAAAAGAAAAGGGCCTTAGGCCTCATGACAACTTTGTTCTTGTGTAACACTAGTAAAGACTCTTTACAGAAAAAGGCTGCTAACTCAGACTCTCCGCACAAGTGTGATAGCAACAAGTAAGATCAAATAAGAGAATAGGTTCAAAGAGCAGCCTCCGAAGGCTTGAAATATATGGCAAGGTTGAGTTTAGGGACTGACCATTTTTTCAGGAAACCCTCCTCAGTAGGATATTGCTGAACAAAACATTAGTTTGGAGGAAAAAAAAGTTTTTCATGGTGCAGCCAGTCACCTTATAGGACAGGCTGCAAGAGAAAGAGGACTGGGAAGGTCTTAGTATGTGTGGGCAATTTTAGGAACCCCTTGTTGGAGACCAGCTCTATGGCTGCTACTCACCAATTAGGCCTCATGCACACAGACGTTTTTCAGCTAAAAACATTTCAAACAGAAAATCCCAGAGCCCTTGCCTGGGGAGCCACAGTTGCTGCATACGACCACTAATATGTATGCCATACATTAATGTGCTGATAGCTGTTGATGTAGCAACAGCTGGGGTTTACACAAGTACTGTATAGACACATACAGCTATTTATGTTATTTGTGGCTGTACGTGGCACCTATGGCTCCTTGGGCTGAGGAAAACTTTGGGGATTTTATGCTTGAGGAGTTTTAAGCTAATAAACATCCATTAACACGAGACCTTAACATGTTGCAGCCTGCACCTCTCTATAGCCTTGATATAGGATCAAGCTCTGCACTTACTGCAGCAGATGCCTTCACACTCTGGGCAGGCTCAGCCAAGGAGTCAACCAATCGGTAAGCTGCAGAAAGTAGCCACAATGGCTATGGTGCAGACAGGAATCTTAATAGAAGAATGTTGGAAGCGAAAATCTCCACATGAAAAAGGTAAGCTCCTCTCAGTAGAGAGAAGAGGTCCATCACCTAAGCACACTAGCAAAAAAAAAAAAAACAGAGAGTAGCTAGGAAGGGGTATATAGGGAATGTCCCTTCTGCTTTCTTTTTGTGCCAGTGTCCAATCACCTGAAGAAAGCTGCAAATGACCTATGGTTAAAGAGAAATTAAAGGTTTGTTTAAAAAAAAAACAAAAAACAAGCAAACATATTATACTTACCTACTCTGTGCAATAGTTTTGCACAGAGCAGCCCTGATCCCCTTCTTCTTGGTTCCCCCACTGGCACTCCTGGCTCCTCCATCTTGACTGGTGCGCCCAATAGCAAGCCTCTTGCTATTAGGGCATTGGTGTGTGCTTGCTTCCGAGCCCCACTCTATGCGCCTGTAAGACATATAGAGCCAAGGCTCGGCGGTGCCCTCCACTCATTCCTCATTGGCTCTCTGGCTGTAAATGACAATGGCCAATGGCTCCCACTGCTGTCTTAGCCAATGAGGAGAGAATGACCTGGGACAGCCAAGTCTCCCTTGCACATCGCTGGATCTGTGGGGGGAGCAGCACAAGAAGGTTTTTTTTACCTTTATGCATAGATTACATAAAGGTAAAAACCTTCAGCCTTTCCAAAAACTTTAACCACTTTAGCCCCGCTCACATGGAGGCTACTGTGGCAAAGTGCCGCGATCCCGTCCAGCGACGTAGACCTATGTCGCTGGACTCCGCCCCTTGTCGGCGACGCTCGCGCGCCGCCGGAGGCTCGCTCCCGCTGTGTTCATTCACAGCGGGAGTCGGGCCAGGGGAGGAGCAGCGGCGATTGCCGCTGCTCTGCCCCGATCGTCGGGGATCGAGTCTGGAGATCCGCCCGCTGTGTATAAACACAGCGGGCGGATCTCCATAGTGACAGGGACTGACAGATCGGAGTGTTCAGCATAGCTGGACATCCCATCTGTCCTTCTGTCACACAGTCACCTCCCCCCCCCACATGTCAGTAAGCACCAGGCATACATTAACCCCTCCCTCTCCAATAAAATTAACCCCTTCCCTGCCAGTGTCATTTTTACAGTAACAGTGCATATATATAGCACTGATTACTGTAGAAATGTCACTGGTACCCCCAAAAGTGTCAAAAATGTCAGTCAAGGGTCTGAATCTGTCCGCCGCAATGTTGCAGTCCCGCAAAAAAAAATCGCAGATCACCGCCATTACGCGTTAAAAAAAAAACACCAAAAATGACAGAAATCTTTCCCTTAGTTAGTAAACGCAATAACTTTTGCGCAAACCAATCAAAATACGCTTATTGCGATTTTTTTTTTACTAAACATATGTAGCATAAAACAAATTGGCCAAAAATTTAAAAAAAATTTGATTTTTACATTTTTTTTGGGGGGAATTTCATATAAAAAAATGTGAAAAATATTGTTATTTTTTCAAAATAAACGCTCTTTTTTTGTTTATAGCGCAAAAAGTAAAAATCGCACAGGTGATCAAATACCACCAAAAGAAAGCTCTGTTTGTGGGAAAAAAAGGACGTATATTTCTTTTGGGTACGGCGTCGCACAACCGCGCAATTGTCAGTTAAAGTCGCACAGCGCCGAATCGCAAAAAGTGGCCTGGACGGAAGACAGCAAAATCCTCCGGTGGTAACGTGGTTAAAGACTAAAAATAGTGTGTCCAGTACTGTACAAATTAAAAAAATTAAAGGTTGAGGTGTAAAAATGCATGTGCTTTTGGGAGCAGAAGCATGAATGGGCACCTAATGTTAGATTTTTATGCCACTGTAAGATGCTCTTAAAGGCAGATGTTTGGCATAGCCAGAGTGCAATCATCTGATGAAGATTATTCAATCAATAAATTGTTCCTAGACAGCAGGTATGTATTTTATATCTATGTGTGCCTTAAAGCGATATGAAAAGGCTTGTTTTTTTTAAATAACAAACATGTCATGCTTACCTGCTTTGTGTAATGGTTTTGCACAGAGAAGCCCAGATCCTCCTTTTTTTGGGTCCCACACCGGCACTCCTGGCTCCTCCCTCCTGCAGGGTGCACCAGCAGCAAGCAGCTTGCTGTGAGGGCACCCAAGCATGTGTGCTCAGGACCCGCGGCTCTGTGTGTCCATTCACACACGATGCTGCGGCTCAGCCCCACCCCCTCCATCTCCTGATTGGAAAAGGCTCTCATGGACATCGCTGGGGGTCTCAGGTAAGTATTGGGGGGGACAGGGGGGGCTGCTGCACACAGAAGGTTTTTTACCTTTATACATACAATGCATGAGGGTAAAAAACCTTGTGCCCTTAACAACCACTTTAGGGTTACAGTTTCAGGATTCTGTACCTTGATACTTCATATTGCTTTCTGTTCCAGTATAGAAACAGTTAAATTAGAAAGCTGTGAATGCACATTTAAATTGTAATGTACCTGAAAGTCCTGTGGAATGCTTTGTAATATTATTACTGTATAAATAAAACATTCCTACTTTATAGCGTTAGCGACTTTTTCCTCGGCAAACTGTAAGCGAATGTGCAAGGAGCTCCTTCTTTTCCCTTAAAGCAGATCCAAAGTCTGTAATATAATCAAACTGTGGCATTATATTAGCCTACACAAATTTTTTATACTACCACCGAGGGATAGAGAATAACTGAAATAAGATTGACCATAACCAGCGCGCTATCCCTATACAGGGGAACCTGTGCTTAAAAAACGAATTGCTATAGCTTTAGTGTACAATTTTCCTTCTTGCTAACAGGAGAGCAGAGCACTTCACTCTACAGCCCGCTGTTTCCGTCGTCTAGATGCTGCTGCAGCTCCGCAGCCTCAGGGCAGAGTTAGGTATATTCTACCAGACAGCAATTACACATCCTCTTTTCACTAACCTGCATTGTTATTCTGTGAGAATTGCCTGCTCTTCCTTTATGTTGTATTTTGATGCTGTAATCTGTGTGTCATTGCTTTAGCTTATCTTGTGTTCCAAACTGTATAGTTTAGTATAATAATATACAACGAGCATTACATTTAGATGGAAGTTGCACTTACAGATAAATATATTTGCATTCAGCCTACATTTTAACTAGATTATTTTAATATTGACTAGAAATACACAAGATATTTTACCAATATAGGATATATTCTTTGCTGACAATTTGCATGCTGATAGGAGGAGAGAGCAGGAAAATGAGCTTATCAGTCTGCTGTTTTTCCTTTTACTATCAATATAGTAAACAATTACTATCCATATAGTAAACAATTAAGAAACAATTACAGGTCTTGCCTTAAGCTGGATACACACTATAAAATTTTCATCAGATTTTTTCCTTTAGATTTACCAAAAACGTATAATACGAGGTCAAACCTAAACACTTTTAATTTATATGCAATCAGGCAGGCCCTTGCACTACTTAGTTGAAGGTAAATCTAACAAAAAATTTGTATAGTGTGTATCCAGCTTTATACAGGGCAAGACCTGTAATTGTTTCTTAACTGCGGCAGAGAAAAATCCCTGACAGTGCAGCAGAGCTCTGTACATTTTAGGACTGGATAGACAGAAATACAAATCTTAAAAAAAAAGAAATGCAAATCTTTTTTTGGAGGTTAACTATTTTATCTTTTTATTTAGCCTGTTTGCCTGAGGTTCAACCTTAAGGCTCCGTTCACATGTCAGCGTATGGATCGCGTGCAGAACCGCCGCGGTTCCACCCGTGATCCGGAGATTATTGCAAATCGCGGGACACCTGTGCGTTGCCCGTGATTTGCAATAGCCCCCCAAACGCTGAGCGATGTTGCCGCGATTTCCGCCTGCCGAATCGCGGTAACATCGCGCAAAGAAAAAATCGCGGGACGCATGACGCCCCAAAGAAGCTCTTGTACTTTTTTGGGCGTAATGCGTCCCGCGATTTTTTTTTGCGCGATGTTACCGCGATTCGGCAGGCGGAAATCGCGGCAACATCGCTCAGCGTTTGGGGGGCTATTGCAAATCAACGGGCAACGCACAGGCGTCCCGCGATTTGCAATAATCTCCGGATCGCGGGCGGAACCGCGGCGGTTCTGCCCGCGATCCATACGCTGACATGTGAACGGAGCCTAATATAGCATATACAACTGTGACACAAGTCATATTGTAATTAAATGGTATTAAAAAAATTACCTTTACTTTTCAATCTGTAGCTCTGTCATTTTCTGAAAATGGAATGCATTATGGTTACCTGGAGGTGTTCTGTACACAGAATGTATACTGACCACACCCCAGAAACATAATTTCGTGCTTGTGTGATTGGCTGACCAATTTTCCCAGAAGTCTGCCTAAGATACAAGTCAGATTTCAGACACCCCCTGCAAAAAAATTTGATTTTGGTGAGATACCCCCAATAGGAACACGTCTAAAGGGATGCAGACCCAGCAGATATCCTCATTAGAGCCTTACAGGTACACAACTGATTGATCATTTTGAAACCACTCCCATTAGACTCACTTAGCACAGAGGCACAGAGGAACAAACAGTGATTTCTTTAGAATAACAAAAGGTAGTAATATCCAAAAAGTTTGTTAAAATGCTTGTAATGTATATAGAGTACCCGGGGGGGGGGGGGGGGGATGTTTTTCTCTCAACCAAAGTGGAGGAGATTTGCTTTAATTCTGTGAAAAATGATTCTACTTGCTTTGTTTTTCTTGTACAAATTCCTTATCTTCAGTAAGGAGTATGACTTTTTTCAGTGGTCACTTCTTTTAAGCAACAAAAGCAGTCTCACTAAGGCCTTGTTCACAGGGGCGTACCTAAGTGCACATCCACGCGAAGGGCCATGTTTGCCTGCACAGAATGCACCCACGTGCAAACAGCCGCTGCTCCTAATTTGACATCCATGTGGTATGGTGGAAGACAGTGTTAGTTTGGGTACAAGCACCCCCAAGCATCCGTACCCATGAAGATATCAAATTGGGAGCAGTGGCTGTGTCCGTGCCTCCTCGGTATCCCAATAGACATGAATGAGACTGCCTGCTTGTGGATGCATGGAACACCAGGAAAAACCAGAACCCTTAAACCAACGTAATATTTTGTGAACGCAGTACCTGATATAGGTAATGTCAGGTATTTTGTGGTTTTCTCTTCTCCAAGATCTAAAGTTTTTAAAATTTGAAATTGAATATATTTAGGCTAGCCAAACATTATACAATTTTCTTCTACAACTTTCCTTTAGATTTACCAAAACTGTATAATATGAGGTCACACCTAAACACTTTCAATGTCATAAACAATCAGGCAGGCCCAAGTACTACATAGTTGAAGGTAAATCTAATGGAAATTGAACAAGAAAATTGTATAATGTATGGCCAGCTTTAACCTGTTGCAGACAGGCGCTCCCAGGCGAATCGACGTAGATGTACATCGCTCACTCTCGGGAGTCTAGGGGGCGAGCGCGCGCCGTCGCCGGCGCACTCCCTCTCGTCGGTGGGGAAGCCGGTGCAGCGGGCAGGTGGCTCCGATTGCCGCCTGACACCCGCGATCGCTCCCCGCTGAGAGAGAAGAACGGTCAGCTGTTGTAAACACAGCTGACCGTTCTTCTCCCTGGAATGACCGTAGAGCCCCTGTGATCCTTCTATATAGGATCACATGTCTCTATGGTCATTTCAGAAGCCACGCCCCCCACAGTTAGAATCACTCCCCTAGGCTCACATTCAACCCCTTGATCACCCATAATACAGTATAAACCCCTTCCCTGCCAGTGTCATTATTACAGTAACAGTGCATATTTTTAGCACTGATTACTGTAGTAATGTCACTGGTCCCCCCAAAAGTGTTGAAAATGTCATTTATTGGTCCGATCTGTCCTCCGCAATGTCTTAGTCCCGCAAAAAATCGCAGATCGCCGCCATTACTAGAAAAAAAACAATAAAAATGACATCAATCTTTCCCGTAGTTAGTAGACGTGATAACTTTTGTGCAAACCAATCAAAATACGCTTATTGCAATTTTTTTTTAAACAAAAATATGTAGCAGAACACAAATTGGCCTAAAATGTTAAAAAATGTTGTTTATAATTTTTTTTTTGGGAATGTCATATAGCAGAATGTGAAAAATCTTGTTTTTTTTTTCAAAATTGTCGCTCTGTTTTTGATTATAGCGCAAAAAATAAAAATTGCAAAGGTGATCAAATACCACCAAAATAAAGCTCTATTTGTGGGGGGAAAAAGGGCATCAATTTTATTTGGGTGCAGCATCGCACCACTGCGCAATTGTCCGTGTGCCGAATCGCAAAATAGGGCCTGGTCAGGAAGGGGGCAAATCCTTCCGCTCTTAAAGTAGTTAAAGGTCACCTATCAAAAATGGATATATGTAAGAATCGTATATTTACTCTACTATAACAGTGCAGAATTAACTATTAAAAATGTCCTATATTAAGCTCTGCTTACTTTGGTTGTTGTGCAACAAATAGATGGGTATGTTGGCGCTCCCAAAAACAATGACAATGGGCTCAGATAAGTCACTTTTCTTGAATCAAATTGACAAGTTTATTAAAAGGCTAAAATGCTGATAAAATCGAATGTGATGCCAGCAAATGTCCGACAGTGAGGCAATACCTTGAAGGAGGACCCAGGAGTGGGGTGAAGACGCCTGACCGAGTGTGGAGCCTTGATGGTGGAAACACTCAGGGGCTGGATGAGGAACTGGAGAGGGAGAATCTGATGAAGGGCTTTGCCCAAAACATGTCATCCTCCCCGTTTTGTGGCCACTAATGTCCTCCCAACTGGCTGACAGCTCACACGGTGGTGTGCTGTGCCCGGCTCAGTGAGGCTTCCTTCGCTTCAGTTTCCCTGGTTACGAGGCAAGCAGGGTCCGTTGAGCACCTCTCCGTGACTCGGCTGCGGGCGACCAGTGACGTCATCTTTCAGCGCCATCTCAGCTGCTCGAGGTCAGGAGCAGATGCCGCAGTGCAGCCTGAACGATCCTCGCGGCCGGATTGATTTGCGGGGGCTGGGGTTGTTCCCCCCCTTCTCCCTCTCCAGTTCCTCATCCAGCCCCTGAGTGTTTCCACCATCAAGGCTCCACACTCGGTCAGGCGTCTCCACCCCACTCCTGGATCCTCCTTCAATGTATAGCCTCACTGTCGGACATTTGCTGGCATCACATTAGATTTTATCAGCATTTTAGCCTTTTAATAAACTTGTCAATTTGATTCAAGAAAAGTGACTTATCTGAGCCCGTTGTCATTGTTTTTGGGAGCGCCAACATACCCATCTATTTGTTGCACTATTTGTTTCTCAGTCAGGATCTGGGTTTTGGGTAGGCTGCAACCCTGACATGACTTTTGGCTGATGGTGCTTTTTGGATACAATTCGTCCACCCTACTCCATCTTTGAACCCTGGATATCTGTCCCACAGCGCCAGGATTTTTTTGTATGTATTTACTTTGGTTGTTACCTTTATACTGCACTCAGATTGCTGCCAAGTTAGCAGTCTGATCATAAAGTGTTTCCTTAATTCTGAGTTTGCCTAACAATGTAAGTAACAGAGCTTTCTAAATAGCAATGTACACAACTACAAGGTTTTGATATCTGATGATATTTTGTACATTCAGAACCTGAGTGTGTGTCTGTGTGTGGTCAGGTATTTGACAGGGATGCAGTGGTCAAACTTTAGATTATCTCAGACTGCTAAGCCAAAGAGTAATTAAAATTAAAACCAAAGACAAACTTAAAATGTATAAAACAGTAACTCATACATAGGCCCGCTGAATTATATAACATTAACCACTTCCCGCCCGCCCTATTACAGATTGACGGCGGGAATGTGGTTGTGTTATCCTGACAGGACGTCATATGACGGCGGCAGGATAACACAGCTCTGGGCGCCCCCCGGGGGCGCGCAGAGCAGCGATCGGGGATGCGAGGTGTCAGTCTGACACCCTGCATCTCCGATCTCGGTAAAGAGCCTCTGACGGAGGCTCTTTACCATGTGATCAGCCGTGTCCAATCACGGCTGGTCACATAGTAAATAGGAACAGCCGTTGATCGGCTTTCCTTAGTTCGTGCCTGACAGGCACGAGTAAAGGAGCGCCGATCGGTGGCTCCCCTGACAGGGGGGGGGGGGGGGGTCGGCACTGGTAATCAGATCATTGATTACCAGTGCAGACCCTCGGGGGGGGGGATGCCACTAGATCCACCAGGGATGCCCACTATGACCCCAGGGATGCCCACTATGACCCCAGGGATGCCCACTATGGCCACCAGGGATGGCAATCAGGGCTCAGGGAGCCCCCCATTGCCCTCCCCATCAGTGATGCCCACCAGTGTCCTCCCTATCAGTGCTGCCCACAAGTGCCCATCATTGCCATCCTTTAGTGTCGCCCACCAGTGCCCATTATTGCCCACCAGTGCCGCCTATCAGTGCCCATTAGTGCCCATCAGTGCCGCCCGTCAGTGCCACCCATCAGTGCCCACCAGTGCCGCCTATCAGTGCCCATTAGTGCCTGTCAGTGCCACCTATCAGTGCCCGTCAGTGCCACCTATCAGTGTCCATCAATGCCACCTATCAGTGCCCAGCAGTGCCGCCTATCAGTGCCCACCAATGCTGCATATCTGTGCTACCTATCAGTGCCACATATCAGTGCCTATCAGTGCCGCCTATCAGTGCCACCCCATCAGTGCCACCCCATCAGTGCCTCCTCATCAGTGCCTGTCAGTACAGTCTCATCAGTGCAGGAAAAAACTTATTTATTTACAAAATTGTATAACATAAACAAAAAAACTTTTTTTTTTTTTCAAACTTTTCGGTTTTTTTTTATTTGTTTAGCAAAAAGTAAAAATCGCACAGGTGATCAAATACCACTAAAAGAAAGCTCTATTTGTGGGGGGGAAATGACATAAATTTGGTGTAGGTACAGTGTTGCATGACCGTGCAATTGTCATTCAAAATGCAACAGCGCTAAAAGGGGAAAATTGGCCTGGGCAGGAAGGGAGGGAAGTGCCCTGTATTAAAGTGGTTAATATTCAGATTCCTATATAAACATAATCATGACTGGTTTTCTTTAATATTAGATCTTTACATTTTTACAAACTATAAACAGCATATTCTTGGGGAAAAGCTGGGAGAATTTGGCAAATGACCTAAATCTGGCAATAAATTAATTTTTTCGAAATGTATAACTATGTATTAGAGAAATACATGTCAGATTTTGAGTTCTTTACATGATCATGTATGCTAGTAGACTAGCTTTCTGTGTCTCTCAGGAAACCTATCAACATAGTCCCTCTGTCTTTATTCTTGGTGACATCTCTGTAATGTAAGATAGATGACAAATTCAGCATAAAAGGTGATATGTGAAGACCAGGGGCATAACAAGCATTGGACACCTAGGACATGTGCACTGCATCTCCTTCAGAGTATTCCAATCTCCCACGCAGTCAAGCACTATCCTTATGATCTATGCTGTCACTAGACAGCACAAATCATGAGTAAAGGCACAGAGCCAATCAGGGTGGCTCTGTACTTTGTGATAGCCAATCAAATCATTGAAGTGGTCATGGTGGTTAGAGTGTTCCTTTATTATTACTCAGAAAAGGTAAACCTCTGTATACTGATTCCATGTCATTTGATCATCCTCTAGTTGTGTTAAATTAGTGCGCGGGGCGCAGGAATGGCGTGGCGGCATTTTATTACTTATATACCTTAACTATAGTATATATTTTATATGCGGCCCGAGAACATTTCTCTACACTCAATGTGGCCCAGAGAAGCCAAAAGGTTGGACACCAATGGACTAGGGCATATATGTGCATCATCCATTGCAAGTAAGCTTAGGCAATATTTAATGTTCCCTTAGGCCACATCCACTATTCAGTGGCATTTAGCTATACCCACTGTACAGGTCGTAGAGGGTGGGTCCTTGAAGGACGCTATATTTCCCCTCTGTTTGGGCTCTGGTCCCTTTAAGGGAGCAAAAGGGGTTAACTCATTGATCAGAGGAAGTGGGTTTAAGAAGGACAGGAAGTTCTAGATTGGGTGTGCTGGAGCATAGAGGAGACTGTGGATGGTGAATGGTGGACTTTTGTACAGCTGAGAAGGTGCATGTCAGTGTGCTGACTGGGAACCTATTGCCAGGGGAAGCTACCCTCTTCAAAAGTGGGGACTGTTTGACTGCAAAAGCAGCTCTAAACTCTTTGAGTCGGTGAGACTTCCTTGTTGTGTTTTTTTGCTGCTATGAAGCCTGTTTAAGTTAATAAACATTTCTTTGGTTGCTACACCTGTGTCCTGCGATCCAGCTGATTCCCCAAACATTACACCGGTCTTTCCACTACATGCACTGCATTGTGACATGGCAATTAAAGAATATTTTGTGCTAATGGACTGTGGAAGATTTGTGTCATGTATACAGTGAGTAGGATCAGTTTGTATGTAACCATACCCCTAAAGTCCCTACCATTGTTTTTGCAATAAGACCATACCCTCCATTCACTGTGTCACATAATTTATTTTCTAAGGATGCCCCAGGTCTTTCACAATCCTAGTTACACCCTTGGTGACCCAGAAGAAGGTCTTGAAACCAGAGCTTGAATAGTGATCTGGTTAAAGGAGGTATTTAGAGAAACATAGGAATACTTACACAGACCTTTTACCACATTGCTCTGCCTCTTGAAAGGCCATGACATTATTGTACTTGGAGTTTTAGGCTTCACCTATCAACTGTAGGGTTCTGTATTCCATGTCTGATCATGTATTACAGAATAAAAGCTTTACAGTGGGGTTTTATGGACCTGCCTAGAAATGCAGGTCTTAACTTGGTCTCAACTACAAAAAGTGGTCACCTAGTATGACTTGTATGTCTTTGCATTGTGATGTACTAACTTTGTATTAACAAGTCTGAATTCTGAGCTGGTATTAGTATGTGCAAGCCACTTCCTGGAACTTTTTGCCTCGCCCAAAACTGGGTACTGCCAGGTAACGCAAAAAATACCACAAAAACATTGGCTGAGGGGTAGCAGGCAATGACAGCTTGTTTTCTTTGTAAAACTGGACCAAATTTTGCAGCCCTTTCTTTGGGCTTGCAGATTTACGGCTTCAGTTCCATTGCCTATTTGGAATACTGGTAAACGTCATCACACTGCTGGCACCAGTCCTGAACTCTTTTCCACCTAAGTTCCTCCCCCTTCCACTCATTGGCTTACAGATCAAGAATTCACACTTTAATCCTGATTTTAACTTTTAATTGGTATGGAGCAGCTCAGAATAGTGACAGATTGCTGATCAGTATTGCGGAAGGAATAAATATGTAAATCAAGATTGGAGGGGGGGGTTGGTGTCTTATCATTTTTAGAAGTTGTTCTTTAAAAAAATAAAATCTCCTCTTTGGTGGCTTACCTTCAGTGTTAAAGACAAAGTAGAAAATGTGAATGCCTTTTTCCCCCGACTAAATAGCTGAAAATCCATATTTTCTGTCAAGTGTTGTCAGACTGATGCTTAATTCGCGGTGTACACTGTCTACAAGTTTGCCTTTGTAGTTCTATCGCCGCGTATAATTCATACAGTGACCTTCAACTTTATGAGAAGGTGGAAAAGGTGCCCGCAGCCGCAGCTAGAAGCGGCATCTCGACAAATTATGCCAAGGACATGCAGGGTGGCTCACCTTTTGCAAGAAAAACTTCAAATAGTTTACAGCACTCAAGATTGATTGTGAGGTCTGCGGGCCTCAAAGGGTACCCATAAAGTTCAATTAAAAATCTCATTAGGATTGTATAGGAGGATCAAACAGAAATCAGGAGGGACTCATGGGAGATGGAGAATGCCTGCCTGATTAGTCCAAGGCCTTCATAAATGATTATTCTGTTACTCAAATAAGATGTCTTCTGTGGTCTGTTAGCAGTAATAGCCAGATTTTACATTCTGCTTGCTTAAATTATACTTCCAGGTAAGACAGAGTGGAGTGTACAGCCTGTCACTAATATTATTAATATTGTAAATCCCGATATTAATGGAATAGAGTCGAATAAATGAACTCTCTATTCCTCTAGAAAATTGTGACTTGGAATGTTCAGATTAAAGTCATAACTGCCAGTACAGAAGCACTGTAGAAAGTATTGGGTAAAGCAGTAAGCAGAGCTCTGTATCCCAGAGCTTCCAGACTCACACTTACACTAATATGACGTCAGTTAACTGAAACCTGCTCCTTTTCTGTGTCTCCAGGCAAATATAAAATACACAAATTAATGCAAATTTGTATTCATACAATACACATAATACATAATTAAATGTATTTTTACAAATGCAAGTGGTGTAATTGAGCTCTCACTAGCAGTGCCCCCCTAACCCTCTTGTATTGAATTGTATTTTAATTGTACTGTCTCCCTTTTACATTGTGAAGCACTGTGCAAACTGTTGGTGCTATATAAATCATGTATAATAATACTAATATAGGTACCTACACTATATTGTCAAAAATATTGGGACACCTGCCTTTACACGCACATGAACTTTAATGGAATCCCGGTCTTAGTCTGTAGAGTTCAGTATTGAGTTGGCCCACCCTTTGCAGCTCTAACAGCTTCAACTCTTCTGGGAAGGCTGTCCACAAGGTTTAGGAGTGTGTCTGTAGGAATGTTTGACCATTCTTCCAGAAGCGCATTTGTGAGCTCAAGCACTGATGTTGGACAAGAAGGCCTGGCTCGCAGTCTCCGCTCTAATTCATCTCAAAAGTGTTCTAACAGGTTTTGGTCAGGACTCTGTGCAGGCCAGTCAAGTTCCTCCACCCCAAACTTACTCATCCATGCCTTTAGGGACCTTGCTTTGTTCACTGGTGTGCGGTCATGTTAAAAACAGGAAGGGGCCATCCCCAAACTGTGCCCACAAAATTGGGAGCATGAAATTGTCCAAAATGTCTTGGTATGCTTAAGAGTTCCCTTCCCTGGAACAAAGGGGCCAAGCCAATCCCTGAAAAACAACCCTACACCAAAATCACCCCTCCACCAAATAATTTGGACCAGTGGACAAAGCAAGGTTTGTCAACCAGTTGTGGTGCAGTGCTCATGATAAAAAGGAATATTCTGATAGCAAGAGAGCAAAAAGGACAGAGATGAGCTTGCCAGTCCACTGCTTCTACTTTCACCGTCTAATCACAGACAGGGGGAGGAATAAGTCCAGTAAGGGTTGGTTAACTGCAGCAGAGAAATATTAGGTCTCCTGCCCTGTGACAGCGCTTTGTACAGTATATCTCAGTACTGGATGGAGAGTAATGCAAATCACTTCACAGCTTTTGCTGAACTCCTTTTACCTAGCTGTATAATCCGAGGAAATGGAGGTACAGAGGGGTAAGACAAGGAGAGAGTCCGTGGAATCCAGGCCGAGGTAGGTACACAGAATATCCAGCAGAGGTATGGTTCAGGCAAAGAGTCGTCAGGCAAGCCGGGGTCAAACAAGGAGAAGTGCAGATGGGTCAAGGAGCAAGCCGGGTCAAAAGCAGGAACGCAGATAAACAAACAGGTCACAGGTACTAGAGCTGATGATAAACCAGCACTGAAGCACAGCCAGAGAGTGCTTTATATAGGGCCAGGGCTGGGGAGATGGGCGTGGTGACACACCTGATCTGCCTCCAGCGTTCTATTGTTGCTGAATGGTAATTCCTTTCCTGACAGCAGGAGAGCCGGGAGAGGAGACGCAGGCACGACTGCATAGTGGAAGGTGAGCGGTGACAGTGGTCTGTGTTAGTCTTGTCCAGGCCACAGTTGCCAATTACCTCCGAAATGATTTACTAATTATTCATCTTTTTTTTGCCAGACAACTTTTGGAAGGCAATGTGGAACTTTACCCATAACAACATGATAAAAAACAATGTTCTTTAGCAAGGAACATACATTCCACATTAAGAATTATGCTATCATAATGAGTGTGTTCTGTAAATTGCCTCCAGCATTGCTCCTGTTTCTTCTTGCCAGAGGCTGCTGTTTTATTGCAGCCTAGAGCCCCTGAACAGCAGTAAATCATAAAGGGGAAGTAAACCAATCGATTTAGTGGTTTAAAAAAACAGTTACATTCCTGGAATGCCGGGATTGTTAACTGTTACATTTGCTTGTGTCTTCAACCAGAATGTCAAACCATCAAATGACCGGTGTCATAACTGATCACATGTGCAGCACCATGGCAGTTGTAGATCAAACAGAAGCAGCTTCCTTGGATGTAAAGAATAAAAGGGTTTCATTCCACTTTAAGGCTGTCAGCAAATCGGACTCTACAAACTCTGCAGTGCCTAAGAAAGGAGAGCAAATGAGCATGTGCAGAGAAGGGCAAAACAGTGCGTTACTGGATTTTAAACAGTGTAGGCACTTCTTTTATGTAATGGTTTACATAGCTTTACCTGCAAAAGCGGCCAGTTTGACTTTGAAACAGAATTAAACCCACTAAATTTACAGTTTCTCAAAACAGTTACATTCAAGGCATGCCGTAAATGATGATAACTGTCAAAGTTACTCATGTTGTCAAGCAGGCGGTCTGTCAAGCCATCCAATGGCTGATGTCATAACTGATCACCTGTTCAGCACCATGGTAACTGCAGATCAAACAGAGGCTAAGATGGCAGCTTCCTTGGCTGAAAACGACAGGTGGGTTTAGTTCCACTTTAATAGGGGGGAGCTCCAGGTTTTGGTATTATTGGTCGTATTTGTAATATAGCCAAAGTTACTTTGCCTGACTCTTTTTACATCATCTGCTGCTTGCAATAGGTGTTTTTTTATTATTATTATTATTATTATTCACTATTGATTCCTGAAAAGGACATTTCTGTGCTGCATTCTTGAGAAATACAGTCACCATACATCTGACACTGTAAACATGGAACATTCATCCCAGATCTCTATTTGCATAAGGCAACATTTGTCTCCTACCACCAATGCCACTAAATATGGCACATGGCAGGGGCAAGTGATGCTGTATTTACCCTGGTCTTTAGAAATATGTCATCGTTCTAAAGACCACAAGGTCATGTTCCTTTTTTCAGAAGAACAAAAATGTAAATAGTGACATAAAGGTTCTATTATTCCGAGAACAATTTCCTATAATTTGTTTCAGCATCAAGTTGGTGAAATACTGTATATTGAAGCCAATTTGTACTGAAAACTATAATAATATATTTTTTTTTATTATATATGAGTGCCAAAAGCCTTGGCACATGAATCGTTTTTACACACTTTTTGAAAGGCAGTTAATTAGAAGCCTGAGACAGCCAGGCAATGAGAGTCAGTAATGACAGCCCAATGTTTCTGCCACAACAAGTTTCCTTTGAAAAACTGTAGCTCTTTCTGCCCATTAATGGTCTGCCATCCACCTCTATCCGGAGTTCTGTTTTGGCTAAGAAAGCAGATAAGTCAATTGAAAGTACAGCCTGCCTGGGCCAGCATGACATTCAGCATTCATTGCATCCAGTCTGACCCAGCAATTGGGGTGGCCAAGCAGTTGGCAGTCATTTCTGTAAAACAAAATACAAACTTTATGGTAACACCATCACTTTAAGATTCAGATGCATGTGGAAGAATTTAAACATCTAAGGACTATGTGTGCCCATGCCTCATATGATTGGCGCACAGACACTGCACATCCAATAACTTCAGTGATCTCACTGCAGGTTGAGCACAAGCATTACACTTTTCTAGATGTCATGTTTAGTTGATCAGATAACTTAAATGCTAGCATCTCTCCTAGCTTCAGAAATTGTTAATAATGATCTTTCGATATCTAAAGAGCTCTGTCATTAGAAAGGTTTTGAATGGACTTGAACAATTCTCTAAATCTGTTAGCAGAGGTTGGCAGTTTCATTAGATTGCTGAACCTATCAACAAGTGTAGTTCATGTGAAGAAGCCCGGGCCCATCACTCTTGTACATCTTCAGCACATGCTAAATGCAGTTCAAACACAATCAATACATTGTGTAGATAGTTCCACTATACCTCTCCCTCCTCCAGGAGCAGCACTTTTCCCTCCTGAACAATGGCGTTATTGAAGACTGCCTTTATTCACTGATTGCCACGAGTCTTAATGACCACCCTACTTTTGTTCTGCCAGTCACCTAGAAGGCTCTTGATAAAGATTTAGCATCATGTTCTAAGTGTCAAGCCTGTCAGTAGTACTGAGCCATATGACCAGAAGGAGAAGGAGGAAAAAAAAAAGAAAGCAGGGGGAGCTATTGATTACAGCTTCTCGATGTCACTTGTTCTCCAGGATTTAGGTATTGATGAGGCTGCAAGTAAAAACAAGCTTTGTCCCTTGTGGTCTTCTACCCTGAAGTACAAAATGCAAACTTAGAGAAAAATATGCAGCTGCTTCTGGAATCAGAGGGTTTCCATTATCGATTGAAAGACTCCTTCATGTTATTTTTGTAAGAGACAAATCTACGGGTTTGGAAGTTTTATAGTATTTGAGAAAAAAAAAAAAGAAGAGAAAGAAAAAGGGCCGTGTAAATGATAGATTCGTGTATTGGGTGAATTAGATTTCACAGCGTGAAGGTTTCAGTTCAGCTTTAATATTGCAGCTCCAAGGATATTGATAAAAATTACACATTTTATGCAGTGAAGGCTTTCAAATAGAGTAGTAGGGTAATATCTCCCACCCCCCCCCAAAAGTGCCCAAGGGCTGTAATAAATTTTAGTACGTTTAATTGTTTTAGCAGACTGAATATTTGCACCAGACGTAGGCCCTGACTAAACTGTGTTTAATATTTTAAAATTACAATTCTTTTTTCCTGTATAATACCTCATTTAATAACTTCGCTATGGTTTAAGGTTAGTTAGAGTTTTCCATTTCCACATCTGCATTGCTAACTACGACTTTTTTCGGCATAATCTATGCCGATTCTTACTCTGGATCCTCCAGCGCTCGGCATGTCACAGGAATGAGCTTGTGAACTTTTAACTGTTTCAGAGTTGGCCTAGTATTGTACATAGCTTGGAAATATTTATATTTTGGAAACCCCCCCCCCCCCCCCAATCCCTCAATAAGTGAATCAGTGCTTCCTCAACTGTATGTTATTTGGTAGAAAAAAAACTAAAATGAAAACCTTGAGATACTAAACACTTCATGTTTTTTTTTTTATCAATGTACCGTATTTTCCGGCGTATAAGACGACTGGGCGTATAAGACGACCCCCCTAATTTTCAAGTTAAAACATAGGTTTTGGTCTATACTCGCTGTATAAGACTACCCCCCTTTCAAAGCAAGGCAACACCATTGAAAAACATCAGATTTCTGATAGATCTCCAAGGTACCCCAAGTACTGTAATACATGTAATCTCTCATAATATCTCCAAGGTACCCTAACTATTACCAGTATATGTAATCTCAAGACCCTGGCTGTGTGGGAATCCTGTACCAGTATACCGTATGCACCGTAGCTTCGGCTACATACAGTATACCGCGCTGAGCCAATCACAGTGAGCGTTGTATTCTATTATTGAATGCAAAGCCTGCTCGTATTGGCAGAGTCAGAGAGGCGGGCTGATGTTACTCCACCAATCCGAGCAGGCTTTGCATTCAATAATAGAATACATCGCTCTCCCTGATTGGCTCAGCACGGTACACTGTATGTAGCCGAAGCTACGGTACATACGGTATACCGGTACAGGATTCCCACACAGCCAGTGTCTTGAGAGATTACATCTACCGGTTATACTTATACTTTGGTTACCTTGGAGATATTATACTCGGCATATAAGACGACCCCCCATTTTTGGGGAATTTTTTGGAGGTTCAAAAGTAGTCTTATACGCCAGAAAATACAGTAGTTATTTATGTCTCCCCCCCCCCCCCCCCCACTCGTTTTTATCAGTAACCTGTTGATTTGAGATCTGATCATAATCCAGGTGAATTTTAAAACATGCCCACTGCAGGCTTTTTGTTTTACCCAGGCTGATGTAAAATAATTTCTAACAGCCACCAATATGATTCAAACCTGCCCCAGATATTCAGGAAGCAGGGATAGGGCAAGTCACATAGCACATGCTTACTGAAATATATGGCAGTGACCATGTGAGGTGTTCTCAGGATCCTGTCTGCAGTAAATTACAGAGAATGCACATTATCTGCTGTAGCCATTTACTCCTCATATACAGTATGTTCCGATTGTTACACAAAAGTCATAATAATTCAGATTGTGCAACATTTATACTGTACAGTGTATGGCTGGGTTGCATGTACATTGCAATCAGATAACCAGTATACCTATTCTTTTTCCTTTTTCCTTTTCCTTTTCTTTTCCTTTTCTTTTGTAATCAGTAAAATCTCTTGTTCTCCAGCTTTTAAGGGCCAGTTCCACACTGAGCTTAATGAATCACCCACCCATTTTTTTGTTATTTTCCTCTCCTACCCTACCATAAAAAGTGTCACCCTCTTTCAGTAATTCATTGTGTGTGGTGAGAAAACCAAAGCACAATGTAAATCTAATCATTGACTCTGTAGTGGCTGTAGCCATAGGATACAACTTAGAACTCTGGTAGAGATAATCTTACATGGTAGTCCCTCACTGAAGTACAAAAGTAAAAGTAGGGAGACGTTACCTGTGCCTGTCTAGGCCTCCTGGATCAGTAAGCGGGTGGTAATACTACTTTTTCTCTTCTTCTTACCGGTCTTTGCCAAGGCTTCTAAACATTGTAAATTATTTTTTGGTGCTGAGAACCAAACACCATGGAAGTTCCAGCACCATATTTAATACTGGAAAAAAGTGGAAATGTACGGTGAGCCCCTTAAAGCAGAAGTAAACCCATCGATTTACCAATTTTAAAAAAACAGTTACATTCCCAGCATGTGCCAGGAATGTAACTATCAGATTGGTTGTTCTTTCAACCAAAGTGTCACACCATCCAATGACTAGTGTCATAACTGATCACATGTGCAGCACCATGGCAGTTGAAGATTAACCACTTGCTACCCGCCCGCCATCAAATGACGGTGAAGTGGTGCGACTATTTTTCTGGGACGCCATCATATGACGGCGCACCAGAACAGCCTCTCTCATGCGCCCCCCACGATCGTGGCCGCGTGATCTCGGTAAAGAGTCAATGACATGACGCTTTACCCATGTGATCGGCTGTTTCCAATCACTGCCGGTCACATGTAAACAAGGAAGTGCCGTTATTCGGCTCTACTCGCTTTACATTGTCAGAGTGTGAGGCGATGAGAGCCGATCAGTGGCTCCTCCTCATAGGGGGAGACAAGTACAAGTAATCAGGGCACTGATCATCACACAAAATGTAAATAAAGTGCCAAATACTGCCCACCATCAGTGCCCACAATCAGTGCCCATAATGCTGCCAGTCAGTGTCCATCAGTGCCTGCCCATCTAGGCACTGATGAGCACTGACTGGCAGCACTATGGGCACTGATTGTGGGCACTGATGGTGCCACCCATCAGTGTCCACCAGTGCCGCCCATCAGTGCCACCTGTCAGTGCCCATCAGTGCCACCCATCAGTGCCGCCTCTCAGTGCCCATTAGTACCACCTCTCAGTGACCATCAGTGCTCATCAGTGCCACCTATTAGTGTCCATCAGTGCGGCATATCAGTGTCCCCTCATTAGTGCCCATCAGTGCAGCCTATCAGTACCGCCTCATCAGTGCACATCAGTGAAGGAGAAAAATTATTTATTTTCAAAATTTACTCACAGAAATTAAGAAATCTTTTTTTTTTTTTTCAAAATTTTCTGTCTTTTTTCTTTTTTTTTTTGTAAGAAATAAAAACCCAGAGGTGATTAAATACCATCAAAAGGAAGCTCTATTTGTATGAAAAAAATTATAAAAATGTCATATGGGTACAGTGTAGCATGACCGCCCAATTGTCAAAAGTGTGACAGTGCTGAAAGCTGAAAATTGGCCTGGGCAGGAAGGGGGTGAAAGTGCACTGTAGGAAAGTGGTTAAACAGAGGCCATGTTGGTAGCTTCCTTGACTGAAAACGATAGGAGGGTTTACTTCCACTTTAACCTGACCCTAATACTAAACCCTTTCCTTACTTTGTTGCCAGACCATTCATTTCAACAATAACTTTCATATATAATTAAATGGAAATCTAACCTACTTTGCATGGTATTTACCTGCAAAAGTATCCCTTGTGTAAACATCCAAAAGCCCCCAGGCTGCTGCTGGGCACCACCATCTTGATTGTGATGTCAGTTGCCCCAGCAGACTCAGAGCTGTTACTCAAGCTTTGTTCTTTCCCTAACAGCTGCATGAAAGGTTATGTAGGGAGTTGATTGGTGGGACAAAGGAGCTTGACCAGCACATACAATAATTGGACAATTCCAGACGAAGAAAGGGTTATGATGTACAAGAAGAAAGGGGTAAGTGAAAGTATACCCACTTTCTCTCCAGTGCTGCAGTGTCCCAGAGCTCCCCACCGGCCCGCTGACAACTGCAACCACTAGCATGTCTCTTCGGGAATTCAAAATTCTGCCTGTTTGCTTTTTTTTTCTTTTGTTAAAGTTCAACTTTAAATTAGATCTGAATGTTGGAAGCTGTGAGAGCTTGTTCTGTAATGTACAGGAGCTAAGCCTTAAGCTTTAAAGACACAATGTCAGAGACTCCGCATGTAGGAATGAGAAGTCTACAATGGCAACCTCCATGTGTCTCTCTGGAATGGTTTTTCTTTAACCACTTAAGCCCCGGAAGATTTTACCCCCATTCCGACCAGGGGGTATTTTGCGATTCGGCACTGCGTGACTTTAACGGACAATTGCGCGGTCGTGCGACGCTGTACCTAAACTAATTTGGCGTCCTTTTTTTCCCACAAACAGAGCTTTCTTTTGGTGGTATTTGATCACCTGTGCGATTTTTTGATCACGCGCTATAAACAAAAAAAGAGCGTCAATTTTGCAAAAATAACAATATTTTTCACATTTTTTTATATGAAATTCCCCCCCAAAAAAATGTAAAAATCAAAATTTTTTAACATTTTCAGCCAATTTGTTTTATGCTACCTATGTTTGGTAAAAAAAATCGCAAAAAGCGTATTTTGATTGGTTTGCGCAAAAGTTATCGCGTTTACTAACAAAGGGAAAGATTTTTGTCATTTTTGTTGTTTTTTTTTTTAACGCGTAATGGCGGCGATCTGCGATTTTTTTTGCGGTACTGTGACATTGCGGCGGACAGATCGGACCCTTGACTGACATTTTTGACACTTTTGGGGTTACCAGTGACATTTCTACAGTAATCAGTGCTATATATATGCACTGTTACTGTAAAAATACACTGGTAGTGAAGGGGTTAACTTTATTTGGGAGGGAGGGGCTGTGTGTGTCCCTAGGGGCGTGCTTTATACTGTGATTGGCTGTGGCTTGAGCTGTAAGGACACTGATCAACGGATCTACATAGTAGATCCATGTGATCAGTGTCTTTACAGCGAGGAGAATGACAGGCAGCTTGTTTACACAAGCTGCCTGACATTCTCCCTCTCCCCCGCCGATCGCCGAGTGGCCGGCGGACATCGGGTCCGCTGGTCACACGCGCGGGGGGGTCCGTGACCACGCGGGAGCGGGAGCGCGCCTCCGGGGGCGCGCGCTCGCTCCCTAGACCCTCACAAGCAAGCAACGTAGCCCTACGTTAGTTTGCCTGTGAGGGGCTGACCGCCGACGTAGATAGTCGTGCGGCGGTCGGCAAGTGGTTAACTCTTATACTTATTTTAAAGAGTAAGTCCACTTTTCTTGAGGAAAAAACATCCCCCTCTGGGTGTTCTATGTACATTGCGGGGAATAGGACAAACTTTGTTGCAGATTGCTACCTCTTGTTATTCTGAAGAAATAGCTGCTTGTCTGTGTCCATGTGCAAAGTGAATGTGAATGGCAGTTTTTTTTTTAATTATTAATCAGCTGCTGCACTTTCAGGGTTATAAAGAGGAAAGTGTCAGGTTTTGCATTCCTTTAGACGTGATTTCCCTTTGAGAGTATCCCACCAAATGACATTTTTGCTCCAGGGGATGCCCAAAATATGAATTGTATCTTGGCTCAGACTTCTGGGAAAATCAGTAAGCCAAGCACACAAGCAGGAAATGACATTTCTGGGGGGAGTTCTGTACACTATTTATGAACACCTACAGGTTGCCATATTGCAGTGCATTTTACAGAAAATTGATTGAAAAGGAAAAGGTAATTTTTATTACCATTCAACTACAATATGACTTATACCGCAATCATATATGCTATATATTTTTTTTTCTTATTTGCTATTTTTTTCCCACGAAAGTGGAGTTACCCTATAACACATAATACCCTAAAAGCTAGCATAACCCTATACAAGGGGTGGAGAACCTGCGGCCCGCACGATCGTGATGTCCGGCCCGCACGATCGTTACGTCCGCCCCCCCCCCCTCCCCATGCCGCTGTGTCAGAAGGGCCTGATGGCTCCGTCCTGACACTGAGTCTCCAAAAAGGGTGGACCCGAGGCGCAGAGCAGTGCGCCTTGAGCCCACCCATTTGTGTGACAATAGCGAATGAAAATTCGCTATTGTCTCACGCATCCGCCTCCTCCTCGGCCAATGCCATGGCCAAGGAGGAGGCGGGACGCGGGAGGACTCGAAGAGACACGGGGACTGAAGAGAGGAAGACGCCGCTACAACAGGTAAGTCAAGTGCACTGGTCTGGGGGGCTTGGCACGCTGTTCACTCTGCATTTTAAGGGGGCATGCTGTTAACTCTGCATTTTAAGGGGGCACGCTGTTCACTCTGCATTTTAAGGGGACACGCTGTTCACTCTGCATTTTAAGGGGACACGCTGTTCACTCTGCATTTTAAGGGGGCACGCTGTTCACTCTGCATTGTAAGGGGGCACGCTGTTCACTCTGCATTGTAAGGGGGCACGCTGTTCACTCTGCATTGTAAGGGGGAACGCTGTTCACTCTGCATTTTAAGGGGGCACGCTGTTCACTCTGCATTTTAAGGGGGCACGCTGTTCACTCTGCTTTGTAAGGGGGCACGCTGTTCACTCTGCATTGTGGTCAGTCTGCATTGAAGGGGGCACGCTGTGGTCATTCTGCATTGTAAGGGGGCACGCAGTGGTCAGTCTGCATTGTAAGGGGGCATGCTGTGGTCAGTCTGCATTGTAAGGGGGCACCCTGTGGTCAGTCTGCATTGTAAGGGGGCACGCTGTGGTCAGTCTGCATTGTAAGGGGGCACGCTGTGGTCAGTCTGCATTGTAAGGGGGCACGATGTGGTCAGTCTGCATTGAAAGGGGGCACGCTGTGGTCAGTCTCCATTGTAAGGGGGCACGCTGTGGTCAGTCTGCATTGAAAGGGGGCACACTGTGGTCTCTCTGCATTGAAAGGGGGCACGTTGTGGTCTCTCTGCATTGAAAGGGGGCACGCTGTGGTCTCTCTGCATTAAAAGGGGGCACGCTGTGGTCTCTCTGCATTGAAAGGGGGCACGCTGTGGTCTCTCTGCATTGAAAGGGGGCACGCTGTGGTCTCTCTGCATTGAAAGGGGGCACGCTGTGGTCTCTCTGCATTGAAAGGGGGCACGCTGTGGTCACTCTGCATTGAAAGGGGGCATGCTGTGGTCAAATATAAAAGGCTAATTTTTAAGTTGATTATTTTGTACGGCCCCTGAATGATGTTACAAAAATCCAAATGGCCCTTGGCAGAAAAAAGGTTCCCCACCCCTGCCCTATACTATGACCCTAACCTTAACCCCTAAAGCTAAGTTAACCCCTTTAGATGCATACTTACCTTTGTCTTACCAAAAGTATTGTCAGTTTGTGTGCCAAGACAAGTTTTGATTCTGTCCTTCTGTGGAAAGAAGGTAGTGCTAATTTCCAGATTTGAAAAATCACTGCTTTGTCTTACCTGCACTGCGGTGCTGCCAAAGTCCTACCCCTGGCACGGGTTATATTTACAGAGAAGACCTTTCACTGCCAGGATACTTATTGCCTATCATTAGCACTGGCCTGAAAGTCAGTCAATGGCAGTCTGTGACAAGGGTTAGGAGCCTCAGCTGAGACGGTTAAGAAGACAACTGAATGATTCCCTTTAATGGTACAAGATGTAAACTGCAAAGATAAATGAGTAGCCATTGCCTGCTCTGCATGAAAAAAAAACAGTTATGTGTGGAGATTGCCTTTAAATCCCTATGCTGTATGTTGTAAACAAGGAGCCATTAGGGCAAGTACAACACAGGGAAATATTTGATGCTCTTAAATAACCTTGCAAAAATATTGTCGCCCACCCCCCCAATCTTTCTATAGATCTATTTATTGCAATTATGTTTAATTTTGTCGCTGACAATTGCCTGGTGTTTTACCTGATTGATTTTAGAACTAATTTTGTAATTGGGGTCACAAATGACTAATATAATTCACTCAGAAGTATGTGTTAGTTTGCGGAATTTGATTATGGCGGAGTGGAATGGTACACCCCTGAGTTTTTTGTGATTATAAAATAGATCAATATTGTTAGGAGGAATCTTGAGCTGTGATTTCCTCCGAGTATTCCAACAGACTTGTAATGCTCACTTTCTATACAGGAACTAACTAATGATATGAAGATTGAATTTTTAACTTAACCCAGTTATATGGAATAATTTTATTAGTTAATGAACATTTAGAACTGTGTGTGCTGGGTATTACTGCACCTATTTCGGAAGAGGCAGTAGTCCTTGAAAGGATTGCGGGATCTAATGGCTGCTTTATGAGATCATTTGCATATCTTTAACCAGGTTCTTAGGAAAGGGACTGAAGAGAAATATGCAGTGACAGTTTTTTTTTTTTTTTTCTTAGACAAAGAGCTTGGCATGCAGGTACTTTATTCCATCATGTATGTTTATTATCTTTGTTAAAGTATATAAGTACTATACTGTGTATTTATATACATGTTTCTGTTATGACATGTTTTGAACATGCCGCCACACATGTACGTACTTTGATTGGAACATTTTGTCATATTTAATACTGATAGATATCTCTTTATGCTTTGTTTGATTGTGCAACTCCAGCATTTCATCATGGGTTCACCATTAAAGAATATGTAAACCCAACATTTCATATTCCTGATATGTGCCTGCTGTACCATGTACTTGTATGAGGAAGTATACTGTTCTCTATGTATTGCTTCCTTTGTGTAAAATCCCTGGACATCCTGCCAGCCCCTCTGCTTTCCAATAAAAACTGACCACACTAAGCACACCGTGGCCATTTCCCTAGCTATGCCTGGAACTCAGCCTGCTCTCCTCCAGTGATCAGACTTGTCCTGACACATACCCCCCCCCCCACACAGCCATTCACTGGGAAGTTCCGTGTTCTGCTGTTTCTCCTCCCCCCAGCTCTTATTCAGCTGAGAACAGATGAAATGTGATCACTTATAAAAAAAGGGAGGGGGGCTATGTATAATGTTTTTATATATATATTTTTCCTTTCATTTCTGTTTTAAACTGAATGGGTTATTTTACAAGGTGAAGGGTTTACATATGCTTTAAAGAGAAAGTAAACCCTGCACAAAAACATGAGAAAAAAAAAACGTGTAAGACAAGGGCATAATGAGCTAGTATGCATTCATTATGAAATACTTACCTTAGAATGAAGCCCCCACAGTGCCACCCACACAGCAACAGGATGGCCGACATGTTCCTGGTTTGCGTCCTCCGGCCATCTGATTAACCGGAGGCGCGATTACATCACTCCCGCACATGCGTGCGGGAACCGCCGTTCACAGCACATGGGTGGCCATTCCTTCAGAGCGCATGCGCCGATGACGTAATCGGCTGCATTAAAAGCAAAATATCTCCTAAACGGTGCAAGTTTAGGAGATATTTACAGTACCTATAGGTAAGCCTTATTAAAGGCTTACCTATAGGTACAACTTCCAAGAGAGGGTTTACAACCACTTTACAGACACAGACTTCTTAACAAATTTGCAGTTCATGGCTTTCTTCACCCATTTTTATTAACCGCTTGACCCTCCGGAAGATTTACCCCCTTCATGACCAGGCCAATTTTTGCTATTCGGCACTGCGTTATTTTAACTGACAATTGCATAGATGCGCTGCTGGTGACCGGATGATCGACTTTTCGGGGGGGTTGTACCTGGTGAGGGCTCCTGCCAGGGCCCCCTGTCCTGCCTGGATCTGTCCTTGAGGCCTGTGTTCCCTCCTGGGTCCCTGCAAGCCTCGTGGTGCCCTGCAGGGCCTCCATTTTGTTTTTTAGCCTGTGTGTTTCTGTACACAGCAGCCATGTTTCTGTAGTCTGGTGGCCATATTTTAGTGGTTTTCCATTGAAAATAGCGGCGGCCGCCATGACAGTGGAGCCCTGTGGGCGCTGATTTCAGCGGTGGGAGCCCCTCTTCATCCCCTGGTGCTCACTCCTGCAGATTATCCTGGTGGCTGCAGGTGCTTGTTTCTGCAGGGTCGTGAGTCTTGTGGGGTCCTCTCCCTCTCTGCTGAGGATCACTTGGTGCTTGTGCCTGGCGACCAGGTGGTGCTGACAACGCGATGGGGTACACTTTTTGTTGAGTCCCCCTGGTGACTCATGGAGTCTTTGGAGCACATCTCCCCACCTGATACCCTCTTTGAGGCTGTGGGGCCCTCCGTGTCCCAACCAACCATCGATGCACTGACGGCGGTCCTGGAGTCCTTTGTGTCCCAGGTGGTGGGGGTCTTCATGTGAAGTTCTAGCAAACAGTGTCCCCCCGCCTTCCCCTGCCTCATCAGATCCTGAATCTGATTCGGCTGCCACAAATGTGGTTCACCCTGCTGGGTCTGCAACCACGTGCCTGGTATTCTCTGATAGTGAGGATGATTCCTCCACGTCTGCAACCACACATGAAAAAGCACTGGTGGAAGCACTGATTGTATCTGTACGTGAGACCTTGAAGATGGAGGATGCTGCTGCAGCTGCGATGGAGGTGCAGGTTCCCTTTGGCACTCACAAGCCATCCAGAGTGGCAAAGGTGTTTCCTTTCCCCATCTATTTTGACAGAATTGTCGCTAAAGAGTGGGGCGACCAAATCGTCCCCGTGGGGTCCCTAATCGCTTTACTAGGCGTTACCCCTATGAGGAGTTCCTTCTTAAGAAGTGGACTGTTTCACCGGTGGTGGACCCTCCAGTTTCCATATTGAACAAGGCAACCATGATTCTGGTTGAAGATTCCCCCCACCTTTAAGGATCCGGCTAACAGGAAGGCGGAGGCTGTGACCTGAAATATGTACGCTCTGGCTGGTTTGGCACTGAGGCCGGTTTTCACCATTGCCCTGGTGTCACAAACTCTGACCGAGTTGGCTAAGCTTTTATGTCGTGACCTGGAGGGAGAACAGCTCCCCTCTGCCTTTGCTGAGCTGGTGGACCAGCTGGTCCAGGGGCTGCAGTTTATCTGTGATGCGGCTCCCCTGGTGGCTCGGCTCTCTGTTTTGGCAGCGGTCCTTCGATGTGTCTTTTGGCTCAAATGCTGGTCTGCGGACCAGACTTCTAAAAAGGCCTTGACTGATCTTCCCTTTCAAGGAGATCTCCTGTTTGGAGCTACCCTGGATAACATCATAAAAGGTCTCACAGGGGGGAAGAGTATCTATCTTCCGCAGGCTACTAAGGGCAAGGAACCTCGTCATAGATGTGGGCCTTCCTTTTCAGCTTATAAGAAGTTTTTTCGTCCCTCAGGGTCGACTGACAAGGGCTCAAAGCCTTTCAGGGCCTCAGTGATCGGCACTGATGGGCGGCACTGATGGGCAGTACTGATGAGCACTCCTGGGCGCCACTGATGGGCACTGATGGGTGACACTGATGGGCAGCACAGATGAGCAGGCACTGATGGGCACTGACTGGCAGCACTATGGGCACTGACTGGCAGCACTGATGGTAGGCACTGTTGGCACTGATTGTGGGCACTGATGGGCATTGGTTAGGGTGACTTATGGGCACTGTTTTTTTTACTTTTCTGTAATCAGGGCCCTGATGATCAGTGCCCTGATCATCAGGGCCCTGATGATCAGTGCCCTGATTACCTGTCCTTGGCTCCCCTTTGAGGAGGAGCCGCTGATCGGCTCTCCTCGCCACACGCTCTGACAGTGTGAGGCGAGGAGAGGCAATAAACAGCTCTTCCTCATTTACATGTGACACAGCTGATCACATGGGTAAAGAGCGAAGTCATTGGCCCTTTACTAAGATCGTGTTGCTAGGACACGGCGCGGCAACGATCACCGCACTGCGTGCCCGAGAGGCCTTTCTGGGGCGCCGTCAAATCGGTGGTGGAAGAGCCTTTGTCACTGAATTTTTGTCACCAATTTAATATTTTTGTCACTCAATTTTCAATTTATGCACTTTTTCACATCAATTTAATGGGCTTTTAATCACAATTTATGAACTGTTATAATCTGTGTTTTCACTATATTTTTTGATTTTGGTAGTCATTTAAGTCACTTTATTAAGAATAAAATGGCAGATGTTGCAATATTTTATATCACACTGTATTGGCGCAGCAGTCTTTCAAACACAATTTTTTTGGAAAAAAACACTTTAATGAATTAAAAAAAAAACAGTAAAGTTAGCCCAATTTGTTTGCATAATGTATGAGATAATGTTACGCCGAGTAAATTGATGCCGAACATATCCTTTAAAATTATGCACACTCGTGGATTAGTCAACAAACTATGGTACTTGAAACCCTAATAGGCGACACTTTCTAAATTTTTAACAGGTACCTGTTTAGAGTTACGGAGGAGGTCTTATGCTAGAATTATTGCTCTTGCTATACCAATTGCGGCTATACCTCACATGTGTATTTTTAGTAGACAGTAATAGGCAGTGAAAAGTACTCTTTACTTGAAAGTATTCAAAATGCCAAGATAGGCATTTTTAAAATACTTTTGATTTTTGAAAACTGGCGCCGTTGGCTCCTGAGTAAACTGGAAGTGACGTTGTGCAGCCTGAGCCTGTCTAAATGAACGCTGGGGAAGCCAGACAAATGCATGCGTAACGAGATGGCGGGGATGCTGTGAAAACAGTTGATGGGTGTGTGCTAATGAGGTCAGCTGGTAAACTGCTTTCTGTCTCTTACTGGTTTCTCTGTCTCAAATCTATACCAGAGAGTCTCTAAAGCTTTCTAAGAAATACAGCAAGGGCTAAGGCCTTGTTTTTTAAATCAAAGCAAGCTTTTATTTTTCTGCAACTAACATACATTAAGGCCGGTTTCACACATACGCGGCTGCAGGTTTGTGCCTGGGGCCTGGTGCGTTCCTGTTCACCGGTTCAGGTGCAAATCAGGTATGAATTTTTGCCTAAATTTGCACCTGAATCGGACCCAAAGACACACACAACCCTTTTTAAATGCAGACCACGGCCGCCCCGGATCTGTGTGAATCGGCTCCATTGAAAGCCGGTCACACTCGCCTGTCAAGCGAATTGGATGCGGGGAAACCTGCATCCAATTTGCATATGTGTGAACCTAGCCTTATTGTATATTGTTACATAGGGGAGCTGGATTTTAGAAAAAAATAAGGTGAACTTTAAGCAATGGCAGCTCTATTATTTTTACCTAACCATTTTTACTTTCACAGGAGAGCTGACAAGTGGGTAAGATACCTAAAGCCCTCTCTAATTTAGCTAGCAGGGGCTTCTACAAAAACAATATCTTGTAATTTTTTTACAGCTAGGATGCCAGTTACTTCCATTACTTATAATTTCATTCAAAAATGGCTCTGCTGATGTCGGGAACTTTCACTGTTTTAAAAGCATTTGCTTTGTCCTGCATTGTCCAATTATTTCGTTGCTTTGGACAATGCCTTGGTGTAGCTGACATGCTTAAGTGTCTCCTTTCAGATCTCGCCGTTCACTTTAATCTCTCTAAGAATCAGCTCCACCATTAGTCGTGGCTGAGAGCATACATTGCTTAAGTGACTATTACAAGCAATTATTGAGCCCAGTTAGAAAATTTACATTTGTAGTTCCGACTGCCTGTATGTGTTCAGTAATTTGTCAGTGGTTTTCCGTGCCTGATCCACTTCTGATCTTCTATCTTCCTTCTCGCAAACTTTGTCAAAGTTCATTGAGGCTGGTCAACCAAATTCCCCATTACTAAGTTTTTGCTAGTCAGCATGCAGGTCCTAGTTGAAAAGCTAGAAAAAACATAGAATCATAGTACAGCAACTCAAATGATGCATTGTATTAGGGCAATTGCTCTGTGTGGTGGGTGCCCCCCATCTGTCTTGACTCAGACATGAAGACAATGCTTCTAGTGCTACAGAATACATATGCTAGAATCACTCCTAAGTGTTTGAAACAAATACTGTATGTTCCCACTTAAATCAAGGAAAATATATATCAGTGTGCACTGTAATGGCTGTTGCAATGCACATTAAAAGGCATGTCAGTATGCATTGGTGTATGTTTACTTGCAATTCATTTGATTTGAATGGAAAACGCATGGGTATTAAATACTTCAGCTCTGGAATTTTTTCTCCTTCATGACCAGGCCAGTTTTTGCTATGCGGCACTGAGCTACTTTAACTGACAATTTCGCGATCATGCAGCACTGTACCCAAACAAAATTGGTATCATTTTTTTCACACAAATCGAGATTTCTTTTGGTGGTATTTGATAATCACTGGATCTTTTATTTTTTATTATATAAATGAAAAAAGACTGACAATTTTGAAAAAAAACTATATTTTTTACTTTCTGCTATAAAACATATCCCATTAAAAATAAAAACAAATTAAATCTCTTATCAGTATTGGCCAAAATGTATTATTATTATTACGGTATATAGGATTTATATAGCGCCGACAGTTTACGCAGCGCTTTACAAACTTGAGGGTAGACAGTACAAATACAATACACTTTAATACAGTAGGAATCAGAGGACCCTGCTTATTAGAGCTTAAAATCTAAGGGGGGGGGGGGGTCAAGAGATACAAGAGGTAATAACTGTGGGGGGTGGGCTGTTGGAGAAAATAAAAGTACAGTTGTTAGGTGGATGCCAGATAGGTTTCTCTGAAGAGATGTGTTTTCAGGGATCGTCTGAAAGTAGACAAAGTCGGATAGATTGGGGTAGAGCCTTCCAGAGGATGGGAGGGGCTTGGGAGAAGTCCTGGAGGCGAGCATGGGAAGAGGTTACAAGGGAGCTAGAGAGCAGGAGGTCCTGGGAGGAAGGAAGAGAACGAGTTGGTTGGTATTTTGAGACCAGATTAGTGATGTAGCTGGGCGCCAAGTTATGGATGGCTTTGTAAGTTATGGTTAGTAACTTGAATTTCATTCGTTGGTTGAGTGGCAGCCAATGGAGGGATTGGCAAAGAGGGGTAGCAGACACAGAGCAATTTGCAAGGTGGATGAGCCTGGCAGCAGCGTTCATGATGGACTGAAGGGGGATAGCCTTTTTAAAGGTAAGCCAATGAGAAGGGAGTTGCAGTAATCAAGACGAGAGATAAACAGGGAGTGGATTAGAAGCTTTGTGGTATCATTGGTTAGGAAGGGACGTATCTTGGAGATGTTGCGGAGGTTGAGGCGGCAAGCTTTGGACAGTGACTGGATGTGTGGCCGAAAGGATAGTTTAGAGTCCAGGATTATACCTAGGACCTTGGCATGGGTGGACGGGTTGATAGTTGCGCCGTTGATGTTGACAAAGAAATCAGGGGAAGAGGATCGTGGGGGAGGAAATATCATGTGCTGTGATGAATCACAGCACAGCCAGGTTGGCATGCACGCCCTGTACTTGGAAATGCAGAATAACTTTGGTTAAAAAGAGAGTGTTAACTTAGCAATTGATTTTATTACAATTGTATAGAAATTCCAAAACTATATATACAATCATTTTCTTCAAATGTATTTGAAAAATACTGTTGCTACCTGCAACTGTGTAGCCAGACAGCTATGTGCTGCTGTTCATCTGGGCCATATTGGAATCACATGGTCTGCTAATGCAGTTGTTTTGCCTCCTTTATAATAAAATTGATCTTACTGCATAACCATGAAATCTGAGTAGGGATAAGCTCATGCGTGTTCAGATAATAGTCTAAACCCACCTGAAATATTCCACCGGGAAGCTGTACTGCAGACCGCCAGTCATAAGCAGCAGCGGCATTCCCTGCCATACGTATGCATGCCACTTGTATGTGTGCAGCTGTGGTGTGTGTAATGTTTATGGCAGTGTGCAGTGACAGCTTCCTGGCGGGATAACTCACTTGGGTCAGGCTATTATCTGAACACCTGTTCACCCCGCATTCCCGAGTAGTCATACCTTACAACTCTACCTGTTGGTGAAATCTGGTATTGTGAGTTTCCAACCAAACCCAATAGCTGAAGTCAAATAAAAAGAAAAATTGGATTTTAAACAGTTATTGCTCATAGCACTGCCTTGTTAAAATAACTATAGGAGTATTCTATATGCAGTCACAGACTTTAGCACACTGAATGACTGTAAACATCAGCACATTACAGTTTCTTCTACTGCTTAGTGAAATAAGTGGACAACACATCTTAGTGGAAAACGTGGGATGAATACCTACATATGCACTAATCTGTGTTTTGCTGTAGATTTGTAGCCACACAGTTATATATTTTGAAATCCTCCACATATGAGCTGCAATGGCATAGCTTGCCATTTAACCTTAAGTCCTGGATTAATCTCCATTGGAGACAGCGGGGTTGATTTATTAATGGAAAACAGGCTGTTTTTTCTGCAGCAGAATTTTCCCTTAGCTTAGTGAATGTGGTAAAAAATCATTTTGCAAAGAATACCAAATCATGTTCAATGACAATTAAAAAGAAACAAACAGTATTCTTGCTTGCATGTGATTAGATGAAAGAAGTCAGAAGGGCGTCATCTCATTCATTAAGCTTAGGGATAATTCTCTTGCAAAGTGAACAGTAGAAAATCAACCCCAGTAACTGCATGAATGTTATCCAATGTACATGTGGGTTACCTCTAGGTGCCCTGGGTTTCTTCAATGCTCCAAAAGCATAGCAGTAAGCTTAATTGGTTTTCCCTCAACTTGGCCCTAGTATGTGTCAGCAGGTGTGGAAGTTGAACTATCCAATATTAGGCTTTCAGCTTATGTACCAGGGCTGTCAAGTCTCCAGTGAAGGGGGAAATAAATTATTTAAAAATGTCCCCAGTGTAGACCCAGACAGCAATGAAAACCCAGCCAAGGACCTAAAGCCTCGTACACACGCAACGATTGTTGGCCGTGAATTTTCGGCCAACGTCCGATTGGCCGATTGTCGGCTTGTTAGTATGATGATTCCGACAACCGACTGCAACTTTTTGGCCGAACAAAATCTGGTGTGCATGCTATAAAATTTTTGTTGGCCGTCACCACAACGGCCGATTTTTCGTCAGTCAGTACAGATTTCGGATTTCGGCAGACAAACATCAGATGAGCAAGACTGGGCATGCTCACAGAAGAAAAAAGACACGGAAAGTTAACCAGCACATGACATCACTTCTAAAGTTGGTTGTTGTTGGCCGAGAAAATTCGTGTGCAGTCTAGAGCACATTTCAACCAACACAACAACACTGGACAAAAGACGGCCGATCGGTCGGCCAACAATCGGTGCGTGTGTACAAAGCTTTATCCTTCCCTGCTCCACTGAAAGCTGAAATAAAGTTTTGGCTGGAGTTGGGCTTTAAGTCCAAGAGACAGTTAATGCCTTTAAGGGTTTTAAAGCTGTGAAAACTTTCTACAATGATTGCTCTGAGACACACCAAGTCTTTTTTTTTTTAAACCCTTATTTCAGAATAGCTCCTTTGACAGAGGAAAAATATAACAAAACAGACTCATAAAGCAATAAATTTAAGTGCTGTAGAAATGTATAATTAAACAACATTAATCAAATCATTTTTTGATAAATAGAACAGTGAGCACATGCCAGGTTTGAACGACCTGGGTGTGCGATTAATACCCGAGACGAGGCGACGGAATAAGAATTAGTTTTATTTGCATGTGATTTATGCTCTGATTTATGAAGCTGCACAATTCCATGTTGTTGTTGGAGTAAGATCTATTTGTGATAGTGTCGTGTACAATTGCAAAGGCTATATACCAGTTTGACATGATTTGCGAATGCATCGTACAGGCCAGAGAGTAATGCTTTGCTGAGCGAATTTGAATTGATTTGTGAGTATACTTAGTGTGAACGGTTCTGCACTTTGCCAAGTCCTTTCACTTTTTTAAGTAAATAATATAGACTTTCATAGAAGTTAAAGGAGAACTACAAGCAAACAGGTAAACACAGAGTTAAAAATGTCTACTTGTGAACTGTTTTTCTTGGCAAGAAAGATTTGCAGTTCTGACCAACTGGTCTTTTCATTTACATACTTCTACCAGACAGAACAGCCATGGCTGTGATCTCAATTCCCTCCACTGCAGTTAAGCAATGCAACTTCTGTCACTGATCTGCGTCCCAGCCTGCTCTCAAGTGTAATACTTTCCTAATATTACACTTGACAATCCTGAACAATGCAGTGGAACCCAATTGGCCTGCCTCTCTCCAAGGCTTTCTGAACAGGGAATTGCAAGAAACAAATAGCTTTAGTTGCTTTTACTAGCTGTATTTAACACTATATAGTTTGTAAGCTCTAACGAGCAGGGCCCTCTAGTTCCTCCTGTTTTGAATTGTATTGTAACTGTATTGTCTTCCCTCACATTGTAAAGCACTGCGCAAACTGTTGGCGCTATATAAATCCTGTATCATAATAATAATAATAATATAGTTACATAATACTAAAATTTTGTCTTCCAAACTTTGAGTCACAAGGGTTACTAAAACAAATTTAGTATCCTTTTGCCTCGTACACACGCAACGATTATCGGCCGACCGATCAGCCGTCTTTTGTCCAGTGTTGTTGTGTTGATTGAAATGTGCTCTATGTGCTCTAGACTGCGCACAAATTTTCTCGGCCAACAAAAACCAACTTCAGAAGTGATGTCATGTGCTGGTTTACTTTCCGTGTGTTTTTTCTTCTCTGAGCATGCCCAGTCTTGCTCATCAGATTTTTGTCTGCCGAAATCTGTATTGACTGACGGAAAATCGGCCGTTATGTTAACGGCCAACAAAAATTTTATAGCCTGCACACCAGATTTTTTTCGGCCGAAAAGTCGGAGTCGGTTGTCGAAAGCATCATACTAACAAGCCAAAAATCGGCCGATCGGACGTTGGCCGAAAATTCACGGCCAACTATCGATGCGTGTGTACGAGGCATTACTTTACAAGAGATTTTTCCTTTAGCTTAGCAAATGTGAGGATAATTAACTTTGCAAAAAATTACCTAATTGTCTGCAAGGAAAATGAAACGAAAAAGTATGTTTCTCTGCACGTGATTGGATGATGGAAGACAGCAGAGCTTCACATCATTCACTGAGCTAGGGAAAAATTCCCTTGCAAAGTGAGCAGCCTTTTAATCATTAGTAAATTAATCCCACCGACTCAAAGTAGACATGTAGCCAATGACGTCAGAACTCCTAATCTGCATAGTCAGGGCAATAGCTTAGGGGTACTCACACCTTTGCATTGTTTGTGTATTTTTTGCATACACACGTGATGCAATTAATTTTCAGAAGCAGAGGGCAACAGTGCCAGCCTGTATAATGTTCTCAGTACAGGTTTGTCCTGACTTCTAGGTCTATGTCGGTGGCGCGCGGGAAGCTAGAAGGCGAGCGCGCGCCGCTGAGCTCCTGCCCCAACTCGGCAGCGGGGAAGCAGCTTTGATTGCTGCCTGACACCCACGATCGCTCCCCGAGAGAGAAGTGTAAACACAGCCAACCGTTCTTCTATATAGGATCACATGTCTCTATGGTCATTTCAGAAGCCACGCCCTCCCCCCCACAGTTAGAATCACTCCCCCAGGGTCACATTTAACCCCTTGATCACCTATACTGTTAAGTCCTTCCCTGCCAGGTCATTATTACAGTAACAGTGCATATTTTTAACACTGATTACTCTACTAATGTCACTGGTCCCCCCAAAAGTGTCATACATGTCAGTTAGGGGTCTGATCTGTCCACCACAATGTCACAGTCCCGCAGAAAATCGCAGATCGCCGTCATTACTAGTGTAGCAGGATTCCCAGCCATTGTGAATGCCTGTCAACGCCGGTTGGCGCTGGTTGACTCTGACTTGCTGTCCATTAACTCCGAACTGACTTTGTCACTGCCTGTTGACACAAAGTCCTATGTACTGCTGCCTTTAGCCCTGCTGGTAGGTTAACTTGTAAAATCTGCTGCAACTCTTAACACTTCAGGGCCCACACTGGCACCCTCTCTCACAGATTTCTCTTCAGGGCTCAGACTTTGGCACTCCCTTCTCTAAATCCTCTCTCCCGAATGACTGGCTCCTGGATCCCTCTGACCTTCCGGAGTGGTCCCCTATCCTAGGCAGACCCCTGGGCAGTTTAAAGTACTCACAACACTGCTTTCCTGGAAACTCCTGCCCCAGCAGCTCCACTTGGTCCTCAGCACTCTGGATCCCTCTCTCAGGCTCAGCTCAACCTTCTGTCCTCTAGGTTGACTGCCAAGGACACCTTTCCTCATGCTGACAAGAGCAGAGACAGCTGTCACCCCCCTCCTGGGACTCTGCTTCCTGCCAGAGACGCTCTGTCATGTGCTCCCCTCAAAATTATATCCCATCTCAGGATGCATTGCCCCATATTCCACCCTCTGAGATAGATACAAGCCCTGGTGTGCTATTGGTCAGGTTTCCTCCACTGTTCAAAGAGAGCCCCCATTGGACACAGTGGGGAGACTCCCCAAGCTCAATAGGCACACCTGGGAACACATGACAGCCTAGCTGAACAATCAAGCCCCCCCCCCCCCCCCCGATAAGCAGACAAGGCCAAATAAATGCTTATTCCTAGCACCCACCTAGGAGGGTGCTACACTAGTAAAAAAAAAAAAACAATAAAAATTACATAAATCTTTCCCGTAGTTGGTAGACGTGATAATCAAAATGCGCTTATTGCAATTTTTTTTTCTTTACCAAAAATATGTAGCAGAAAACAAATCGGCCTAAAATGTTAAAAAAAATTGATTTTTACATTTTTTTTTTGGAGAATGTCATAAAGCAGAATGTGAAAAATATTGTTGTTTTTTAAAATTGTTGCTCTTTTTTTGTTTATAGCACAAAAATAAAAATTGCACAGGTGATCAAATACCACCAAAAGAAAGCTCTATTTGTGGGAAAAAAAGGACATAAATTTTATTTAGGTTATAAATACAAGTACAGCGCCAATCCTGTATATAAGGACAAAACACTGTAACGTAAGAGTCCAAACAAATACACAGATGAAGATCCTCAATAAAAAGAAGTGAGAGTCCAGCCACCAATGATGGAGTCAATTAAATGGAAGACATCATCACCACGTGCAACAGATTATAGATGTCAGCTTACCGGAAACCCTGGACCCCCTGTTACGGTGGGTCACATGAGCAGGTGGTAAATGAATCCGGGAAGGAGGTCCTCTATAGGGCGGAAACCAATCCTGAGATGGTCACTCCAAGGAGGGCACACTTCCAGTGTCCCAAATGAACGTTTAGGCACATCCGCTTGTCTTCACGCCTGTTCCTGGTTTATCACTTTATGCGCATTGATTTGTCCACAAATGTGAGTTGCCATTTATACATTTTTAATGAATAAAGCTGAGTAGTTTACTATGCCATTGGAGTCTTTCTCTTCATTTTGAGATATTTTCACCTACTGCACGGATTCATTTGGGACACTGGAAGCGTGCCCTCCTTGGAGTGACCATATCAGGATTGGTTTCCGCCCTATAGAGGACCTCCTTCCCGGATTTATTTACCACCTGCTCATGTGACCCACCGTAACAGGGGGTCCAGGGTTTCCGGTAAGCTGACATCTATAATCTGTTGCACGTGGTGATGATGTCTTCCATTTAATTGACTCCATCTTTGGTGGCTGGACTCTCACTTCTTTTTATTGAGGATCTTCATCTGTGTATTTGTTTGGACTCTTATGTTACAGTGTTTTGTCCTTATATACAGGATTGGCGCTGTACTTGTATTTATATCCTTATTGCCTTAGTTATTTTTGTACTGGCTGCCTTATTATTCAATTATTGTTCATTAATCCTGACTGTGACCTGAGCGCTGCTTTTTTTTCCCTATTGCAATTTTATTTAGGTACAGCGTCGCACAACCACGCAATTGTCCGTTAAAGTAACGCAGTGCCGAATTGCAAAAAAAGCTCTTGTCTTTAACCTTCCTAGCGGTATTCCCGAGTGTGACTCGGGGTAAGATTTTAGTGCCAAAAGCGGTAACCCCGAGTCACACTCGGGGTAGCGCTAAGAAGATCGCTGGATGCTGGAGGAGGTTTTACTTACCTTTTCTCCGGGATCCAGCGAAGACTGCGAGCGGTGTGCGGCGGCGGAGCTTCCTCCCGATCGTCTGCGAGCCCCGGCTTCCGTCTCCGGCGACGTGATGTCCGCCGGGGGGTGGAACCGGCGGCAAATTCAAATGTAAAATGCACCAAACACACTGATACCGTTCAAAATAAAATAAAATCACATTACATTGCCCCCCAGTGCCCTTTCCTGCAGTTTTACTGTACTTTTTATGTAAATATATGTATATATATATATATATATATATATATATATATATATATACATATATATATATATATATATACATATATATATATATATATATATATACACACATACATATATATATATATATATATATATATATATATACATACATATACATATATACATATATATGTATATATATATATATACACACGTATATATATATATATATATACGTAATTC
Organism: Pelophylax lessonae; assembly: GCF_965119305.1. NCBI lineage: Eukaryota > Metazoa > Chordata > Amphibia > Anura > Ranidae > Pelophylax > Pelophylax lessonae. Next base: position 70,007,178 of record NC_138776.1, read on the forward strand.
TTGTGAATGAGCAGCCCAAACCAACTGTATACATTATATACATATATATATATATATATATATATATATATATATATATATATATATATATACGTATATATATATAATATATGTATACATAATATATGTATACATACATATATATATATGTATATAATATATATAATAAATGTATACAGTTGGTTTGGGCTGCTCATTCACAAGAATTACATGCAAAATAATGGTACCGCTTTCAGCACCTAAAATCCAAAAGAATCATACCGCCAGGGAGGTTAAGGGGGCAAATCCTTGCGGTAGGTTAAGCTTGTTCAATTAAGCTTCTCCAAAAAACCTGGAAGCTAATTGGTTTCTATGCAAAACTGCAGAAGATTTTGCACTCTTCAGTTTTAGTAAATCAACTCCATTGATTAAAAGTAAATTTTGTACCTACATACTTTTAGGTTTAACCTTTATTGTAGTGCTTCATAGTAACTGTGCCTTGCTGATCTCATCTTCCTGGGCATCTAAACTTGAATGAATAGTTAAAATAAAACTTTCTGCAATTTCTAATGATGTAAAACACTTATTATGCTCTTGGTAGTTCTTTGCCAGGGACTTAAGTCACACAAGACTTCTTCATGGCAAGGAAGATGATGTTCTTTTCTTAGTCAAAATAATAATGTGACTTGTGTCCAAGTGCTTTTGAAAAAATAAATTTGAATATTAATAGTAGGTGGTCTCCAACCCCCTGAGGATACCATCAGGTAGATCTCAGCACGAAGATGTTGTTCTCTAAATGCTGGTAGGCTAAATCACTATGTCGGAGTTCCTGACCCCTGCCCCTCCTTGATTTGGGTTCTTCTGCTAGGTTTTCAACTTAAGAGGTTGAGTGAAGCCTCAGTGTTTTGGTCACTGTGGGAGGACATTGTGTAGAGGCCTTGCTGTTAGTATCCCCAAGATTAAGAAGAAGCCATCAAGAATATCCCCAAATCTGAATGGACACTTTTAGGTGATTAGACCCTTTTATAGACCTTTTATATAAATGAAAAAAAAAAGTAAATACATGTATGAGGTTGAAATGAATTGAGCTGCATGATGAAGATCATTCTAAAACAACACAAGCCATATTGACCAGTTTAACTGCATTTTATGCCTTTTTTTTTCAAATGGTTTTAATATTTCAACATATCTTCTCATCCACCCAACTCACCATTGTATGTAAGTAAATGTAGAATAACTTTTTTTTTTTGGGAAACTCTACACTCCTATTTAGCATTCTTAAAAAAGTATAATGTGGGGATACAGTGCCTTGGAAAAGTATATACAGTATACCCCGTGAATTTGAAGGAAAATTATAAATGGTTTTCAAAATTCTTTGCAAACATCTGAAAAGTTTGGCATGCATTTGTTTTCAGTCCCCCTGAGTCATTACTTTGTAGAACCACTTTTCGCTGCAAGTCTTTTTGGGGACGTCTCTAGCAGCTTTGCACATCTAGAGAGTGAAACTTTTGCCCATTATTCATTGAAAAATAGCTCAAGCTCTGTCAGATTGGATGGAGAGCATCTGTGAACAGCAATTTTCAAGTCTTGCTACAGATTCTCAATTGAAATCTTGACTTCGACTGGGCCATTCTAATACATGAATATGCTTTGAGCTAAACCAGTCCATTGTAGCTCTGGCTGTATGTTTAGGGTCGTTGTCCTACTGGAAGGTAAACCTTTGCCCAAGTTTCAAGTCTTTTGCAGACAACAACAGGTTTTCTGCTAAGATTGCCCTGTATTTGGCTCCATCCATCTTCCATGGTGTGTTCAGGTTAATGTGCAGTGTTAGTTTTCTGCCACACATAGCGTTTTGCTTCTAGGCCAAAAAGTTCAGTTTTGGTCTCATCTGACCAGAGCACCTTCTTCCACATGTTTGCTGTGTCCCCCACATGGCTTCTTGCAAACTGCAAACGTGACTTCTTATGGCTTTCTTTCTAGAATGTCTTTCTTCTTGCCACTTTTCCATAAAAAACAGATTTGTGGAGTGCAGGACTAATAGTTGTCCTGTGCACAGGTTCTCCAACCTGAGCTGTGGATCTCTTATCCCATGGGCCTCTTGGCTGCCTCTCTGATTAATGCTCTCCTTGCCCGGCCTGTCAGTTTGAATGGACGGCCATGTCTTGGTGGGTTTTTAGTTGTGCCATACTCTTTCTATTTTTGGATGATGGAGCTTGGGATATTTTTTTTTATAACCTAACCCTGCTTTAAACTTCTCCACAACTTTATCCCTGACCTGTCTGGTGTGTTCTTTGGCCTTCAAGATGCTGTTTGTTCACTAACGTTCTCTAACAACCTCTGAGGGCTTCACAGAACAGCTGTATTTATACAGAGATTAGATTTAGTTAGGGGTATTAGAGTAAAGGGGGAGTAAATGGGGATGAATACAAATAGACGCCACACTTTTCAGATATTTATTTGTAAAAAAAAAATTAAACCATTTATCATTTTCTTTCCACTTCACAATTATGTGCCATTTTCTGCTGGTCTATCACATAAAATCCCAGTAAAATACATTTACATTTTTGGTTGAAACATGACAAAATGTGGAAAATTTCTAGGGTTGTGAATACTTTTTCAAGGCACTGTAACTGTAGCATTGTTTATTTTTTGTAACAATGTCATGTAATTAAGGAATAAAGATTAGTCATTAGTTAAGATTAAAAGCAAAACAGGAAATTTGTACCTGAACGTAGTCAAGCTTTAACATATTGTTTTGGTTATTAGAAAACCCTCACGATATCTATTATACCATTATTTTTTTTAAACTGTGAGGTTTGTAAAAGGATATTGTTGGGAATTAAAAATTTGAGTTTATCTTGTACTACATTTAGTATTCTTTATAATGTAAAATTCAATCAATTAAAGCTGATTTTTTTTCTTGTTCAAATATTTGCAGGCTCATAGTATTTGCAAGCATGAGATCTATAAAACAACATTCATAGTTCAGTGTTTTGCAACTTTTTTTTAGAGATGCTAATATTTTATGCTGTTGTCTATTGTGTTACTATTGTATTTTGGAGATCAACTACTTTTCTCTTTCCTTTTAATATAATGTGTTATGAGTTTAAAAAAATAATAATAATTTAATTTTTAGAATGAATGCACTGTGTGTTTAAATACAGTGTGTGTGTGTGTGTGTGTGTGTGTGTGTGTGTGTGTGTGTGTGTAGTATGTATATATGTGTGTGTATATGTGCATTTATATACTATATATATATAGTATATAGAGTTGTTGCTTGCATTTCTATATACTTTTTTATTTTTAACTTTGCTGTTTCCTTTGCCCACCAAATGCCTGTCTCTTAAAATACATTATGAAGATTTATCCTGCTATTGCCTCACCTATTTCTCTAGTAATATTGAACAGGTGGTCATAATTTGCAGGTTTTACAAGGGAATCATAGGTGCGGCGCTGGATTCTTTGTTATATTCCATAGGAGGTCCAGGCACCAGATGGTGTCATTTAGGGAGGGTGGGCAAAATCACTGGTTGCCTTAAGTGTGAAAAAAGGTATCAGTTGTAGAGTTGGGATTTTCTGTTAGCTGTTCAGTTTCTGACTTAATACCATTTGGAAAAAGTGCTAGTTTTTTTTTTTTTTTTTCGTGCTTTTTTGTCAGTTATTTTATTTCTTTGGTTTTATTGAGAAGATACTAAAAGTAAAATTATTGACCTTGTGAAAGATAATAAAATAGTATGGATTTTAAATCGACCTGATGCATAAAAAGAAAGACACACTTTTTTACAACTTCTCTTGTAACACATCAGTTACTTAGTTGATAGAGAGCTTTAAAGGGTTTTATTTATGTTTCAAGGTAAAACAGTTGTTTTCTGAAGAAAAATGGTTTGGCAGTAAAAAATCTGTAAGCCTAACTGAAAATATTTAAATGCATATTTTTTAAACCAAAAAAAGTCATTTTTAAGAAATGTGTTTTTTATATAAATATTATTTTAGTTGGCAAGCTTTTATTAGCAACTCTAATTAATTGGGACATACTCTGTCAAGTTAGACAGAACTATTGCCGCCTCCTTATTTTAAATAAACCAGATCATTCTTTGTTGCATTTATAGTAATCCTGGGTAACAGTTTTTATTGTCTGTGTTAAAAAAATATAAAAATATAGGGTAAAAAAGGAGTGAAATTATAGCTTTGGGGCTAACATGTTAAATCCATACTCAAGCTCATTTTTTAACTGCTGAACATGCCTTGTTAATATTAATAAAAAATACAATAAAAAAATGTAGTCAAAATGCACATTTTGTTGTCCATTGTATAGTAAATAGAACTTCAAATCTTTGTCTTTAGTTCCTTTTCAAGGCTGATCATTGCTCAGCTCTGAGTGTAATAGAGGCTCATATGATTTAGCCACGGTGCGAACAAGCCCTGTGACTTGATCTCAGAGTTTCTTTGTTTGACATCTGGTGTTAGCTGAATAACTCCCAGCTCATTAATTACAAATAATACAAAATTCGTTAGGCTTAATTACCTTTAAATATTATGTTTCTCCCCTGTTATTGCCTTTCATTGGCACAGTTGTTTTTGCTTAAGTTGGTGAGAGTGGACACCTATTTTGCCTACCCTCTGACCTCTGTTGGGTACCTCGTTAACGTCTTTTGTTGCATTAGCTGAGATATGATATATATTATTGACTTGTAAGCCTTAATGTCAGCTTTTTGTGGATTTAGTACAAATTCAGGAGCTTAAGTATGAACTAAAGCCTAAACAGGAAAGACAGCAGAATAACTCTGAAGGAGGAGGCAGATTTTTGAGTGACAAAACTGCAAGAACAAACAGTGCAAGTGTGCAGAAATAAATAAAGTAACCAGACAATGAGCGACCCCAACCTAAGCAATGCAATTGAAAGCAGGAGCAAGGACCAGCAAAAAAAAATGGCAGGGTAAGACAATTATTAGTGTTTGGATAAGGAAATGCCTTGATGATAAGAAGGGTAAAGTACTGTCATACTTAAAACACAATATGGCTTACCTAAAGCTGAACTTCAGGCAAATTGGTAATGCGCAATTAAACTGCGTAAACACCATGGGTATAGAAAAGAATGAACCCTCTTCAAAATAATCATATTTTTGTTGCTTTGTAGCCTGAAATGAAGACAGACACAGTTTTTGTTTTATCCAGCTGTATTTACTAGTACAACTTATAACATCCAAGTGAAAGATATAATTCCAACATGTCAGAAAAAAATAAAAAACAGAATCACTGAGTTAGAAAAAAGGATCACCCCCCTTATGTCAGTATTTTGTTGGACCACATTTTGCTTTAATTACAGCCTTTAGTCTGTTGGGATATGTCTCTACTAAATTTTCACATCTAGACTTTGCAATATTTTCCCACCCTTCTTTGCAGAACTGCTCAAGTTTAGGTAAATTTAATGGTGACCATTTGTGGACTGCAGTCTTCAAGTAATTTCATATATTTTCAATTGGGTTTAAGTCTGGGCTCGGACTAGGCCATGCAAGTCATTTTTGCTGTGTGCTTTGGGTCATTGTCTTGTTGGAAGGTAAAACTTCTTCCCATTGACAACATTTTCTGATCTGTCTCAATCGACTATACGGAAACGTCGAGCACTAAAACCCCTTATACAGCTTCTGCAAGCTCATGATCTACGATATCGGTGGGGTTTCACCAACAGGAGTGGTCTTTGGTTGGGTAACGTACTGTCTTGATTTTCAGAGCACATTTGATTTCTGGAACTGGTTACCCTTGGGACCATCATTACTGTTGCCTGCTCCTTAAATGCGAGCTCCCACTATCTTCTTTCTTTACTATGAGTGACTCTCATAATATGCTACAATTTAGAGACCCAGGTAGTCTTGACCGTTACTATGTGCCTTATCAGGGATCGAACCATGCCACCCCCCATAGGTGCTCTCACATTTTGAATGACAATTACTCAGTCATGCAACACTGTATCCATATGATATTTTTGACCTTTTTTCATACAACTAGAGCTTTCTTTTGGTAGTATTTATTCATCACTTTTTTTACGCTATAAATGAAAAAAAACTGAAAATTTTGTAAAAAATAAAATGCATTTTTCTTTGTTTTGGTTATAAATGTAGCACCCTCCTAGGTAGGTGCTAGGAAAAAGCATATAGGTGGCCTTGAAACATAGCCAATAGCACACCAGGGCTTATGGGTATCTCAGTGGGCGGAGTTTGCCACAATGCCCCCTGGGATGAGTTATAAGTCTGAGGGGAGCATGTGACAGGGCATCTTTGATGGGAAGCAGAGTCCCAGGAGGAGGGTGACTCCTGTCAGCGCTAGTGAGGGTGTCCTGGGCAGTCGACCTGGAGGACGAAGGTTGGCTGAGCTGCAGAGAGGGATCCAGTGTGCTGTGGACCGAGTGGAGCTGCTGGCCAGAAGTTTCCAGGAAAAACAGTATTGTGAGTACTTGAAACTGGCCAGGGGGTCTGCCTAGGAGAGTGGACCACTCTAGAAGGTCAGAGGGATCCGGAAGCCAGCTAACCAGTAGAGGAAGGCTTAGAAAAGGGGGTGCCAGAGTCTAAGCCCTGAAGATAAGTGAGTGAAAGGGGGTAGCAGTGGTACAAGTAGCTACCTCAGCAAGGAGTGCTTAAGGGAACTCAAAGAGGACTTCTTTATGCAAGAAAGCAGTCCAAAGTCAGTTTGGAATCAACAGGCGGCAAGCCAGCGTTAACCAGCGTCAACCAGCATTGACCGGCTTCTAGCCAGCGTCACGTCAGCGCCACTCTGCATTTTTCAGTTGTCCCTAGCAATTTGTGCATAGTTGAACCAAAGGAGTATCCCACTCATTCCCTTCTCCCATCCAAGTTCTCAATAAATACAAAAACCCAAAGATACTGGACTGGTCATTGTCTCGGTGCTCACACTTGGAGAACATTCTTAAATGTGCTGTTGTTGCTAGCGGAAACCCAGGCAGACCCATATCCAGCAAAACGGCTGGGAATCCTGCTACATAAATTTAGCAATTTGTCTTCATAAATTTTAGCCAAAAGTTATACTGCTACATATCTTTAATATATATATATATATATATATATATATATATATATATATATTATTTGGTCTTTGTGAAGATTTTAGTGTCTACAAACTATGGTGCCAATTATTGAAAATTTATCACACTTAATGTAATGCCGGCCTGAGACACTAACAAGCCAGGAAAGTACAAATACCCCCCAAATGACCCCTTTTTGGAAAGTAGACATTCCAATGTATTTAGTGAGAGGCATGGTGAGTTTTTATGAAGTTGTTACTTTTTCCCACAATTCTTCTCAAAATGAAGATTTTTATTTTTTTTTTACAAAATTGTCATATTATCAAGGTTTTTATCACACACTGTATAGGCATACTTGCAACTAAACCCCAAAATACATTCTGCTACTCCTCCTGAGTATGGCAATACCATATGTGTGAGACTTTTTCACAGCTTGGCCACATACAGAGGCCCAACATCCAAGTAGCACCTCCAGGCAGTCTTGGAGCAGAAATTACTCATAATTTCCTGACAACCTATCACACTTTTGAAGAGTCTGGAGCACCAGGACAATGGAAACACCCACAAAATGACCCCATTTTGAAAAGCAAACACCCCAACACTGGGAGGCGTTATGAGTCTTTTGAACATGTCATTTTTTTCCACACGTATTTGGAATATGTGAAAAGAAAATAAAAAACGCAAAGTTGTCCAATTATAGGCTATTTCGAACACATTGCATGTACAAAATTGCACCCCAAAATACATTCTGCCACTCCTCCTGAGTATGGTTATACCACATATGTGAGACTTTTACACAGCCTAGCCACATACAGAGGCCCACCGTCAGGTGCTCTAGGGACATAAAATTACAAATCTAATTTCCTGACTACCCATTACACTTTTGTGAGGCACTGTAGGGCACTGATAAGCACTGATGTGGCACGGATGAGCACTGATGTGGCATGGGTGTTGCACAGAGGAGCACTGATGTGGCATGGGTGTGGCACAGATGAGCACTGATGTGGCACGGATGAGCACTGATTTTGCACGGATGAGCACTGATGAGGTACGGATGAGCACTGATGTGACACAGATGAGCACTGATGTGGCATGGATGAGCAATGATGTGGCATGGATGAGCAATGATGTGGCACAGATGAGCACTGATGTGGCACGGATGAGCACTGATGTGGCATGGATGAGCACTGATGTGGCACAGATGAGCACTGATGTGGCATGGATGAGCATTGATTTGGCATGGATGAGAACTGATGTGGCATGGATGTGGCACGGGTGAGCACTGATTTGGCATGGATAAGCACTGATGTGGCATGGATGTGGCATGGATGAGCACTGATGTGGCACAGATGAGCCCTGATGTGGCATGGATGTGCACTGATGAGGCACAGATGAGCAGTGGTAGGGCATAGATGAGCATGGATGAGACATGGGTGAGCATGGATGAAACATGGGTGGGCACAGATGAGACATGGGTGGGCACGGATGAGGCACAGATGGCCATGAATGAGGCACAGATTGGCATGAATGAGGCATGATAGCGACACGAATGATGCACAGATGGGCATGATTGAGGCACAGATTGGTATGAATGGGGCATGATTGAGGCACGGATAAGGCACAGGTGGGTGTGATTGGGGCACAAGTGAGGCACAGATGGGCATGATTGAGACACAGATTGTCATGGTTGAGGCATTGATGAGGCACAGATGGGCATGATTTAGGCACAGATTGGCATTAATGAGGCAAGGATGATGCACAGATAGGGTACGGGTGAGCAGTGCTGCGGTCTCCCTCCTTTCATCGCAAGCTGTACGGATCGTTGTGTAGAGCATGCGAGGAGAGAACTGAACTGGACATGCCACTCTCAAGATTGGGCCTGTACCACAATCCATGATGCGCCGGATCCGGTAAACCTGACGAACACGGACACTTCCGTGTGTGAGCCCCAGGGGGGTGCAAGGGTAGCGCAATTTTGGGAGGACGTCATTGTAAGCCCTCCCAGAATAAGCCGACCGCGCTGTAGCCGTCATTTTGCTAAGACCCGGTTGGCAAGTGGTTTATGTATAGTGGGGGAAAAAAGTATTTGATCCCCTGCTGATTTTGTAAATTTGCCACCTCACAAAGAAATGATCAGTCTATAATTTTAATGGTAGGTTTATTATAACAGTCAGAGACAGAATAACAACAAAAATATCCAGAAAAACACATTTCAAAAAAGTTATACATTGATTTGCATTTTATAAAGTGAAATAAGTATTTGACCCCTTCACAAAACATGACTTGGTACTTGGTGGCAAAACCCTTGTTGGCATTTACAGAGGTCAGAGGTTTCTTCTAGTTGGCCACCAGGTTTGCACACATCAGGTTTAGTCCCACTCCTCTTTGCAGATCCTCATTAAGGTTTCATGGCTGATGTTTAGTAACTCGAACCTTCAGCTTCCTCCACATATTTTCTATGGGATTAAGGTCTGGAGACTCACTAGGCCACTCCAGGACCTTAATGTGCTTCTTCTTGAGCCACTCCTTTGTTGTCTTGGCCGTGTGTTTTGAGTCATTGTCATGCTGGAATACCCATCCACGAACCATTTTCAATGCCCTGACTGAGGGAAGGAGGTTCTCACCCATGATTTGACAGTACATGGCCCCGTCCATCTTCCCTTTTAATGCAGTGAAGTTTTCCTGTCCCCTTAGCAAAAAAACACCCCCCAAAGCATGATGTTTCCACCTCCACGTTTGGCGGTGGGGATGGTGTTCTTGGGGTCATAGGCAGCATTCCTCTTCCTCCAAATACGGCGAGTTGAGTTGATGCCAAAGAGCTTGATTTTTGTCTCCTCTGGCCACAACACTTTCACCCAGTTCTCCTCTGAATCATTCAGATGTTCATTAGCAAACTTCAGATGGGCCTGTACATCTGCTTTCTTGAACAGGTGTACCTTGCGGGTGCTGCAGGATTTCAGTTCTTCACAGCGTAGTGTGTTACCAATTGTTTTCTTGGTGACTATGGTCCCAGCTGCCTTAAGATCATTGACAAGATTCTCCCGTGTAGTTCTGATTAAAATGCTAATCAATTTATAACTTTTTTGAAACGCATTTCTCTGGATATTGTTGTTGTTATTTTGTCTCTCACTGTTAAAATAAACCTACCATTAAAATTATAGACTGATCACTTCTTTGTCAGGTGGCAAACGTACAAAATCAGCAGGGGATCAAATACTTTTTCCCCTCACTGTATGTCACTTCTCCTCACACCAGTCTTCATAATTTATTATCTCTTCTGCACCATTTCGCCTCCTTATTGGGACTTCAAGTTAATCAGACTAAATCACGTGCACTAAATGTTTCATTGCCGGACTCGGTTAGTGCTCTTTGACAACAAATTTCTCATTTCATTGGTCACCCTTTAGTCCATATTTGGGGATCAACTTAACATCGACCTACCATTCATTATATATTCCTTACTGGAATCGTGGGACAAATCTTTGATCTCTTGGATGGGCCGCATCCATACGATCAAGATGACCCTTCTCCCGAAACTCCTGTACCCTTTTCGAGTTCTACTGGTTTCAATCCTCCCACATATATTGAATTCTTTGCAACATGGAATTCTTAAATTTGTCTGGGGATCGACTAGGTCAAGATTGAATCAGGCAGTGATATACAAACATAATTGAGTAGGTAGTTTGGGAGTTCCAAACCTGATGCACTATTATAAAGCAGTGCAAATTGCACCCTTGAAACAGCTGTATGCTGGAGAGTTGGCTCCTCTTTTGACATACCTTGATCTAGTGAATGTGGACCCTGTCACGTTATCATCACTTTTATGGCTGCCTGCTCAGTTTTGTCCTAAGCCTCTAAATCCTATTTTATCTCATTCACTCTCAAAATGGGATTTGTTTCAATTTTCTACAGGGCTTCTTTCACCTCACCTACCTCTACTGGAGGTCTTCAACTGCCCCTGGTTTCCCCCAGGGTTTGATGACCACCCATAGCTTTCATTAGTGGTGTTCCAAAGCCCTGACAACTGTCCGTTGTTTTCTCATGACCAGAGGAGTATACACTTTCCAGCAGCTTCAGGAAAGGTATAATATTCCTGACCGAGAGAAATACCTCTATATTCAAATTCACTACTTAGACACCCTGGTTAGAAATTATGATAGCTATCAACCTTCGACTGCATTCGAAAACCAGTACTCATCTGGTTACTCAGGGCCTAGCTTTGTTACTTTATGAGAGGCAGATTTCGGTGCCTTTCAATCCCCTGAAGACTAGTCCAAAATGTGGGAGGCCCTTTTTCATTCTTCACACATTTTCATGGCTACTAAACAAACCATTGCAAAGGCGTGGAAAAAAAATCTCTTTTGAGGAGGTGAAGCAATGGGTGCAATGTAAGTTGACGAATGAGAAGCTTACAGCAATACTTGCGGACACTAATGACAAATTACTGTGATGAGCCCGCTTTCCAGCTTTCTGGATCTCCTAGGAAATTCTGTCAAGCCTACTGGTGATAGCCTTGGATTCCCTGGGCTGGGGTTTACCTTTTTTATGACTCCTCTTTCTTTGGTTTCCTTCTCTTACTCTTCCCCTTGTTCTTTTCTTTTTTCTGATTTTTTTTTTTTTTTTTTTTATTCCTTTCTCTTGCTCTCCTTATTTTTGTTTTTTTACAGCCAGATGCCAGTACGCTAGGTCTGTTAACTGCCTTCTGACCACACTTTTGGGTTCCATTTTTTTTATTGTGAGACACCGTGAGACTCTCGGACTTTATCTTTACAAACGAACATAGGTAAATTTCAGATACTGCATGGCATCTTTACATGAGGATTTCTGAAATACTGTTTACTTAGCGTATTCTCTAGACTTTAACCATTGACAGCTGCATGATTCGATATTACCCTAATAGACTGGTATAGTGGTATATATGTTGTCATTCTCAAACCACTCTCAGCCACTGGTCTTGGCAACTGTTCACTGTTTTGTGAGTTTGCCTTTATTTAATAAAAATATTGTGAAAGAAATAGTTTTGAGTTATCATTACTATGTACCGTGATGTCCCATGAATTGCTGCTGAACCCCATAGGGGTTTCCTGCCTCTGTGTTGCGCTATTTGATTTATGGTGTTCGCATTGTGCTCAGTGTTACTGTTTGGGGAATGTGTGGTACATAATGAAGGGGTTAATCAAGTTATGTGATGCAGCTGATTATTGTAAGCCCTGTCTACCTTTACCTCAGAGCTTTGGCTGCTCTCAGGGGTCTAACTGGGTGCATATAACTTCTATACCACATCATCAAATACATTTACAGAAGACAATTTAGTTAGTGAATCACATTGGTTGTACCATATGCTGCAGTTGACTCATCACTTGTGTTGTGAAAATAATTGGGTTAACACTCAGTATTCATTAGCTTAGAATCAGAGCATCATAAATGCATGCCACAGTACTGCATTCTTCACCCATTGTAGATTCAAATAGTGGTGTACTTTTGCTTTTCACCACAAGGCAGTATATGGGGTTTTTCTGTTGTGAAACCAAAAATTGCTTGCAGTTGACCGTGAATTCCTATGATCATTCTCACAAAAATTGCAGCCAGTGACTTGGTGGAAAGTGTTAGACATTGCCACATCATGATGTTCTCATCAGCAGTTGAAGGTACACAATTGCAGCATTGCACAATTTCATGCAGAGCCCACTTCTGACAAAGTAGTTAGATAGTTTTAGCAATGTGTGATCATCAATAAGAAAAAAAATTTGGTTGTATGGGTGGTGCAACTGAAAATCTCTTGAGGATTAGTGTTGAGCTTTGGAAGTGTCAGATTTTATTAGTTGCTCTTGGACTTCAACAATTTTTTGCAAATCTGCCAATTGGGAAATTACAGATGTAAGTTATGAGGTCTTAGTTTCTGACCCAGAAAGGACACCTTTTGCCATAACTCAATTCACCATAAATGAGCAATGAATAAACAAACTTTTTAAAATGCGTTATGTAATTTTAAATTACTGTGCATTGTTATTAGATTATCGTATTCCAAGCATATTAAGACTTAAAAAAGAACAATAGTAAGCACGGTTTGTGTCTAAAGTAAAAGCAGTAGTTCAGGCATACTTGCAATTCACACTCACTGTAATTCACTTTGCTGCTCATTGAACATGGGTGACGAGCAAGATAGAGGTAAAGTGCATTATTGCATGTTTAATATATCCCATTGTGAGGTTCACTTGTATTTTCATGCACTTCATTTACATGGGCCCCTCAATGAGTAGAACTTGCTAAGATTTAAAAGATTAGAATCTGGAGCAGCTGTGCGTGGTAAACCCAAAGAAGGACAACTAAGCTAGTTAGGGGATTGGAGGACCTAAATTATGAGGAGCGTTTACAAGCGCTTGATTTATTCTTTCTGGAGATGCCTGTGAGGGGACATGATAGCGATTTATAAATTCTTCAACAGTGATCTCAGCATAGAAAAAAAACTATTCAGTCACAAGGAATGTATGGACATGAGGCCATACAATGCGACTAGAGGAGAAGCGATTTAACCTCAGGCTACTCAAGGGTTTTTTTTTTTTTTTTCAAATATTTTATTTAAATAAACAAAGGTAGTAACAGCAGAAGATAAGTGAAACATCCATTGCACAAAGTCATCCACATAAGTCAAAACAAACAGAATAGAAACAAAACCATCAGTGCCGGTTCACACTTATGCGATGCGGGAAGGCTGCAAATTCGCAGCCTGTTCCCGCATCGCACATGCACCCTAGGCAGTTCACACTGCCATATGCGATACGCTGGGGGTGTCAATGTAATCTTAACGACACCCCCAGTTTGATCGCATATCGCAGTGCGATTGTGCAGTTCGCACAGGATCGGATCGCACAAGTGTGAACCGCTGTGCGATCCGATCCTGATGCGGCTGCAAAAATGCCTCCTGTGCGTGTTTGCTGCGGGTGCGATGCGAATTTAGCCATACAAACTGTATGGCTAAACTCGCACCGCACAGCCGATCGCATGTAATGTCGGAGCAGTGCGCTCCGACATTACATGCGAACCCCGCACATGCAGAAGTGTGAACCGGGGCTCATAGACGTATAATGCCAACATCATCTGTCAATTAGAAGCATAAGTATCAGGAATGTCACCTACATAAGTGTGGGACTACCGTGAGTCCCTGATCAGGGAAAAAAGCAAGCCATAGCTCGTAACCAAGTTATCAGGGAGCCTGTAATAACACATCAAAGAAAAGTGGCAGATTATGGCAAAGAAGGCCTCGTCGTGGAGCAAGGGGTTATTTACAGTGAGGTCAATAAGATTGTGGAACTCTCTTCCACAAATGGTGGTAATTGCGGGCAGTATGGCTACTTTTAAAAGACTCTTGGACATACATCTCCAAGATCAAAACATTCAGAGGTATGGGAAATTACACACACCTACACAGGTTGAACTGGATGTACTGTTGTCTTTATTCAACCTCGACTACTATGTAACTACGTAACTAATCATCTTCTAGCTTTTTCTTTTTTAACTGAAAGCCTAATTCCAGGTTTTGTTACTTTAAATAGTTTTCAATAAAATAGTGACCATCTGCACACAGACACCGATTTCCTGTTACATAAATGTGAATGAGATGGGTAAAAGATGACTTTGGCTCCTGTTTTCCACCTGTAGAGAAAGCCTTAGACGTGTTTCACCCTTTTTGGTGCCTTAATCATAGAAAAGGTTGAAACGTGTCTGAGGAGTTCTCTATAGGTGAACATGAGCTGAAGCCAACTTTTACCCATCTCATTCACATTTATGCAACTGGAAATCGGTGTCTGTGCTCAGACAGTCACCATTTTGTTGAAGTCTGATCCGACTGACACAAGTTCAGGGGCATTAGACTGGTACTATTTTTATTATTTTGGAATTTAAATATTTTTGGCCAAGCTGGCTCAAATGAACTATTTCCTTTATTAATAGCTGCACCTGCAGTATGTGCTTTACTAATGTTGTCACTTGCCTGGCTGTGTAGTGTGGCTGTCTGATGTGTTGAATCACAAAATTGGCTGAATAGAATAATACGTCAGAACTGAAATTGTAAACAATTATGTATTGTAACATGAATGTTACTTTATATTTTATAGTTTTACTATTCCTTTATAATCATTAGCACATGAACTACTTTGAATTTTCAAATTTCTTTTGCAGGCTTTGGCTAGTCTGTGCACTTGATATGTATGTTTGGGTTATGGGACAGCTGAACATGGTTTCCTCAACCCTAACAAGGGCCTAATGCTTCACATTTTCTCCTCGTACTGTCCAGTCTGCTCAGTTTAGACAAACAATATAACTGTTTATGGTTGACATTGCTCTCACATGTATTTCTCTATTTTTGTTTTTTCTCCCAGGTGCCACTTATTATACCCTGCCACCGAGTGATTTGCAGCGACGGCAAAATTGGCAACTACAGCGGCGGCAGTAAGAATCACGTGAAGCTCTGGCTATTGTCGCACGAGAAAAATGTGAAGGAAACATGAAAACATTTTTAGTGTTCTTCACATCGAGTTGTACCGCAGCCAGAACACATAACAGCGCTATAGGTTTGCACGTTAGAGTAAAATTCTGCAAAAATGGTAAATATTTGATTGACATATCATTATAATACAGCATCAGAAGTGGCACCGCTATATTAGAAAGGCTTGCGTACCTCCTAAGGGATGCCGCTAGTGTGCTGGGTCTTGTTTTTACATTTTACAGGAAAATGAATACAGCAGACTGCTCCTGTTGGGCTTGTAGTTTGCTCCCATCCTGGGTTCTGTTTTGTTCCACTTTTAATGCCCATTAATGTAAGGAAGAGAGAGGGAGGGGGCGTGGCAAATTCAAGCTCCAACTACCCCTCCACAAAAGCATCTGGCTAATAGAAGAGGGACAGTGTAGCTTTGCATGCTGCTAAAGTCAAAATAAAACCCAGCAGACGCACACACCTCCCTGTCACTGCTGGCTTTGTACTGAGATCCTGTACCTCTGCCAAGCTTGATGCCCAGCATTCCCACCTAATCTTTGATGTCTCCGCTTCCAGAACAATGTTTCACATATGTCATTGTCACAAATACACAGGAAAAAAAATATATTGCAAAATTTTTAAAGGAAACTCCATTGTGATGTCTGTTAAGATATTTTTCACTGCCTTTTATATCTTAAATAGTTGTTGAAAAGATACAAATAACAGTTTTCTTTTTTTTGTAGGCTGGCTTCCTTTGTAGTTTTCTGTGTTTTCATGCCAGTAAAAATAAAATTACATACGACAAGGGTATTAGGTTACTAAAAATGGTGATTGTTCGCTGTGCTTTGCTTTTTCAAAGAATAAATTTGGCTGCTGTGTTTCATATTTATTGTGGCTTGTGTTTTATGCCTTGTCCCTGTTTATTAAGCACACATATATACAGTAGCTATAACAGTATACTTTGATAGAAGTACTCAAATGCTGAATGTCCTACTCGGAAAGCAGGCTTCAAGAGTTTAAAATGCACTTAAAAAAAACAAGAAAAAAAAAAACATATACAGTATATATATATATATATATATATATATATATATATATATATATCCACCCACCCGCGTAATTTTTTTCCTTTTTTCCTTTTAAAATTCCCCTTATACATACCTATAAGACTATAAGACAGTAGTCTTTTGTCACAGGTCATTTCTCCTCTTGTCTGGAGTCAGCAGTGGGCGGTCCTCGCACCATTAAACATCACTTGTATAAAGACATATGATTGACATTCTGTTATGCAGTACTGTGAACCCAGGCTGATGGGATGATACACCCAAAGGGTGCTTCCATGTCATCTTAAAGCGGTTTTTATTTATTTTTTGTAAACCCCGAAAGGTAAAGACATAATGAGCTAGAATGCATCACATACTAAACTAGCAGATTATGAAATACTTTCCTTAGAATGAACCCCCCCCCCCCCAGCGGTGCGCTTTCACCACTGAGAGGGCTTCCATCTTCACCCTGTCTTCCTTCCGGGTTCAAATGCCCCACCCGTCTGATTGCCCACGCTGCGATGATGTCACTCCCATGCATACCAGTGCTGTCCCTTCAGAGTGCATGCACCATGACATCACCGGCCGCATGCATAATGAACATCTTCTAAACAGTGCAGGTTTCCTTATTATAGACTTACCTGTAGGTACTAGTGCAAAAAAGAGTTTACTTACAATAAAAGCTAACAGGAAGTGGGCTATAAGATGCCATCATTCAACCTGAACAAAAAGCGCCATCTAGTGGTGGAGTGGAATTTCCTCAGGGAAAATTGCTGGCTATAAAGTGGGTGTTGCACAGAAAGCTGTTTTTTTTTTTTTTTTCATTTTATCAAGCGCAGGGCATATTAAAAAAAAAAAAAAAAAAACGTTCTGCTATAAGAGTGTATTGTGAACAGCATAGTATGTCTACCATAACATAACCTATTGTGACTGTTAACCAGCGTTATGCATTTGCAGCCACAACTTGACACATGGATAGCCATAAATTATTCTAAAGGGTATACATAACCCAATTAAGAGCACTAAGTCTCATTTCTGTCTGCTGCTTTGTTTTCCTGACACCAAGAGAAAAAAGGTGACAGTGGGGGGATCTCCAGGCGATTGACAGCCTCAACTCTGTTCCTGTGTGCTGTGTTTTCAAATCGCTCTGACAAGCTTTATAAATTCTGGTCTTTGAATTGATGTGGAGAAGAAAAGACTGCAAATAAACAAGTACAACTTATGTAGGGGGATTTGTTTCATCTTTGTGTATCACCTGAGGCAGTCACTTCACTGAGTATAATGTATGTAAGGGTTTACAGACACTTTCACTTGGCACTCCTACATTTCTGATGTAGGACAGAGGAAGCAGTAAGGCATGCACTGGATGTTACTTGACCTAGAACAAGATGTTGCCTGTCCCTTTAGCAAATAGGACAAGCAAGGTGATTGAATATATGGACATAGGGAAAATGATCAGCCATGGCACTACAAACTGCAGCTGCGACATGTGAGCACATCATTATGAGGTAAGGCAAACAAGCAACACAGGGAATATAACTATACTATTTCCTAGTTAAACCCAAAAGTGAAACTTCTGCTCATTTGCTTCCTCCCCTCCTCCGGTGCCACATTTGGCACCTTTCAGGGGGGAGGGGGGAACGGGTACCTGTGTTTGACAGGTACCCTTCCCCACTTACGGAAGATGGCGCGGCGGCGGAAGTTTTGCCCCCTCATCCTTCCCCCGCCGCCGAGCCAATCCAAATGCGCATGCACATTAAGGA
This sequence comes from Pelophylax lessonae, assembly GCF_965119305.1. Lineage (NCBI taxonomy): Eukaryota > Metazoa > Chordata > Amphibia > Anura > Ranidae > Pelophylax > Pelophylax lessonae. Next base: position 70,025,472 of record NC_138776.1, read on the forward strand.
CCCGCCCGTGAAGCCGCAAGGCTTCACTGCCGGGCTCCTTCACAGGCAATGGCGACTGCAGCACCCGGCAGTCGAAGGAAACGTTGGCTGCGGTGCTGACATTGCTGGACTCCAGGACAGGTGGGTGTCCTAATATTAAAAGTCAGCAGCTACAGTATGTGTAGCTGTTAACTTTTCATTTTTGGAGGGGGGGGGGGCTGAGGTTGGAACACCGCTTTAAAGCAGTAAAAATATTTGAAATGGTACAGGGCTTTAAAGATTAATACTCACAAAGTACAGTGGAAACTTCATGCAGTATCCTGTAGGTGTTAGCATGGTTTATATTGTGCGAGGTCCAATACACTATGGTATGAACAGGTCCCCTTAGTGACATTTTAAACTAGGATCCCTAATCTCAGAAATGTGCCTTTGCTGACAACCTCAGTTAGAAGATGCGTGTTGCCTGACACTCACACCATAGACATTGATATTTAAGTTGCTGACAAACTCGCTTTAACGTTTCCTTTTTCTTTATGTTCCAGGTTTGGGAAAAAAATTGAGGTTAGAAACAGCCAGGCAAGTAGTATTTTCAAAAAAAGGGCAGACACATCCTGTATGTGTGTCTGTACTCCTTGCCCTGCAAAATGGGGCAAGCTGCATGAATTGAATTCACATCTGGTGAGAATAAGTCATAGAGCTGAAAAGCTTGAATAGACCCTAACTGAGGTATGGATTTGGGTATACTGATCCTTTATTCACCTCTTGTAGTTTATTATGTTTTATTGTAGTATAGAAAATCCGCGCTTAAGATATTTTTAGATTCCCTATTAGTGATGGCTGCAGCCCACCTTTAAAACTATATTCCGAAGATATATAGTAAGAAATAGAAAATAAGGGGAGGTGTATGGCGCTGCCAATATACACTTAATATTCTGTACACATCTCAAAGAGGTGTCAAAGTGCAAAACAAATAATAAAACTATCTCAAATACAGTGAATGTCTCCTTGATTTTGTTGAAATAAAATGATAAAATTTATTTAATCACCCAGAATATACACAGCACAGTATTATTGCACATAGCACTTTATAAGCGTTTTTATCCAGTCACGTGTCACTTATTTATCATTTTATTTCAACAAAATCAAGGAGACATTCACTGTATTTGAGATAGTTTTATTATTTGTTTTGCACTTTGACACCTCTTTGAGATGTGTACAGAATATTAAGTGTATATTGGCAGCGCCATACACCTCCCCTTATTATGTTTTATAATTTATTAGGTTTTCATAGTTATATTTGTATTTAATGCAATATTTGGATAAAACGTCTCTCTGTAACGCAGGACTTGCTGAACTCCAAACTGTAAATGTTTCACCCATCTCTCTTCAATAGAGGGCAGCCTAGATCATAAGAATTCACATCCTTTTCTTTCTTATTTTACGTATTTAGCAAATCCTTATTCACCACACTTTGTAATATGTTTTAAGAATGCCTATAATAAGGATCAGCAAAAAAAAAAAACACCTCTGTGCCTCGTGTGTGCAGCCTGAGACAGCCTGCTGCCTGCTAGGATTACAGTACTGGCTTCGGCATCACATGTTCATGTTTTGAAAGGTGCTCTGGCAAGATACGACGATGAAGAATTGCCTTTCTCTGTCAGTTATTGCAGGGCCTGTTAATGATGCCCAGAGTGTGGGCCGCTGTGACCGCTAATGAAGGGTGCTAGGACATGAGAACCTCAGGGGGGTCTATTTAAAAGCAGAGGTAAACCACTCCGCTTCTTAGGTGCAATGTTAGCATTCTTTGCAGGCCTAATAATGCTGATTTTCCTGTGATGTCTTGATCCTTCCCAGTATTGTGTTTGGCAAGACAACTTAATGATGGAGTACTGCGTGTTATGAAAATAAGCAGGAAGTCACGAGCGTTCATGTGCTTGGCCATAAAAAAATCAAAACCCAATATAATTTAGGTTTGCAATAAATTTAAATGGCACCTCCAGTCAAAAGAGGAAAACCTCTTTTCAAGCTTATTTAATGGGCACTCAGTTTTTTTTTCTCTTTTTTGGGACCTCAGCTAGACGCTGTAACCTGTAGAAAGTGATATGTTTTTTTTTTTTTGTGCAGCCACAATTATTTTTGTTTTAGTTACAGCCCTGCCTCTTGAAACATTCCTGCAGTTAGCTGTATTGAAGAGCTGCATTGGCTTGGTACCTTCAGAATACATATAAATTGGGAGTATTTGTGGCGGTCGAGGCTATTTAGGGATAGATTTAAAAGCTGTGAAGTGATTGCAGTGAAGGATTATGAGAGATGGGGCAAAGATTTGTAGCTGAATTTTTTAACGAACTAGTTTTTCTTTGCTATAATAAATACAGATTGAGGGTGTAGGTACAAAAATCTGAACCCTGCCAGTTTCTAGTCTGCTTGACTACCTTGTATATCTAATTGCTATACTTGAAACATGAGGCTGTTACAGCTTTGGTCTAACGTTATACCATGAAGCAGCGTCATTTATTGTTCAGCTCAGGATGGGGACGATCAGGTAAGTCAACTGTTTTAGGGGGGAGAGGTAGGTTTTTCCTTGGTAAAGCTCAGCTCAAGGTTTCGGGCGACTCCCCCACCCCCTCCTTGCCCCATGGCCCCCAGCAGTGTTTGTGTTTTTTTAACATACTTTTTTAACATACTTTTTTAGATTTCTTTAGGCTGGTCATGTGACACACAGGGTCTTATTCCTCTTTGGAGCTCCTTCTGTTTCTGGATAGTCCTCAATGATGCGCAATTTGCATTATTCTACTGTGACTGTAGTCCATCATTCCCTGTACTCACAGTATTTCCGGGTTCATTTAGTCTGGAAGTTTGAGGACATCTTGTGGCAGAAAATAAATATTGTGATGGACAGCACCAGTAAGGATGTGAGTAATGTAGCCAGTGCTGCTTCTTTTTTTTTTTTTTACAAATGCTGGAAATCGGTTAGTTAAAGGTTAGTGTTGGGGTCAGATCATATTACAATTGTTATTTTATTCATGTTAAAGTATATGTAAAGGCAACATTTTATCGTCCTCATTTTTGATAGAGATACAGAATGGCTAAATCCACTGTCAGTTGTTATAATTTCTATTCAGAGACTTTCCTTCACTTCCTGTCTTGTAGACACAACAGAGAGTAAGACCGCATTCACACTGAAGCGGCACGACTCCTGCACGACTTCGGGGGCGACCTGTGAAGTCCCGTGCACCACGACTTTGGCGCGACTTGCACGGACTTCATATAATGAATGTCTATGCAAGTCGCCTCCAGGTCGCCCCGAAGTAGTAGAGGACCCTTTTTCTAAGTCGGAGCGACTTGTGTCACTCCTATTAGAACGGGTCCTGTAGCGGTCAATGGACCGCGAGGGACCGCGACTTGTCAGGCTGACAAGTCGCCTGACAAGTCGCGGCAGTGTGAATGGAGACTAAGAGAAAATCTCCAAAGTAAAATAAATACACTCTTAGGGATTTACACTTGCTTCGACTTCAACACACATTAAATAGCCTGCCACTTCAACATCCATTTTTGAAGCTTCGGTCATGCTTCAGGGGTGCTTCGATGATGCTTCGGTGGTGCTTTGTTGCAGCTTCAAAGGGTAACTCCACTTTCATGGGAAAAGAAAATAGGAAATAAAGAAAAAATTATATAGCATTATACAATTACGACACAAGTCATATTGTAATCGAATGTTATAAAAAATTACCTTTCCTTTTCAAACTGCAGCCGTTGTAATTTTCTGAAAATTCAATGCAGCTACCTGGAGGTATTCTGTACACAAACACACCCCAGAAACATAATTTCCTACTTGTGTGATTGGCTCACAAATTTTCCCAGAAGTCTGCCTAAGATACAAGACAGATTTGGGGCATCCCCTGCAACAAAAATGTCATTTTTGATGAGATACTCCCAATAGAAACATGTCTAAAGGGATGCAGACCCAGCAGCTGTCCTCATTAGTGTGCTGAAGCTGCACAGCTGATTGATAATTATGAAAACACTCCCATTAGACCCACTTGGCACAGAGAAACAAACAGTGATTTCTTCAGAATACCAAAAGGTAGGAATCTGCAACAAAGGTTGTTATAATCCTTGCAATGTATATAGATCAACAAGAGGGGAATGTTTTTTTGTCAACAAAAGTGAAAGTTATGGGCCATACATACTATTCAATTGTCTTTAGATTTTTACCTTTAGATTTACCAAAACCATATAATATGAGGTCAAATCTAAACACTTTCAATTTGTATGCAATCAGTCAGGCCCTTATACTAAATAGTTGAAAGTAAATCTAAAGGAAATCTTACAACAAAAGTTGTATAGTGTGTGTCCAGCTTTACACTTTAGTGAAGCTTGGCAGATGCCCCTCCAAAGCAAAGCTAAAACTGAATTAAAGCCTCTCTAAAGGTACTTCAAGCAAGCTTTGTCATAGATTTCTAGATGGAGGCTTTGAGGATGCTTTGAAGCACCACTAAGGCGACATGGGATATCATTTTTGAAGCAAAGCAAATGCAAAGTGTAAACAGGACTGTAAGCTAACCATTTTATTTAGTAACAGGTGCTTTGACTAGCGTTCAGAGAGCTTTAACCGGTTGCCGACCGCCGCACCACTATTTACTGCGGCGGTCAACCCCCGGCGAGGCAAAGTGACGTATATATACGTCACTAGCCTGGGAGCCAATAGCGGGCAGACGCGCGCCGCCGGAGGAACGCTCCCGCCTCTGCTCGTTCACGGACACCTCTGTGCGTGTGACCGGCGGACCCGATGTCCGCCGGTCACTCGCAATCGTCCGCTGTGAAGGGAGAAAGGCAGGCGGCTAATGTAAACAAAGCTGCCTGTCATTCTTCCCTGTGTAAAAGCACTGATCTAACGGTCCTGCTATGTAGGACCGTTGATCTGTGCTTTTACACACACAGCCACATCCCTGCACAGTAAGAAGCACGCCCCTAGGGACACACATAGTCACTGCATCTCTAATAAAGTTAACCCCTTCCCTGCCAGTGTCATTTTTACAGTAACAGTGCATATGTATAGCACTGATTACTGTAGTAATGTCACTGGTACCCCCAAAAGTGTCAAAAATGTCAGTCAAGGGTCCTATCTGTCCGCCGCAATGTCGCAGTACCGCAAAAAAAAAACGCAGATCGCCGCTATTACTCGTTAAAAAAAAAAACAACAAATGACAAAAATCTTTCCCTTAGGTAGTAAACGCAATAACTTTTGTGCAAACCAATCAAAATATGCTTATTGTGATTTTTTTTTACCAAACATATGTAGCAGAAAACAAATTGGCCAAAAATTAAAAAAAATTTTGATTTTCACATTTTTTTGGGGGGGGGGAATTTCATATAAAAAAAATGTGAAAAATATTGTTATTTTTGCAAAATTGTCGCTCTTTTTTTGATTATAGCGCATGATCAAAAAATCACACAGGTGATCAAATACCACCAAAAGAAAGCTCTATTTGTGGGGAAAAAAGGACGTCAAATTCGTTTAGGTACAGCGGCGCACGACCGCGCAAATCTTCCGGGGCTTAAGTGGCTAAAAAAGTGTTTCTGAAGCCATATTTTGAAGCCTGGCTAAACGACCCCTTAGGGTTCTTTCACACTGGCGACAGTGGGGTTGTAAAAATATAAGGCAGCTGAAATGTGGTTTTATGGAACCCTAGCCACCCATCCAAATCCTAACAATACAGCTGGACAGGGATGCACACATACCAGGGTGCTTTTCTTCATGGCCACAGAGTTTCAGAGTTTGACAGGCGTCACTCACCTATTGAGATTAATAAGGCCACTTCTCAACTGTGAGACAAAAAGATGGCTCACAGTTGTGGCATGGTCCCACAATGAAAATTGCCATTTGGCAATTAAAAAAAAAAAAACAGGCATCAGGAGGCGACACAAGCACCTCCTAAATGCCACTAATGTGAGAGAGAATTAGATACTGTAGGGGGTCACCAGAATAAGTATCCCACTCACCTCCTGTGCTGGTGACAACTGTAAATTTTAGTTTTTTTTCTCCTCAATTTCAGTTATTGTGACAGTGGTTAGCAGGACAAATCAAGAGTGAATCTCCCTAACGGAGACACAAACAGTGATTAAAAACCTGACAGTTCTGATTTAAAACAAAAAAAAAAAAAGAGATTGATTTTACTTAAAATACACCCAAAGTTTTTGGGGTTAGGGAACATTTTAAGGGTGAGGTTTTAAAGTAGGGATTTTGTGTTAAAATGGTTGTATCCTCGAAAAAAAAAAAAAAAGTAGGACAATAGCATTTTGTGCTAGTATGCATCACATACTAGCACATTATGAAATACTTACCTTAGAACGAAGCCCCCATACGGTCGCCCGGACACCGCTGAGAGAGCTGACATGTTCCCTCGGCGTTTGATCCGGGTTCGGCGGCTCCGGCGTTGTGAGAGGCCAGAGCCGCGATGACGTCACTCCCGCACACGCGTGCAGGAGTTCACTTTCCGGCAAGGAGCTCGAAAGATCTGGCAAGATACACCGAAACTTCAGAGCGCATGCGCCGCTGGTGTCAGCGGCTGCATGCAGGGTGAATATCTCCTAAACCGAGGAGGTTTAGGAGATATTAATTTTACCTACAGGTAAACCTTATTATAGGCTTACCTGTAGGTAAAAATTAAAAAGCAGAGTATACTACCACTTTACATGATAAGGTTAAAGGTTGAAGAACATTGGGCTTAGTTTTCTATTTAAGGTTTTTGGTGGTGACAATCCTGCGCCAGATGCTACCAGGAGTTTTCTCCTATTCATTTTATCGTATTTTAACCAGCTAAGGATGTTTTCAAGGACAGCCGTATGTGAAATTTCAGCTGGTTTACTGGAGTGGAGGGGAATGTAATATAAAGTAGGATTACATGTAATTACACATAATACTGCTTAAAAACACATGTAACAGTTTTTCACCTAAAATAAATACACATGGACCAAATGAAAGTTAGTACTTTCACCCAGAGTTCTGCAACGTTCAATTATTCTGCCTTTAAAGAAAATGATGTTGGGCGCTGATTAGTAAAAAACACAAGTATTCCATTTTTCAGGGCCCCCTCCCCTTTTCTATTCTTCAATAGGGAAAATTTAACTCTTCTAGGCAGCCACGTGGTACACAATAGAATAACTTCATACAGCTGTCGTCTGAACTTCATAAAAGAAAGAGCGCAAGAAAATGAAGCGTTAAATTTGCTGGCTTGTTGCGGTTATGGGTTGCCTGCATATTTATGACAACGCAAGTCAAAAGTAATGGTACAATAAAACAAACAAATACGAGCCAAATTAGAAAAATACACACGAGGGCCGTGTTCCTGGGACTTGGAATTGGGTTCCACTGACCTATCAAGTTACTCCCCCATTCAGTCTTGCAGTTCTTTTGAACTGCTGACATGGAGACACTGTGCAGCCAGGCACGACAGCTGGCTCTGCAGCATCTAATACCAACACATGCTGCTTTCGTCCATTTCCAGCAAGTAAGATAATGAAAGATTCAAAAATAATATTTGTTTTGGCGGTACATGATTTGCAGCGGAATGGATGCCCTTGACCACAAACAAAGCCAATTCTAGAATGGGTCAGTTGTGGAAAAAGGATTTGCAAGGATGATGTTTATCAAAGTTGGGGGAAAAAAAACCTCCAGGAAAATACATTAGAAAACGCTTATGTATTCCTTCCACAAACATACATTTTTGGAAAGCTGAAAGCTAAAATTAGGCTTGCAGCACCAATGCTTAATATGAATGCTAATTGGAGCAAGTGTAATCAGTTTATATTAACCTAAAAAAAAAGGGACCTATTTATAAAGGATTCACACAGCAAATGTTTGCTGGATATTCATCTTGATGTGTTTTAGAGCATTTAAATATAATATTCAGAGAATTCTCTTTATGTATGATGCAGCAACTGATAAGCAAATCTTGTTTTATTTTTAAATGTGACAGGTGTATCTTGTTTGGAATCTTTTATACTGATGGGTGGGTCCTGTATAATTTTAAAGGTTTTAATATTAGTTCTAACCATAATTAAAAAATAAAAATAAAAAGCCAGCATGCATTCCCCTTAATTAAGCATTACATTGATCAGTTTAATATAATGTTAGTGAAAAATACATTTAAATGTAAAAAATAACACCTAATGTTTGCCTGCAACAGCCAGGTACATGCAGAACAATACAAAAATTGGGAGATGCATATGTGGTCAGTCCTCCTCTTATATTATAGCATTCATGCAGGGGGCAGGCACAGACACATTATACAATTTAACATCTACTGTAAGCTGCGTTCCCTCTCTGTATTTTCAATTTTGGCAAAAATACAACTTTAACCACTTTAAGACCGGAAGGATTTCCCACTTCCTGACCAGGCCCTATTTTGAAAATCGGCACTGCGTTATTTTACTAGACAATTGCACGGTCGTGCAATGCTGTACCTAAATAAAACTGATGGCCTTTTTTCCCCATAAATAGAGCTTTCTTTTGGTGGTATTTGATCACCTGTGCGGTTTTTATTTTTTGCGCTATAAAAAAAAAAATGCTACAATTTTGAAAAAAAAAAAAAAAAAAACATTTTTCAAATTCTGGTTTATGACATTTTCAACAAAAAAAAAATGTAAAAATCTAAATTTTTTAACATTTTAGGCCGATTTGTTTTCTGCTACATATTTTTGGTAAAAAAATTGCGATAAGCGTGTTTTGATTGGTTTGCGCAAAAGTTAGTGCGTCTACTAACTACGGGAAAGATGTATGTAATTTTTATTGTTTTTTTTTGTTTTTTTTTACTAGTAATGGTGGCAATCTGTGATTTTTTGCGGAACTGCGACATTGCGGCGGACAGATCGGACCCCTGACTGACATTTTTGACACTTTTGGGGGTACCAGTGACATTACTACAGTAATCAGTGCTAAAAATATGCACTGTTACTGTAATAATGACACTGGCAGGGGAGGAGTTAACATTATGGGTAATCAAGGGGTTAAATGTAAGCCTAGGGGAGTGATTCTAACTGTGGGGGGTGTGGCTTCTGAAATGACCATAGAGACATGTGATCCTATATAGAAGGATGGGCTCTATGATCATTGCAGGAAGAAGAATGGTCAGCTGTGATTACAACAGCTGCCCGTCCTTCTCTCTCATCGGGGAACGATCGCCGGTGTCAGGTGGCAATCGGAGCCTCCTGCCCGCTGCTTCGGCTTCCCCCCTGACGAGCAGGGGCGGGAGCATGCCGCCGGCAGCGTGCGCTCGCCACCCCCTAGCCTCCTGAGAGCGAGCGCCGTACAAGTATGTACTGTATATCTGCGGCGGGCGGTTGTAAAGAGGTTAAAGTGGTTGTTAACCTTTACTTATACTCAGTGAAGAGACTATTCTCAGGTAATACACAGAGATCAAACAAATCCTCCTACATAAGTTTTATCTGTCTATCTGCAGCCTTCTCTTCTCTACATCAATGCAAACTGCTGAATATATAAGCTTGTCTGAGCTGTAGAAAAAAGAGGGTGAAGAGCTGAAGGTACAATCTGTAGAGCTCAGTGAGGGGAGCTCTGAAAGCTGATTGGAGGGAAGAGACACGCCCAACTCCACACAACGCACAGAAACAGAGTTGAGTCTGTCAATGAGCTTGGGGTCCCTCCCCTGTCACCTTTTTTTCTCTTGGTGTCAGGAAAAATTGTCTGGAGTGATTCATGCTGATAGCAAAGGAAAGAAGCAGAAGATAGAAATGACACTTAGTGCTCTGGATTGGGTTATGTATACTCTTTAGAATAATCTATGGCTATTAATGTTTCAAGTTGTGGCTGCAAATGCATAACGTTGGTTAACAGTCACAATGGGTTATGTTATGGTAGACATACTATGCTGTGCACAATATACCCTTACAGCACAACTTCATGTTTTAAACCAAAATAAAAATAAATTGCCCTGCACATAAACAAATAAAAAAAGCAGCTTTCCTTGCAATACCCTCCTTATATCCAGCAATGTTTCCTGAGGAAATTCCACTTCACCACTAGATGGCGCTTTTTGTTTAGGTTGAATGATGACATTTTAGCCCACTTCCTGTGAGCTTAAGCTGTCATGGATACTTATTGCTTTTCATTGGAACAAGTACACATTATAGAGGGATATGCTTTCTTCATATTTCATTTCTGAGGCCTACAACCACGTTAAGGGAAGGGTTTGGGAAATGTATGTACTCTAGGACAATCGTCCCCAAACTTTTTAAACAAGGGTCCAGTCTATGGTCCACCAGCAGAAATATGTGACAAGTAAAATGAGAAAAAAAAGCCTCAGTCCCAAGGGTCGGTGAAAGTAACAAATGCCCATGCGTCCGTAGCCATTTTTAATAATAAATGCCCTTATGTCATTGGGCCTATTGCATGGGCTAGTTAATGGCAAACTATAGGCAGTAGCTTGGGAACCATTGCTCTATAACAGGTGTCACTAAATGGCGGACTGCGGTCCAGACACGGACCAAATGACAGTCCTGTGCGGACTGCAGCCACACCACCCAGCAGCCTGATTGGACTCCTCTCCTCCTGCCACTGCAGCTGTTAAGCATCACTTCCTGGTAGGGGGCGGGAGGAATGGCAGGGTGGATCTGGCATCGGACCCCGCATGCACCTGCCCGCTCGAATGTGACTTGTGAGGAACGTAAGGTCTACAGGGGGAGTGGCAGCTGTCAATCCCTCCCCAATGCACTACTAGTCCACCTCTGAACCCACAGCAAGGAGGACCCGGATCCCCTCCCTGCATGCACCCGCACGCCCCTGCCACTGTTGAAGTCACAGCAAAGCAGGCGGGAGGAACAGAAGGGATACAGGGGGAGCGGCAGCTGCCCAACCCCTCTCCTCCCTCAATGCACTCGCTCGCCGCTGAACCAAAAGCAAGGAGGAGGGCAGACTGCAGGGAGTCTAGCGTCAGCAGCAGGCGAGCACACCCAGAAGAGGAGTCCACCCCACCACTCTTCCCGCCCTCCACAATACTGAGTTAAGGTAGGGATAAGATTATTGTGATGTGATGTGAGAGGGGTCAGCTGTGATATGAGGGGCTGTGAGAGGGGGGAACTGAGGACACGAATTTAAAGGGTGCTGTTAGGGGAAAAACCTGAGTCATAGCAGAAAAATGAGATTCGGACCTCTGCAGAAATAAAATGTTACCAACTGGACCTCCATGAATTTTATTTGAGTACCCCTGCTCTAGAAGATCCTATACATTTGGTTTATATAACTAACATTTTGAGCAAAGGAAGGCTGCGAGCTGTGTGCTAGAAAATATTCCCAAATATACCACTTTTATTAAACCTCTTTACAACCACCCAACACAAGCCTACACGCTGTGTATACCTCTCTGGTAGGCCAATGTTTATGTGCTAAAAGAATGCTTCTGACAGGACTGGCTTTCAATCATGTGACCACCATGATAGTAGTCATACGGTTGCCAATCCTTTCCATCTACCCTGGCATCCCTTTAAACAGTACTAAACACCCAAGGGGAAGGAAGGTTTGGCAAGGGGTTACAATCTAAATCAAGACCCCTGTCGTCTGCTCACTTCCCACTGGAAAATTGTTTGTATCTTTACTTTTTTCAGATATCTTCTGACTGGTCACATGGTATGGAGGTTCACCTGTTCCTATTCTCTGGTGCTGGCACGCTGGGCAGTCCTTAATGTAGGAGCAAGTAGTGATCAGTCTTTGGATGAATGTTGCAGCCTGCATTTTTTTTTTTACTTTAAATTAATTTTTATGGAAAAAAAATCAAATAATACAAGATAGCAACTTCTAGCAGTTCAGTGGGAGTTTAGGTACAAATAATGAGCACACTTTCGAAGGCATATAATAGGTAAAAAAAAAAATACAAAATATAGAGCACAGTATCCTGAAGGAAGCCACAAGGCTATCCTATAGTCAAGTAAACATTAGCAAATACAGTCTCCGTCCAACAAGGGCAGCTAGAGAACCCTTTTGCAACCCAATAAGCAACCACAAGATAAAACACTCTTCCCAAGAGAAACATAAAAATGAATAAAAACAAAAAAAAGAGAAGAGTGTTAAAAAAAAAGGGGAAGAAAATAAGAGAGAAGAGACGCAGACCAAGCCAGAAGGAGATGCTCATCTATAACCTATTATTCCAGAGACAGGTGCTTATACTGTGCCCATGGCTCCCAGGTCTTTTCAAATTGTATTACAGTAATCCTTAAAATGCTGACAATCCGCTCATGGATCCATGTACTTTTCTTTGTGGCCTGAGCGAGGAACACTGATGGTTGCTTCCATGCCTTAGCTTTGGTCAATTTGGCGATAAGAAGGATGAAGAAGATCAGCTGGTGAGAGTATTTAAGGGTTTTGTCCGGTGTTGTGTTTTTTTATGGTTACAGTAACTAAGTTATCCATTTAAAACAAACACTGAAATTAGGCTTCAATTAGGACTGAGCTGGAACCCGAGCTGTATACACTGTAAAGTGGTTGTTACGTTAGCTGGGAGAGAGGAGGAGAGAGCCGACAGGTCACGTGAGCTCCCCACGACGCTGTAACTAAGGTATTTCAAGGAGATCCTGCACATTGGATCTACATGTATACATGGTTGGCAAATCTCCTATGATTATATCCGTTTGGATGAAACGCATTAGAAATCTTGCACTGCTATCTCTCTACTTACATGCGCTGTTCTACAAGATGTTTGTAAGTGTATCCCTTGTTTTTAATAAACACTGTGAAGCAGTTTTACACTATGTCTGCATTATTTGGTTTATTCCCATCTATGTGACACTGATCTGGAAGTCCGGGTATCCTGTGCTGAATTCCATGGCCATTTCGGTTTTAACATCTGGCGACATATTGGCTGTTGGAGAGACCTGTTACCTTAATCTGCTTTACATGACCCATTTTCCATAAGGAAGTGTGGGTCCATGTCCTCTGGTGAGCGCATTCACATTTATTCTGTTGGTGTGGGGATCCTGTAATTATCACCACGTCTACATTTATTTGGAAGATGTTTGTGTTTCACTTGGGACTTTTTTCACTTATTGGAACTGTATTTCCTCCACATTATTTGCACATTAGTATGCATGATACATGCATTTTAGTGTATCATATTTCATTGTTTTCTCTACTGTATATGATTTGCACATTGTGTTTCTACATGTATTAGTGCTGCACTTATCATTTTATTTGCTTTATACAAGCTATGTCGAGTTGAAGTGCTGGCAGCCTATCACATATCATTTCATAGATAGCGCGGTTTGCATATATTTATTTACATTTAGGCTTCAAATATTGTCTGTTAATATGACAAATTTATCAATGAACTTTATTAAAAACGTGTTAGGTAAAGCAGTTAATAAAAATAATGTACCTATATGTGTTCTCGCTTTACATGTAGTCCACAGTGAACCAGCGCAGAAGTAAAAGAGTCTTGAGCAAGTTGCCTGCACCAGCCGTTGGTCTGATCCAGATATCAAGTGCTTTATAACATGCATAAATATTTCAATTAACAGGGCATATGTCACTGTTAGGCCAGGATGAAAGCAGTGTCTAGTGAGCCCCACCGCTCAATAGATTGCATGTGCCAGCCGAGAAAATCCATATAAGGTGATGTGTGATAACTTAAAGCAGAGAGGTGTGCTGTAAGATTTATATCCCCCAGTAATTGCTCTGTAAGAATCATGCAGGAATATTAAAATCCTGGAAGAATTACATGGATGGATTTAGCGGTAATTCCTCTAAGATCCCCACATAAAATCCACTCGCATTGAAAAAGGCTTCGTTTCCAGGCTATTGTATTCTGTGTCAGTCACCCTCCGCACTCATTCTCTATTTACTGCCAGTGATGGGGGCTTTGCAAAACAATGGAAAATATTACTGACAGTACCCTTTGGCACCATTAAAGCAGAGAGGATATTTCAACCGCATTGATGTGCAAATTGGTCATACAAGTTTTATAGCTTGTCACAGGTTCACAGGCTATTTTTGGTGCTGATAGCACAGTGCATACATAAGATATAAATGCACTTAATTCACAGCGTGAAATGCAGTCTTTAACCTGCTATGGTTGGAGAGTGACCCACAAAGTGCGACAGAGAGGCAGAACAAAGTGTCAGTGATCTTCCAGCTGCTGTTTTATACCTGTTTTGAAACAAAAAAAAGCATGATGTAAGGTTGTTAAATCAGGACCCCCTTACTATTGTGCAAAGTGCGGATTTTGGTGTTAGTCGGGGACCTTCAGGGATTATATTGTTTTATAGCACCTCCTTCATGTTAGGGTAGGCATCTCAAGGCTGCATATTGAGTTTCTACTGCCTTATGCTCACCTGAATGACAGTGCTACATTGTACAGGCGCTACTCTTTTTGTCCTAACCAAAATAGACAAAGTAAAAGAGTCTAGAGACGGGTAACAAAAATGGTGAAAGATTTGGGGGATAAAACTTATCGAGAGCGACTTCAAGAACGTAATATGTACAGTCTGGAGAAAAGAAGGGAAAGGGGAGACATGATTGAAACCCTTAAATACATCAAGGGGGGGAGTAAGGTTCAGGAAACCAAAATCCAAAACACGGCAGTTTTTCAATATGAAACCAAAGTCAAGAACATGGGGACATGACCTCAAACTAACTGGAGGAAAGTTCAAAACTAATCTTAGAAAGTATTATTTTACTGAAAGGGTAGTTGATGCTTGGAATAAACTACCAGCAGAGGAAGTGAAACAGTCAACAGTAAATGGCTTCAAACATTCTTGGGACAAACATAGATCTACACTAGACAATAAGGTAACAAAAAAAAATGGGCAGACTCGATGGAGTACTCTATCTTTTTCTGCGGTCACTTTTCTATGTATCTATATTAAAAGTTTTCTGAGAGACTTAGGGCCAGTTCACACCAGAATGCAGTGTGGGAAAAATGCGTTCTATGCGTGTTTCCCACACCGCATTCAAAACACACTGCCTTTGTGATCTGCCGTGTGTGCCAATGCATTGTTTCTGTTTGTGATCATCATTTGGGGTGCCGTTAACAATGCATTGGCACCAGTGGCGGCTGGTGTATATGGGGCGCAGGGGCGCTGCCCCCCCATCCATGCGTCTGGCCCCCTAATCTACCTGCATGGCTGTGGACGCATGGAGTTCAGTGGGGCTTTTTTTTTTTTAACCATGTAATTAGAGCCAGAGGCTCTCACAGGCTAAAAAAAAGGGTGAGCTTGGGGCGCAGAGCACTGCACCCCAAGCCCACCCAGTTGTGTGACAATAGCGAATGAAAATTTGCTATTGTCACACGGATCCTCCTCCTGGCCAATCAGGAAGTGGGTTCTGATCCTCCTCCTGGCCAATCAGGAAGTGGGTTCCGATTGGCTGAAAGGAGAAGCCATGTCATTGGGCATGGAGGAGGACGAGGGAGGAGACACAGATGACAGGGGGAAGAAGGTGCCGTCGATGTCACCGTCGCTGATGTTCAGGCAGGGTGAGTGATCCTATTCTAGCCTGGGGGTCCTGTCCTGGGGGTCCGGCCTGTCCTGTCCTGCTGTGGTCCGGGGGTGTGTGGCCGGGTGTGGTCCGGGGGAGGGGGGTGTATGGTCTGGTCCATCTTAAGCCCCCCCCGGCCCATGGAGCAACAGTCGCCACTGATTGGCACCCAAAGCAGTTCACAAACACAATGCTTTTGCAGACATCAGATCGCAGGGTACCATAGTGCCATTCTATTTGGTTCAGCATTCATTACTTGTTTGTTCCAGAGCAATTTGCAGACCATTCAAATGAATAAGCTGCAATATCACACTGCAGGGGAACATGCGGGATTCGAACAGCGACATGGACCGCATCCTCTGTGATTCTGGTGTGAACCGACTCTTATGGAAACTGTCATTCTACAAACGCAAGTTGCCTGGTTGTTATGATGACTCTCTGGCTTCAATACTTTGATGGTAAAACTCTTAACAAGTATCCAGGTAAGGACTTCTGGCTTTTAACTTTATGTGCATACTGATTTTTGGTAAGTGACTCAGAAAGCAATGAAGGCAGAGGCTCAGCTTAGCAACCATTTTCAAAGGAAAGTCAGCAGGAAGACAGCCCTCTATATTTCTCTTGAGTGAAAGTTCAGAGAAAAGCTAGAATATGCTGTTGGAGATAGCATATATAGGACCCATTAAAGTGGTTTTAAGTTTTTTTTACCTTCATGCATTCAGGGAGTTTAGGAGGAGCTGCTTGGAGTATTGATGAGGGATCCAGCCAATCCCCAGCGGATGGGCTGGCAGGGGACGGGCACCACCTGGTCGGCAAGCAAGGGACAATCGGATATAAGATGGAGGAGGAGTGCTGAGGAGGCTGTTGTGACCTTGGGCCTCGGGTGCTCCTCTAAAACACACGGAGGAATCTTTGCCTGGATGCACGGAAGCAAGTGTGAGGACATTGGGAGAGATTTAGCATGTCCAGGAGCTCTCCAGGAGAAGTCAGCCGGGTGGGCTGGTGAGTGTGCATTCTGGGAGGACTGTGGGAAGTAGACAGGAGGGCTAGTGAAACTGGCAGCTGCAGCCAGGTGGGCTGGCAGTGCCTGAAGAGATGGTGGTTGGATCAGAAGTCAAAAGGATGTAGCTGGACATTGGACTTCTCTTCACACCAAAAGGACCCGGAGTCCCTGTCTGTAAAGACTTTTGGTTTGACCTGGCTGAGTGCTTTGCCAGATCCACTGAAAGTGTCCCAGTTGAGTCTGTGTTTTTTGCAAGCAAGTGAGTGCTGGAAGAAGAGGAGTGTATATAGCTGTACATAGGAAGAGTTGTCCCTGAAGTTGCCTGAATTCAAGTGGGAATCCCATACTCTCCCTAATTCCTATCCAAGTATCCCCTCAATAAAATACAAAAATAAAATGCTGGACTGTTTGCTGACTCAAGTGTGCCTGTTGAATTTCGGTGTGCCTGGCTATGCAGGGTGAGCAGAGTTGTATAAAGTACTCAAAACCCATACTTGAGTAAAAGTACAAATGCTCGATCAAAAAGTGACTTGAGTAGAAGTGGAAGTGCTCGATCAAAAAGTGACTTGAGTAGAAGTACTAAAGTATTCAACATTTTTTGTACTTAAGTATTGCAATTCGTTTTTTTTTAAATGTTGCTACTCAAGTACTGAAAGTAAAAGTACCAGTAGTTTTGAAAAAAAATTGCTACTCAAGTACTGAAAGTAAAAGTACAAGTACTGTGTTAGGTAGTTATTAAAGAAAGAAGTCAAAAGTTTGAACATCATATTGTTTTTTTATTATTTCAAATGCAGCTTTTATTTATACATACAGTAGCATTTATTTTCGTATGCGCTGATAATACACATGTTTTGAGCTTCATGAAACCTGCCATCTACTGTTCTGGCAGTGGTAATTTTTACTAATTGTACTAATTGTAACTATACAGCACAAAAAAAAAATATTGGAGTAGAAGTATTGAAATCATCGAAAAAATTTAGTGAAGTAAAAGTGGAAGTAGGAGAAAAAAATTCTACTCTAAGAAAGTACAGATACCGCCTTTCGGTACTTAAGTACAGTAGTGAAGTAGTTCTACTTAGTTACTATACATCTCTGAGGGTGAGGGATCCTATTTCACAGTAGCTACATTTGGGGGCATTGCCAGGCATATGGCCCACTGTAACTTGCACAGTCATTGCTCCTAGCAACCGAAGATTCTTTGTTCCAAGACCACAGAAGGTTAAAACCAGGGAGAAGGACTTATGTGCTCTGCCTATTTGTGACTGTATTGCCTAAAACCAAGTGCCACTGCCCTTAGTAACCAGTGGGAGCTGCTGCCAAAACCAGTGCTGCCCTGCATACCTAGTTGCCCCAACTGCAGCGGGGACAAACACTTGTGTTAAAACCTGCTTTTCAGTGAGAACTGTTATGTGCTGCCACCCCTGGCAACCACGATGGGTGATATTCCCATGGATTACAAAATGTCCAGCAGTCTGCTTGAAGCTGGAAAAAGTGACTGTATGCTGCAATGTCCTGCTGATAACATTCTACACAAAAATGTCTGTTGTTGCCCATGGTGATTGGGGTAAGCCAGCAGGTGTCTGCAGAAGGGGGTCTGCCCAACCGCCGCTTATGTTAAAGATGTTCCTGACCCTGCTAACTACAGCAAGATGAGTGCTACAGACTTTGCTGTTGCTCATGGCAATCACAGTAAATGCTTGTTGCCACAATCGGTGCAGAGCGGCATGTCCGGATAAGTTCTGCAAGTACCAGTATGTGCATCATCATCATTATACCTGCAAATTTCAGTACAGCTAACATGGAGTTACAGTGGAGCATGCAGGAAAATGCCTGTTAGTCAGAGCTGTGGGCGCCAGCCAGTCTGGAAGCTTGGGGGTGGACCCATATCCTGGAGGAAACCCAGCATGGTATGCTTGCAGTGAGAGAGAGGAGCAAGATGGCAGAAGGTGCAGGTGTGTACCCAGCGCTGACCTGGTTACCTGATTTGCAGGAGTGGACACTAGTGAACACTGGTGTCCAGCTGGAGCATCGCAGGCGATTCGCCTTCGGAATGATTGAAGGTACAGAGCAACTGCGTCTACTATGTCACAGCTGCAGAATACCAACCGTGGTGGTGAGTGTCTGGATCCGGTGCGGCACTGTGACGAGCTGCCCACCAGGCTGACCCCCAGCCAACAAGAGCCACTGAACTACAATTTGGACCGTGGTCAGGCCTCTGCACAGTACAGCCGTGAAAGTCCCAGAAGGTGGGTGCAGGCCTTGAAGTATCTGCTTAAGGCAGGGCTGAGTCTAAGGCTGGTGACACCCCTGCAAAGAAAAGTTACATCAGGGAAGAGAGTTGGAAGTCTGCCATGGCCTGCAGTCCAGTCGGGGAACTGACACCTGTGAGTACTGCCCAACAGGAGCTAGATGACATCCCTGAAGTGCCGGTCGTGCCCGGTAACCCTGTCAGCCCCAATAGGAAAGAGCCTCTGCAGGAAGACAACGTCTTAGGTGAGCCAGTGGGGAGTTGTAGTGGTGAGCACATACACTGGGGGTCCCCCAGACTGCAGGCAGAATTCGGGCCCTTGGATAATGAGTTTGCAGATTGGTCATCACATAGAAGCTCATAAGAGTGGAAGTACTGTCCAAGGTGTTGAATCTACCAGATCCAGCTGAAGGGGCTGGAGGAGCCGCGTAGACCCTAGTCAGTGTCAGACAGACTTTTTTCAACATACCCTCTACTACCCAGACCAGTGGAGGCAGTGGGTAGTGAGGTCATCCAATGCCTCTGTTCTTCCTGGGAAGGGAAAGCCAAGAAAATTGCCCAGGTTTTCCAGATTTCAGCGGAATGTGCAGTGCAAAACAGCTCTGGAGTGGGGTCTGGACTTTCCCTATGTACTTCCTGCCATTATAGACATCATTGATGACTCCTGGGAAGAATGGGAGGATATCTGATGTGGGAGTATGTGCATGTCCCCAAGCCCCTGTGGGTCCCAGATTGTGACCAAGCCGAGTCTGGTTCCAAGACATTCATCAAGAATGGAAGCTGGGGAGAGCAATCTACAAAGACAGGAAGGTGATTGTTAAAGCAGGATAACCCTCCAAGAGCCACTCTGTCGCTGTTAGAAGAGCTGATGGCCACCTGAAGAGACTGCCGAATCCTCACTATTACCTGTGAAGGACTGATGTGGAGTGTTCAGCTCACAGGTAAAACTTTACATGGACAGCTGGGAAGATTACTACCTGTTTTCCTTTATTGTTCACAGATTAGGCCGGCCTAACACCCTCACCTGTTCCAGATCGATGTTCCATTCCCAACAGAAAAAATTGAGTGAGGCCTAGTGCTGTTTGCTAACTTTGGAGGGGCTCCTCCTACTAGAGACTCTTGAAAAAAAATGTTCTTTGCCTAATTATCTCAGTTATGCAGGCTCATAACCCCTGCTGACAAACTAAAAAGTTAGATAGTGAGTTAGAGATAGAAATATGTTTTCTTTCTTAATTCTGTTAGCAGGTATCATTGTGGGCAGCTGTTCATCCTGCTTGTGATGGACTCAACATTTTCCAGCCTGCTGGGAGGGCTTCCCTCTACGGGGAGGTGCTCCAGCTCAATTTTCTGTGTTTATAATTTGCAGGGACCATTAGCTAGGGTGTATATATGTTAATGATATGTAGTGCCTATACAGTATCTCACAAAAGTGAGTACACCCCTCACATTTTTGTAAATATTTTATTATATCTTTTCATGTGACAATATTGAAGAAATTACACTTTGCTACCATGTAAAGTAGTGAGTGCACAGCTTGTATAACAGTGAAAATGTTCTGTCCCCTCAAAATAACTCAACATCAATGTCTAAACTACTGACAACAAAAGTACACCCCTAAGTGAAAATGTCCAAATTGGGTCCCATTAGCCGTTTTCCCTCCTCAGTGTCATGTGACTTGTTAGTGTTACAAGGTCTCAGGTGTGAATGGGGAGCAGGTATGTTATATTTGCTGTTATCGCTCTTATTCTCTCATACTAGTCACTGGAAGTTTAGCATGGCACCTCATGGCAAAGAACTCTCTGAGGATCTGAAAAAAAGAATTGTTGCTCTACATAAATATAGCCTAGGTTATAAGAAGATTGCCAAGACCCTGAAACTGAGCTGCAGCACGGTGGCCAAGACCATACAGCGGTTTAACAGGACAGGTTCCACTCAGAACAGCCCTCGCCATGGTCTTACAAAGAAGTTTAGTGCACATGCTCAGCGTCATATCCAGAGGTTATCTTTGAGAAATAGACTTATGAGTGCTGCCAGCATTGCTGCAGAGGTTGAAGGGATGGGGGGTTAGCCTGTCAGGGCTCAGACCATACTCTGCATACTGCATCAAATTGGTCTGCATGGCTGTCATCCCAGAAGGAAGTCTCTTTTAAATATGATGCACAGGAAAGCCCGCAAACAGTTTGCTGAAGACAACCAGACTAAGGACATGGATTACTGGAACCAAGTCCTGTGGTCTGATGAGACCAAGATAAACTTATTTGGTTCAGATGGTGTCAAGCATATGTGGCAGCAACCAGATGAGGAGTACAAAAACAAGTGTGTCTTGCATACAGGCAAGCATGTTGGTGGGAGTGTCATGGTCTGGGGCTGCATGAGTGCTGTCGCAATGGGTAGCTAAAGTTCTTTGAGGGAACCATTAATGCCAACGTGAACTGTGACATACTGAAGCAGAGCATGATCCCCACCTTCAGAGACTGGGCCGCAGGGCAGTATTCCAACATGATAATGACCCCAAACACACCTCCAAGACAACCACTGCCTTGCTAAAGAAGCTGAGGGTAAAGGTGATGGACTAGCCAAGCATGTCTCCAGACCTAAACCCTATTGAGCATCTGTGGCGCATCCTCAAACAGAAGGTGGAGGAGCGCAACTCCACCAGCTCCATATTGTCGTCATTGCCTTAATCCCTCTTGGGCTCTGGTGAACTCCATGCCCAAGAGGGTTAAGGCAGTGCTGGAAAATAATGATGGCCACACAAAATATTGACACTTTGGGCCCGATTTGGACATTGTCACTTAGGGGTGTACTCAATTTTGTTGCCAGCAGTTTAGACATTAATGGCTGTGTGTTGAGTTATTTTGAGGGGGCAGCAAATTTACAGTGCTATACAAGCTGTACACTCACTATTTTACTTTGTCACATGGAAAAAATATAATAAAATATCTACAAAAATGTGAGGGGTGTATTCACTTTTGTGAGATACTGTATATGCACTATATTGTCAAATGTATTGGGATGCCTGCCTTTACATGTACATGAACTTTAATGGCATCCCAGTCTTAGTCCGTAGGGTGCACTACTGAGGTGGCCCACCCTTTGCAGCTATAACCGCTTCAACTCTTCTGGGAAGGCTGTCCACAAGGTTTAGGAGTATGTTTATGAAATGTTTGGCCATTCTTCCAGATGCGCATTTGTGAGATCAGGCACTAATGTGGACGAGAAGGCCTGGCTCGCAGTCTCCAAGCCCAACCCCTGAAAAACAACCCCATACCATAATCCCCCCTCCACCAAATGATTTGGACCATTGCACAAAGCAAGGTAAATAAAGACATGGATGAGCGATTTTGGGATGGAGGAACTTGACTGACTTGCACAGAGTCCTGACCTTAACCTGATAGAACACATGTGGGATGAATTAGAGCGGAAACTGCAAACCAGGCCTTTTCGTCCAATATCAGTGCCTGACTTCACACGTGCGCTTCTGGAAGAATGGTCAAACATTCCCATAGACACCCTCTTAAACCTTGTATACAACCTTCCCAGAAGAGTTGAAACTGTTATAGCTGCAAAGGGTGGGCCAACTCAGTGTTGAACCGTACGGACTAAGACTGGGACGTCATTAAATTTCATGCGCATGTAAAGGCTGGCATCCCAATACTTTTGACAATATAGTGTTTGTAACATCAAGTCAATTAAACTCCTGGAATACTGATGTGGTCAGTTAAGTAGCAGAGGGGGTTTTTAATCAGTTTCAGCTGCTTTGGTATTAATGAAATCAGCAATAGGTGCACTAGATGGGCAACAATGAGATGACCTCAAAAATTGGAATGATTTTACAGATGGAGGCTACTGACGTTTTTTTAACTTCTAATGTTTTTGACTGTTTTTCACTAGTTTTGCATTTGGTTAGGGTCAGTGTCACTACTGATACTATGGGGCGATACCTGGACCCTATAAAGGTTGCACAGGCAGTCCAACTCCTCCAGGATGGCACATCACTACATGCCATTGCCAGAAGGTTTGCTGTGGGTCCCAGCACAGTTTCAAGAGCATGGAGGTGATTCCAGAAGACAGCCAGTTGCTCTAGAAGAGCTGAACAGAGCTATAGAAGGTCCTTAACCCATCAGCAGGACCTGTATCTGCTCCCTTGTGCAAGGAGGAACAAGATGAGCACTGCCAGAGCCCTAGGAAATGAGCTCCAGCAGGCCACTGATGTGAATGTCTCTGACCAAACAATCAGAAACCGATTTCACGAGGTTTGGCTGAGGGCCTGACGTCCCTTAGTGGGCCCTGTGCTCACTGCCCGGCACCGTGGAGCTTAATTGGCATTTGCCATTGAACACCAGAATTGGTAGGTTCGCCTCTGGTGCCCTGTGCTTTTCACAGATGAGAGCAGGTTCACCCTGAGCATATGTGACAGACGTGAAAGGATCTGGAGAAGCCGTGGAGAATGTTATGCTGCCTGTAACATCGTTCAGCATGACCGGTCTAGTGGTGTGACGGTAATGGTCTGGGGAGGCATATCCATGCAGGGATGCACAGACCTCCACAGGCTAGACAATGGCACCCTGACTGCCATTAGGTATTGGGAGGAAATCCTTGGACCCATTGTCAGACCCTACGCTGGTGGACGACAAGTGCCTGGCCTCATGTGGCGAGAGTATGCAGCCAGTTCCTGCAGGATGAAGGAATTGATATCAATAAATGGGCCTCACGCTCGCCTGACCTAAATCTAATAGAACACCTCTGGAACAATGTGTTTAGGTCCATCTGATGCCGTCAGGTTGCACCTCAATCTGTCCTGGAGCTCAGTGATGCACTGGTCCAGATCTGGGGGGAAATACCCCAGGACACCATCTGTTGTCTCAATGGCAGCATGCCCCGATGTTGTCAGGCATGCATACCAGCACATGGGGGTCATACAAACTACTGAGTACCATTTTGAGTTGCTGCAATGAAATTTCAGCAAAATGGACTAGCCTGTTTTTACTTTGATTTTTGGGCAGTCTTTAAATTCAGCCCACTGTAGGTTGATAATTTTCATTTCCATCAAACGATGTGGCATCCTTTTGTTCCTAACACATTACCCAGTCCAAATCACTATAGATAACCAGCATGATATTTTTCCCCATTGAGTTCTGATGTGTTTTCAAAGTGTTCCTTTACATTTTTTGAGCAGTGTATACATATACATATGTGTGTGTGTATGTGTGCGTCCAAACTTGCTACCAAAGCCCTATCTCTCAACCCCCCAAAACAATTATAATTTGTTGGGATGGACTACAGGAACTATCATGTGCATCACTGAAACATATGTGAAATGAAAAAAACACTCTGTGACTCAAGGGGATTTAGGGCCCAGGGACTCACTGATTTTAGAAAATGATTACATTAACTTTTAGGTAAAATTAGTACCTTACTCTTTCTTGGTATCAGCCTTCTCTAATGCTTTGCATGACAAAACTTACACTAGGAGAGGTAGGGTCAGCTTTGCTAACCAGTCATGCTCTTCTGCTTTACACAGTGCTGTCAGTCAACCATTGAACACCTCTAAAGAAGGAAAAATTGGAGTGATGCCCTCATTGGTGTGCTGTTTTCTACAGCAATAAAGAAATATTCGGTCACCATCCTGACTTTGCTGTCTGGCGGGTTGTTAATCAATCACGAGACTGGCTGAACACAATTATGCTAAATTCCTCAACAAGTAAAACAATTTATGTATGTGTATTTCAGCAGTTTTCAAAGATGTTTGCCTTGAGTTCAGCTTTAAAGCGGTTGTAAAGTCTTATTTTTTATTCTAAAATATTAAACATTGTATACTTACCTGGGCTCCGAACCTCCTCCTCTGTGGTCCCCCACTGGTGCTCTCAGATCTTCCTCTTTTGTGTTTTGTGTGTGCACCGTAGCATGCAGCTTGCTGTGTGGGCACATCTGTGGGCTCACTAGCCAGGCTGTGTGCATCTATAGACAGACACAGCGCTCAGCCCCATCCCCCATTCCCTCCTCACAGGATTTGATTGACAGCATCAGGAGCCAATGGCTCCCGCTGCTGCCTCCGGGTGTGAGGAGAGGAACAGAGACCAGCACTGCGGCAGATGAGCACAGTGCTGGGTCGAGATATGACTATATAGGTAAGTATATAGGGAGGTGTGGGACTGATACAACTACTGGGATATTTTTTACCTTAATGCAGGGAATGAATTAACCACTTAAGCCCCGGAGGATTTGGCTGCTCAAAGACCAGGTCCTATTTTGCGATTCAGCACTGCATGATTTTAATAGACAATTGCGCGGTCGTGCGGTGCTGTACCCAAATGAAATTGACGTCCTTTTTTCCCCACTAACAGAGCATTCTTTTGGTAGTATTTGATCACCTGTGCAATTTTTACTTTTTGCGTAATAAATAAAAGAAGCGACAATTTTGAAAAAATAACAATATTTTTCACATTTTTTTAGATGAAATTCCCCAAAAAAAAATCTAAAAATCTAAATTTTTTAACATTTTAGACCAATTTGTTTTCTGCTACATATGTTTGGTAAAAAAAATCGCAATAAGCGTATTTTGATTGGTTTGCGCAAAAGTTATTGCGTCTACTATCTACGGGAAAGATTTATGTCATTTTTATTGTTTTGTTTTTTTTACTAGTAATGGCGATGATCTGCGATTCTTTTTTTGCCGGACTGCGACATTGCGGCAGACAGATCGGACCCTTGACTGACATTTTTGACACTTTTGGGGGTACCAGTGACATTACTACAGTAATCAGTGCTATACATATGCACTGTCACTGTAAAAATGACACTGGCAGGGAAGGGGTTAACTTTATTGGTGATCAGTGGGTTAAATGTATCCCTAGGGGCGTGTTTCTAACTGTGGGGGGAGGCGTGGCTTGTGATGTAACCACAGAGACATACGATCCTACATAGCAGGATCGTATGATCTCTGCAGTTACACCAGGGAGAATGACAGGCGGCTTTGTTTACATCAGCCGCCTGCCTTTCTCCCTCTCCAGCGGGAGATCGCGAGTGACTGGCGGACATCGCAGTAAATAGTCGTGCGGCGGTCGACAAGCGGTTAAGTCTTGCCTTTAGAACCACTTTAAATGTAAAGCATTTATCGTTGGATTGCATAATCAACTAATTAGGAGTTTGCACAGGGAACAAAGGCTGCTTTTTACATGAGTTATGGAGAGCCTGGCTATTAGGGAAGAGTTGCCGTTTGAACCCTGGTTTGGACCTCATTTTGGCTGTAAAGCGGCTAGTGATTGGTTTGGAGTGGAACTACGCTTCATCTGAGCAAAACAAAAAAGCTATTTAATTCATTTTTAATATTCAAAGCAAACACACCCATCCATCCATGTCTTCATACTTTATTTTGTTGTCAAATCACATTGAAAAACGCTCTTATCATTTCTGGCCGTGGCCATCTTGAGTAAAGGCAGATGATTCATGTAGCATTTAGTTCCTAAAATCCATCTGCCCTTAGTTCAGGCATGCAAGCAGGAGAGGATGTGCTTAGCTGAGAAAGCTCCTCCTCCCCTCCTTCCCTACTGAAGCCCCATGGGATGCATGACATCATTTACCTTGGCATGGAAACCAGGAAGTAACTGAGGAAAAATTAATAAAAAAAAAAGAAAAGGGCCAGGAATAGTGTAAAAAAAACGGCGTAGGGTAACTCCTAAATCCATGCTTGAGCATGCAGCTTGGCCCATCCCAGAAAAGGGAGGGCGTGCAACATGGGGAGGGGACTTCCCAGCAAAGCACCTTGTACCTATGTTGACTCATTAACAAAAAAAAGAAAACCGTAAAAAAAAAAAAAAATTTTTTGACAAGTCATCTATTAAAAATAAATAAATGAATAAAACCAAAAATGTCCCATGATGTCCCATCACCAATCATGCTGTCGAGCTATGCAGATTCATATTATTCACGGGGAATCCCTGTTGCATCATTGATCAAAATGTCATGTGCATATTCACTCAATTACATCACTTGTGAGACCCCGCATTTGTTTACATCCCTCAGTGGGGGGGGTCGCCCGCCTGCAGACCCCCCCCCCCCCACAATAACCCAGCCAGGGTTATAGAGAAGAGGCCCTTTTTCTCATCACCATGGGGACCAAGGGGCTTTGCCAAGGACGTCCCCTCTGGAAAGATACCATCCCCATAGGATATGTGGCCTTGTATGATTCACACGCTTGACCCCCCCCCCCCCCCCTGTCCTGACTTCCTGGGGGAAACTCAACTATGTTTTTCTTTTTTTCTATTTTTTTTGGGAGGGGGTGCATGGGGTCCCCCTTGACATCTATACCAGATCCTCATAAAGGATAAGGGTCTGATACGTACCTTTAGGTGGAACTCCAAACCTTTTTTTATGGGGTTTTCATTACCAGATTCCCATCTCAGATCTGGTATAGATAAAGGCAGTCCCTGCGGTTTGTTTACAAAAATGAAAGTAAAAGCTGGGAGCTGTCATTTACCAGCAATTTCAACAGAAATTTGTTCTTTGTAAATGTCAGTTTTTCTGTGATAAGTTGTTTACATCTTATCACAGGTTCACCACTTCACAGGCAGAATTGGGACATCCCCAGGAGTGTTATTTAAATTACTTTTTTATTTTTAATGTTGTCCTGTAAGAATTGTTAAAATCACTGCTCTCAACCAAACAGAATTAAATATATATATATATATATATATATATATATATTTTGCTTTGGTACATGTTTCTCAGGGCAGTGCCCAGCCCCCATGCCAACCACCCCTTGCTTATTAGCTTTGAAAATGAAATAAACATTACTTGTTTTTTTTTTTGTTTTTTGTTTTTTTGTTTTTTTACATTTGGCTTACTTTGGGGTTGACATTCAGTAATGAACCTTTTGTTAGGTTCCAGAGCTTATCTGTCTCTCAGCAGCCCCTACACCTGACCACCTCTTCTGTTCTGGATTTGGATTTATCTACAAGTTTCAAGAGTTGACCAGGAAATGTGAAAACTGTAAATACTGGATGTAGTCCACATTTGTTTTCCTTGAAAAGGTGTTGACATGAGTATTACTCCCAATCGTGTGCACAAATGGCTTAGGTTTTTAGCTGTGGTCCCAAAGTCCTTCATCACTACTTGGAAGTGGCCAAGTTCCCACCCAGGCACCAGGGCCAGCTTCATTTACCAACCTTTTGAATGGAATTGGTACCCTTTTTGGAAGGAAATAATCACAGATGCCATTTTTTGACAGTGCTATTCTTTGCTGCTGTGCCTCTTCTCAAAAATGACAATGATTGTGTACCCCACAGGCAGATCCCATATACACCGATATCAGACAATGTGAGTTCTTTACAAGCTGACAGAACATACTGCACTAACGCTTAACTCCATCACAACAGTCTAACATTGCTAGACACATTTTTCCAGCAAGTGACAGAGCAATTGTCTGCTTGGTACACTTAACTGGGGGATGACAGCCCTGTTAACTGCTTGAAACCCTAGCCTGCAGAATGACAGTCCTGTAACTGGTTTGCACAATCTCTCTTTGATGACAGTTTGTTACATTGGTGAATAGGGAAGATTGGCAATATAGTGTAATGTAGTTCCACAATTTAACATCACTGGGAATCTGCAGCCAATTTTGAACACTTAGATGCACATGCAGCATCCACCTTGATGGGAAGCTTACACCCAACTTAAGCAGGAGCACCATCCCATTTCCAGTATATTTGCATGCTGACCGCTTCTCAGAGGAGTACGGCGGCAGAGCAGCTCTCCTGTGCTTCCGGGTAGGGGGCACATACAGTTATTAGTCACAGCACAAGCCGATTAGCGGGTGCCAGCCAATGATTGACTGGCGGCACGCACTGATCATCGAAGAGGATGACAGGACAGAGCTCTTTCCTGTCAGCGGGGATGTGTCTGTTTTTGTTTCCCTGCAAAGCACAAAATAGAAGCTGGCACATGCCTTAGTAAAAATACCATAGAATGAATGCACCAAGCACTGTTAGGCACACTTTTAACCCCTTGATCGCCCTAAATGTTGACCCCGGTCCAGCCAGTGTCATTAGTACAGTAACAGTGTATATTTATAGCACTGATCACTGTTTTAGTGTTGCTGGTTCCTACAAAGTGTCAATAGTGTCAGATTGCCCGCCATACTGTCACAGTCCCTCTTTAAAGAGGTTGTAAACCGATTTTTTTTTTCACCCTGAAAGAGAAACACATAATGAGCTAGTATGCATCGCATACTAGCTCATTATGAAATACTTACCTTAGAACGAGCCCCCGCCGTGCCGCCCGCTTACCTCTATGACGGGCGACATGTTCAGTCGCCCGTCTTCCGGGATCGCGGCATCCGGCCATCTGATTGGCCGGAGCTGCGGTGACGTCACTCCCGCACACGCGCGCGGGAGCCGACGGTCACGGCACGGGGCCCTCAATCTCAAGGAACGGCATGAGCGCATGCGCCAGTGACGTCACTGGCTGCATATAAGGTAAATATCTCCTAAACGGTACATGTTTAGGAGATATTTACAGTACCTATAGGTAAGCCTGATCATAGGCTTACCTATAGGTACAAGTTGCAGAGGAGGGTTTACTTCCTCTTTAAGTCACTGATCGCCGCCAATACGAGTATAAAAAAATAAATAAATACAAATTCCATCATACTGTATATACCATAGTTTGTAGACTCTATAACTTTGACGCAAACCAATCAATATACGCTTATTTAGATCTTTTTTTTACCAAAAAGATGTAGCAGAATACATATTGGCCTGCATTTATGAAGAGATTTGATTTTTTTTTTACATTTTTTATTGGATATGTTTTATAGCAGAAGTAAAAAAAATACTGTATTTTTTTTTTCAAAAAATTTCTGTCTTTTTTTTTGTTTATAGGGCAAAAAAAAAAAAAACAGTGGTGATCAAATACCACAAAAATAAAAAAATTATAAAAAGATTTCATTTGTGTACAGCATTGCATGACCGCACAATTGTCAGTTATAATAAAGCAGTGCCAAAAAGCAAAAAATGGTCTGGTCATCAAGGGGGAAAAATCTTTCAGAGGTCAAGTGGATATGACAGCCTACTGTTCTTGACACTTATATAACATATGTGCTCTCACAAATAAGTTGTGTGCCCAATTTGATGTTCAGGGGCATGCCCTTTTTTCACATGAGTAGAGCTGTTTTACTAGTGTAAAAAGGTGTTCATGGTTTGCCAAGATATACTATATTGTCAAAAATATTGGGATGCCGGCCTTTACACGCACATAATCTTTAATGGCATCCCAGTCTTAGTCCCTAGGGTTCAATACTGAGTTGGCCCACCATTTGCTGCTATAATAGCTTCAACTCTTCTGTGAAGGCCATCCACAAGGTTTTTGGAGTGTGTCTATGGGAATGCTGTGGATACCTCTGGTTGGCGGCTCCGCGGCACGTCTACACTGCTTCGGTGCGAGCAGCCACACTATCGGGTGGGAGGAAGCCACGCCACCCTACTGGCTGGTCCGGTCTGGTTTTGGCACATAAGATCCTTCTCCCTCCTGCCTGGTTCCCTGTTGTGATCATCTACACAGTTCCGGCTCACCCATCGGCTCGGTCATCCTGTGACCCCCAGCAACGCCACAGATCTGGTTTGGAACACATTCTATTATGTTTTAATCATCACTATATATATTTTTTATAAATAAACTTTTCAAGGTTTTCCATCAAGCCTGCCTGAGTTACATTGTAGACTACGTACCGTGGGATAGCGCTGCTGCCCCTCCCCCCCCCCCCCATTCTATGGGAATGTTTGACCATTCTTCCAGAAGGTAATTTGTGAGGTCAGGTACTGATGTGAACGAGAAGGCCTGACTCGCAGTCTCCACACCAATTAATCTCAAAAGTGTTCTATCTGGTTGAGGTCAGGACTCTGTGCAGGCCAGTCAAGTTCTTCCACCCCAAACTCACTCATTCATGTCTTTATGGACCTTGCTTTGTGCACTTGTGCCCAGTCATGTTGGGACAAGGTGGGGCCACCCCCAAACCGTTCCCACAAAATTGGGAGCATGAAATTGTCCAAATTGCCTTGGCATGCTAACGCCCTAATAATTCCCTTCACTGGAACGAAGGGGCCAAGCCAAACCCCTAAAAAAACAACCCCACAACATAATCCCCCCTCCCATCTCAACAGGAATGTGCAGAGGTTCGTGTGAAGGTCTCGGGATCCTCTGGCTGACACCGCAGATGCCCTGGTGCATGTAAAGGCAGGCGTCCCAATACTTTTGACAATATAGTGTTATATGTAGTGTGATGACATGGCAGATACCCTATGTAGGATGACTATTTTGGTACTTTACCTAGATAAAAGGCATTGGGGCAGCCCAGTCTAGTGTTCTGGCAAACAAGTGTCTTGTTTTGTAGCAAGCGGCATGTTCTTTATTCTATATCCTGTGACAGGGCATTCTGCAGTAAAGACTTCTACCATCAAATTATTGCCATTGAACCATTTTTGGGTATAATGGGCCCTGATTATACCCACTCAGGTTGACAGAAGGTTTTTATATAAAGTTACTTGATTCCATGTAAAGTCATTGCTAACAGGCATGACTTACTCATAATAGACATAAAAAGTTTGTATAGATTTAGGAAAATGTGTTTTACATAAACAAAAGAAATATGCAGGAATTAATCAGATTTGGAATTCGCTGTAAACTATAAGGATGGTTAAGGGGCTGCAATTCTATTGTGTGCTGCCAGTTACAAATCTCCCATATTATATAGCTATGTGACCTCATATTTCAGATTGTATGTATTTTTTTCCTGCCATTAATGTAAGGTTTCTGGTCTTTTAAACATTTCTTTATTAAAAAAAGTTCTTATTATTTTCTTTTAAGCAAAGTGTCAGGTTTCGCCATTCCTTTGCCTTGTGTCACTCTGATAGTTCTGAGGGCCATTGGCAGAGAATAACGAACACATTTCTATATAATGGCCTTTTACTGTATAATGACAATAGTCTGGCTACTATTGATGGACGTGCCTTTTAAGCATTTTTTTTTTTCAACTCATGCCATTTATAATTGAAACATTAGAAGATTCTTTAGAGCAAATGAATGTTACACATAACAGCAGACTTGAAATGTTAAATTATTTCTGACATGACATTCACAAAATAATTAAACAGATTTAAAAGGTATATAAAATGAATATAATCTAATTTCATGTAAAAGAGCTTTCTAATAAAGATAATTATTTTATTTGCATTTAAGAAAAATGTTTAAAGGAAACCTGTACTGAGAGAATCATGGTGCTTCCATTGTTGAACTAATGATGAAAATGCTGGATAGTTGTCTGATATTTTCTGGCTTTGATACTTTGAGTCACTGACCAGGAGCACATATGCAACCAGTGAAATCAGACCACCTGGTAGAGTTGTAAAGTGAAGCAACATGTTCACTTTAATGGCAGCCAATCGGCAGCTTATTCTTATGTTTCTTTCTCGCTCCCCGACACTAGGGAAGGAGGAAACCATGTCTAAACTCCAAGTCGTAAGTTGGAGGTTTACACAAAGCTGGAGACTTTCTCTACACCTCATGTGACAATGCTGAAGGCCCTAGAGGCAAATCCTCTAGCACCAATGCTGGGGGTAGAAGGGGGGGGGGGGTTGTCCGGCAACCCCCATATTCCACCTTCACTCATGTTACAGCACTGATACTTAATATTTGGCAGCTCAGGCACCCAACATTATCATACAAGCAAATGTACTGTCGATGCAGCACCTATTCCCTGCGCTCTGAGTGGTGCAATCCTCTTGTCCAACCTGACTGTAGGCTTGTAGAAGACACGGCAACTTGATAATACTTCAGCCTTGCAGCCCCTCGCTGGACCAGGGTGGTCCGGAAAACACTATAAACGACAACAAAACAAGGGCACACCGGCCTAATGCATTATCTCTTAGACAGGTTTATTAAAATAATAGATTAAAAATACTCAAAAACAAGTTTCTTGATAAAAAGCACATCAAATAGAATAAAATCCTCAGCAACAAGATCGGGATTGAATCGTCACCTGAAGATGTGCAGGCTTATGCGTTTCGAGGCAGCGCCTCTTCCTCAGAGCCTCAACATTATCATATAGGGTAGATAGAAAGTCCTTATGCCTGTATAAGCTTCAAGTTATGACTTACAAAAGCTTTCCTGCCTTCCTTCCCAGCAGCTGAAGGGAGCAGCAAGAGAAGTTAAGGAAAGGTAAGTATATGCAGGTGGTGGGGCCATTAATATAGTAAAACTATTTCTTTGCCTAGGATAGACAAAGCACAAGTTCCCTGCCATGACTGGTGCCCACAGGAGCAAAAACTGACCCATGGTGGGCATTTTTATTTAAATAATTTTTATTGAGGTTTTATCATTTAACAAATAACATATACTTTACAAGTACATAACAGTAGAATGGGGCAATAGCCCCCAGTAACAAAAGGCTTAAAGTATGAGAAAAACATAAATGGTAACAATGCCACAAAAGGCGAACTAAGCATAAATGGCAATAGTGACAAAGATGACTAGGGGATGGAGCAGCCACAGGATTACACACGACCGCAAACCTCTCCAGGCCTGCAACCATCAATATCATCGTCCAGACCGGTGAACCTCCTATGATCCCAATGGTGGGCATTTTTGATACTTACTGTAGATTTGTTTAGCTGAATGGGATAGTGGTCTGGTCTGGTGTTGTTTAATGCCAGTCATAGAGTACTTGACGCTGACCCAAAAAGAACATTTTATGCAGGTGCTGGATACAATTTTGCATACAGGTTGCCTGTACATGCATTTTACTTTTTTTTTTTTTTTTTTTTTTAATCAAACGAGTCTTTATTGAACAAATAAGCGTAAACAACAGTAACAGGAGAATGCAGTAAGCCACAGGTAATAAAATAGGCAACTCATGGATATGAGTATCAAAAAGAGCATAATTGCAAATACAGTGTGAAATGTAACTCAAGGAGGCATCATTAGTATGGAACAATTCCAGGACATAAGGCAAGAAGACCGAGACGTACATCAGATGGCCAGTAAATCACCCCAACTGCATGGCAACAGGAGAAGAGGTCCCAGGTTAAATACACGTCTCCGGGGCCTGCGTCCACCTATCCCATATCTTATTACATTTCGTGGGGCAACCACAATGTGTGTACAACAATTCCTTGTATTGTACAGTAGCATTAACTTCCCTGAGCCAGTCATGAAATGTAGGGGGTCTGTCACGCATCCAACGCCTCGCTATCATTTTCCGGGCGGAGAACAAAGTTTCATGCAAAAAAATAGTAGTAAATTTATTCATAGTGGTATCAGGGAAAATTCCCAATAAACACGGTTTGGGGAACAGTGAGAGGGGGGAGCCCATAGTGTCGTGAAGAAATTTGACTATCTGAGCCCAGTAACCCTGGACTTCGGGGCAGCTCCACAACAAATGATAAAAAGTTCCCGGCTCCTGGCCACACATAGGGCAGGTGTCTATGGCGTCTTGTCGTTATTTCATGCCTTTTACTTTTAACAATGTCTTTGTTATATAAACCAAGTTACAGTTTTGATCAACTGGTCCTGTAACTGGGAAGCGTACAAGCTGAACAAGCCTTTCTTACTTACTGAGCAATGACAGGAAGCCATACTTCACCTCCCCTTTTATTTTATCTTGTTTTTTTTTTTGTTCATTAGAGACAAATAGGTGAACTTTCCACAGATCTCTGCTGATCCACAACAGCCCTGGCTGTGTGTGAAGTAATGTGTTAGGTGGCAGCTCAAAACCAAAGAGCAGGGCCTGCGAAATAGTGCAGGTACTGATATGCCTTTAAGTGGCTCAGGGCATTAGTCCAAAACTGTTCTGGACCAAGTGGCACCAGCTGCAGACAGATGGGGAAGGCCTGGGCTCCATCACCCTCAAGTCTGCCCAGACGAGGCTCTATATATTAGTCTAAAGAGTGCTCAAAAAGCAAGGAATGGTAGCTGTGTAGGGAGGTGAAAATTGACATGAGCTCTGTGCTCTGACAGTTCTTGTGATTGATGAAAGGATATTGTTAACAAGCCTTTAAAGTTTCTCATTAATGTACCTTTTTTTTTTTTTCTTCTCGCATTGACAAAAAGTCACCGCTCACAAAAAAAAAAAAAAACTTCTGGACAATAATTAAGATGGATCCCATACAGTATATTTAGTTATCAGTGGCTGTTAACTGTTTAAAACCCGTATTGGATTCTTTCCCATCAGTACATGCAATTCTTTCAACAATACAAAGCCCCAGACATTCTGGAGAGAGCTGGTTTCATAAATAAGTTTGCATCTCTGAAGGGCTGAAAGAAAAAAAATAAATAAAATAAAACGAAAGAGAGGGGTTATAAAATACATCTGGTACCAGTAATATGTTCTTTCACAGAATTTCACTCGATTAAAGTTCAACTGCCTTGGGATAGCTTCCCAGTGTGGTCAAAAAGTGATTGTGTTAATATACTGCGAGTACATTAACCCCCGTGGTGCTAGTGGGGCAGGCAACATATTAATGTAACAGCACTTTACTCCGTCACTTATCAAACTCCAGAACATTTTCTGCCATCTTTCATCTCTTTTTAGCGTTGGCAGCTTGGAAGCACTAACCTGCTTTGCAATAAGGGAGGCTATAATTCAGAAATACACTCCCTGTGTACTGTATTATTCATTTGCGGACAACTGAATTGGTGAATATTTTTGAGAAAAAGATTTGTCAGTCTCATTGAGTAGTAAACTGTTGTTGCTTTTTTTCTCTTTTCCGCACCATCTAACTTGATGGCTTCAGCAGCACAGCAACATGTCTTACACCTGAATCTAGCATGTCAGGTCTGGTCAACTGCATCAGAAGCTAAGGTTGGCCTTTTTTTTTAGCAAAGTGACAAAGGCAAGAATCAT
Organism: Pelophylax lessonae; assembly: GCF_965119305.1. Classification (NCBI taxonomy): domain Eukaryota; kingdom Metazoa; phylum Chordata; class Amphibia; order Anura; family Ranidae; genus Pelophylax; species Pelophylax lessonae. Next base: position 70,061,074 of record NC_138776.1, read on the forward strand.
CAGGCTATCCTGCCCCTTTGCCAATGGTTAGAGTCAGACCAGGGATAGTAAATACTGGAGAATAAAAGCTTGAATGTGATTGGTTTCCAGGAATAAAGCTTTTCTTTTAGGTAAGAGGTGGTCAACGTATTTGATAAAGGGGGTTTCATGTGTGGCCTCTGATATCCCCAAAGGGCCGCACATTATATGGTTTAGTGGTGAATTGGCGCAAGAAGAGGTCTAAAAAAAGTCTGGTCCTGGGGACCCGGGGGAGGGGGGGAAGGGTAACACCAGGGGTAGGGGACCCCCCAAACAGTTCAGGGGGTAGCTGTCCACTGTAGCGGTTGCCGGCGGAAGAGACAGAAGAGATCTCTGGGGGGAGACAAGAGGAAAGACAGCGCAGCGCCTTCTAAGTGCAGCAAGACATTTATTAAAGTATGTGCAGCAGTATTACACTCATATTTAGTCAGTGAATAAGATGCAGTTAGTCAAGTAATGTTGATCATCAGGAGCATCACTGGAGCGGGTCCTGGTGGTGGAGGCAGTGGATCCCGGTGAGAACGGCAGGGGAGGTTCCTCCGTGTGTACAGGGACGGCCTCGGTGGTGTCCGCGGGTTCCCCGTCAGCTGGTGGAACGCTGGCACTCGTGGGTCCTGGGATCCTGACGTCACTCCTGGCGGTGATGCGGGATGTTATGGCGATGCGTTATCGGAGCATGCGCTCCTTCTTCAGGCCGCAATGCTTGTAATTCTACAGAAAACTTTCTGAGCCTGTTGAAAAAATACTTTAGCTGGTTAGCGACTGCAGACATACTGCTGCCGGCAGCAGCTCTACCAAGCACCACGTTAGTGGGGGAACACTATTGCTGATCCTAAGATCTATGATTGAGAACAACACTAGGGAGGGAAAATATTTATCCTCCCTTGAGTAATTTTTATATACACTATATTACCAAACGTATTGGAACACCTGCCTTTACACGCACATCAACTTCAGTGGCATCCCAGTCTTAGTCTGTAGGGTTCAGTATTGTGTTGGCCCACCCTTTGAAGCTATAACAGCTTCAAGAGGCGCATGCGCGAGGTCGCGGAAGATGGCCGCTTAGCTTCCGTGCTCCGCGCCACCAGACACTTACCCTCCGCTGTTTGAGGCACTGCACAGCTCCAGCGACAACTCCTCAGCTCCATCGGCTTGCTCACATCATCGGGCACACGGGGGTATGCGCCGATCGTCCCAGCGCAATAGGAGACAGTGGCCCCAGGTGAAACTAACTCCGGCCGGGAAGGGGAAGGGCAAGATGGTGCCCGAACCTCCGGAGCCTGATGACTCCACGCGGCTCTCCTCTTCCTCTCTGGTGGACAGCCTGCAGCAGTTCCCCGTGGACTTGGTAAGCCCTGCTCCCCCGGACTCAGATGCCATGTTAGCTAAATTCCGGGCCATCGTTAGGGATGAGATAGCTATTGCATCCCGCAAACTTTCTTCTGACCTCATGCAGGGGCTGAAGGAGCTTGGAGGCCGCACTAACCAGTTAGAACATAGGATGGACTTGACCACAACTGTACTGGAGGGCCATGAGGACGAAGTGGACAGGCTTACTGGGGAACTTAATACCCTCCGTGATAAACTGGAGGATGCTGAGAATAGGGCCCGCAGGGATAATCTCCGGATCCGTGGATTCCCAGAGACTGTCACTGATCTTCAGGGCACAGCTACAGCCTTTTTCCAAGAACTGGCCCCTGATATTCCCTTGGAACGCCTGGAATTTGACAGGATTCATAGATCTCTGGCACCCAAACCTACTGAGGGCCCCCCTCGGGATGTCATTATCAAGTTCCACTACTACCGCACTAAGGAAAGACTCATGCAAGCAGCCAGGGAGCACCCTGATCTCTCTTTTCAGAGCTACTCGCTCCAACTATTTGCGGATCTTTCCCCGGCCACCATCGCCAGGCGGCGGTCCCTGAAGCCCTATCTGCAGGTCCTGCAGTCCCACAAAAGTAAATACCGCTGGGGCTTCCCCTTCAAGCTCTCCTTCACGGTACAGGGCCGCCAATTCCATGCTACCTCCCTGGCTGATCTGCGTAGCCACTTTCAGGAACTGAACTTGGATCTCCCCTCCTCGCAGGCGACACCCAGGTCCTCATCCTCGGCTTCCAAGGCGAAACCATCCACATCTACATCCTCTCCTCCTTCAAAGTCATCATCTCAGGGATCTCATCATGGCTCCCAGGCCCTTCGCTCCCTTCAGGCTCAACACTTCCATAATGTTCCCATCAAGTGATCTACGCCGGACTCCATTTTTGGGCCCTTTTTGCCCTCCTTTTTTCTATCTTCCGGGTGTACCCCGCCGTTGGATGACTTTGTAGGGGTCTCTGGGACATTTTGTTGGGTTGGGTGCCCCCCCCCTGTGACGCCCCTCGGGTAATGGGGGGCTGGGGGTTCGCACCCTGACCCTGGTTGCAATTTTTGTTATACGGACTTTTTGTCCCTTTTTCTCTTTTTTTTATGCTGTGCCGTTTTGCACCCGCTGGGTAGGACTCTCTCCAGTTTTTGAAAGTGTGTCCCACTCATTTTTTTTTTGCAATACTGTACTATTGAGGGGTCCTTTTTGTTTCGCCTTTTCTTTTTCTCTGTTTTGGGTGCCTTATAACGTTTACTTGACGATCCCTTTCCTTTTTGATGTTATTAAGCTGTCGTCGCTGCAGTGCTAAACTTTTTCTTTTTTATGGGAGTCTTTGCGGCGCCTGGGGGTTCGGTACTTTTGTGCCCCCCTGGGTGTCCGCGGAGGCTCTCCTTCTTTTTCTCATGCGGAGGGGTCTGATGGACCACCGCCCTCCTGTTGTGTCGGATCTTGTCCAGGATCATGGTCCTGGCCAACCCCCGATGCATCTGTGGTCCTTCGGGTCCACGCCTAGATGCATTTGTGCGTTACCATATTTGTGCTGATGATATGTTTTTTCGTCTTTGTGTCTCTCTGTTTCCCTTTTTGTCCCTGTCTCTTCTTCTCGTGATTCTCTCCTCTTCTTCTCCGTCTTGTCTCTTTCCCTTCCCAGGTCCTGTGGGGTGGACGATCCGGGGTAAGTTGCTCTTTTTTTTTGTATTCCTTTTTAAATGACGCTTAACTGGTTATCCTTGAGTGTGCAGGGGTTAAACTCCCCCCAAAAAAGGGTTAAAGTTTTTTTCCGCCAGAAACATATAGATATAGCTTGTCTTCAGGAAACCCATTTTTCCTCCTCCTCGCACCCCAAATATTTTGATGCTCATTACCCACAAGTATTTCTGGCAACTGGTCAAACTAAGCAACGGGGGGTATTGATCACATTTCGCAAAGCTGTCCCCTTTCGCTGTGATAAGCAAATAGCGGACCCTGAGGGTAGGTACCTCTTGCTCCAGGGCCTCCTTCAGGACACTGAGGTGACAATTTTGAGTTACTATGCTCCCAACTCTAATCCAGGCCCCTTCCTGTCCCATGTCTGCTCCCTTCTCATGTCTCATGCCAAGGGCACTCTTCTCCTAGCGGGTGATTTAAATACCGTACTGAACCCTTCCCTGGATAAATACCCCCCTGAGAGAGCTGCTCCTTCGTCTGCTGCCAAGCGCTTTGTCTCCTCCTTGCAATCTTCTGATTTTGTGGACCTGTGGCGTGAGTTGCACCCCAACGGTAGGGACTATACCCATTACTCTCACCCTCACTGTTCCCACTCCCGTATTGACCATGTTTTTATGTTGCAGAAACACCTTCCCCTGGTTCATTCTGTCTCCATCTTGGCCGTCCCCTGGTCGGATCATGACCCTCTTCTGGTGGAATGTAATTCCATTTTGAGTATTCCTCAGCGTTCCTCCTGGATACTGAATGACTCCCTGTTGTCTCTTGCGGATATTCAAACTGAGCTTTTACAAGCTTCCAAGGAATACTTTGATCTCAACGCAGGCTCGGTCTCCTCCCCAGTGACTTTGTGGGAAGCATATAAAGCAGTGCTGCGGGGTCGGGTTATTCAGATAGCCTCCCGGCGGAAGCGGGAGCGGCTGAAGCTCCAGCAAACGTTGGAGGCCCGTTTGGACCGTCTTTCCTCCGCCTTTAAGCAGGCTCCGACTCCTGCCAATCGCAGATCACTGGCTCTTTGCCGGTCTGAGCTGGACTTATGCCTTACTGATAAGGCAGAGAGGACTTTACGTTGGTCTCGCCAAATGTGGTACGCCAAAGCTAACAAACCGAACGCGATGTTGGCGAACAGACTACGGACTTTTGCCCCTAAATTTACCCCCGTCGCTTTGCGCACTCGCCACAATGTGCTTACTAGTAACCCTCTTCGGGTCCTGGAGGAATTCCGTAGTCGCCTTGCTGGGCTGTATTCGGCCCCGGCACAGGCTGACCCTAGCGCTGCGGAGACCTTTTTGCAACGTGTTTCTTTGCCCACGCTTTCGGCTTCTCATGCAACTCTTATTGATCGCGATATTCAGGAGTCCGAAGTTTTACAATGCATCAAGGAACTGAAGGTAGGGAAGAAACCTGGCCCCGATGGCTTTACCGCATTGTTTTATCGGAAGTTTGCCGTTGTCCTAGCCCCTCATCTGACAGCAATGTTCAACGCTGTTAAAAACCGCCAATCCCTTACTCCAGACTTGTTGACAGCTAACATTGTCATGCTACCCAAACCGGATCGGGATCACTCTTCATGGGCTAATTTTCGTCCAATTTCGCTTATCAATATTGATATGAAGCTATTAACCAAAATACTGGCTACGCGCCTGAATTCCTTCCTTCCTCGCCTGATCAAGAAAGATCAGGTTGGCTTCGTGCCCCGCCGACAGGCAGGGGACGCCATCCGGCGGATTATTCAATTACAGCATTTTGCCCTTCAACGACGTATACCCACTATGCTTTTATCCCTAGACGTGAATAAGGCTTTTGATACCCTGTCTTGGCCTTATCTCATGACTGTTCTCTGCCACTTTGGCTTCGGCCCCTCTTTTCTGTCCTGGCTTGCTGCCCTCTACAATTCCCCTCAGGCCCGTATCAAATATTACGGATTCGAGTCGCTCCCTTTTTCCATTGGCCGGGGGAAGGCGGCAGGGGTGCCCGTTGTCCCCCCTGCTGTTTGTCCTGGCCTTGGAACCCCTAGCTGAAGCAATGCGTACCCATCATGACATCTCGGGCATTGAAGTGGCAGGCTCCCCGCATAAAATATTGTTATTTGCGGACGATATCTTGCTGTCTCTTACCTCACCTAGGATTTCGCTGCCTAATCTTCTGGCTTTGTTGGATGAGTTTGCTGTTTTCTCTGGCCTGCATATCAACCCTGCCAAATCGAATGCGATGTCAGTTACTTTGCCTCCTGATGAGGTGATGGCCCTTCAGGCAGCCTTTCCTTTCAAATGGCACCCTGCTTTACCCTATTTGGGTGTTAAATTATCTCCAACGTATAAGGGGCTTTATGAGGTTAATTATCCGTCTCTCTTTTGTCATTTGACGTCCTTGCTTTCTTCTTGGTCTCACCTTTCTTTGTCCTGGTTTGGCAGGATCACAGCCGTTCGTATGACCTATCTTCCTAAACTATTGTACTATTTCCGGGTGTTGCCGGTTCCGATCCCCTCTCACATCTTACGTATTCATCAACGAAAGATTCTGAAATTTGTTTGGGGTTCTTCCAGACCCCGTATTAATAGACGCGTTCTGTATGCTCAGAGGATTTCTGGGGGGTTCTTGGTACCGAACTTGAAGGCGTCAATAGCCCCTCTCTCTCACTTACATGACACGTTTCAGTTACCACTATGGGCCACGATTGACATGGCAGATGCTAGCCCAGTCCCCCTTTCTTCTATTCCTTGGCTCCCTCCTAAATTTCGACCGCCGGACTTGCGCCCTTGCCTCCTTCATTCTCTCTCCGCCTATGGGACTCCGTCAAGTACTCCGCTAACTTGATTTCACCCCACTTGCCTTTACTACGTCTCTTCCCTTGCCCTATGTTTCCACCTGGTCTCGCTAATCCGCAAGTGTTTTCCTGGTGGACTGACCATGGCTTTGTGGATGTCCACTCGTTATTTACTCCCACGAAGATACTTCCCTTTGGGGCCCTTCGCTCCTCGCATGATATACCTTTGCGAGAGCATTTTCGTTATATGCAACTCCATCATTTTCTTCAGCAACTCATTAAGCATAGACCCTTACCCTATACGCTTACGCCATTTGAAAGCATCTGTAGGGCACGGCCCCACTCGCCGGGACTTATATCCCTTTTATATGCCTCCATTATCAGCTGCGATACACCCCCCTTCACGGCCTATAATTCTAACTGGGAACTAGAACTGGGGGGCGGTTTAGACAGGGAAGATTGGCAGCATATGACGGCGGCTCTCTCTAAGTGTTCCCGTAATGTCTTGATTCTGGAAAATGCATATAAGGTATTTTACCGATGGTACTATACTCCGGCCAGACTGGCCAAATTTATACCCGCCTATTCCCCCCTGTGCTTCCGAGGATGTGCTCAGGAGGGGACTATGGCACATATTTGGTGGACATGTCCCAAGGTGCGCAGACTGTGGATTAGGATTTATGCCTTGCTCCGTAATATTTTCCAAGTCACCCTGAAGAAGGACCCGTATGAGGCTCTCTTGTGTAAGTCTATACCTGATTTGACTCGTGCACAGCGACAGTTGGCTCAGCACTTGTTTACGGCTACGAAATTGACCATTGCCCGATCTTGGAAGACCCCGTTGCTTAGTTTTGAGGCGGCCAAAAACCGTATGAATGATATTCTTGTTAACGAAAAGTTGACTGCGATAGTTTCTGACACTCACGCTAAGTTTCTTAAGGTATGGGACCCCTGGATCTCGACAGTGACCCCTTCTAGATTCCAGACCACCCTTCTCTCTCTTTAAATGCCTCCTGGGCGCGCTCCCCGCAGGACCTATTCCCCCTCCCCCCCTTCCTTTTCCCCATCTTTTCTTTGGTTTCTCTCTTTGTCGTCTCTCTTATTGTTTGTCCTACTTTTTCACTCTTCCCTCTTTTCCTTTTCTTTGTCTCGTGCTAATGTTTTCCCCTCTGGCTTGGTACTCTCAGGCCCAGCCTTTGTTTGCTCGTTGGAACGTAATGAACCTTTTCCTGACAATATTCATTATTTGGTCCGTGTTGTGTCCCGGTTGGCGCACGTATGGTGTCATTAACATGTTCTGCGAATATCTACTTCTCTGCGTTCCAGTTTTTCTTATCCAATTGTACACATGTATCGTGTTTTTGATGTATGTTACTGCCTTTTTTTCAAAATAAAAACTTTTGTACAAGAAGCTATAACAGCTTCAACTCTTCTGGGAAGGCTTTCCACAAGGTTTAGGAGTGTGTCTATGGGAATGTTTGACCATTCTTCCAGAAGCGCATTTGTGAGGTCAGGCACTGATGTGGGCGAGAAGGACTGGCTCACAGTCTGTGCTCTGATTCGTCCCAAAGGTGTTCTGTCGGTTTGAGGTCATGACTCTGTGCAGGCCAGTCAAGTTTCTCCACCCCAAACTAGCTCATCCATGTCTTTATGGACCTTGTTTTGTGCACTGGTGCGCAGTCATATTGGAACAGGAAGGGGCCATCCCCAAACTGTTCCCACAAAGTTGGAAGTATAAAATTGTCAAAAATGTTTTGCTATGCTGAGGCCTTAAGAGTTCCCTTCACTTGAACTAAGGGGCCAAGATCAACCCCTGAAAAACAACCCCACAACATAATCTCTCCTCCACCGAATGATTTGGACCAGTGCACAAAGCAAGGTCCAGGGCTTCTACCATCTGGGGATCTATTCATCTGTAACTGGCAATTTAAGTAACTGCAGTTCTTTTTACGTATATTCATCATATGCCAAGGATGCTTCTTGTCCTTTTAAAATTCTTATATTGTGTTTGCACATAAAAAATGTGAATTGTAATTTGTGGTGTGATACCTTGAAAGTCCCATTTGTTTGTCCTTGGCAGTCTCCTTCCCATCTACTATTTTAGCGTATACACAAGTGAGGATATGATGCAGTACACAGTCAGTAACTGTCAGAGAGTCATACGATTGCGAGAGACCCCCCTTTACACTCCCTTTAAAAATCAAGGTCTGTACATTTGTGCTTCTTACATTTTTCATAAAAATAAGTGGCACCATGTTTGATTGTCTTGTTGGCAAGATACATGAAAAAGTTCACAAAAAGCACATAAGAAAAATATGTAGGGAAAAGAAAAGCTTGAAAGATATAAACAAAACCATGTAACTGGCAGAAGCCAGCCCAGTGAATAGTTGCTACTGGGGCTATTGGGTAACACAAAAGGTACCAGAGGGTTCCAACAGCCACAGATTGAACTTCAGGGCCTAAAGCCCCGTACACACGTACCGATGGTCGGCATACAAATGTTCCTCTTTTCTCCCCGGGATGTCGGTGTCTGCTGAAAAGTGCAAAGACAGCACAAGGACAGCACAAGAATTTTGTCCGCCGACTGCAGAAGTGATGTCATGTAATGGTTAACTTTCCCTGTGTTTTCTATTTTCTGAGCATGCCCAGTCTTGCAAATCTGCGGTCTGTCGGCCGAATTGTGTACTGACAGGCGAACAATCGTCCGTTCTGGTGTCGGCATACAAATATTTTCATGTTTGCAAGAAAGACTTTTGTCCGCGGATTGTGCGCAGACATCTGTCGGAGGCACCATACTAACACGCGTACAATCGGCAGATCCTTCGTCCACCGACGTTTGTATGCCGACGATCGGTACGTGTGTACGGGCCTTTAGACAAATCGTGGCGGAAACTGTGTTTCTCCATCAGGCCAGAGCTTTCAGTCAACTATATAAACTGACCCATTTGTATGCAATGTGTTCTTTAAACTCAAATTGACACTGCTTTCTCTTAAACAAGAACTGGTGTGGATGATGGTCTATGCTAATTCTATCACTCACGTAAGTACATGACCTCACATTATATATTTTGGCTGAACGGGCACAATTTCAGAATTAGAGTTAGTGAGGTTGAAAAAAGACACCGGTTCATCCAGTTCAACCTATAAAGAGTGTGTGTGTTTGCTGTCAGTAGTACATTATATACCCCTGTATGTTGTGGTCGTTAAGATGCCCATTGCCCATCTAATAGTTTTTTTAAACTATTGATGCTCCCTTCTGATACCACTGCTTGTGGAAGAGAATTCCACATCCTTACCGCTCTGACTGTAACAAACCCTGTATGCAGTTTAAGGTTAAACTGCTTCTCTTCTAATTTTAGTTAATGGCCGCGTGTTCTTTTATCTTCCCTTTCGCTGAAATGTTTGTTCCCTATGCTAGGGTCACCAGTACAGTATTTGTACATTGATATCATATCGTCTCCTCTCCAAAGAGAATAAATTCAATGCCTGTAGTCTTTCCTCATAGCGGAAGTCCTCCATTCCCTTTATTAGCTCTGTTGCCCTTCTCTGGACTCTCTCCAGTTCCAGCACATCCTTTCTGAGGACCGGTGCCCAGAACTGGATGGCATACTCAAGATGTGGCCGGACCAGAGTCTTGTAGAGTGGGAGAATTATTGTTTTATCTCTGGAGTGAATCCCCTTGTTATACATGCCAGTATTCTGTTGGCTTTGCTTGCAGCAGCTTGGCATTGAATTCCATTGGTGAGCTTGTCGTCTACTAGGACCCCCAGGTCCTTTTCACCCAAATGCATTACCCAAAAGCTTTACCTTACATTTCCCTCAGATGCATGCTAGTATCTTGCAGAAAGCCTTTCCAGAAGTGTGAAGGCTGGTATAGCTGCAAAGAAGGCCAACATAATTTTAATAACTTTTAAGACATTATTAATTGATTGACGTGAGATATATACCTAAAAATACATTAATTGAAGCCAGGGCTTTTTTTCTGAGTGAATAGGTTCTCCCCCCTTCCGAGTCACCCCTTGTCTCCACCCCTACCCACCTCCCTCAATTCCAGTCCATACTTACCTCCCAGTACAACCCCTTTTAGGGAATACAGAACCAGATATAATTTGGTGGTTCTAAGTAAGTTTGAATTTGATTTGTTTAATGATAACAAGAAAAGCAGTGCAGTAGATCCCCTGAAGCCAGCAATAATAGACCCCCCCTCAACAAAAAACCCCAGCAACACATCTCAGCAACAATATACCCTGCAGGCAACAATAGGTCTCCCAGCAGCCAGCAACAACAGACTCTCCAGCAGTAATAGATCCCTCAACATGATCTATTGTTTCTGGCTGCTGGAAGATGTCCCTCCTAGCAACAATACCCCCCCCCCCCCCAACAACAATAGACTCAGCAATAATAGATCTCACCCAGCAACAATAAATCCCACCAAGGAATATTTAATCCCCACCAGTGGCAATAGATTTCCCAGCAGCCAGCATCAATAGACCCTCCAGCAAACCCCAGCACCCCTTTCCATTAAATACATTCAGTGCTGAAGGTGCCGGCACTGCGTTCCTCCACGTTCCTGCTGAATAAAAGCCCTGATTGGAGCATTGTATGTGGTAATTGTGTAGAAAAATGTGCAATGACACTACTACATCATTTTATCATTCAGGGATTTCCATCTTCTTGATGTCCCTTTAAATAGAGGAGGAGTTTGTGAGTTTCACAATCTTTCCAGTGTAATAGAACTGCCACCTGCTGGGTTAAGCAGTGTTAAATTGGAGACCATTGGTGCCCTAAAGTGATATGACAAGGACAGAAATATGGATTACAGCAGTATTAAACAGAAAAACAAAAATGTGATATATTACAACTTCTCAATCCCTAAATGTGGTGGCTGCATTTGTTCTATTTTGTTTTTTTTCCCTTTATTTTCACCTTATGATCCGACCAGTAACACACTTCCAGTCTTGGGTTGTCTGCAGTCTGGATGGAAGAGCAATGAAGACAACTTTGGACAGCAGCATTGTCAGTCTGGGTAGAGGGTAGTGTTAAACACTCTAGCAGATATACAGTAGATGGACGTGAATAAGACATTAAAGCTGAACTCCAACTAACACCTTTTAAGTAGTTACAGCAACAGTTTTTTTTTCCTTTTGAGATAAAAGTTTTACAAAAAAAGCTGACCATTGTAAGCACTCATGTCAGTAGTAAATGGTCAATCAGAACCCTCTTAACTACTGCTTTTGCTGGACAGCTTGGGCTGTTAGTTATTAGAAAATTGAAAATTAACAGACCTACTGGCTGAATCAGCAGGTGAAAATAAAGGAAAGAAAGCCTAAAAAGAGGAAACAAATGCCACCATTACCATTACATCTATGGATTGGTAATCTGCAATATAACATTTTTTTGTGTTAAACGCCATTTTAATGAGTAATTGACCTAGAACAAGCATGTAGTCTGTGATGGATGAAAAGTCTCAACCCCAGGAGTCTGCATCTTTCAAATTAAAGTCCATCTCCCAAATTTTTTCTTGCAGTATTCAGGCAGGACTAGTGATGTCATGGGCCTTTCTTCTTTTTCTGCAGCAGCAGCAGTGGGCAGTCTTTCCACCTGGACTTTGTGGTGATAACAGTGAAATGTTGCCCAACCCAAGAATACTGTAAGTCCTCGATGCATTATGACATACAACCAGGGCTTACAGTAATTGGCCATTATTTAACAAAGTAGACAAGCAGTAGGACAAAGCAGGTCTTCTGTGGAGGACAGCATTGGATTGAAGGGGTATAGTGCAGTGAAAGTGGTTAAGAAGTCAGAAGGTTTTTTTTTTTAAATCTTAATCCATTCTATGCATTAGGATAAAAATCCTTCTGTGTGCAGCAGCCCCCGCCCCCCAATACTTACCTGAGCCCCATCTAGATCCAGCGATGTTGCAGGAGTGTCTCAGCTGCCTGGGACTCCCCTCCTCATTGGCTTAGACAGCAGCGTGGCACATTGGCTCCTGCTGCTGTCAATCAAAGTCAGTCAGCTACTGAGGAGAGAAAGGGGGCAGGGCCACGCCCCCGCTCTGTGTCTGAATGGACACAGGGAGCTGTGGCTCAGCTTGGGTGCCCCCATAGCAAACTGCTTGCTGTGGGGGCACTCAACAGAAGGGAGGGGCCAGGAGAGCCGAAGAGGAATCAGAGAACAGGGGGATCTGGGCTGCTCAGTGCAAAACCAACTACACAGAGCAGGTAAGTAAAACGTTTGTAATTTTTAACTTAAAAAAAAAAATGAGACTGTAATATCACTTTAACCACTTAAGCCCCAGAAGATTTTACCCCCTTCCTGACCAGGGCCTATTTTGCGATTCGGCACTGCGTGACTTTAACGGACAATTGCGCGGTCGTGCGACGCTGTACCTAAATTAATTTGACGTCCTTTTTTTCCCACAAACAGAGCTTTCTTTTGGTGGTATTTGATCACCATCAATAATATTTTTCACATTTTTTTATATGAAATTCCCCCCCCCCCCCCCCCCAAAAAATGTAAAAATCAAAATTTTTTAACATTTTGGGCCAATTTTTTTTTTACCATATGTTTGGTAAAAAAAAATCGCAAAAAGCGTACTTTGATTGGTTTGCGCAAAAGATATTGCGTTTACTGACAAAGGAAAAGATTTTGGTCATTTTTGTTGTTTTTTTTTAACGCGTAATGGCAGCGATCTGCGATATTTTTTGCGGGACTGCGACATTGGGGCGGACAGATCGGACCCTTGACTGACATTTTTGACACTTTTGGGGTTACCAGTGACATTACTACAGTAATCAGTGCTATACATATGCACTGTTACTGTAAAAATGACACTGGCAGTGAAGATGTTAACTTTTTTGAGAGGGAGGGGTTAAGTGTGTCCCTAGGGGCGTGTTTCTAACTGTGATTGGCTGTGGCTTGATGTGTAAGAACAGTGATCAACGGTTCTACATAGTAGAACCGTGTGATCTCCATTCTTACACAGGGAAGAATGACAGGCGGCTTTGTTTACATTAGCCGCCTACCTTTCTCCCGGTGTAACGGACGATCGCGAGTGCCCGGCGGACATCGGGTCCGCCGGGCACACGCGTGGGAGAGTCCGTGGCTGCGCCTCCAGCGGCGAGCACTCGCTCCCTAGAGCCTCACAGGCTAGCGACGTAGCCCTACTTCGCTTTGCCTGTGAGGGGCTGACCGCCGCCGTAAATAGTCGTGCGGCGGTCGGCAAGTGGTTAAAGCTTCTTTTGTTATTTTAACTATGCAAAGAGAGTATTTTTTTTTGCTAATTATTGTGTAAAACGGAGATACAGTTAAAGCGGTATTAAACCCAAAAATTTTAACATAATGCAATTTTAAAATCCTCAGACAAGGTTGCTGCATTAGTTTTCTTTTTTAGGAATTTTCACTCTATTTTCACCTTATGATTTGGCCAGTAACACACTTCCTGTCTTAGCCCCCATTCACACTAAGGCGACCTGTGAGGCGACCTGGTCGCCTCACAGGTCGCCGTAGGTCGCCTCCCGTAGGGAAGCTTCGGACCCGTTCTAATAGGAGCGACACAAGTCGCTCCGACTTAGAAAAAGGGTCCAGAGCTTCTTTGGGGCGACCAGGAGGCGACCACCATAGACTTCAATGTTATGAAGTCCGTGGCGGCCGCTCCGAGGTCGCGGCGCACTGCTCTCACCGCGACCTCGGAGGTCGCGGTGCGAAGTAGCGTCGCCCCTATGTGAACGGGGCCTTAGGGTGCCCACACTCTGCTTGAAGGAGCAACAGAGATACCTTTGGACAGCAGCACTATTGATCCTGAGGGAGGAGAGTGCTAGATGTACTAGCAGATTTAGTTACCCAGATATAGTAACAAATTCCAGCTAACACCTTTTAAGCAGTTACAGCAACATCCTTTTTTTTTACCTTTGGGATAAAGGTTTTAAATACATAAATAAAGGCTGACTATGTAAGCAATCCTGTCAGTGGTAAACGGTTTGCCCCAAGCCCCCAACCCTCTAGCTGCCAATTCTGCTGGACAGCTTGTTCTATTGAAAAACAACAGACTTACTGGTGGATCAAGAGGTGAAAATAAAGGAAAGGGAGACTAGAAAAGAAAATCAATGCAGCCATCACATCTAAGTATTGTTCAGCTGCAATATAATAAATGTTTACTTTTGTGTTTATCATTGCTATAAGGCGACACTTGGCAGCTTGTATATCTCTACCCTGAGAGGTTCACTTAAAGTTTTAGGTTTGTTGAGGTGTCTTTTTCCATGTGCACTGCTCTCATTTGGTCTATTATTGCTCCGAGAGAAATATGGCAGGTACAGATTATTACCTATATTATGCTGTCTGACATGTATACAACTGTAAGGGCTCTAAAGTGATTTGTGTTGGAAGCCGCATTTAGGTTTGGTAAATATTCTGCTCTATATTACAAATGGTAGTCATAATCATCGTGTAAAATAAACAGCGGGACACTCATTTTACACAGCGCAGCTCAGAATAAAATGTGTAATAATATGAAAATGAAACATAATTACGCTGCTCATATACAGGATTCAATGTCCGTTATTGAAGAGCAAAAAACAACTGTGTATGATGGATAACAGCACTTTCATTATGTAGTTGTAATTAGGAGATTTCTTCATGTAATGTTACACAGTAAGAAAAGTTACATGCTAGGAAGGCATACAGAAGTGGTGAGAGGACCCATGGATAAAGAGATTGCATGACAAAATCATGTTTTCTTCCACATTTTAGTGGGTTGCTTATGTTTTATAAAGTGTATTACCTAAAAGATTGTAAGGCCATCTCATAGATCTAGTCTTTGGTTAAATTTCCTATTCTGTATTTTATAAAAGTCAAATAGGGTAGTGCACGTGTGTTGTTACAACATATGCTATTTTTTCTTTTTATAAAAGTTTGATTTTGTCATATAAAGCTAAAGATTTCTATATTTGGTAGTTTTGACATGATTAGGGTAGAAAAAGCCTGTTCCCTTAACACAATGCTAGCCACAACCCCACTGCCCCATCACCCTACACAAAGGAAGAGAAGTTACACTTGAGTGAACTTCAGCCATAGCAGCCTTTTATTATAAATAACATTACATTTTGTAAATGACAAAAACACAACTGTAGAAAAAGTTCTGATAGAGCTGTAGATCCTTTAAGGCACCATATGACCAATATACAATCCCTGTGTCTGCAGCACTTACTGTATGTCAGGCCCTCAACCACACTACACAGCCACAAAAGCATTGTGGCTAATATTAATGAACCACAGACACATACTGGTCCATAGCTATTTGGTACAAGCTGACTGCACCGAATAGAGATCACCACATCAAAGATGGGACTCTAGCTCTTTACCAGTGTGGCACCCTCTAGCCAGTGTGCTAGTTGTGTATAGTTAGCTGTTTGTGTAGGTAAATTGGTTTCGCTGAGAGCCAGGCCTTGGTTGAATCTGGCTCAGGGATCCTGGATGACTCAGCAAGCAGCATCTCTGGTGCCTCCTCTTGTTTTCTGGAACCTTGAAGAATCTTCCAGATGTAGTGGGTGGAGGCTAGGAGGGGCTGTTTGGCATACTTATGAGGTCCTTGACCAATCCAGCAAAAATTGTCTGGAAGGAGGTAGGCACCTCATGAATAGCATGAGTTATACCAGCAGGGGCAGTCAGGTGGAAGATGGAGATGGAGTGCTGAGGAGGCTGTTGTGGCCCTTGAGAGTGCCCCCTAGTCTGGGGGGATGACTTCGGGCTTAGGGCTTGGGTGCTTGAAGGACCCTCTACAACACACAAAGGAATCTGTACCTGGAGGCACGGGAGCAAGTGAGAGGACAGCAGGAGCAGGTTAGCACGTCCAGGAGATCTCCTGGGGGGGGGGGGCTGGTGAATGTTTAGTCTGGAGGGACTGTGGAGAAGTTAGCCAAGAGGGCTAGTGGCAGTGCCTGAAGAGGTGGTGCTGGAATCAGTAGCCACAGGGATGTATGCTGGACACTGACTTTTTTTTTACATACCAATGGGCAGGGCTGCTGATAGGGGGGGACCACCAGCCCTCTTGTAGGGGGCCCGAGCGCACAGGGGGGCCCACACAGGGAGGGGGATTAGTGATGGTCAACAAATACAGAAATCTTCCTCCAGCACCTGAATCTGATCTCTGTTCCTCTCCCTGCTATCAGCTTTTATCTGCTGAGAAAGACAGTTGTCCCTCACTAATCCCCCTTCCTATGTGCCCCTCCCAGCACTGGCTATAATGTTATCTCTGTTCAGGAGTTTATTTGTAACTTTGTTTCTCTCCCTCTGTCTCTCTGATCCAGGAGCTCCAACTGCCCAGCCTGTATATTTTTTTCATCTCATCTTCATTTTTATTTATTAACATAGTTTTTTTTTTAGATTTAGCAGGAATTATGTGAGTTATGTTATATTTGTGTCTGCTAATAGTGATTTTGTTGTAATTTTAGCTAAATATATCTTTAATATTTTCTTGGGGGGGGGGCCTGCCAGGTATACGCCCCCCCCGATTTCTAGCAGCCCTGCCAATGGGCCTCAGGTTCCTATTACAGGATTTTGCTCTGATCTGACTGTATGCCTTGTCAGATCCAACAACAGTGCACCAGCGAAGTTCTGCAAGCAAGTGAGTGCTGGAAGAAGCAGAGGAGTGTATATAGACTGTGTATAGGACAAGTTGCCCCTGGAATTTTTCAAGTCAAAAGTCAAGTGGGCATCCTATATTTTCCAAACCCTATCCAAGTTCTAAAAACATAAAATAATAACATATCCAATATAATAACAAAAACTGAAGTGTTTTCTGACTGTGAAAATTCGGTGTGTCTGGCTGTACAGGGTGGGGGATCCCATTCTACTTGCAGCTCATTAGAGGGTGCACTACACCAGTACCACTAGATTAAATTGCAAACCAGCTGCTATGACTTTCATCTAGGCTGTGGGATGTCAAGAGTATAGTGTGGGTGGGACAGAAACTGTCTCAAAGAAGAGCAGGAAGCTCTTCTTGGCATTTTCTTCCCATTTCAGCAACTAGGCTTTGTGCTTGTGCCCTTTCTCCAAGCTTCAGAAAGTACAAAGGCTCAAAGAACGCATTGCTTAGTTACTGAGCCTGGAAGCAGAGGCCAAGTAAAGCCCAAAATACCATTGATGTCCCAGGCTGCATTCCCTTGGCTGCTTAAGGCCTGGCCTGCCCACCTGTGAGGTGATCACAGTGTGCTCTCAATTTCTAGGTCCTGGGTCTGGCACAGACCTCCTTTACCCTGACCTATTCCAGGTCAGGGCATTCCATGCTCATGATCTATGCTGTTCACAAATGTTTGCTCCCACATGGCAACTATGGAACTAGCTCTCACATGGCGGCACACCTCCCTGACCGAAGCCCGACCAGGCAAATCAACCAAGGTCTCCAAGATCCCATAAAAACAGAGGGGAACTCCAGGTATCACTGAGGTGACGGTCTCCCTCCTGTGGGTTCCACCTTGGCTGGGGATAGCTCATAAGCCTTTCGCTAGCAGAAACAAGAGCATACTATTGGCCATGGGCAGTCACTACTGGAGCTCCCATTATGGCGTTGCACCCAGGGGGGTATACCTTGAAGTAAGGCACTCTTTTCCTCTCTTATTTCCGGGCCTGTCTTTCAAAGATGAAGATATTCTGTGGATTTGATTCATTTATAAGTACCAGACACAAAATTCTCTTTTGCTTTTGCAGTCAGCTTTTGTAAGATGCTTTCTTTGTTATCGGTCTGTATTACTGAGTGTTTAGAAGTCATTTTCTTTATTTACAGCATAAAATACCTTTGGTTTTCTGTTGTCTTTATTAAGAACTTTGCTTTTTTTATTTCAAAGCGTCTGCTGTATATTACTTTCTAACATTTGAAAATCTTAATTAAAGACATTTAATCCTAATCTCCCTTTGCACATGCCTCGATAAAAATGATTCTGTATTTTGCAATAGCCTTTTTGTTTAATTTTGTCTATACTTGTGTCCAGTAATCAGATGTGTCTACCTAAACAAGGGCAGCTGGATTCAATCTGCTCTTGTCATCACTTGAGAATGGGTACTGCTAGATTTCAGCGTGGGACTCAAACATCTTGGCATAGCAGCTTCAGGCAATGGATAAAGTAAGGTGCTGCAGGGGTTATTTTAGCATTAGGGACATAGAATCAAGGTTTAAAATTGAGGTTAGGTACTAGCATCAGGTAAAGTTAGAGGTTGTTTTGTTTTTTTTGTTTTTTGGAAAGATGGGGGGAGTAAATGCATTATTTTAGTGATTAAAGTGACACTAAACCCTGGTTTAAAAAAATTTCAATTTATTAGGTACTGTATGTAATAATATCTCAAAAAGTACATTCTGTAGCTCTCAGCTGTGTAACAGAAATGTGAGAATTAATATCCAAATGTATATTGTAGATGATACACAGTGTGGTACCCTTATAATTGTGTTATTGCATCATAGTAAAGTCTTTTTTAAAGTTTGTGTCAAGAATTTAGGTTTTAAATCTGGCTTCACACCATTGTGTTGCAAGAAAAGCGTTTGTAAAACATGCTTTACCACAACTCACATTACCGCACAGCACTTTGTATGGTGCAGTTTATTTAGTATATGGTCATCTACAATGCGCCTGCTTACACTGTACGATGAGGCTCATCGGGGGTTGATTAATAAAGCACTTTTGTTGGCGTTATGACTTAATTCGAAAGTCCCGCACCAAAGTTATTAAAGCAGTGTGTCAGTTTTCTTCCTATTGCTAATGTGTGACAAATCCAGGTAGTTGTTATGTCACTTTTGCATTCTGACAATAAGGCTGCAACAAATTCATTAGGAAATACTGTCATGCCAGTGATAAGAAGAGTATAGGTAAATAAGACTTCTTTGCTTCTTGTCTGAAGTCCTGTATACAACTGTTCCTAGTGATCCTTTGTCTTGAGCACATGGATGTTAAAGTCCTTTTCCCTTCCCCTATTTCCTGTAGCATCATTTCCTGCCCTGAGCTTCACCAACCAGTCCAATAGGTTAGTTAGCCTTTTAATAGGGGAGGCCTATCTTTCAAAAACAACACATGTAACTAAAATGTTTTTTCCACATATCTTGCTATAAAAACCACCAAAAATATCCATAACAACACAGTTGCACATATAAGTTGCAGGCAGAATTCTGAGGCAAAGTTCTGTCTTAGGCAATTCTGCAACAGATTCATGTAAACGTTAATGACTGTAACATGAATCTGTTGCAAGTTGAGCCATTTGTTGCACAGACGGGTGACAGAGTCGTGATAAGTGTCTACAACACTCTTTATGAATTTCAGGGATATTGTAAAAAAAAATGCCGCGGGGATGTTTTCTTCTTCCATTGCTGTACATTTGGCAGTTTTAACGCAATCTGTTAACACACAAAATACGGCGTCGCAAATGAATGGTATCGTGTAAAACGGCCCTGACTTTGTCTTCAGCATGCCAATTTTTAAAACACACTCACTGGGATGTTTCTTCATACAGTATATTATACAATGCAGTTTGTTAAATAAACATAAGGAGCACATACATAAATACCACATAGGCTTGGAATCTCTATTTTTTTCATAAGAAAGTGATTGAACCACTGCATTTCTTATGAATTGTTTTTTATTCACATTATTGGTTTATTCCCACTTGGAAAAGCTCTTTTTGCTGCTCACCTCAATAGACACCTCATATATCCTCACCATTAACAACAAACAAAAGATAAAGGTATTGTAAGGAACGAAAACTCGCCCAATAATTGTACATTGACTTCTATATACAAATTAAAGCAAAAATCAATGCAATATGCATATAGTAAATTCAGCTCATCTGTGCAATAAAACCTTCACTGAACTAAAGAAATCACCTTCTTCATTAAAAATAACACACAGTAATGAAAATACTTCACATGTTATGCTTTAGGAAATTAACCTTGGTATATATTCATTTTTATTATGTTATTGTGAACCTAAAAATGAGTACTTGTGTGTATCATTGAACATCCTTTTATTAAGCACAGAGAAGAACCATTTATTTCATTAGCTCCCTTCTTCAATTCGCCTTCAATCACTGATCTCCCTCTGTGTGTTTAAATAAGTATAGCATATTTAAGCTGGCACTTGCTCTGGAGTCTTGTAAGACAAAGAGCACATAAAATAGATCCCTGCTGTTCTGTTCTACAAGATGTTGAGGGACCCTCTGGCATTGAAGACACTAATGTGCCATATAGGGGAAAACAATACCTTGTTATATAGATCTATGTGGCTGTATTTACGATGAGATAGGCAAACAACGCAGCCACGTTTGTTGTCTGTGCATTTTCCTTAACCTCTTAGGAATTAAAATTGCCCTCTAAGTCTGAATCTGAATGAGACTTAGATGCAGATTTTTTTTTCTTGAGAATGTGACAATAATTTAGATTTTGCCTGCAGTAATCTTTCACTGATGCTTAAAAGACCAATCCGTCTTAAAGTACTATTTTTGTTCATAGATGGAATCTTGTCACCCATTGGCTTCTTATGCTCTTTGAATTTTAGCTCTGACATTTGCCTCCTCTGTTCTAACCTACCTTGCAATCTGGCTCCTCCTGTTACAATAGGACTTTTTCTGGCCATACCCAGTTCTCCTGTAGCAATCTCCATAAAACTGGGGAAACCCTTTACATGTGCCACCCTAGGAGTGAAGACTGGGGAACTGATTTGCAAAGATTATACTATATTTTACAATGACACCCTGACAGCCAAAAAAAGATTCACGGGGGAGTGACCGGGGCATCCACATAAAACTCAAGTGTCATTGATGACCTGATCATTTAACAGTTACAAACAATGTGCCTGATACTGGAATTTGGCTTGGATAGGGAAAACACTTTCTGTATCTGGTTTCTATATCTATAAACTTTTGCAGTGTGCATTTTCACAAGTGTGTGCACATTGTACTTTGAAAGACCTATCAAGTGACCAGGGAGAGGCCTGGTTTTATATTTAGTAAAAAAGGAAGGGGAAGTGGGACTTTGAGTGAGGTTGCAAAAAACATTTGCATCTCCATCCCTATAACGAAGGAAAAGGGAAGGTTTGGGACTTTGAGTGAGGTGTGTGCATCAAACATGACCATATGACATACAAAATACATGCAAAATTGACCAATACACATGAGATGAAATCAAAAATGTGGACTGGTTTAATTGTGTGCAAAAGATGGTAGAAAATAGCAGGGGCGTAACTACAGGGGTTGCAGGGATTGCGATTGCAACCGGGCCCAATGCTCCAGGGGGCCCGGCATTGGATAGGAGGGTAGGCGGGGGCAGCATGTAGAGAAATCACTGTCCTCCTTTTTCCTCCTGTAGCTGCAGAAAGAAAATGGAGGAGATTGGATCCTCTGTATGCTGCCCCCGCCACTCCTCCTATCCAGTTCACTTGTGTTCTGCTGTCTCTGGGCCCCTGTGTGCTCCCCTGCCCCCCCCCCCCACTGTGATCCCTCCCCTTTCCTGCCGGCTGCTGCAGGGGATGTGTAACAATAGATAACCAGGAAGGGGTCAGTAAATATGTAATTTACCAGCTCCTTGCTTCTCTAAATGGAAAGAGTCATAGTCAGTGACATTGTAAAAAAATAAAATAAAATGATAAAAAATAATACAATTAAAATACCAAAAAAATAAAAACTACTGACACCAGTGGGTGAACTTCCAAGATCGCAAAGGTCACACTTGCAACCGGGCTCTGGCATTCCACCACCATGGGCAGGCCCCAAGATGGCAGGAAGGGGGCCCACTGCAAAACTCGTGAAAGGGAGCCGCTGTGGGACCGCAATAAAGGGCCCCGCAAGCAGAGTAAAGTGCCCCAGGATCAGTGGGAAGAGCCCCGGGCTTGAAGGGAAGGGCCCTGGCCAGGGGTCCGGGGGGCCCTTCATGGTTTCTTGCACTGGGGCCCTGAAGGTTCTAGTTACGCCTCTGGAAAATAGCATCAATAAGACAGTGGATGCATTGAATATAGTCCAATTGACCAAAGCATGTTGGAAAACATACAATAATTGATGACTGTGTAAGAACAAATAATGTATAATATAATGTCAAAAATATATGATGTATAGAAAGACTGTATCCATAATGCTCTACGCATTTCGTGTATAATACACTTCCTCAGGAGCTGGCACAATCGGCAATCTATAAACAAAATATGCATAGGAGTAAAAATAGAAATACAAGTGTTTAACAATGGGACAATGTCTACAATAATACATCAATGCTTACAAAATTAGTCCAAGCTGTAGCCTCATAAGACCTGCGGTGGAGGTTCCTCGAGAACCGTCTATCCCAGGAGCTGAGGGAGCCATAGCAAGCGCACGTGAGGTGAAAAGATGAAGATGCAATAGGAAACCCATGATCACTGGCGGGACAACAGCCCCTACAATTGCCCGTACCATATTGTTTCTAAAAATATGAAATCGAATATGTATAATGATATGTAGAAAGAATAGTAGGAAATAATGTAGTAGGTAAATAACGGGTAGTGGGAGACTGAAATATAAACCCAAGGCCAGCAATAAAACAAAAGGGGAAATTAAAAAATGCAGCCTAGTAAATGCATGCATTGTAAGTGAATTGAAATGAAAAACTAAAAGTAAATGGGAGTGAGTGGATGTACACGACAGGGAGGGTATAAAAGAGAAAAGATCATGCGCCGAACAGGAAAATTGAAGACAAGAGAGAAAAGTATTGGAAAAAGTGAGTGGCCTGGATTAGAGGCAAGCCGGGCACAAATTTGAGGTTTATTTTTCAATTTCTTCACTGGTCTATCACCACTCAGTTTCCTTCTGGATCTATGTGTCCTGAGCTTCCTCACAGGGAGTCATTTGCTTCTATCCGGTAATTATCTTGGTACTCAGTTACCTATTCACTATATTCACCTTCCCAACACAACACTGTGCTTTTTTCTCTTTCCACCCCACCAGCTTGCTTCTAATCTAGGCCACTCACTTTTTCCAATACTTTTCTTTCTTATCCTCAATTTTCCTGTTGGGCGCTTGATCTTTTCTCTTTTATACACTCCCTGTCGTGCACATCTACCATCCACTCACTCCCATTTACTTTTAGTTTTTCTTGTCAATTCACCTACAATGCATGCATTCACTAGGCTGCATTTTTTAATTTCCCCTTTTGTTTTATTGCTGGCCTTGTGTTTATATTTCAGTCTCCCACTACCCATTATTTACCTACTACATTATTTCCTACTATTCTTTCTACATATCATTATACATATTAAATTTCATATTTTTAGAAAAAATATGGTACGGGCAATTGTGAGGACTGTTGTCCCGCCAGTGATCATGGGTTTCCTACTGCATCTTCATCTTTTCACCTCACGTGCGCTTGCTATAGCTCCCTCAGCTCCCGGGATAGACAGTTCTCGAGGAACCTCCACCGCAGGTCTTATGAGGCTACAGCTTGGACTAATTTGTAAGCATTGATGTATTATTATAGACACTGTCCCAATGATACTTAAATACTTATATTTCTATTTTCTCTTACGTCCTCTGACAGTCGCCGCCCTCATTCAGTCTTCACCAATGGGTAATGACGTCTTATCCATAGGAGCAAGCTAGGCATAAGACTTGTTAAAAACAAATACCCCCCTGCTATCAGCATTCCTAACTCAGTTTGTCTTCTGCCTAGTTAGGAGTAAGATGGGCTATCCCTGTGCTGGGGATACGGTGTCAGCCTTTCTTCTGTGTTTTATTACTTTTATTTTATGGAAAGTGTTTTCTTACACTACTAGCTTTTTATTTGTTCTTGCGCTTAGTTAGTCGGATCTTTGGAAGACTACAGCGTTTGCGGAGCTGGGAGTCGGACTGGTCATCCTGGTGTCTCAGGACAGAGGACCTTATGGAATCCCAGCCCGCCATTGAGCGTTTAGCAGGCTATGTGTATGCCCTGGCCTCGCAAACGACCTGCCCCTGTCCTCAGAGACAAAAGCCCGCGAGGTGGCCACTTCGCTTGGACGTCTCAACCGCGGTTCCGTGCATTGCTTGAGTCCTGTTTTGGCTGACGGCACCCCCCACCACCTGGGGTGGGAGGCTTCCCATCGCAGAGAGGCGCCCACGCCATCGTGGAATGGGGAGTACATTTTGTGTGGGGCCTCTGTCTGGGGATGGCAGTCTGTTAGGTCTGTGTTATCCCCTCATGTCTGTGTGTCTGGGGCTCGCATTACTCCCGGTCCCTGCGGGGGCTCTACCACGTCCAGGACTCTCTGTAAGGGGTTATTGGGGTCCCTAACCTCGGTGGCACTGTTGTGGGCATGCTGGGTACAGACATGTGTAGGCGACCCGCAGCGGTGAAAAACCACGGGACCGCCATTTTGGGTGTGGGCGGCTGCTTGGCTTCACTGTGGGCACTTCAGCAGCCATTTTCCTTGCTAGTGTATCGCGCCCTTCGGGCGCCATCTTGTGTGTGGCATCTGGCTTTATACAGGATGTTCGGCGGCCATTTTCCCGGAGCCTCCCATTGTTTTCTATGGGCAACCATTTCCCCTTAGTCTGCAAGCCTCTAGCGGTGTGACATCACTTCCTTTCCTCATACAGAGGGATCATCAGCAGCATGGTAACACTTCTGGGGGTCTGTTCTTGCTGTTTTTTGGGGAATATCTCTTGGCTATCAGTTCTATTCCTGCCTGAAGGGGTTTTCAGTCTAATCCCTGTTGCGGTGCATTGCAGGGGGGTCGCTGCTATTGCGATTTAAAGGGCCAGCGCCATAAAAGTTTTTATGGAGTCCTAGGATAGCAAATTCCCCCCAGCTTGGTGGATGATTCAGGTACGTCTGAATCATCTGCGATTACTACTGCACTTGCGACTTTAGCGTCCAAGGTGGATCTTTTGGTGTCTGAACGGGTTTCTAGGAAAAGGCCTAGATTTTTTCAATCCTCTGATTCAGAGTCTGACATGGTTGCCATAGACAGTGTGCAACCATGTCAGGTCTCAATCCTCCCAGTCTCAAGGGGAGGCGGTAAAAGATACAATGCATTCCTTTGGGACCCGCAGAACCCAGAAGGCGGCACAGGTGTTTCCTTGTCCCGCTGAGTTTCACGAAAGGGTGAACGAACAATGGCGCAATTTGAAGCGCAATTTTGTGGTGCCTGAATGGTTTCAACTCCGTTATCCTTTTGCGTCTCCTACGGATTTGCGCTGGTCCGTGGTCCCTAAGGTGGATCACACGGTGTCCAGGTTGAATAGGGCCACTCTTGTACCCACGGAGGATTCTCCGGTGTTCAGGGACCCCACGGATAGGCGGATGGAATCTCTCGCTTGCCACTCCTATGTGGTGGCGGGTTCCTTGTTGAAACCTATTTTCGCCTCCGTCATGGTGTCTCAGGCTGTGGCAGATTGGGCCAAGGTGCTCAGACGCACCCTCATAGCTGATTCCGCCCCTCCTACTACTTTGGAGATGGTGGACCAGATTATTCAAGCTGTCCTATATCTGTGTGACGCGGCCTTGGATGAGGCCCCTTTAGCCACGCGACTGTCTGGTGTCGCAGTGCTTACCCGTAGCTTGGTATGGCTGAAGAGCTGGTCGGCCGACCAGACTTCCAGGAAGACGGTGTCTGACATCCCTTATGTGGGGACTCACCTTTTTGGGGACTCCCTGGACGAATTGGTTAAAGGGGTCACTGGAGGCAAGAGCACTCTGCTGCCTCAGAAACCCAAGGGTAAGCTTTTTCCGCGGTAAGCGGGGCCGTTCCTTTAAACCAAATCAGGGGTCCTTTCGTGGCCTTCAAAGCACAGCACAAGGGGAAACCCTTCAAAGGCCATGGTGGCCAGAGGAAGCCTTGGGCAGGCAAGTCAAAAGCCGGCCAAGCTGACGAGGCGGCCCAGTCCGCCTCGACCCGAAGGGACGCCCTCACCCGTTCCAGGGGTGGGGGGACATCTGTGCGGTTTTCTAGAACCTTGGCTGCTCCGGATTCCGGACAGGTGGGTTCAGGAAATCATTCGATCAGGTTACAAGATCGAATTCCTTTCGCGGCCAGCGGACAGGTTCTTTCCCTCAAATCTTCATTTGACCCCAGATCGTTTGCAAGATCTTCATTGGGCGGTTTTTGATCTTCTCGCCCAGGGGGTAATCGTCCCGGGGCCACATCGGGACAGATTTCGGGGGTTCTACTCCAATCTGTTCACTGTGCCCAGAAAGGAGGGCAAATTAAGTCCAATTCTGGAATTGAAAGCTCTGAACCGCTTTGTGCGGGTTCAAAAGTTCCGCATGGAATCCCTCTGTTCGGTGGTAGCCTCCCTGAGTCCGGGAGATTTCCTGGCTTTCATCGACCTCAAGGATGCGTATTTGCACATCCCCATATTCGAGGGTCATCAGAGGTACCTCCGATTCGCAATCGCGGAGGAACACTGTCAGTTTGTGGCGTTACCTTTCGGTCTCGCTTCGACTCCAAGGGTTTTTACCAAAGTGCTGGCTCCTGTTCTGGCCCTGTTACGGGCACAGGGGATTGCGATATCTGGACTATCTCCTGTTAAGATCGAGTGCCAGCCCGAGTCTGTTACGCGATCTGTCAACCACCATTCAGACGCTCCAGGAGTTCGGATGGACCATCAACGTTCAGAAGTCGACCTTGTCCCCTTCTGTTCACCTCCCCTACTTGGGAATGGTCCTGGACTCTGCCCAAGCAAAAGTCTTTCTACCGGAGGACAAGCTCCGGACTCTACAGGACGAGGTCAGGTCCCTCAGGGACAACGCTCAGGACCTGCATGCGGTCCCTGGGGTTGATGGCATCGGCCTTCGAGGCAATACCATTTGCACAGTTCCACACACGATCTCTTCAAGCGGAGATCCTTGCCAGATGGGACAGGCATCCTCAATCGTTGGAAAGGAGGATATCTTTGAGCCACCAAGTCAGAGAGGATCTTCTCTGGTGGCTCCAGTCTTCGGCTCTGATGGAGGGGACATCCTTCTGCCCGTTGTTGTGGACGGTGATCACCATGGATGCCAGCCTGTCGGGGTGGGGTGGCGTTCTGGGCATTCTGTCTGCCCAGGTCACTTGGTCGGAGGAGGAATCCTCCCTGCCGATAAATGTCTTGGAACTGCGAGCGATCAGACTGTGCTTGCTCTGTTGGTCGGATCAGCTTCGGGGCCGCCCTGTACAGGTGCAGACGGACAACGCCACTTCGGTGGCTTACATTAATCACCAAGGGGGCACCAGGAGTGCCCGGGCAGCCCGGGAAGTGACCAAGATTCTGTCTTGGGCCGAGGCTCACGTCCCGGCGATTTCAGCAGTT
The DNA here is from genome assembly GCF_965119305.1 of Pelophylax lessonae. Lineage (NCBI taxonomy): Eukaryota > Metazoa > Chordata > Amphibia > Anura > Ranidae > Pelophylax > Pelophylax lessonae. The sequence continues at coordinate 70,088,190 of NC_138776.1, forward strand.
CACATTCCGGGTGTGGAGAATTGGCAGGCCAATTATCTGAGCCGCCAGACCCTGGACCAGGGGAATGGTCCCTACACCCGGAGGTGTTTCAGATGCTGTGCGCGCGATGGGGATCCCCAGATGTGGATCTGTTTGCATGCCGGCTAAACAACAAGGCAGGAAGGTTCGTGGCAAGAACGCGCGATCCTCTGGCGGACGCCTCGGATGCGCTGGTGGTGCCTTGGAATCAGTATTGCGTGATTTATGCCTTCCCAACAATTCAGTTGTTGTCCAGATTCCTTCGCAGGTTGGTCTCGGAACCGAAGTTGGTGATTCTGGTGGCCCCGGACCGGGGCCACGACGGTCTTGGTACGCGGACATCATGCAACTGGTCATCGAGCCTCCCTGGCGGCTCCCGTTACGAGACGATCTGCTGTCCCAGGGGCCGATCTTCCACCCTGCTTTATGGTCGCTTCCCTTTTCCCTGGTTTTATATTTACTGCCTCCCTTGGCCAAACTCTTTTGTGCGACCCCCATCCTGACCCCCATCCACTTGCTAGCTTTAATATTACACTAACTAATTCAGTCTTAAACACTCAATGCAATCAAGGCTTTGGGAGGAGAACCTGAATATCATAGTTTGATCACTCTGTATCCAGACACCTAGAACACCTAGAACAAAAAAAACATCTAGAACAGTTTGGTTCTAAATGTGCAGGGCCATTTCAGTACACTATTCCAGAAACAGCATTAGGTTAGTAGAAGACCAAGTTATTTAGAATGCAAGAAAAACCTCAAACCTGCTCAATAGCTCTGGCAAGGCATCCCCCACACAGCAAGGCTTCCCCCAATGGGCATCCCACAGTAGTTTAAACTATAGAAATACAGCACGACTTCCCTTCCAATTAATTAATTTAGAATCAATTTAAATCAGATTAAAACTTTGTTGATTGGCCACAGCAGAAAATGATTAACTGTTTTTGCATCGATTGTCAGCACTAAGAAGTTTTGGTCATACATTTCATCCTATCTCAATTGATCAGATTTTGAATTTCCATGGTGAAAATAGAGATGCAATTGATAATGTGTGATTTGCTTATGACTAACGAAATGCAATTTCCAGTGTGTGGCATATTGCCTGAATATTTTGTACACTATAGATCGATTACTCATATAAGCAGAGATTGATTACAATATAAATTGATCATTTATCGAAGTATGTATTGCCACCATTAGTCTGGAACCTTTTTTATTATACCCAGGAATGTGCTACTTATTGCCCTAGGCCACAACCATTATGACCAGGAATTATGTCATGAACTGACAGCACTTAAAAATAAAGTAGACCGGTCCAAAGTGGGAGAAACAGTTAAACATTACTTTATTGCACAATAGGCATTTTTACTTTTTCGTTTATATTGGCTGAATGCTTGTCCCAAGTCAGTGACTCACTTGGTAATGTAGCAAGGATCAGAAGGATTTTTAATTTCAAATCCGCATTGGTAGCTTCCCATAATCCTAGTCACTTTAGGCATTGTGCACACTGGGTGTTAGCTCCATTGCATGGGGTTCTGGAGTTTAGATGTGGGCAGAGGGTACTGGTGTGCTGTCCAGTCCCGCTGCCCACAGCTTGTCAAACTCTATGAGCGTTTAACAGCTGCTGCGGCTGTATGGGGTTGGAAGTTGGGTTTGGTATTGCCCTAAATGGAAGTACCACTTGGTGCACCATTCAGCCACAGCAGCTGTCAGCCTCTCAAAGAGTTTTACGGGCTGTTGGTGGATAGGCAGTATACTTGTGCTTTCCTACCACAGCTAAACACCCAGTGTGCATGGGGCCTCAAAGTGTACCTGTGTTCTTGTTCCTAAAAAGTAATGAAGATTTAGCCGCAACATGCTACTTTGAGAAACTCAATTCAGTAACAATACATAATAATGCATAAGTTCATTAGTACATTTAGAACTGTTCACTGTAAGAACTGGCAAGTACATGCAGTGTGAGCTGGAAAAATCATTAGAAACATGGGGTACAAAAACTGTACACGCATGGTCAAAACTGCTAATCACACTAGGTGCAAACTTTAGTCACAAGCTCTCACTTACCTGCATTATCAAATCATTGTGAACTGCTTGAGACTACATCTAATGTTTAACTTTTGTTTCTATTAAATCTAAAGGTAAATGTTCTTTTACCAAATTTCCATCAGTTTTTAATTTATTAGAAAAGCGTGTAGGTATTTCTGTTGGGATCATGTTGATATTAGGATGGAATAACTAAAGTGTTAAGTTGTAGAAGGAATGCCATTGGCTGAAAGAAGGGCAAACGTGAACCAAGCTGTAGATATTTTGGCATGGTCCAGCTGGAAACTGTGGCAGAACCTTTGTTATTACTAAATTCTAATGGTTCACAGATTGCATAACTATGTCCGGCCTGTTTCTGAATAACGAGGGACCGTGAACTGCTAAGTCATTCACATGTAACTCAATCTCCAAAAATGCCAATGTGCCTGTTATCCTAATTCATAACTTTTCTTGCACTGTGAGTGTATTTCAACATCATAATTCAGAAGTGTGCAGACCTTCTTTTTTATATCTGGGTCAGGAGACAGTTTTACATTTTCTTTGCCTTTCCTCTTACATTCCAAGTCTTGGCTAATGTCAGTGGCTTTTTATATATATTTTTTTTTTTCTTGAACAAGCAACTTTCTTAAGATGTGCTCTTCTCAGGCTGATGGAACTATCTTTGAACGACTGCGGGAATCGGAAAGGTCTGCAGTAATTGAACGCTTAAACATTTTCTGAAGGTGTCGACTTTATACTATTTTTACTGTCTTTCTGCTTGTAAAAAAAAAGTTAACTGCCAGAAATATAGCTTAATGTTGCTTTAGGCGATGAACAGAAGGTTTAGCTTGGTCACCATTTATATGCCATCGCTAACCAGTGTCACAGAAAAAGATCCAAAACTTAGTTTTCTGATCCTGCTTTCTTTAAAGGTTAATTCCATCCAAATGCACTGTTGAAAGACTTATATAGGAACTGTTTTTCACCCCATAAGATTTGTAAAGGAATGTACATGGACTTTTGATTAGCCCGCTTCAGCTGTGTTATTTGCTTGCATGCCATAGGAAGGCTGAGCATACTTTGCAGAGCTTGCAGGTGTGAAGACGCTTGTCTTTTTCATTTGAGAACTTTTACTCTAGAGTTAGTTCTTTGGTGTGATAGCCCATAACAAATCAGAATCCACCTTGTATTGGTCTAACTTTAGAGTCTCTCTAATCTGTTGTTGTGGGTTACTACTACTATTTTGGAATTGGAACTAAAAAGTTTCCTGTTCTGCATGCTTGTTCCAGGCCAGTGAATCAGCTAGCATTTTTTAAACTGAGGTTGTCAATGATAGCCTACTTATAGGGGTTGATTTACTAAAGGCAAAAAAACTGTATATATTGCAAAGGATTTTTCCCCAAAACTTAGTGAATGAGGTGAAGATCTGTTGACTTCTATCACCCAATCATGTGCAAGCAAAATGCTGTTTTTAAAAAGAAAAACCTCCCTTGTGTGTGATTTGGTGTTTTATGCAAAGTGAAATTCCATTGCAAAGTTGAACTTTCCTTACAAAGTCAGCAGCCTACTTGCCTTTATTAAATCAACCCCATTGTGTCACTGTCAATGAGGGTGTCTTCTAGTGTCCAACACTATGTTCAGCCCCCTAAGCCAATTCCCCCTTCCATTGTATGTTATGTTGTTTTTAAATACTTCCCTTTTTTTCAAAGTCTTCAGGTCAGTCATGTGACTTCCATCTCCCAATCAAGTGCAAGCAAAATGCTGTTTTTTTAATCTCCCTGGCATGTGATTTGGTGTTTTTTGGAAAGTGAAATTTCATTGCAAAGTTGAACTTTCCTTCCAAAGTCAAAACTTTGGAAAAATTAAATAACCCCATTGTGTCACTGTCAATGAAGGTTCCCTTTAGTGTCCAACACTATGCTCTACCCCCTAAGCCAATTCCCTCCCCTCCATTGTATGGTATGCTGTTTTTACAATAGTTTTTTATTAGATTTTTCTCAGAAAAAAAAGAAATACAAATGGGTAGGATGATGAGAAAACATTGGTACCTTCTGTGTTATATTCACAACATATAATGTAAGGTTGCATATATAAGAACGTTGCCAAAGAGGAGTCACAATCAAACTTGAACAGTGAATGTTAAGCCCCGTACACACGTACCGATTGCCGGCCGTAAATATTCGGCCGACGACCGATCGGCCGATTGTAGGCTTGTTAGTATGATGCTTCCGACAGCCGACAGCGCATTTTCGGCCGAACAGAATCTGTCGTGCAGGCATTAAAATTTTTGTTGGCCAACACCAGAATGGCCGATTGTTCGCCAGTCAGTACAGATTTCGTCTGACAGACAGCAGATTAGCAAGACTGGGCATGCTCAGAAAAAAGACAAGGAAAGTTAACCATCACATGACATCACTTCTGCAGTCGGCTGTTGTTGGCCGACAAAATTCGTGTGCAGTCTTTTGCAGTTTTCAACAGACACGACAGCCCTGGACAAAAGACGGCCGATCGTTCGGCTGACGTTCGCTACGTGTGTACGGGCTTTAGTCTTATTGTAAGAGCATTGACCACCCTGCCCAGACACCACCGATGGGAACAAACTGTCATGGGTTGGATGGCAATGCAACCTACTTCAACTTAAAATTGTTTAGTATAGTTTGTCATCAATAGTAACAATTTATGTGAAGAAAATAGCATTCAAAGAAAACCTTGTGACAAACATGCAAGATAAAAAAAGTGAAACTAGGGTCCCCCCTGTAAGGGAGGGATGGACATAAAGAGTATCATCATACAGTGAGCCGAAGTCCCAAAGCAGTGGGGGCCAAGCATTCAAAAAACAAAACAAAACAAAATTAGATATGCTGTTATTAAATACTTCCACATTTTCCGAAGAGTTCAGGCCAGCCAGGTGATGCATTTGGTCTTTTTTAGTCATCTCATGACAGTGGGAAGTCTAATACCAAATCAGAAAGTAGCGCTGATGTGATGACATGTCTTCATTAAAGCGGAGTTCCGGGCAAAAATGTTTTTGGGGATAAAAATATCCCTAGGACAGTCAGGGCTAGTGCATTTAAGCAATGATAGCCTCTGAACTGTCCCCTGCTTAGTGAACCTGTAAGAAGAAAAACTTACCTTGAAAATTTCTTGTCCAGAGCTGCCATCTGCGGTGTGGGCAGCTGAAGCCGGAGCGTCCCTCATCGCGTCCCTTTTCCTGGATGTTGGAGTCCCAGAATGCCTTGCTTGTCACTTCCAGGGCAGCTGGTTCTGCACATGCCCAGAAGCTGTTCTAATGCATTCAGCAGGGAATGACATGTCTGAACTGGAAGTGACGAGGGACACCAGTGCAGGTGCATTGATTCCTGGGATTGATGACCAGACTTGTATAAAGTATTCAAAATTTCTACTTGAGTAAAAGTACAAGTGCTCGATCAAAAAGTGACTTAAGTAGAAGTGGAAGTGCTCGCAGAAAAAGTTACTTAAGTAGAAGTACTAAAGTATTCAACATTTTTTTTACTTAAGTATTGCAAGTAGTTTTTTCAAAAAATTTGCTACTTAAGTACTAAAAGTAAAAAGTACCAGTAGTTTTGAAAAAAAAAATTCTACTCAAGTACTGAAAGTAGAAGTACAAGTACTGTGTTATGTAATTATTAAAGAAAGAAGTCAAAAGTTTGAACATCATATTGTTTTTTATTATTTCAAATGATTTATTCAAATGATTAACCTAAAGGACAATCACAATTCCTTAGGCTGTAACTTTTTGTAAACAAAAAACAGATAAAGTTTGTCCCTCCCTTCCCCTTTTAAAGCATCCACCTTTTAAAGCCAGGGGTGGTCTCCTTCCTGAGCTTCCTCACTCTCACAGCCAGGCAGATCCCTTGAAGTTGAAGGGCCAGGGGTGGAAGGCGGTGTTTTTGGTTCGTCCATCTTTTCAGCTGATCAAAAGGCAGAACAGGAGCATGCGCAGTCTTCTTAATCGCGGTTTGATTTGATTTGCTCAATTGTTGATGATGTGCCAGGCCAGCTTCATCAAACCTACAACGCTTAAAGTGAAAAATGCATCAAAAACTACTAACAAAGTGGCTGTGCTAAAAATGCTAATAAAGTGCCTGCAATTATATATATATATATTCTTCTTGTATTCAAAATCATCGCCCACAGTATCAAAAATAAAGTGACATGTCTGTGCTAAATGCAGTGCAAATTATTCCCACAATGTAAATTTAATTCATATAAAATATATATGACAATACCACAATAAAATAAGTTGTGATTGTGAATAAGTTAGGTGCAAGTTTAAGTGTGTAAACTAAACTTTATAACGAAAAGTCCATAACTGAATTCCAGTGTGCAATCTAAGAAGTGCTTGTCACTTGCTGTCAGATGCTTCCACCTTTCTTCTGTGATCTGCTCAAGTAAAGTGGTGGACTGGATAGCCTCTCTCTCTGCCTCTCACCTTAGTAGCACTGGCACTGCACTGGTTCAAAAAGCTGTCTATATTATTTTCATTATAAGAACTTGTCAGAACATGCTTCCACCACCTGTCCTTCACACTAGTAGTGCTCATTTGCTTTGCTCAAGTCAAGTGCCACTACAGTGCAGGCACAGCCGCACAGGCAGAGGCAGGCCGCAGGAAGCACAGGCACCACCACAACACAACACTTATGGTCCATGGACCATGGATGGTCGGATAATCATCATAGCCGTCAGTCTCACTCTTCTTGGTTCAAAAAAGCCACCCATGACCCGTGTGTATATAATATATTAATATTTTATATTAATTATTTGATTCTCAAATGGCACATTTGCCATGGCAAGGATTAGGCCCTCTCCACGGTCCACCTCACTCACCTCATAGAGAAGAAGATGGGATAACGAAGAAAATGCTCCGAGTCCCGCCGCCCGTGTTACAACTCCTCTCAGTAAGGGCCCTAAGGGGTGGAGTCTGAGTGACGCACAACGCGTCTAGAGGCAGAGACCTCGAGCGGGAAGACGGCAGCATGGCTCCTCCAGTGCAGTCTTAACTTGATGATCATGACAGTGATTCCGCGGGCCGCGGCGCGAGCGAGGCTGTGGGATTGATTGAATTGAGTTGTGCTGCCTACTGCTACACGCTACCTACTACTACTACTAAATTGTGAGTCAGTATATTTTATTTCATTTTTATATATAAAAGCGATATTGTTGAGCACTACTAGCCACTAGATCTCCTGGCTGTCACTTTGTCACATGTTGGGGAATCACAGCGGCTCGGCTCCAGAAGTGGCGGGTGTCCCCGTCATCCTGCCAGGGCCGCCAAGAAGTTCATCACCTAATCTTAAGTTATTAATATCTTATGAGGAGAGGAACTATGGGATTGAGAATTGAAATAATTAAATATATATGGCTTTTTGAACCAGTGCAGTCAGTGCCAGTGCCACCCAGACGCTATCCACCAGTGCCACCACCATTAAGTGTGTTGGTCGGCCACTCGAGCACTGAAGGAGGTGGAAGCATCTGACAAGTGAAGTGACACTTTAGATTTGCACACTGGAATTCATTTATGGACTTTTCGTTATAGATAGGTTTACACACTTCAACTTGTTGCACGCACCTGACCTAACTTATTTCATAACTTATTTTATTGTGATTTATTGTCATATTTTATATGAATTGAATTTACTGTTACATTGTGGGAATAGTTATTTTCACTGCATTTAGGCTTTAGCACATTCATGTCACTTTATTTTTGATACTGTGTGGAGTGTGGGCAGGGCACTGGGGGCAACGATGATATTATATCGATTGCACAGGCACTTTATTCGCACAGCCAAGTTGTGTTTGTTAGTAGTTTCTTGATGCACTTTAAGCGCTGTAGCGCAATTTATTTGTTTGTTTCATATTTTCTTTTTATTGGAAAGATTTGGTATAGCAGCACTTATTATACACAGCCTTTATTTTCGTATGCGCTGATTTACAAATGACATTATACATATTTTTTTGAGCTTCATGAAACCTGCCATCTACTGTTCTGGCAGTGGTCATTTTTTTAAAAGTAACGAGTAACTATACAGCACAAAAAAAAAAAACTTGAGTAGAAGTATCGAAATCATCGAAAAAATGTAGTGAAGTAAAAGTAGAAGTAGGAGAAAAAAATTCTACTCTAGGAAAGTACAGATACCGCATTTCGGTACTTAAGTACAGTACTTAAGTAGTTCTACTTCGTTACTATACATCTCTGTTGATGACGCTCATCTCCCAGGAGTCAATGCAAAGGAGGAAGTGACGTCGGGGGCTATGGCCGTAGGAGGAGGAAGAGGAAAGAAGGTAAGTTAATTTTCAGAAAAAATCAGGTAAGTAAAACAAAAAAAAAATAACTATCCGATTCTTTTTCAGGATCTTTTAATCTAACGGAAATTGCAAAGTTGAAAAATTGGATGGAACTCCGCTTTAATACAATATAAATGAAGAGTGCCATGGTGTCACTCCTTCATGGGACAGGCACATAACACCTCATTCTCAGTATTGTCCTCAGTCTTACAGGTTTAGTTTAAAGCGGTTGTCTACTCAGAAAAAAAAAAAAACCCTGCAGGAGAAAGGCATAATGAGCTAGTATGCATCGTAAAATAGCTCATTATGAAATACTTACCTTAGAACGAAGCCCCGGCACAGTCGTCTGGACAACGCTGAGGGAGCTGACGTGCTCCCTCAGCGTCTCTTCCTGGTTTGGTGTGAGTGGCCGGAGCTGCAAAGACGACACTCCCGTGCATGCGCGCGGGAGTTTCACTTTCTGGCAAGATCCGCTGGACCTTCAGAGCGCATGTGCCGCAGATGTCAGCGGCTGCATGCAGGTTGAATTTCTCCTAAACCGTGCAGGTTTAGGAGATATTAATTGTACCTACAGGTAAGCCTCATTATAGGCTTACCTGTAGGTAAAAGTCATATAGCGGAGTATACTACCGCTTTAAGCCTGATGTACTCTGAGCAACAGCTCTAGACTAAAGGCGAGTATTGCAACTAGAACTGCTTTTAAAAAAAAACTTTCTGAGATAAACAGAAAAAAATACCTTGGAGTTGGGCTTTATAGAGCAAGCACTCCTGTTGAAAGGCTGCTTTTAGGTTTCAGCTGGTTTTTAGTAGCTCAAATAATTAGTGCTGTTTTTTAATTAGGATAGCGTGAGCTCCAGTGAGCTAAAAGGTACATTTATATGATTTCTTTGGCTTGTGTTTACATATATTACAGGTTTACAGTATTTATGGCAGTTATTCGCATTGCTTTTTCAAAATGTGTTTCCGGATTTCATGTGCATTTACAGGACATAAAGACATTAAATAGATGTTTTTTGCCCAACTTTTCTGAGGTTGTGTGTGGAATACGCTATAAAATATTGAAGAGCTTTGGAAGAACTTTTATAGAGATGAACAAACACAAAAATCCAGTGCATCATTAACCTTTTCCTTCCTAGTGGGGCCCATAGTGCATTGTGTTGCTACACTCTAGGTGATTTGCCTGAGGGCATGAAAAGCTACCTTAGATTGACATGTATTATCTGGTGGGAAATGCAGAGCGTTGTGTACCTCAATACACTGGAGACTCTTCACATCAAAGTGGATATTTGTGTTTGTGGATTCTGAGATAAATCATTTAGCATCTAATCCACCGGCACAGAAGCCGGAGCTCCCCTAACTTGTCAATAGGTTTTCAAACCGAGGTCTCTTTTCAGGTGCACTGAGGAACATTGGTGTGCATACTGCTGTCATTAGTGCTGGCTTTCTAAAAGTGATTTCCAAGGCTTGTAAGTGCTGCTCAAGAAATGTAGAGAATAACATTTAAAAATGCAGTGACGGAGCTCAATATAAAATAGGGATTAGAGGGGATCTCTAGGAAAAAATAAAGTCCTCTTCTTGATTGGGACCCTCTCCATGTAGTAACATATAGAGGTCTAGGCTTCCCAAAGCACCCTAGTTTGCAAAAGCGGGCCCTTGTTCTGCCAAAGTGCCATGCAACCAAAATAAATGTACTTATTCAGCAGCATGGTGGCTCAGGTGGTCTTAATGGCCTTGTTTTGAGCTTGTTTGTTTTCACTTTTCCATATAGAGTTCCTCAAAGTACTGCAATCATTTTTTTTATAGAAAGCAAGGGCTAACTTTAACAGCTTGTTTCAGGTTTCTAGCATCTTTTATAATTTTTCAGAGGTTAATTTTCTCTCCATTTTATAAGAGAACTGAACTGTATGTACACTGCTCAAAAAAATTAAAGGAACACTTTGAAAACACATCAGATCTTGATGGGGAAAAAATCATGCTGGATATCTATACTGATATGGACTGGGCAATGTGTTAGGAATAAAAGGATGCCACATTGTTTGATAGAAATGATCAACCCACAGAGGGCTGAATTCAAACCCCCCTCAGAAATCAAAGTGAAAAAATGATGCAGCAGGCTAATCCATTTTGCTGAAATTTCATTTCAGCAACTTAAAATGGTACTCAGTAGTTTATATTGCCCCCTCGTGCTTGTATGAATGCCTGACCATGTCAAGGCAAGCTCCTAATGAGACGAAGGATGGTATCCTGGGTATTTCCTCCCAGATCTGGACCAGGACATCAATGAGCTCCTAAACACACTGAGCTGCAACCTGGGGGCATCAGATGGACTGAAACATAATGTCCCAGAGGTGTTCTATTGGATTTAGGTCAGGCGAGAGTGGGGACAATTCAATGGAATCAATTCCTTCATCCTCCAGGAACTGGCTGCATACTCTCGCCACATGAGCGGCGCATTGTCACGCGCCAGGAGAAACCCAGGACCCACTGCACCAGCGTAAGGTCTGACATGGGGACCAAGGATGTCATCCCGATACCTAATGACAGTCAGGATGCCATTTTCTAGCCTGTAGAGATCTGTTCATCCCTTCATGGATATGCCTGCCCAGACCATCACTGACCCACCACCAAACCGGTTATGCTGAACGATATTACAGTCAGCGTAACATTCTCCACGGCTTCTTCAGACCCTTTCAGGTCTGTCATATGTGCTCAGGATGAACCTGCTCTCATCTGTGAAAAACACAAGGCGCCAGTGGTGGACCTACCAATTCTGGTGTTCAATGGCCAATTGAGTTCCATGATGCCAGGCAGTGAGCACAGGGCCCACTAGAGGACGTCGGACCCTCAGGCCACCCTCATGAAGTCTGTTTCTGATTGTTTGGTCAGATACATTCACACCAGTGGCCTGTTGGAGGTAATTTTGTAGGGCTCTGGCAATGCTCGTCCTGTTCCTCCTTGCACAAAAGGAGTTGATACCGGGTCTGCTGATGGGTTAAGGACCTTCTACAGTCCTGTCCAGCTCTCCTAGAGTAACTGCCTGTCTTCTAGTTTTTCCTCCATGCTCTTGAGACTGTGCTGGGAGACACAGCAAACCTTCTGGCAATGGCACGTATTGATGTGCATCCTTGAGGAGTTGGACTTCCTGTGCAACAACTAGAGGGTGCAGGTATCGCATCATGCTACCAGTAGTGACACTGACCTTAGCCAAATGCCAAACTAGTGAAAAACAGTCAGAAAAGATTAGTAGGAAAAAAAATGTCAGTGGCCTCCACCTGTAAAACCATTCTCAATGCTGACCATCTAGTGCACCTGTTGTTTCATTAACACCAAAGCAGCTGAAACTAATTAACAACTCCCTCTCCTACTTAACTGACAAGATCAATATCCCAGGAGTTTAATTAACTTGATGCTATACTGTGATTAAAAAGTGTTCCTTAATTTTTTTTGAGCAGTGTATTTTTTAAATGAGATATAAAGAAGCCCCTGTTTAGATTTTGCAGCAGACCTCATGGCAGCATTTAAGACTAGGCAGAAACTATTTTGGCTACGCCCCTGAGGCAGTCCCAGGGGGTATATCATCACTTCCTGCTATAGGACTTCAGTTTTTTCTGCCTAATCAGGAGTAGGGACCTGGCTCTCTGCTGGGATCTGGGGTCCTGGCATTTTTTCCTTTTTAAATTGAATTTTTTTCCTTTTTTCTTTAATATTTTTGTTCCTGTGTGAAGTACAATCAACCTGTTCCTGTGTGAACTACAGTCAACAGCTGGACTGGCGACGCATTGGATATCCTAGATCCTTAAGGTCTTCCCAGTCTGGTCTGCGAGCGCGACCCATTAGCTCCACGCTAGGTTGGCCACGACATAGCCCCACTGGACGGGCTGGCCGGAGAGTGAAACACCCCCTTGTGAGGTTGCGTAGCCCTGGTAACAACAGCAGTCACGATCAGAGTCACAGTGTACCTTGGGCTGCAGCACCCCCATTCCAAGATGGTGCGGTGACTGCTGGGAGTAGTGCCCGCCTAATGCCGTGGTGTGGTGAGTAGTGTCCCCCCTCTTTTCTTTGGGAATTGCTGGGCTGGTGGCGGGCCCTCCCTGGGGATGGTAGGCCCCTTTCTGTGTACTCCCTTCCCTTACAATTTCCCCCCTCTCCCCAGAGGGGTTTCCCTGTGTCGGTCACCCTCACCTGCCCCCTCTCTGCTGTGCACATTCTGGGGGTAGAGAATTGGTAAGCAGAGAATTGGTCGGCAGATGTTGGATCCGGGAGAATGGTCTCTTCACCCGGAGTTGTTTCATCAGCTGTGCCTTTGGTGGGGGAACCCTGATGTGGACCTGTTGGCCTCCCATCTCAACAGGAATGTGCAGAGGTTCGTGTGAAGGTCTCGGGATCCTCTGGCTGACACCGCAGATGCCCTGGTGGCCCCTTGGGGGTCAGTATCGTCTGATCTATGCCTTTCCTCCAATACAACTTTTGTCGAGACTGCTATGCAGAATTGAGGTAGAAAGGATTCCATTCTGGTGGCATCAGACTGGCCTTGGTACGCAGGCCTGGTAAGGCTGGTAGCAGACGTCCCTTGGAAACTTCCTGTCAGGGAAGATCTTCTGTCTCAGGGACCAATCTTCCATCCTGCTTTACAGTCTCTGGCTCTGTGCACCATCAAGGGCCAGATCTCGGCTTTGGCCATATTTTTCCAAAGGCTGTTGGCTGCAAAGTCCTTGGTTCACACTTTTGTGCAGGGAGTTCGCCACCTGGCTACCTCCGTGGGATCTCAATTTGGTACTGTCGGTGTTTCAAAAGCCTCCCTTTGAAAACATTTGTGAGCTCCTTCTGCTCCCTCTGTTGCAGAAGGTGGCCTTTTTAGTCACTATTACTTCTGCATGTAGGGTCTCAGAGTTGGCTGCGTTGTCCTGTCGGTCACCTTACCTGGGGATTCACAGGGACGAAGTGGTGTTGCAACCCTGCCAGGCGTTCCTTTCATAAGGTTGTCTCTGGGTTTAATTTGAATGACGATATTGTGTTACCGTCCTTATGTCCTAAGCCTAAACATCCTGAAGAAGTTGCTTTACATTCCTTGGATGTGGTCAGGGTGATTCAGGTGTACCTGACGGTGAATGAGCCGATTCAGAAATCCAATTCTTTGTTATTATGGATGGACCTCGTAAGGGGCAGGCTGCATCTGCTGCGAAAATTTCCAAGTGGCTCAGGCAGACAGTAATGCAGGCCTATTCAAGTAAGGGTCAGGTTCCTCCTTTCCCTGTCAAGGCACATTCTAGGAGGGAACTTAGTGCCTCCTGGGCCTTCCGTCATAAGCCGTCAGTGGTTCAGGTGTGCAAGGCAGATACGTGGTAGATGTACTTGCATCTTTGGCCGCAAAGTTTTGCAGGCTGCGGTTGCAGAGGCTCCTGCCTCTTGAGGGTGTAATTTTGTCCTGGTGGTGAGCTCCAGTTGTTCCTGGTTGAGCTCCTGTTTTTACCTGGTTGGCTATGTACAGCCTTGTTGGGAATTATTTGTATTGCTGTGTTTTTCCCTCATGTTGATACTGCTTTGGGATATACCAATGGTCTAGAAGACATGGAGCAGTGTCCGTCAGTGAACGAAAGAGAAAACTGGATTTTTGAAATCCTTTTCTCTGAGGTTCACAGATGGACACAGCACCTGCCCCTCTGTTGGGTTGAGTTATGTATTCTTCTGAATAATAATAATAGTACAGCGCCAACATGTATCAAACACAAATGTTGAGAGAATCCAGTTCAATGCAAAGTCCCACAAATGATGATGATACAACCCAAAAGGTAAGGAACCAAGAAATCCAACACCAGGAGATGGGATCAAGGTAGGAGGAGAAGATCACCACGTGCATCAAATAAAAAGGATGTCCGCTTACTGGAACAAATTGACCACCGGTTAGGGTAGGTCAAAATAGGCATGTATCCAAAAGTTTCCCCTGGAATAGGCAAATCTCCAGAATGCAGTCAATCCAATCGATGCAGGTAGTGATTCAAAACTCCACTCAATAGTCAGCCTTAATGCACCATAAACTGATAAACATGGAGTGTTGACTTCCGACACCAACTGCTGTTACGTTTTCACAACTGTTTTGTCCTTCAGGTGGAGTGGCGGGCTCCGGGTCTCCTGAGCGGGGACTGTGTCTCTTCCTCCTCTGTCATTCATTTGTATTAGCCTACAGTGTGGCCGAGCGTGGCTGGTTTTGTATATTTATGTATTCTTCTGACACTGCTTGTTACAAACTGAAGCCCAATTGCAGGAAGTGATGGTATACCCCCTGGGACTGCCCCAGGGGCGTAGCCAAAATTGCTTCTGCCTAGTCCTACTCCTGAAGAGAGAGCAGTATAAGCCCAATGGTCTAAAAGACATGGAGCTGTGTCCGTCAGTGAACCTCAGAGAAAAGGATTTTACGGTAAAACAAAAATCCAGGTTTTCCCCAAACTACTCTATCTTTTATGAATTAATAACATTCAATCTGTTTAGGAAAGAGAACATTTAATTTAGCCTTATTCACACAGAATGAATGTACCAACAGTTACACTGGACAAATAGCTATGCAAATTTTTTCTTATTAAAAATACACCCCTAGGCATGATATATTGATCATTGAATTAGTTAATGGACATGCAAACAAGTTTAACTAGTTTCCAGGGCAATTTATATGCACTATAACTTGACAAGATAATTTGGTCATGTTCCCTGTGGACTGTAATGCAATATAACACTATATTTAAAATAGATTAAGATTTTTTAAATCTAAAAGTTCTCTCTTGACCAGTTACCTACATTGCAAGAATTTGTAGTCAACTTTATTGTAGATACCTATTTCATACCTATTTTTTTCCGACCTATTTCAGAACTTTTACATGCAAACTCCTTATTTCATTTACTTTTTTGCGCTTATGATGTCATCATATGGTTCCTCTGTCTTCAAGCTGTCTTCTTGTTATGATCTAATTTGACAGGCATAAGGCAAATGCCTTTTTTGCCCTCTGGTTGAAGTAACCATGCCAGTGCCATGTTGCTTTTAGCTGCACCCTTGCTGCCAGCCCTTGAAATTTTGCCACCCTAAGCTCAGACAGTTCCCTATTGCCAGTGTTACATTCCTGGAATCTCTCTGCTCCCGGCGTACTGGAATCCTGCTTTTACCTCTGATCAGTCATGCTAAGCCTGTGCTTATTTTTCTATTGAAATATGCAAAGACATCACACGACACTCATTTTTACAATCCTAATCTTTTACATCAGGCAATGGGAAACTAATTTCCTGCCCTGTCTTTACAATTGGAAAGCTGCATATTTGTTGAAATTGACATTAAGCTTAACATTCAATTATATAGCTAAACAGATTTATGCCCAAAATAAAACAAATCATAAAGCATCCCCGTGTATACATAATGTAGCATCTGTTTTTATGGCGTGTGCTCAACGGTTTCTTCATTTCCAACAGAAAAAAAGAAATTCTATTGTTTTTAAATTAAAATCATATTCTTTCTCAGAGCGCAAATACGTGCTTGGAGCCATAAACTCCTCGCTGCTTTTACTGCAAACAAACGTTTACAGAATAGGTAGTGACAATGTGGCTGAAAGCTACCCACCCATAACTGATATTTATGGGTGGACACTGGCAGGCTGAATTTGAGTATCTGACAGAGGTTCTAGCTGGAAGTGGCTTTGTCCTTGTCTCTTACTCACTGCTCCTGCTGCAGTCAGGAACCTGTTAGGTGTTTAAAACTTTTTAAAAGTATATTTCTTGCTGAGGAGCATACACCAGTCAGTCATAACTTTATGGCCACTGACAGGTTACATAGTTGGTAAGGCTGAATTAAAACAATAGCCCATCCAGTTCAACCTGTGTGTGTGTGTGTGTTTGTGTATATAATCATTTCCCATATCCCTGTATATTGTGTTCGCTAAGATGCACCTCCAAGAGTCTTTTTAAACTATTAATACTTCCTGCTGACACCACCAATTGTGGAAGAGAGTTCTACATCCTTACTGCCCTGACATTGAAAAGCCCATATGCAGCTTAAAGTTAAACCACTTCTCCAGCTTAAGGTTAAACCGCTTCGTCTCATTGTGTGGCTCCATGTTTTCCTACACTTTCTAAGACTGAAACGCTTCCTACCCACACTGGGATCACCATTGAGATGTTTGTTTATTGCCATCATAACCCCTCTCAAGCGTCTCTTCTCCAGGGAGAATAAATTTAGCGTTCCTCGTAATTGAGGTCCTCAAGCCCCCTTATTCATTTTGTTGTCATTCTCTGGACTCTCTCCAGTTCCAGCACATCCCTCCTGAGGACTGGCTCCCAGAACTGGACAGAACATTCCAAATATGGTGGAGCCAGAGTTTTAAAAAATGTCAGAATTATCAATTTATCTCTGGAGTAAATCCTCTTTTTATTGCATGCTAATATTCTGCTGGCTTTGCTTGCAGCAGCTTGACATTGCATGCTATTTCTCAATCTGTCTTCTACTAGGACGCCCAGATCTTTCTCCATCCTGGAATCCTCCAGAGCTTCTCCCTCTCATGAGTAATTTGCATTTATATTTTTAACCCCCAAGTGCATGTCTTTACATTTTTCAATGTTGAGCCTCATTTGCAATGTAGTTGCCAATTTGCCATGCAGTTGCCCACTCCATTTATTTAATAAGGCCCTCTTGTAAGGTTTCTATTTCCTTCTGTGATCCTATAGCCTTACTCATTTTTGTGTCATCAGCAAACACTGAGATTGAGCTATTTATCCCATCCTCTATATCATTTATAAATAAATTAAACAGAGTAGGTCCCAGGACAGAGCCTTGGAGTACCCCACTTACCACTCTAGACCATTCTGAGTACACATTTTTCAACACCACCCTTTGGATACACTCCTGTAGCCAGTTTTCTATCCAAGAACAAACTCTATCATCCATTCCTAAAGACCTAAGTTTGTAGATTAAGCGTTTGTGTGGCGCTGTATCAAATGCTTTTGCAAAATCCAGATAAACCATATCCACAGGCCTACCTTTGTCCAAGTGGCAGCTCACTTCCTCATAGAAGGTTAACAGGTTGGTTTGACAAGAACGACCTGTTGTAAACCCATGCAGATTACTACTAATGATACTGTTTTCCTCAGCAAATTCTTGAATATAGTCCCTTATCATCCCCTCAAATAGTTTACATACTATTGATGTTAGACTGACTAGTCTGTAGTTCCCAGGTATATGTCTCTGCCCTTTTTTGAATATTGATACCATGTGGGCTTTTCGCCAATCAGCTGGTACCACTCCTGTCAGTATGCTTTCCATAAAGATTAGGAATAGTGGTCTGGCTACAACCTGACTTAGTTCCTTCAGGACTCTCGGGTGCAAGCTGCCCAGTTTTGGTGATTTGTTTGTGTTAAGTTTTTCTAGTCTTTTCTGGACACCGACTTCTGTAAGCAACAAGGTTACATCATGTGACGTATTACTAACAGTACAATCGTGGTTGTTTATACCCCTCCTTTAAGGCTCCATGTACACGGGACGCTGGAAATGGCCGTTTAGGAGCAGTTGGGTGTTTTTTTCAGAAGCCCCTGAACCCATCTACATTTTATCTTATCTGTCCATGTACACCAGGTCGTTTACAGTCATTTGCAGGCAGTTGCGTTGAGGGACTGTTTTTAGAACGCAATTATTTGCGTTCGAACGTGTGTTTCCAGGCGTTTCAAACGCACAAACGCGTCCGAACGCGTCTGAACGCGATGACCCGCGTTTAGCGTTCACGTTTTTCCATTTTAAAGGGGAATAATTTTTTTGACCTCTAGGAACGCTTCTAAATGCAAACGCCCGCAAACGCTGCTAAACGCCCGCTAAACGCGGGTACAAACGCGACCGAACGGACGTTTCAAACGTCCTAAAAATTCCAGCATTCAAAGGGACTTTTAACAACGTCCCGTGTACATGGAGCCTTACTGTTAAAAAACTGAGGAGAAGATTAGATGTTATGCATATGATATCACTAGTGCCTCTGCTTTTTCCCTCTGTCCTACACTCACTGCTGGCTCTCTCTTCCTCTAAGCCCTCCCCCCTGCCAAGCCCCTCAAACTCTTTAGCCATATTTTCCCTCAACAGTGCTGCACCCTCCCCATTAATGTGCAGCCTGTCCCAGTTAAAGAGCCAGTCCCCGGCATCAGCCCAGTTCTCCAGTAACCTGAAACCCCCCTTCCTACACCAGTTCCTCGGGCACTTGTTAATTTTCCTAATTTCCCGCTGCCTCTCTGGTGTGGATCGAGGCACAGGCAGTATCTCTGAGAATACCACCTTGGAGGTCCTTTTCTTCAATGTAGCATCTAAGTCCCTGAAATAATTTTTAGGGACTCGCCACCTTCCTCTTACTTTATCGTTGGTACCAACATGCACCATGAATTCTGGGTCCTCCGCAGCTCCACCCAATATTCTGTCTAGCCGATCCAGGATGTGCTGAACCCAAGCACCGGGTAAACAACATACTGTTTGGAGAACACAGTCTTTGTGACAGATTGCCCAATCTTTCCTTGTAATAACTGAGTCCCCTACTAGCAGTACCTGTCTAACCTTGCCTGTATCCTTTCCCCCTTCTTACCGCAGCAGTCTTTCCCCTGGCAGCTAGGGGAGGGAGGTTGCTCCAGCAGTGCCAGTCCTGAGCTGATATCCCCAACATCCTGCAACTTGGCATACTTGTTGGGGTGAACCAACTCAGCACTAGACTCCCTAGTGCTCTTCCCTCTACCCCTCCTTCTAGCTGTCACCCAGCTGCCTACCTCTGGCTCCTGTACCTCCATTTCTCCACCCTCCTCTATACTGGTTAAGTAAATAACATTGATTATCTCATTACAATGACATCTGAAAGTTGGTGGGATATATTAGGCAGCAAGTAAACATGTTGTCTTTTAAGTTGATGTGTTGAAAGTCCTTAAATGGGCATCACAGTTTGCAGTATATGGCTCTGCATAGCTGTAGACCAGTCAGGGTGCCCACGCTGACCCGTGTCCACAGCAAAAAAGGCCTACAATGGGAATGTGAGCATCAGAACTGGACCATAGAACAATGGAAGAGGCTGGCCTATTCTGATGAATCATTTTTCTTTTAAATCATGTTATTGGCCAGGTGTGAGTGTGTCGCTTACCTAGGGAAGAGGATGCAGTATGGGAATAAGACAAGCCGGGGGAGACAGTGTGATACTTTGGGCATCATTCTGCTGGGAGGCCTTGGGTCCTGCCATTTACGTGGATGTTACTTTGACACCCCTTCAAAGAAATGGTATTCCCTGATGTCTGTGGCCTCTTACAGCAGTATAATGGGCCCTGCAACAATTGGTTCACAACAATGAATTTA
Organism: Pelophylax lessonae; assembly: GCF_965119305.1. Classification (NCBI taxonomy): domain Eukaryota; kingdom Metazoa; phylum Chordata; class Amphibia; order Anura; family Ranidae; genus Pelophylax; species Pelophylax lessonae. The sequence continues at coordinate 70,107,874 of NC_138776.1, forward strand.
AGGTGGTGACTTTGACTCCAAATTCTCTGAATATCAATCCATTTGAGTATTTGTGGATATGCTGGAAAAATAAGTCTAATCCATGGAAGCCCCACCTCGCAAATTATAGGACTTAGAGTGGCTTCACACTTCCCAGTGTGGTCCTACTATGCTTTAGGCAAGACCCCCATCACAGGATTGCTTTAAAGGAGAGCTACAGTGCCTTGCAAAAGTATTCACCCCCATGGCATTTTTCGTGTTTTGTTGCCTCACAACCTGGAATTAACATGGATTTTTTGAGGATTTGCAACATTTAGTTTACAGAAAATGCCCACAACCTTGAAGATGTTTTCTTTTTTTTTTTTTTAATTGTGAAGCAAATAAGACAAAATAACAGAAAAAGTCAATGTGCATAACTATTCACCCTCCTAAAGTCAATACTTTGTAGAGTCACTTTTTGCGGTATTCACAGCTTCAAGTTGCTTTAAATAGGTCTCTATGAGCTTGCCACATCTTATCACTGGGATTTTTGCCCATTCCTCCTTGCAAAACTGCTCAAGCTCCTTCAAGTTGGATGGTTTGCGCTTGTGAACAACAATCTTTAAGTCTGACCACAGATTTTCTATTAGATTGAGGTCTGGGCTTTGACTAGGCCATTCCAACACATTTGCATGTTTCCCCTTAAACCACTCAAGTGTTGCTTTAGCAGTGTGTTTGGGGTCATTGTCTTGCTGGTAGGTGAACCTCCATCCTAGCCTCAAATCACGCACAGAGTGGTACAGGTTTTGCTCAAGGATATCCCTTTATTTAGCACCATCCATCTTTCCCTCAACTCTGATCAGTTTCCCAGTCCCGGCTGATGGTGTTCTTTGGGTGATGTGATGTGTTGGGTTTGCGCCAGACATATCGTTTTTTTTTTTATGGCGTAAAGTTCAATTTTAGTCTCATCAGACCAGAGCACCTTCCTCCATACATTTTGGGAGTCTCCCACATGACTTTTTGCAAACTCAAAACATGCCATTTTGTTTATTGCTGAAAGTAATGGCTTTCTTCTGGCCACTCTGCCATAAAGCCCAACTCTATGGAGCGTACGGCTTATTGTCGTCCTATGTAAAGATACTCCAGTCTCTACTGTGGAACTCTGCAGCTCCTCCAGGGTTACCTTAGGTCTCTGTGCTGCCTCTCTGATTAATGTCCTCCTTGCCCGGTCCATGAGTTTTGGTGGGTGGCCGTCTCTTGGCAGGTTTGCTGTTGTGCCATGTTCTTTCCATTTGGTTATGATAGATTTGATGGTGCTCCTGGGGATCATCAAAGATTTGGATATTTTTTATAACCTAACCCTGACTTGTACTTCTCAACAACATTGTCCCTTACTTCTTTGAAGAGTTCCTTGGTCTTCATGGCAGTGTTTGGTTAGTGGTGCCCCTTGGTTAGGTGTTGCAGCCCCTGGGGCCTTTCAAAAAAGGTGTGTATATGTAATGATGACAGATCATGTGACACTTAGACTGCACACAGGTGGACATCATTTCACTAATTATGTGATTTCTGAAGGTAACTGGTTGCACCAGAGCTTTTTATGGGCTTCATAAGGGGGTGATCACATACGCACATGTCAATTTTCTGTTTTCTATTTCTAAAAAAATAGTTTTATGTATATATTATTCTTATTTCACTTCACCAACTTAGACTATTTTGTTCTGATCCATCACATTAAATTCAGATTAACAAAACATTGAACTTAAGGCTGTAATGTAACAAAATAGGTAAAAAGTCAAGGGGGATGAATACTTTTACAAGGCACTGTAAAATATCATATTAAAACTGTAAGCAGGAAGGCACTTTATTGCAGAGCCTGCCTGCTTGCAATAAAATAAACCTACCTGCCAACTCAGTCTTCCTTTAGGATGTACACTGAGTTGCACATGAGCAGCTCAGTTTACATTTTGGCACAGTTCCTGTGTACCGGGATGACTGCAGTCCTGCACAAGCGTGGGAGTGACATCATCCCATACTTGCCAATCAAGATAGCTAAGGACTGGCACCTGGAGGAAGCTGGGAGTAGATGCCAGCCCCGGCAAGGATCCTCACAGGTGGCAGACATTGATGGAAAGTTAAGGATAATGAAGTTTAGTTTCTCCTTACTGTAATGCCTACCCCCCCATACACACTCACCATTTATTCACTTCTCAGCTGCTCTGTTTCCAAGTTAAGAGAAATACCTACTACTCCCAAGTATTAGAATCATGACACTTTCTCCCATGTGACAGTGTTGGTGCTTGGGAATTGGTCCAGCACTGTCACATGGGGGCCTCCTTCCTATGTAAACTCTTACTGACTGGAGTTTGCACAGGGCTATTCCTTCTTGCTTTTGGCAGAGAAAGGAGCAGCAGAGGAACCAAGTGAAGGTAAGTATTAGCTCTCTGGGGGCTGACTTTTAAATCTACCCCTGCAAAACACAGGTTCATGTGAATCTCATTAGTACAATAATATTTCTCTGTTTTAGTGTGCAGCTGTAATTTCCTACAATGGTCACTTCAAATTTCATTCCTTTGGAATATGACAGCCAGTAGGTTTTCTTATGCTGTTGTTGTACAGAATGTCCCGAAAAATCATATTTCCTGCTTGTGTGATCATGGCTGGTACATGAAGCCTAGAACCTGCTGACCTGGGACACGGTGACAAAGAGGTCCACATACATTTAGATCCTATTTATTTTACGTGTACACATGCATAAGACTGTGGGGGCCATAGAGACATCAAAAAAGCACTTTTTTGTTATCACAGAAAGCGTTGTCTTTCAGAAAGTGCATTTGGGTTATTTTGTGTCGTCAGATTAGATTTCTCTTTCAAATCCTCCGTGTATAAGAGATGTAACAAAAATGTCAAGTCCCTTCTCAGTTAACATAAACCTATAATTAATTTATCATATCCAAATGGCTAAAAAATGGGAGTAGGTAACAAAGTTGAATTTGACTTTAATACTATATAAGCCATGGAATGTGTTACACAAACCAGCCAAACAGCTCTCTTGTGATTACTTATATGAGCATTAACACTAAAGTTCCAACTGCCTAGATTAGGCAAGCAGCAGCTGGATGATAACTTTGCAGGGAGTGACTTGTATAAGACATGGAACACAGTCTCACCTATTGTGACATCACTCTGTGCAATGCCAGACACCTCTCATTACATACAAAGATAGAACACAAGGCACTCTGACTCACACACAGTGTACATGCATGTACGCAAATGGCCAACTAATATGCCTTACATATTGGAAAAAGAGTAAAGTAAAATCAGTTCTTTTTTTAATTCTATGTCTAGTTCTGTGCAAAATATGTGAACATTCTCAATTAAATGCAAAGAATTAGCATTTTGGTGAAGATGTGGTTCACTTGATACTACCCAGGTTATCACTGCATACTTTGGTTCTTCATATCACTAGATCACTGAGCTAACATTCTGTTAATTGATACATTATAACAAAATCACAGGTAAGAAAATGGGGAGGCTGCAATAAGATACTGCGGTTTATAGAGAGAAATCTCAAATGGTACAGCCAACCATTTCCTAACACATTCAGGGCCGCCATCAGGGGGGTACAGCCAGTACTCATGTATGGGGCCCCGGCACATAGGGGGGCCCAGACAGCAGGAAGATCGGTAGGATGACAGCATACCTCCCAACCTGGGCAGGGCTGTCCCGCTGTACAGAGGCTTTGTCCAGCATAATTCTGGTGATAAATGTTACCTCCTAGCTCAGAAAGACCTGCAGCAGTGGGAACATTTAGAACAGCCAGGGATTGGCTAACAAACCAGCTGGGTGTGCACTATGCAGAGACTGCACCTGTCAAATTCATGCTGTGATGTCGGTAATGGGAGGGACTTCTACTCAGACCCGCCCCCTGTGTCAAGCAATACGTGCATAGGGAAGAAGGAGAAGGAAGATATGGCAGACAGCAACAGAAAGGTATTTTAGAAAGGTAATCATGTGGAAGAGGTGCAGTACAGAGGCATTTACGTACATTCGCTACTATTTACAGCTTGGTATGGCACTACTCCTGATTTGTAACATTGGCCTCAATGGGAAATCTTGGTCACCTTGGTATAGCACTACTCCCGATTTTTAACATTGGCCTCAATGGAGAATCTTGGTCAACTTGGTATGGCACTGCTCCCTGTCTAACATTTGCATCTATGGGAAATCTTGGTCAGCTTAGTAAGGCACTACTCCCTATCTAGCACTCTCCTGAACCCTGTGCATAATGCACTCCAGAACCCTGCATTCTGTATCTAGCATTCTCCTGAACGTATTCCTGACCCCTGCACTCTGTACGTAATGCCTTCTTGACCCCTGCACTCTGTACGTAATGCCTTCTTGACCCCTGCACTCTGTACGGGGATGGGGTTGTGAATTTGTAGAGGGATTTGGGGGGTTGCGCTGTGAGGGGTGATTGGGAGGGATTTCTGCTAGGAAGAGGGATTGGGGGAGGGGATGATAATATAATTTTGATATTTTTGGTGGAGGGGGGGGGCCCTGTCAGGTAGGCTGTATGGGGCCCCAGGATTTCTAGCGGCAGCCCTGAACACATTTATTACATACAGCCTGTTTATTCTGAGTTAAGGCCCATACAAACGATAAGAAAATCTGTAGGGAAAATTCGTCCGACGACCGATCTGCCAATTTTCGGCTTGTTAGTATGGTGCTTCCGACAGCCAACTCCGACTTTTCGACTGACAAAATCCTGATGTGCAGGCTATAAAATTTTTGTTGTCCGTAATACAACGTCCGATTTTCGTCTCATTAGTACAGATTTCGACAGAAAAAAATCTTAAGAGCAAGACTAGGCATGCTCAGAGATGAAAGAACACATACAAAGCAATCCAACACATGACATCACTTCTGAAGTAGAATTCTGTCGTAAGGGAAAATTCGTATGAAAAAAACCTCTTCACTTTCCACATCAGACTAGCATGCCACAAAAAACGGACGACAGATCGTTCGGTAATCTGATCGTGTGTACGGGGCTTTCATCTCTCTTTTAGTATTGCTCAGCAGAATGTAGGATAACACTACACAGACAAAATTAGAATAAATAAAAACCTTTTTACTAGTTCTTTGCAAAGTCAAGCGTAACCACATTAAAATTGTGTGATTAGCATGTTACAACCCTATAATAATAATAAAGGTGACATAACTGCCACTGATATTTTAGATCACTTTGCTAAAACAATAGGCTGGACAACAATGTTGCATTCTGTACATGTATGTTATTTCAGTTTTAATGGTCTGGGTGCAATATGATGTTGGTTATAAGAAAGTGTAACCTTTTAGTTTTGTAGTTTGAAAAAGAAGAGCTATTGTATAGGTTAAGCCAATAAACATTGTCAGTGTTTGCACTTAAAATTAAGTTGCCTTAAAATTATTTGTGATATGGCATTTACAGGACCATATTTCTCAGGTAAATGTGCACATTCTCTAAGTAGTGACTATTTTTATTTTAGGATCTTTGCTGAGCCACTGTTGGCATGAAATTATTTTCAGATAATCAGAATAGTGATGGTATTATCGTTAATAAATTATTGCAGATCTGAGCTGAAGTTGTATATTTACATAAGAGGAACTGCAAAGGGCACAGCTACTTTTTAAGCAGGAAGCAAAGGATATCATGTATTAGACCCCATTCACACTGCCGCGACCAGAAAGTCGCCTCATAATGGGCGATTTGTATAGCGCTACTTTCAGCGCGACTTTGCGCGTATTCAGCGCGACTTGTATGATAGACGACTTTGTATTTGGCCAATCAGAATATGATGGTTCTGGGTCATGCTCAATCACACAAAAAAAAGTTCTTAAAAATTGTCGTTTTTGATAGAGAGCCAATTATTGAAAAAATAATTGAAAAAAAAAATGAGATTTCTTTGGATATAGTGTCTGGGGGGGTCTAAAAAGTGTACCTGTGAAGTTTCAGCTCTGTAGCATGTCCAGAACCAGAAAAAAAAGATAATTTTTCTTATAATTATTAATAGAGCAGGGTAGTGGCTCTGCTCCACCTGGGCATTTTTGTTGCAGGCATTTATCGGGCATTTTTGGAGGCAGGCATGGCTTTTATTGGATTTAGTGTCTGAGGGGTCTAAAAAGTGTACCTGTGAAGTTTCAGCTCTGTAGCATGTCCAGAACCAGAAAAAAAGATAATGTTTCTTAGAATTTTTAGTAGCACAGGCATATGGCTCCTCTCCACCTGGGCGTTTTTGTTGCAGGCATTTTTTGGAGGCAGGCATGACTTTTTTTTGGATTTAGGGTCTGGGGGGTCTAAAAAGTGTACCTGTGAAGTTTCAGCTCTGTAGCATGTCTCATTTTCACAGATGAGAGCAGGTTCACCCTGAGCACATGCGACAGATGTAAAGGGGACTGGAGAAGCCGTGGAGAATGTTATGCTGCCTTTAACATCGTTCAGCATGGTGGTGGGTCAGTCATGGTCTGGGCAGGCATATCCATGGAGGGATGCATAGTTCTCTACAGGCTAGACAATCGCACCCTGACTGCCATGAGGTATCGAGATAAAATTCTTGGACCCATTGTCAGACCCTACGCTGGTGCAGTGGGTCCTGGGTTCCTCCTGGTGCACAAAGTATGCAGCCAGTTCCTAGAGGATGAAGGAATTGATACCATTGAATGGCCCCCACACTGGCCTGACCACTGAAGAAATGACACTTTGCTACAATGGAAAGCAGTGAGTGTACAGCTTGTATAATAGTGTAAATTTTCTGTCCCTTCAAAATAACTCAACACACAGCCAATAATGTCTAAACCACTGGCAACAAAAGTGAGTACACCCCTAAGTGAAAATGTCCAACTTGGGCCCAAAGTGTCAATATTTTGTGTGGCCACCATTTTTTTCCAGCACTGCCTTAACCCTCTTGGGCATGGAGTTCACCAGAGCTTCACAGGTTGCCACTGGAGTCCTCTTCCACTCCTCCATGATGACATCACGGAGCTGGTGGATGTTAAATACCTTGCGCTCCTCAGGCAATCTTTATGTAGAGCAACAATTCTTTTTTTCAGATCCTCAGAGAGTTCTTTGCCATGAGGTGCCATGTTGAATTTCCAGTGACCAGTATGAGAGAGTGAGAGCGATGACACTAAATTTAACACACCTGCTCCCCATTCACACCGGAGACCTTGTAACGCCAACGAGTCACATGACACCAGAGAGGAAAAATGGCTGATTCTGCCCAGTCTGGACATTTTCAATTAGGGGTGTACTCACTTTTGTTGCCAGCGGTTTAGACATTAATGGCTGTGTGTTGAGTTATTTTGAGGTGACAGAAAATTTACACTGTTATACAAGTTGTACACTCACTACTTTACATTGGAGCAAAGTGTCATTTCGGCAGTGTTGTCACATGGAAAGATATAATAAAATATTTACAAAAATGTCAGGGGTGTACTAATTTTGTGAAATACTGTATATACATTCACTGGTCACCTTATTAGATACACCTTGCCAGTATTGGGTTGGACCCGCTTTTGCCTTCAGAACTGCCTTAATTCTTTGTGGCAAAGATTCAACAAGATGTTGGAAACATTCCTCTGAGATTTTTGTTCATATTGACATGATAGCATCAAGCAGTTGCTACAGATTTGTTGGTTGCACATCCATGATGCGAACCTCCCGTTCCACCATATTCCAAAGGTTCTCTATTGGATTGAGATCTGGTAACTGTGGAGGCCATTGGAGTACAGTGAACTCATTGTCATGTTTAAGAAACCAGTTTGAGATGATTTGAGCTTTTTGACATGGTGCATTATCCTGCTGGAAGGAGCCATCAGAAGATGGGTACACTGTAGTCATAATGGGAAGGACATGGTCAGCAACAATACTTAAGTGGGCCGTGGCATTTAAACGATGCTCAGTTAGTACTAAGGGGCCCAAAGTGTGCCAAGAAAATAACTCCTACACCATTACACCACCAGCCTTGGTTGTAACAATGGGTTATTTGAGTTACTGTTGCCTTTCAATCACCTTGAACCAGTCTGCCCATTCCCCTCTGACCTTTAAAATCAACAAGGCATTTTCATCCACACAACTGCCACTCACTGGATATTTTCTCCTTTTTGGATCATTCTCTGTAAGCCCCAGAGATGGTTATGCGTGGAAATCCCAATATATCAGCAGTTTTTGAATCAGACCAGCCCCTCTGGCAACAACAACCATGCCACATTCAGAGTCACTAAAACTACCCTTTCTCCCCCGTTCTGATGCTCGGTTTGAACTTCAGCAAGTTGTCCACACCACGTCTAGATGCCTAAATGCATTGAGTTTCTGCCATGTGATTGGCTAATTAGCAATTTTTTTTACCAACCAATTGAACAGGTGTACCTAATAAAGTTGCCGGTGAGTGCATATTTTTTTATATATATATATATATATATATATATATATATATATATATATATATATACAGTGCCTTGAAAAGTATTTATACCCCTTGAAATTTTCCACATTTCGTCATGTTACAACCAAAAACGTAAATGTATTTTATTGGTATTTTATGTGATAGTCCAACACAAAGTGGCATGTAATTGTGAAGTGGAAGGAAAATAAATGTTTTTTACCATTTTTTACAAATAAATCTGTGAAAGTGTGTGTGGGGGGGGGGGCATTTGTATTCAATACATTGTGTATTCAATACTTTGTAGAACCCCATTTCCCTGCAATTACAGCTGCAAGTCTTTTTGGGTATGTCTCTACTAGCTTTGAACAATTTATAAGTCTTGCCACAGATTCTTAATTAGATTTAGGTCTCGACTTTGACTGGGTCATTCCAACACATGAATATGCTTTGATGTAAACCATTCCATTGTAGCTCTGGCTGTATGTGTACAGTCGTTGTCCTGCTGGAAGGTGAACCTCCGCCCCAGTCTCAACTCTTTTGCCGACTCTAACAGGTTTTCTTCTAAGTTTGCCCTGTATTTGGCTCCATCCATCTTCCCATCAACTCTGACCAGCTTCCCTGCCCCTGCTGAAGAAAAGCATCCCTACAACATGATGCTTCCACCACCATGTTTCACAGTGGGGATGGTGTGTTCAGGATGATGTGCAGTGTTAGTTTTCCGCCACACATAGCGTTTTGCTTTTAGGCCAAAAAATTCAGTTTTAGTCTCATCTGACCAGAGCACCTTCTTCCACATGTTTGCTGTGTCCCCCACATGGCTTCCCACAAACTGCAAACACTTCTTATGGCTTTCTTTCACCAATGGCTTTCTTCTTGTCACTCTTCCATAAAGGCCAGATTTGTGGAGTGCATGGCTAATTGTTCTCCTGTGGACAGATTCTCCCACCTGAGCTGTGGATCTCAGCAGCTCCTCCAGAGTTACCATGGTCCTCTTGGCTGCTTCTCCGATGAATTTTCTCCTTGCCCGGCCTGTCAGTTTAGGTGGACGGCCATGTATTGGTAGATTGCAGTTGTGCCATACTCTTTCCATTTTCCGATGATGGATTGAACAGTACTCCGTGAAATGTTCAAAGCTTAGGAACAGTTTTTATAACCAAATCCTGCTTTACATTTCTCCACAACTTTATCCCTGACCTGTCTGGTGTGTTTCTTGGCCTTCATGATGCTGTTTGTTCACTAAGGTTCTCTAACAAATCTCTGAGGGCTTCACAGAACAGCTGTATTTATACTGAGAATAAATTACACACTGGTGGACTCTGTTTACGAATTAGGTGACTTCTGAAGGCAATTGGTTCCACTAGATTTTAGTTAGAGGTATCAGAGTAAAGGGGGTGAATACAAATGCACGCCACACAATTTTTACATATATTTTTGTAAACAATGTTGAAAACCATTTATCATTTTTCTTCCACTTCACAATTATGTGCCACTTTGTGTTGGTCTATCACATACAATCCCAATGAAATACATTTATGTTTTTGGTTGTAACATGACAAAATATGAAAGATTGCAAGGGGTATCATTACTTTTTCAAGGCACTGTATATATATATATATATATATATATATATAGAGAGAGAGAGAGAGAGAGAGAGAGAGAGCGTATACGTTACATTAAGGCCTAATGCACACTGGGTGTGTTTTTAGATGCTCCTAGGGCTCTCTATTTTTTTCCCCTGCCTCTAAACTCCCCTGCATGTCAGCCTATGTACACATAGGCTTTTTAGAGGAGTTCAGTGGCAGAGGCGTTTAGAGGGAGGGAAAAAAAAACACTGCCAGTTTATCCAGAAGCAGCTGAGTTTTGGGGGAAAAAACGATTGATGCTACTAATTGCATTAATGTATTTCAATGGCCAGTAGAATGTGTTTGCAGGTTCTGCCTCCTGCGTAGTACTGCTGTACAGTGTCTATGCTTTCGCTGCTTCATTTTTCTGTCCTGGTTGAACACCTTAGGCTCTCTATAAGGCTAACTAAGCTTGACAATATTTACATCTTTAAATCGTATATATTTTTTTATATCTTTAATATGCAGAAGACCACCAGAAAGCATTTACAAGTCTACCTAGGAAATACAATAACTATTGATAAGAATATGGAAAAGCATATCAAAAGTTTCTTTAGTTAAATGTCATAATAACTTAAACTATATTTTCTAAAAATTTCTAAATTACACCATTATTGTACCCTATACTTTTTTATTATTATTTTTATTATTATTATTATTGTAAAATTGATATGTTCAGAGCACATGAAATCTTCACCCCATTTACTCAACCTCCCCCACAAAGACAATGATAAAAGAAAAATGACTTTCACACTTAGAGGTACATAAAAAAATGTAATATCCTAAGATAAACTTCTATGTTGTTATGTCACGCTGAAGGGGACAAGGTGCCCAGAACAATGACAAAGGGTCTTCAGATGAATAAACAATGATTGCATTGGATTGGTTCACAGGGGCTACTTAGATGCGGATGGTCTTGTGTCTGGCAAGCAGCCCCAGGCACAGTGCTGCTATTTGGCTGGATAGAATGGGTCGCCAATATGCAATCATTTTCAGCTGTGGATCATTTCAGAGAGTGGCAGGTGAAGCTCCAGTCATCTGTCAAGTGACAATAACGCAGTGTCTCACACAATTTCAGAAGGCCACCGTGCATCACATTGATAAATACATTTATTTCCTGCCCTCAATGAAGAAAAATAAGGCTGCTGTGAAGTTGAAAGTAGCTTTCGGTTTAGTTACTTACTTTGAGCCCATGGAAGTGTTAATAAAGGGAACCAGTCAGGACAGAAATCTGGAAGTTGCCATATGCTTTTAAAGAAAACCTGTGTTTAGGGAAGCATGGTGCCAACCTCTTCTTCTAGAAATATATTAGTTGCCTGCTTTGTATTCTGATTTAATGCTTTTTAAGCCCGTCTCTTTAATCCCACCAACATATCAATTAAAAAAATAAAAAAATGAAAGTCTTATGTTCACCATCATGTAACTATTCAAAGCTCCTCTTCCTAAAATGCAGACAGATGACCCAACACTGGAGTCTGGGCCAACCACCAGTCCGCATCCGCCTTCATTATGCCATCACACAGACAGCCATGTGGGCAGCTGGCTCCCATGCTACTGTCCAGAAAATAGAACATTCAGGACCCAGAACGTCATTTGACTGTGGATTCATACAAATGAAAAGGGGTTTTAGATTCATTAATTGTTATTAAATAAAAGTTGCAAATAATTAAATTGGGAGTGGAAGTAAAAGAAGAGGAGGGTTGTTTTCAGAGATCAGGTTTAGCAGTCAGCTGAAAAAAATAGACTTCACTCTTCATGCTTGTTCTAGGTCAGTACGAGCCACTATACAATATATCAGCATGGGTTTCATTTAACTATAAGACTTTTGCATCCACTATCCCCATTCTTTTGTTTTGTTGGAGTCAATGATCTAAAACGAGGCAAGGCTCCTAATTTTGATGTTTGGCTGCTTGTTACATTTTAGTAATTTGCTATAAAGTCCTGTAGTTGCCACATTTAAAAACAAGTTTGCAATGGAAGGTACATATTACTATCCTGACAGATTTTGCTATGGCTCCATTCACACTTTGACATTCTGGGAATGTGTGCAAAAATTACAAAATGCGTGAAAAATGCTTATTGCAAAACACACATGGTGTGCACTGCCCAAATAAGGTAAATTAGCTACTTTGGCTTGTTTATTGCACATAGGGCAGTCCATCCAAGTGAATGGCTTGCTCTATGCTGTCGTGCAACAAATGCATCAAAAAATGGTTAACAAAAAAGCAAGGCATCACGTTGCACAGATGTGAATGTGGCCTATGTGTTTCGTTGAGATATTAGGTAAATGAGGCCATTTGACATTCTACAGAGATCTGATATAAGGACAGGGTTGTACAATCTGATTAATGAGGTAATGCACTTGACATTTGGGGGTTGATATACTAAAGCCAAATAGGCTGTTTGCATTGTCAGGAAATGTTGCTCTGACTTAGTGAATGTGGTGAGAATTCACTTTTTAAAGGATACCAAATCTAAAAAAAAAGAAATAGGATCAGCCATACCCTGTCAAGGCATGAATGCTGCTAGACCTCTGAAGGTATGCTGTGATATCTGGCACCAAGCCGTCTCTAGCAGTTGCTTTAAATCCCATAAGTTGTGGTGTCGGACTTGTTTTTCCAGCACATCCCATTGATGCTCAGTTGGATTGAGATCTGGAGAATTTGGAGGCAACACCTCAGATTTGTTGTTGTATCCCTCAAAACATTCTTGAATCATTTTTGCATGTGGCAGAGTGCTGAAAGAGGCCATTGCCCTCAGGGAATACTGTTTCCATGAAGGGGTGTACTTGGTCACCAACAATGTTTAGGTAGGTAGTACTTGCCAAATTAACATCCAGGCAGGAACCAAGGTTTGTCAGCAGAACATTGCCCAAAGCATCACACTGCCACTGCAGGCTTACCTTCTTCGCATAATAAATCCTGGTGCCATCTCTTTCCCAGGTAAGCAACGTACTATCCACATGATGTTAAAGAAATGCCTCATACACACTGAATGTTTTGCTAACTCTCCTAGACTTCTTTCCTCCTGGCAGTAGGGTTTTGGCAGAAAAAAAGCTTGATGCTTGTAAACTCATATAACGCATTAAGTCAAGCTCTTGGGCATTAATTAATTTCATTGGCCAGAATAATAATTTATTCTGGCCACTGAAATTAATTAACGCTTAAAGGGATTGTAAAGTCAGAAGGTTTTTTTATCTTAGTGCATTCTGTGTGCAGCACCCCCCTAAAGCTTACCTGACCCCCTTTCGATCCAGCAATATCTATGACAGTCTCAGCTATGCGGGACTCCCCTTCTTATTGGCTAAGACACATCAGTGGGGCAATTGGCTCCTGCTGCTGTCAATAAAAGTCAGTTAGCCAATGAGGAAAGAAAGGGGAAGGGACCGAACCACAGATCCATGCCTGAATGGATACACAGGGCTGTGACTTAGCTTGGGTGCCCCCATAGCAAGATGCTTGCCGTGGGGGCACTCAAAGAGAGGGAGGAGAGAGGGAGGGGCCAAGAGAGCTGAAGAGGGACCCAAGAAGAGGAGGATCCAGGCTGCTTTGTGCAAAAACAACTGCACAGATCAGGTAAGTATAACAGGTTTGTTATTTTTGTAGAAAAAAACAAGACTTTACAACCACTTTAAGTGCTAAACACACCTAGGCACATTTAGATGTGTTTACACGCGATTAAATGCGTCAAGCATTTTTTTCTGCCAAAACTCTGTTGCTCTTGGACACACTGGCTGTGGATTTTTGTGTGCATTGACACATAGGCTAACATGCACAGGCATTTAGTGGCAGGAACAAAAAAAAACTCAAAATGCCTAGGAGCAGCAGAAAACATGTTCAGTGTGCATGAGGCAAAATGTGATTCATCAGATCAGGCCACCTTCTTCCATTGCTTCATGGTCCAATTCTGATACTCAATTGCCCATTGTAAGAGCTTTTGGCTGTGGACATGGGTCAGCATAAGCACCCTGACCAGAAGGCAGCTGCACAGCCCATACACAACAAACTGCAATGCACATTTTTTTTCTGCTTTAACAAATCAACTTCAGGAGTTACATGTTTACTTACTGCCTGAAATATCCTACTGACTTTCAGATACCATTGTAACAAGATAATCAATGTTATTCACTTAACCTGTCAGTGGCCATAAAGTTATAGCTGATTGTTGTATACAGTATATACAATATATGTGTGTGTTTGTCGCAATAAAAAATAGAATGTCATAGTGACTACTGATATAAACATCTACTACTGAGAGCTTTTAAACAACCCTTTTCCCTGGTAGAATAAGTGTAATAGCAGCAGCTTAGCAAGTAATGTATCACAGTCAGTAATTCTTCATGCCCGAGAGAAAAGGAATTATATCCTCTTATTAGAAAGTAACCTTTTAGGCAGGTGGAAACACTAATCCAATCAATTAGTCCCAAATACACAATACCTTCTTGTTAACCCCCCAAGTATAGTTAATTTGTTTTAATACAGAAATCAGTAGTAAAGAAGAGTCATCCCTTTCGTGTTGTGGCACCTCTGAAACTAGACAGGGATCAAAGTGTGGCTTATTTAATGAGGGCAAGAGAGGGAGAAAAGCAGAGCGCCACACTGTCTCCAGTGTTGCCATCAATGCAAGTGCCAAGGTTATTCCACTTGACACAAAAGTTGTAAGAAGTTTAGGAAGTTCCAAGGATTTATTTACGGAATTTTCTTTGTAGTAAGCTATCCTCTTTAGGTGAGTTAAATACATTGATAGGATTTTTACTCCATGTTGGTGGAGATACTTACCGAATTCTGTTCTGTGGATATGGAAAATGCTAATTTTATGCACCATTTAAAGTAAAAAATAATAATAATAAAGCAATAAAAGCTTAAAGAATTAATACTACTGATGATATGGTTGCAGCGAAAAGAAAATAGAATTTTCTTGGAAGCTCTTGAACATGATGGCTTTGCGTCTATTTCAGGCTTCCTATACAAACATTTGCCCTCTGCATTTCTCCACTGACCTAAATGTGTCCTCTTCTCTTGTAATCTCAAACCATACCTGACTACGAGACTTAAAGTGGAGATCCGGGAACAAAATTGACCTAATCGATTTTGTGTCCATCCGCTTGCTCTTCTTCACCTGAAAAGGAATTGGATAGTTAGGGTTATTTTTTATTTTTTTTTACTTACCTTGTAATTGTAGAAAGAAATACTCACCTATTTTCCCCTTCCTCCCTCTGTGGCCGCGGCCCGCGCCGTCATTTCCGGTTTGCAATGATTCCTGGGAGCTGAACGTCATCGCTCCCAGGAATCAATGCGACGGCACCGGCCCCGCTCGTCACTTCCAGTGCGACGCCACATTCCCTGCTAAACAGCTTCTGGGCATGCCCAGAAGCTGTGGAGGAATGCGGCGCCGCACCAGAAGTGACGAGAGGGGCCGGTGAAGGCGCATTCTGGGAGAAGAAGACGCGGAAGAGGACGCAGAAGAGGATCGCGCTGGCTTCAGCCGCCCACAACAGAGATGGCAACGCTGGAGAAGAAATTTTAAAAGTGAGTATTTCTTCTTGCAGTGCGAACCGGGACAGATCAGAGGCTATCCATTGTGGAATGTACTAGCCCTGACTGTCCCGGGGGTATGTTCATTGAAAAAACGATTCTGTGCCCTGAACTCCGCTTTAAGCCAACCATGGACTCTGATTCAAATCATGGATTGCCAGGCTGAAAATACCCAAGTTGATCAATTGATCATCTTAGGTACAACCAGCCTTTCGGATTTTACATGCGATTGTTGCTAGTGGCTATTATAGCTTCTAGCAGTAATCATTGTGTTCTCCCGGTAGGGAGAGCTTCCCCCACCAGGAGGACACAATGAGTCTGTAAAAGTGATTCCCCCATCAACACTCACTGTGTTGATAGGCTAAATCAAGAGATTTTCTTTTCTGTAAAGAAAATCGCTCTATCTATGGCTGGCTTTATCTAAAATACTTCTCTAGTGCACTCCCAACTACACCCCCACCCCCATGAAATTCTCTTTCTTTTTTTTGGTATACTAATTCCATCTTTAAACAGTCCCTCAAAACCCAACAAAATACTTAGGAAACTATGTATCTTAACCAGTACTCCTTTGTACAGTGATAATCTTGTGGTTTGTTTTTTTTCACATAAAGCAAAAGGCATCACAGTGTCAAAGTGTGCTGGTGAAGGTCCCTATTTTCAAAGGATTTAATGGTTGCGCTATCCGTCCGTTCACTACAGCACCCTAAACAAACTGTAGGCAACAGATACAATGCAATGGAATGTGACAGACACAATACAACATCTTTACCAAATTATGGTCTGTTTTTCCTCTCACCCAAACATTCCCCACCTAAATAATGAACTTTAAACGCCCACTGCCAGTACCATCTCCCTCTTGTGTCTGCTCAAGCTGGTACATCTTCTCCTGTGTCATAGCTGTGTCCTTGTTTTTGTCTGGCATGTATAACTTTCATACAATAGTGCAGGGTAGCTTTAAGCCTAAAGGTAATGCAGAATAATGATGATTGGAGATGAAATGGAAGGATACATTTTAACATCATCAAATTACAAAGTTGCTTATGGCAAATATATATATTTTTAAAATGTTTAACAAAACTGAAATGTTATCCTATAAAAGGCTTAATTTAGATACATACATTTAGAAATGTGATTCTTGTTATGTAAAGGCAATGTTTCAAAAGTTTGCTTTCTTTTTTTAATATTATTATTATTCAAGTCAGTTAGAACAAAATGCATGTTTGTTCTGAGCTTCGTGCTTAGTAGATCAGCACAATGACTGGTCCTGATAGCCCCAGGGCATCTCTTTTGAGCAGAACACAAGTGTTTCATTGAAAATAATATAGCCTAAAGATAGATGAATTTGTCACGGTCTCAGCAATCATACAGCAAGGATCCTTGGTGCTTTATCTGATACACCAGTAGAAGAAGAACCCTCAAAAACTGGAAAACATTATACAATATAATTGTAAAATCACAAAACTCTACTTTTAGATAAACCTGACAATAATATCTTAAAATGAATACTGAAGATGGTAAATCCCTTTGGTACTACATGCAAATATATGCTGGATTTCCTCAGAAATTCAACACACAACTGTATTCTAATGTGGAATTGCAGCTCTTTATTTGCACTCTGAACAACTGTACAAGACAACAAGGTACGGGAATGAGTTAAATCAGGGGAACTGCAGATTTATTACTTCTCATACCTGCATACAGATGTTTAAGAGAATCAAAAAGTTCCCAGTTCTCCTATTTTTCCAGGTTTCAACCTGATCTGCTCATCACTATCAAGGGCTACAGAGTTATTGGGAGTGAATTAAGCAGATTGTTTATGCATAATCCTACCCAAGGTTTTGCCTAGGACGGGTAGTATATACATAGGAATAGCAGCCACAGAAATTACAAAATGATCAATTGGCTTGGCCTGGCATTGGGGAAATCCAAACAGAATTCTGGAAAGCATGACTAGAAGAATCTTCAGAAGGGGAGAGGAGGTCTTGAATATCCTACTGTATATAGATCTTTGGTAAAACCTTATTTAGAATACTGTCTCCAGTTTTTGAGAGTTCACCCACAAAAAGATATTGATGAGAAAGAATGAGTCCAGGGACAGACTGCAAAAATAGTGAAATTTCTGAGGGATAAAACATACAGGAGAGACAGCAAGAGCCTAATATTTACATGCTTGAGGAAAGTGAGGAGATAAACTTTTAAACACATTAGGGTTGTGAATAAGGTTCAGGAGGGGCAGTATTTCCAGTATGAAGTTTTGATCAAGAACGTGGGGACATGACCTCAAACTAGAACAAGAAAGTTAAAAAATAACCATAGAAAATATTATTTTTCTGAAATATTAGTTAATGCTTGGAATAGACATCCAGCGGACGTAGTAAGGGAAATGTGCTTGAGACACACATACAGTCGAGTGAAAAAAAAAAAAAAGCTAAAGAGGGGGCAGGATCAATGATCCACTTGGTTATTTTCTAAAGCTACTTTTGATGGCTGTAGAAAAGCACATCAAAATCTAACATTTTTTATTCTCACATTCCCTTTTGAAAATTTTGAACAGATATATTTGTTAATAGTACTAGTATGAGATTTTTGTCTTCCACTGGCTAGTAACTAGGAAAAACACTGCATGAGCATGAAATGATCCACCACCCAAGAAAAGGAAGTGGTCCTTTTTCTACACAGTATATAAAAAAGGTTGAGTCACATACAGCTTCAATGAAGTAACTTCAGAGTTTAGACGGACACTTTCATACATCAGAATTTCTGTTTGTGAGAGAAGGAGCCTGCAATGCATTTGTTTAGGAATACAGGAATACATCTTCCTGTACATCTACATCTATAAACAGTAAGGATCTGTACATTTTCATTTTGATTGGGACACCAAAAGCTAGGAAATAAAATGGCTATAAAATGTAAAAATGTGTTTTACTGTTGCCCGTTGGGGGAGATTTCCCCCTACTTCCTGTACTGTCTAAAGCCCATTGAATATGAACTAAGGGGAAAGCTCCCTAAAGGGAACAAAAAATATGACAGAGGTTCCACCCCTAACCACTCTATCACCCCCCCCCCAAAAAAAAAAAAAAATATATATATATATATATATATATATATATATATATATATATATATATATTAGGCATGTGATGGTATCAGATTTGCATGCTGTGATTAATTGATTAAGGTTTTGCCACGGTATACGTTATTATCACGGTATAAAAAAAATTGCAGTGGCCTTGAAATCCATCCTGCTTTGGCACCATGCAACTTACCTGCAGTTCCTGCACTTGCAAGCTTTCTGCGTTTTTATATACGTGGGCCCAGCATTTAAAAACACAGTTTGTGATGGAATGTTAATTTATGACTTCCCATCCCATGTTAAGTTACCAGAGGCTGCGTCCACAACCTTGTTTGCACTTAATTGTGCTTATTATTATAATATCCTATGTCTATGATGTTATCTGTTATGTTCCTAAAACCTAATAAAAATCATTTAAACATAAAAACACAGTTTGCATGTGCAGGGACTGCAGGTAAGTCGCATGGTGCAAAAGCAGGATGGATTTCACGGCCACTGCATTTTTTAAAATTCTGCCTGCACCTTTTTTCAGCCGAAAACAAAGGCATAGCAGCCCATTCGAATCAATGGGCTGCTATGCCTGTGCAAATGTAGGTCGCCAACCCGCATACATGTGAATCAGGCTTAAAATAAGCCATCAAGCAGTGTCTGGCTTACCTGGTGATGGCTGGTCCTGGCATTTAGCTCCGATCCGATGGCCTGGTCATAAAGGGGGCAAATCCTTGCGCTCCAGAAGTGGTTAAACCTGCAGGAGGACCAGTGTTTTTATTTATAAATTACTTTACTATTGCTTTAGGCCTGGTTCACAAGTATGCGGGTCCTCCTGCAGGTTTAACTACTTCTGGAGCGCAAGGATTTGGCCCCTTAATGACCAGGCCATCGGAGTTGAGCGCCAGGACCAGTCATCACTAGATAGGCAAGACACTACTTGATGGCTTATTTTAGGCCTCACAGAGTCTGTACTGACTGACTATATAATAATGTAATGTGGGCTGCTATGCCTGTGTATATATATATATATATATGTATATATATATATATATGCACACATTATACGGTAATAGTAGTGGGTAAGTACTTGCAGAGCCAGAGATTTGCTTGTAGGCACTCTGTCTGTCTGTGGCTGAGCCCGGGAAGCATGCGGCTGCAGTATAGAGCAAAGCCGATGCTTCCCGTGTATGGCTCCTCCTGTCACAGGCGGAGTACATCTGATATCACTCCGCCTGTGAGCCAGACCTATACAGAAAGTAGCCACTCCATTCTAGTAAAGGACAATTGAGCCGGGAGTCCGGACACAGCGGGGAGAAAAATGCAGCATTTTAAAAAGTGCTCACGGTAACAATACCGTGAGTATACCGTGAGTATGCATCACCGCAATATATCGCATTATCGAAAAAAAAAAACGGCACATCTCTAACATATATAAATGAGTAGCATGCCTTCATTTTTTATGGGTTTATGATTTTAACGTTTTTATTGGGATATGGGCTGATGCCTATATAAGTATTTGGGTGCTAAATTATGACCATCTCATCTATTAAATGGCTTGCTTCATGTACCCCTTCCATGGGCCTTCTTGTCCTCTTGGGCCCACAGGCAGTATATCTGCTCCTGATGCTGAGACTTGCACTTTCTGAAACAGAAGAGCCTGCAGTTTGCACTTTCCTGACTTAAATTATTCTTTTTTTTTGCTGTTAACATTCTCGATGAGCTGTTTTCTTTCTCAATTTTTTATAAAATGGAAATAAATATTTAATGAAAATATGCTTTCCTTTTGCAGTGTACCAGAGTAATGGCAAGTGGACACATAGTACAAATGGCTTTACCTTGTGAGTGTTTGTACAGCGGAGAAAGATGTTTTAAGGTAATCTTCCACGATAATAATGCATGACCACTGGAAAAAAGCATATCCAGGAAAAATGTAATCTGATATTACAACACTAAGAGAAATATGTATTTTACAGTAGTGTTGGTTCAGCTAAATGAATGGCAAAGCAATGTTTCAGTCATTGTAGAAAAAAAACCAGAGATAGCACTTTTCAGAGCAGCTGCGGAAAAAATGCAGGTTGATGTTTTAAACCTATGTTCATCGTACTATATGGTTCAGAGTCAGAGTATGCTAAAACATGTTTGTGTTTTGTTTTTGCCTCTATAATACCATAAAAAGGTGAAAAATGGATGGAGTTATATTTGATTGTTAGAGAAATAGTTTTAGTTCCTGCTCTGTCTGCCTTTTATATATTCAATAAGCAGAATTCACCAAAGGGTGTAGCTCAACTCTCTGGTCCCCAGTAAAAAATATGGGTCCTGCAACTTCTTATCTTCATAAAAGGGAAACTGGTGTATTTTGAGAAATATATTTTGAGTTTCTGTTTCTTTTTTTGCGCTGAAATACATTTTTCACAAAACTTGTGATAACCCAACAACCCAGTGGAAAATAAACAAATGGTTTCACTATATCCACAGTTGGAAGCCACAACTTAAATGTTTAGGCATAAATGCTAGACGTTAAATGGTAGTCCTTTGGTGGTACCAGTAGGATGAATTTTAAGGGGTTTTATTTTTTTATTATTTCATTGGTAACCAAGATACTATTAGTAGAAGTACTAAGAAAGCTAATGCAGACACTGGTGTGTACATCAAAAATAAGAAAATTGCTCCTACAAAAAACAGTATAGGTTGTAAAGGATAGACAGTATATTTATATCTTATTTTAACATTTTACAGGCTTTCAGAAAGCCTTTTGGCAGGACTTTAGGCTCTTTCCAGTGTTGCAGCATTCTTCTCAATAATCTACCTCTATGTGCATAGAGTAGTGGCTGCAATCAAAACAAGCGATCTGCGTATAAAAGATTTCTGGATAATCAGGCATATGTTTAACCAGTGGGAATTAGAGGGGTTGACTTACTAACGCCAAATGAACTTGCCACTTTGCAAGGGATTTTTTCCCAGAGTTTATTGAATGAGGCATAGCCCTGCTAATTTACATTATCCAATCATGTGCAAGAAAAAAATACTATTTTTTTTTTCCTTTACACATGATTGGGTATTTTTTGCAATGTGAAATGTCACCACATTCACCAAGCTTTGGAGAAAATTCCCTTTTTTTTATTAGTCAACCCCAAAGTGCCCAAAGTCAGGCTGCCTAGAGAAATTGATGGTGCAGAGTTGGGACTCAATAGTGTGCAGAAGCATAGACTTCAGAATTAAGAAAAAAAAATAAAAAATAGTGTGTTAACTGGTACATTGTGGTGCATTTGCAGGCTATTGGAAATAGTTGGAATGCACCACTGTGACGCATGGAAATGCACTATACAATGCACTATACTGTGCATGGGGTCACATACTACAAAGGTCTGAATCTTAGTGCTCCAAAATGCCAGGCCCCTGATGAGCAGATTATTCTACACATGAGGGTGCCCTTATGCACATAATCAGTGTCTGGATTAAAAAAAAAAAACACTGCTCAGGTTCCACCAGCCAAACACTGCTGCGATAGCACAGGTGCCGGCCCAGCTCAAAGCTGATGATGAAGAAAAAAGGATGTCCAGAGGGTGGTACTAATGTAGAAATCACCTTTATTTAGAAAATCCCCAAACAGGGTAAAAGAACAAGAAAATAGCTGCAGAGGAACAAGTTGACCCACTGACATTTTTCGTGGTGCACTAGCACTTACTCATATACAGTATCTCCCAAAAGTGAGTACACCCCTCACATTTCTGTAAATATGTTATTATATCTTTTCATGTGACAGCACTAAAGAAATTATACTTTTCTACAATGTAAAGTAGTGAGTGTACAGCTTGTATAGCAGTGTAAATTTGCTGTCACCTCAAAATAACTCAACACACAGCCATTAATGTCTAAACCGCTGGAAACAAATGTGAGTACACCCCTAACTGAAATTGTCCAAATTGGGCCCAATTAGCCATTTTCCCTTCCTGGTGTCATTAGACTCGTTAGTGTTACAAGGTCTCAGGTAGGAATGGGGAGCAGGTGTGTTAAATTTGGTGTTATCTCTCTCACTCTCTCATACTGGTGACTGGAGGTTCAACATGGCACCTCATGGCAAAGAACTCTCTGAGGATCAGAAAAAAAGAAATGTTGCTCTACATAAAGATGGCTTAGGATATAAGAAGTTTGCCAAGACCCTGGAACTGAGCTGCTGCCCATTTGCCAAGACCATACAGCAGTTTAACAGGACATGTTGCACTCAGAACAGGTCTTGCCATGGTCGACCAAAGAAGTTGAGTGCATGTGCTCAGCGTCATATCCAGAGCCTGTTTTTGGGAAATAGAGGTATGAGTGCTGCCAGAATTGCTGCAGAGGTTGAAGGGGTGGGGGGGTCAGCCTGTCAATGCTCAGACCATACTGCATCAAATTGGTCTGCATGGCTGTCGTTCCAGAAAGAAGCCTTCTAAAGATGTTGCAAAACAAAGCTTGCAAATTGTTTGCTAAAGACAAGCAGAATAAGGACATGGATTACTGGAACCATGTCCTGTAGTCTGATGAGACCAAGATAAACGTATTTGGTTCAGATGGTGTCAAGCATGTGTGGCGGCAACCAGGTAAGGAGTACCAAGACAAGTGTGTCTTCCCTACAAAAAACAAATAAGGTGAAACCACCCTTCTCCTGCGCTTAGTATCCAAGCCCCTCGACCACACTCCTCACGGGACTGACAACTGGCTTCTCAAATGGCTAAAGTCTTGCTGCCCTTATCGGACTGGGGTCGTCCACCGATACTAAATGCAAAAAGAACAAAGAAAGGGCGCACCAACCTAGCGCATTATCCTCAATAAAAGGCTTTATTTAAGTAACATTAAGTCAAGCATGGTGGTGGGAGTATCATGGTCTAAGGCTGCATGAGTGCTGCTAGCACTGGGGAGCTACAGTTGATTGAGGGAACAATGAATGCCAATATGTACTGTGAAATACTGAAGCAGAGCATGATCCCCTCCCTTCGGAGACTGGGCCGCAGGGCAGTATTCCAACAAGATAACGTCCCCAAACACACCTCCAAGACAACCACTGCCTTGCTAAAGAAACTGAGGGTAAAGGTGAGGGACTGGCCAAGCATGTCTCCAGACCTAAACCCTATTGAGCATCTGTGGGCATCCTCAAATGGAAGGTGGAGGAGCGCAAGGTCTCTAACATCCACCAGCTCTGTGATGTTGTCATGGAGGAGTGGAAGAGGACTCCAGTGGCAACCTGTGAAGCTCTAGTGAACTCTATGCCCAAGAGGGTTAAGGCAGTGCTGGAAAATAATGGTGGCCACACAAAATATTGACACTTTGGGCTCAGTTTGGACATTTTCACTTAGGGGTGTACCCACTTTTGTTGCCAGCGTTTAGACATTAATGGCTGGGTGTTGAGTTATTTTGAGGGGACAGTAAATTTACACTGTTATACAAGCTGTACACTCACTACTTTACATTGTAGCAAAGCGTCATTTCTTCAGTGTTGTCACATGAAAAGATATAATAAAATATTTACAAAAATGTGAGGGGTGTACTCACTTTTGTGAGATACTGTATGTATGCACACGTGCTAGTGTAATGTGCAACATGTAAGTCTGTCACCCTGCTGCTATTTCCTTGATGCTTTTAGCCTGTTTGGTGCCTTTCTAAATAAAGGTGATTTCTACAGTAGTGCGGCTACTAGAACTTCCTTTTTTTTGTATAAGTAAGCTTTGTGCCATTGTGCATATTTTCATACTAAATTTAAGACTGGTGTCATACATTCTGGTTCTAGCCCCAGGTTTTTTTTCTTATAACCTTGTACAGTGCTCATCATAAATAAGTACAACCCTTTTGAAAGTAAGATTTTAATCAATATCTCAACGAACACAAGAACAGTTTCCAAACTTCTGAGTTTTATAGAACAATTGTTTAGCCCATTACATGAAAGTAATGTTAATAATCTAACTTAGATTACAAAAACTTCAGTTCTACTCAAATTAGTTGTTGCAAAAATAAATGCACCCCACAACAAAAACTAATACATCTAGTGTTTTGTATGACCTCCATGATTTGCAAGGACAGCACTAAGTCTTGTAGGCATGGAATGAACAAATTGGCGACATATTGCGACATTTATATTTTTTACATTCTTCAAGAACCACCTCTTTTACAGCCTGGATGCTGGATGGAGAGTGATGCTCAGCTTGTCTCTCCAGAATTCCCCAAAGAAGTTCCATTGGGTTCAGATCAGAAGACATACAGTACTTGGCCACTGAATCACATTCACCCTGTTCTTCAGAAATGCAACTGTGGCCTTAGATGGGTGTTTTGGATCATTGTCATGTTGGAAAAGTGCACAACCACCAAGCGCACAGAGTAATGGTAGCATCTTCTCTTTCAATATTGAGCAGTATATCTGTGAATTCATGATACTATCAATGAAATGCAGCTCCCTGACACCAGCAGCACTAATGCAGCCTAACAGAAGGACTCCACCATATTTCACTGTAGGCACCATGCATTTTTCTTTGTACTGCTCACCTTTGTGACGTCATACAGTTTTGAAGCCATTGGTTCTAAAAACATTTATCTTGGTTTCATCACTCAAGAGTACAGAATCCCAGTAGTCTTCTTTTTCAGCATGGGCCCTGGCAAATTCTTCTTTTTCAGCATGGGCCCTGGCAAACAATCACCCCAGTTTGGCTTTCTACTTTTCAACTGCAGTGAACTTGCATGGTGATTTTCTTCAACGCTTCTCATGAGAAGAAGCCTCTGTCGAGTTGTAAACCTCCATGGATGGCCTGGATGTCTCTGTGAGATGATTGCAGTTCCATCTTTGTTAAATTGTTGTATCACTTTTGCTACAGTATTTTGACTGATAAGTAAAGCTTTGCTGATCTTCTTGTAGCCTTCACATTTCTTTTGTAAAGAAATTATTTTCTTTCTCAGGCCTTGTGACATTTCTCTTCCATGTGGTGCCATTGCTGACAGCATGAAATAGGAAGGGGTTTTCTTTGTTAAGTAATGCCCTTTTATAATCAACTGTCTGCTGGACACCTGTTTAATGAATAATTACACTCACCTGTAGTTGAATTTCTGTTATAAGGATTTTGTTGTCTGGCTTTGCTCCTATGGACTCTTTCACACGGGCACTCCGTATGTTCGTATTTCATCCCATTTTTTTGCGGATGAAAAACGAACATAATGCATGTCAATGGGATTGCGGATGACCATCCACTGACATCTGATTTTTGTCCTTTCAGTTCTGTTCCGTTTTTTAGAACGGAACAGAACCCTATTTTTCTTCCGTTTAAAAAACGGAACGGATGCAAAATCGGATGTCAGCTGTGTCATCCGCTGACATCCGCAATCCCCATAGACATACATTATGTCCGTATATCATCCGCAAACGGAAGGGATGATATGCGGACATACGGAGCGGATGACAAAGTCGGCGTCGCACCGATTCAGGCAGTGCCTTTGCTGGCAATAGACTCTCATTTGCAATGTGATTTGGCATGTCAAATTGCATATCAAATCAGCCCAAAGTGAACGTGGGCAAGGTGTTTTGTTGTTTGCACCAATTACTGAAGTTTTCCAAACACAATAAGGGTTCTCTAAACCATTATAGACTGTTTCTCAATTGCAAACTTCTTAAAATAAAGATCTCTTGTTAAAAAATGGTAACATTTTATTGAATTGCTTGCTTAATGTGGTGCCTGGATCAATATTCCACAGTTAGCAATAGGCAGGCCCCTAGGCTACGAGCACAATAGTAAAATCTCCAGTTGGATGCAGTGGAGACATAGGAAGCCTGTGCAGGCATATCCCAACAAACTAAGCAATTAATCTAGTATACAATTGAGCATTTCAGGCCCTTGCTTTATAATATCAAATTTTCCAGAAGTATAGAGTTACACTTTATATGCTCATGCAACTCTTCTACATTCCCATTATTTGTTGCTGTTGTGACTTCTATAAGCAACATATTTTTTGGAAAAGAAGGAATATCTGCAAAGAAAAAAAAAGTGCATGGCTGGAATTAATTAGGGGGAGAAATAAATGGCAGATGTCCCGTCTCATTCTTGGTAGCCTCATTGTTTTGTGGCGAGTGGTTGGGAAATCTGCATTGTAAAGTTAGCCATTGTTTATTTCTCTTGTAAGTATGTGAAAGGAATAGTTGTACTTACCATGTCTGTGTCTGCATTATGACTCAAGCTGACACCTTTGACAGTCACATAGTATTAGCCAGATGGCAGGGAGCTGTGCTGCTGAAATGAAACTCTGACAAGCAGCCAAATGATTGGGAAAATGTCTAGAAACAGTTAAGAGCAGAAATTCTGTGCCCACTCCTTCAGGAAATGCAACATATATGACCATGTTTTATTGTTATTTACTTTTGTTCGGTATGCTTGGTTGCTGCTTTATACTTTTATCAATGTTTATATTCCACCTTTTTTCATAATTTAATGAATGCAGTTCTGGGCCAGAGCTGTAAACTTTGTTCTTTAAGAATAAAAAAAACATTTTTTTTTTTATTTTAGTTTTTCCTTTTATTATTAACTTTGGATATAAGTGATGTCATGATTGATAGATGTAACGATGAATATTATTATTATTATATAGTATTTATATAGCGCCGACAGTTTACGCAGCGATTTACAACTTGAGGGTAGACAGTACAAATACAATACACTTTAATACAGTAGGAATCAGAGGGCCCTGCTCGTTAGAGCTTACAATCTAAGAATGAATATAATTATGAATATAATTATACTGTAACACTATAAACAGCATAGGAAAGCAAATCTTAAATCTACTATAGAAAATTGCTACATAATATAATTGTAAAAGGCAGGACACCTGATGAAATTAGCAGGACATATATTTGATATATAGGCAGTGGTATATATTGGTATCTGCCTGGTATCTGTTGGTTTTTGTGACTGTCATCCTGGCAATTTTTTTGTGTCCGTACCTGACTTAAGGTACAAAGGCTACTGTATGACTTTCTAAACAAACACCAAATCCATTAGGATGCACAAACTATAAAATAAACAAAAAATGTCCTTCACTTTCCCTGATTGAGCCAGATTTTCCTTTATCAATGCCTAACACTGCTCATCTCAGACACTGCAGCCCCCATTGGGAGGGTTTTTGTGGTAGTACTGTAAATCCAGAAATTAGGGAGCAAGACTAGGTGTGGCCACATACTGATTTACCGTATGACAAGCTACAGGCTCGTGAATCAGAAGTTACAATGCTACCAACCATTTTCTCTACAACATTTTCTCATCCCATTGTAATGCAAATATAAGCTAACTAAGAGTGGCAACTCTACTTTAAATTCAGGAGCAGTGCAGCATCATCGCCACCTCATCACAGGAAGCTGCACTAGGTGGCTTTCACTGGCAAATTTTTATGAGACTTTACAGGGGGGCTAAGGAAAAACTGTTACATGAAGAAACGTATAGGTAAGCAGTGTAGCACATTTTTTAGGGTAGGCACTAGTTTTAGTTTAAGGTCTCCATATACCCTCATAAAAAGCTGAAACGACAGTGATGAAAAACATTATAAATACTGTGTAGGACCTTTAGATTCTTTTCATGACTGGGTGAGAATCAGGGAAATTTGACCTGCAGAAAAAGCTTACTTACTTTACTGTAAATTGAGAAACAAACTTCTTTCAGTATGGCCTCCCACAGAGCCTTCTTATCTGGCTCTGTGCCACATGTATGCTGATGTCATGATCAGGCCCCGCTAGCATAAATCTGCTAATTGTGCCAAATTTACTTTAATAAATACTTAAATTAATACATTGCGCTTTTAGAGCTCCCCATTCACATCACTTAACCTCCCTGGCGGTATGATTATGTCAGGAATTACATACCAAAAGCAGTACAATTGTTTTCATGGAAATTTGGCGTTATGTATTATAGGCCTACAATTCTTAGTAATTACTGACTTAAACCTGACCAAAACAAGACTCTGGTAGACATCCCAGATGTGATAAATTTGAAACACAAACGCGTGAATTATAATCGAATTAATAATATTATTTTATTATTTAATATATAATATATATAATAAAATTATATTATTGATTAGATTATAATTCATGCATTATATATTATATATAGATATATGTGTGTGTATATATATATATATATATATATATATATATATATATATATATATACACACATATATATATATATATATATATATATGTATATATATATATATAATATATAACGCATGAAATATAATTGAATCAATAATATCATTTTATATATATATATATATGTGTGTGTGTGCATATATATGTATATATATATATATATATATATATATATATATATATATATATATATATATATATATATATATACATATACATATATGTGCATAAATATATATATATATATATATATATACCGGTATATATATATGCGCATATATATATATATATATATATATATATATATATATATATATATATATATATATATATGCATATATATATATATATATATATATATATATATATATATATATATATATATAAAATGTGTTTTGTGTTTTGTGCAACGTTTTTTTTTTTTTTTTTGAATTTCCCTCCCTAGTTCCGCTCCCATGCAGCATTGCTGCTGCAGGGAACGGAACTAGGAAGTGATCACACCGACGGAGGACGGAGGAGCGGCGGGACTCTCGGCTGGCAATCTCAGCAATGAGAGATCATCGCTGGATCGCCAGGAGAAGGTAAGAGAACACCGCTGCGCTCTCTGCACATCTACCGCTCCTGATAGAAAAAATCAACCCCGAGTCACGCTCGGGATTACCGCCAAGGTGGTTAAAGTAAAAAGAGTTAAAGTAACATGCATTGGTGCGCTGCTTTACCGGTCATTTTAAATAGCACCCCCGAAGCACTGGTGTTGTAGAGCACTGTTGTGGTGCTGTGTACTACTAAAAATGTAGCAGCTGCGATTTTAGGTCCATTGTGGTGCCTTCAGCATCTCATTAAATATGAAATTGGCAGCCTTAATACAATGCATGTGTGTGTGTTAAGTGCACCACAAAAGAAATTGTCCCTTGGTCTTTTACCCATAGTAATTTACATAAAGCACAAAAAAATAAAATATATCATAATTTAGAATCTACCAATCATGGGATGGTCATTCAGCTGTAGAGTCCTAATTAATAAATAACCACCCACTCAGTTTACATACTGAATTTTATATATACTGTATGTGTATATACAGTAAATTTTATTATTTGAATGTGCTGGCACCTATCTTCTATCTCTACCTCACTATTGACTAGTACACCCTTTTATGGGCATTATATTGTAGAGACTGCCACATTTTTGTCTCTGACCTCAAGATTCAAGGATTATTCTGTTCTCACTACACGTATGCCCCAGGCGTGTGCCGCGCAACATACAGCTAAACCTTTAATCCTATATTAACCAGTCCTTTTGTAACTTAAGGCTTTATTCCAGTGAAAGAATGGTGGTCACATGAACAGGTTACAAGTCAGATGGATATGCAAATAGGATTGTGAATAGGTGAAACTGGAAATAAACAGACAAAGCATACAATCAGTGTACAAACATAAACAATATATGCACTGAGTATATAACTAACAGTTCTGAGCATACCAGCGATGCCTCCGAGAGGGTTCAGGAATCTTCCCACAGCAACCTCAAATGCTGTCTGGCTGTGTCCACAATGTGTTCTAAAATGGAGATTTTCACAGAGAGGGGTGGAACTAATATCCAGCAATAGAGAGCAAGAGATACCATAAAGTACTGTCCAACAATTGTATTTGTCACAGTGGCATCTTGTGGACAATATTGGTATTACAACTTCCACTAGCATTAATTACTTCCAAGCTGAAGGCATGACAAGGATCATTTTTTTATTTTAGGAAATGCATGTTCTGCCAATGTTGGCCTCCTCCTCGGAATTCTAACTGTCTGACTGTCACTCCTCTTGAGTCACTGACCAAGAACCAATTATACAGCACGTTCAGGTAAAGTTAAGACATCCATACTTGGTCCAGGGTCAATGGCTCAGAAACCATTAGCATGACAGCCAGGCAACTAACATTTTTAGGAGAGCGGCAAAAGTAAAGTATGCCTTTCTCTCATTACAAGTTTCCAAGCATTATTAGGAAAGCACAAACTCTGTGTGTAATCAAAACAATGCAGTTATGAACACTGTCATTCATTGATGATCCTGAGAATAAACTTCAAATGATATACAATCAGAAAGAAATAACAGTAGATAAAACTACACAACTAAAACTAAATAAACTTATTATTTGCTGTTTCTAATGTCTTTCTTTTTATTTTTTTTTCTAGTTTCAAGCTTCTTGTGAAATGATGCCGAAAATATATTGTATAGCTATTACTCAAGAAACCAGGAATTTTTAATTTGGCATGTTTAAAAATGATGTTCTTGGGTGGGTTCTGCAGATAATGGAGGAACATGCGTTCATAAGAATTACAACTAAACCCACGGCTGGATGAAGAGAGAAACCTAGTGCTTTTATTGACACACTATTTCAAAGTGTGCGAAGGCCAGATCTTTTCTGACATGTCTCCTAAAAGCTGACGGGGCACTTCAGAAGGCCCTGCTATGAAATCCCTAGAGTGTCCTCTATCAGCCTATTTAGCCAAGTGGAATAGATTGACCAAAATCTCAGACACATGCATGGAACTTGCAACACGACACCGGCTGGTGTACAGGGACAGGCTGGATTCATGTCAGTTTAGGTTATCTGATATCATAATAAATTGGATTTTTTTTCTATGTAGAGATCACTTTAACATACTTCAGTTTCTGAGATGGTAAAAAGGAACTGTTACCATTTCTGGTGAATGACTTACCCCTGCTAGAATAATGTTTTACTTTTATCTTTTTCGATAAGAAAACTTTTTAAATGCTGAGAGATGCCTGAAGTGGTAAATATGTGCAAATAGGAATGATACAAATACACAATTCACGTGTGAAATTTATTTAAACAAAAGCACTAAAAAGCTCTCCTATAAAACCCTGTGTAGTACGGTAGGTCTTCTTAAAGTGAACCTGTGCTTTGGTCATGCAGAGAAAATCAACAAGATACTGACCTTCCTTTCACTCCTGTTGCTCTGTTCAGCTGCTGGGAATTAGGAAAATTCTGGTATGAACTAGGAGCAGCTCTCTGGAGTTATAGCTTACACAGGGCTGTAAATTCCCAATGTAACAGTGCTGATTGGCCCATCACTGTCACATGCTCCTCCATACCCCAAAAAACTGGGCAATTTGTTTGGCTCCAGGTAGTAAATGGAACGTTAGGGGAGTAATAAAATAACAAGCATATGCTGGGGAGGGTTGGCGGTTGCTTTGCTCTGAATGAGTAAAATACAGGTGTGCTTTAAAGCGGGGATTTGTGTTGAGGACAAAATACTAATTCGTAAGAGTTATTCTATAAAATTAAAATGTTCTCACATAAATATCGGATAGATGTGAAATCATTATTGATTCACATGAAATAACTGTTAAAAACTAAAAGCCCAAATTTCTGGTTAACCTTTTTTAACTCCCGTTTTTGTTCTCAGCAGATGCCTCATAGGACCATAATGTTAACACAAACTAATAGCATTTCTAAGGAGTGCCAAGGTATATACATTTGTTTTTCCTAATTGATTTCCATATACAAAAGACCTCAAAATTTGTTAAATTACCATGGGGTAGAAGGATGCATTACTAAACCAAATTCCAATCATACAAAAAACACAGACACAGACACCAAAAGATTTTTTTTAATGGCATAGAAATCCCTGCGGCACTTTATTGGTTTAAAATATCAATATCCAAATCTTTATTAAGTCAAATAAACATCAAATAATATTATTGAATCAAACGAAAATATTGCTTAGTCAAAGGACTCAAGCAAAAATTATAATTTCAAACAATTATAACCAAGTCTCCCCTTAATTCAAGGATGACAAACCACATATAGTGCCTGCGACGGGTGGGAGGGAGGGGAGCTCGCCAACGGTTCCAGTCAACTGTGAGACACCTGACTGATCCCTCCCTTATATAAAGGGGTCCAGAAGATTCCAGAAGGGCACGTGTACCTTCCCCTTTCCCACCACTTATACACCTGACTGGCAGGGAATACTCTTAAGGGGACCATGACCCATAAAATGCCGTGAATTAAACATAATTTTTTTTTTAAATAATTATTTTTTAGCCTCCCCTAACCCATGTGCATGGGCCCTGATTTGTTGCCCCCTTGCCATTCTGTAAACTTGGCTGATTTGTGGGATAAATCATTAGGTGAACTAAAAAAAAAAAATATTTATAACCATAATAATTAGCAAGCAATACACAAGACTGAAAATACCACATGATTACACTCTTGACCCCAGATTACTTAAATGTATTTTACTTTCAGCACATGTTCAAAAGCCAAGGGTTTATTCCTCTATTCATGGTGGTAAGCTGAGTTATGCAGATCATCCCTAACTTTGCTGTATCTTTTGATTTTTGTAAGATACAATTTAACTTCACCCCACCCACCTACTCCTGGAAGGTAGTCTTGCAGAACAAATGATTTTGCCCATATGAAGCATTTAAGAATATAAACAGAAAAAAAACAACATAACCAGGTAAAAGGTCTTGTATAAGGCAAGAGTTGGTCTGAAGGTGCTGCAATCCCTATGGACATCTCATATTTATGGTTAATCTGAAATCTAAAGTTATAGTGGGCTGCCTGTATATGTCTTTTATGATGGTTGAGAAAAGGATAAATCAGGTGAGCAGATTGAGTTTTTTTGTAATGTTATGCAACCATAAGTAATGCACCATTTTCCTTTCTCCGGTTTAAACACATGAACGAGCTGGAAAATTTTACCCTGACTTGAGTGGTATTTGACTATTATGTACAGGGGTTGGACAAAATTATGGAAACAAGTATGGTAAAAGAACAAAATCATTACCTAATATGGTGTCGGACAGCATTTTGCATCCTAGATGGCCTGAATTCTCCTAGGAATTGATAAATGTAAGTTTTTGGTTGGTGGATTATGGAATCTGATACCACTCTTCATGCAAAAATCTGGGTCACAATCCTGCGCAATGTCCTTTTGTCTCTTTCAGTCAGTTGACCATGCTTATGCTTATCAGATAATGTTTTCCTTGAAACTGTATATGCCGCCATAACCTTTGATACTGTGCTTCCCAACACCACAAATAAATTGGCAATTTCAGTTACAGAGGCACCAGCTAAGCGGACACTAACAATTTTTTCTCCATGAAACTTAGTAAGCTCTGACATGACTCTGTCTTACTAGTGGCGCATGCAGAGAATGACAAAAATAAGGCTTACCACCTGTTAGCTAGGTGTCTCATCACACAGTGGAAGCAAAAGAATGTTACATCACTTCCACTTTCACCGCGAAACATGACATCACTTTTACACCTGCAAATCATGTAGTGTTTCCATATTTTTGTCCAACTCCTGTATACAGTATGCAGTGAAGGAAATCACTTTGTCTATGACACATATGGCCAGACAGTGCCCACCCCACTATGCTAGGTTCACACCCATGCGGGTTGTGGTTTATGTGTGTTGCGTCTTTTGACATGTGTTTTTGATATGTTTTTGGAAGGTGTCTGTTGTCATGCAAGAGAAACCAGCAAAAGCACAGTAGAAAGACACCAAAACCGCAACCTGCTGGGGGCAAAAAAGTCCCTGACCCTTTTCGAAAAAACGCACTAGTTGAAAATGCACAACTTGACCCATAGGAAATCATGTTAGATGGAATGTAGTGTTTTTCTGCAAATTTGAAAACACACTGCAAAACGCATAGGTGTGAACCTAGCCTTACTTTTCCACTAGATCCCCTCTAAATGCTTTCCAGAACCCACTGTGACTCCTGTTGTATTTTCCCCCACCAAGACACTTACACTCTGTCCCTCCTACTCCTCTTAACTGGTTTGGTAGCTGACGTTAGGGGGGAATCTACCTACAATTTCAAGTTCCATTTTGGTAAATGAGATGCAGTGCTCCCCTGGGAACAACCCAGGTCCTATGAGCTTGCATAATAGTTTAAAAAAATGATCTAAACATAGCACTTCATGTCATAGAAAGTCTCCAAGAATCCCCTCACACAGAATAAAAGCAAATAAAACAAAAGGGATGATGCTGTCATATTTGATTTCAGTCTTTCAATCTTTTCCTCATTATTTTTCCTCACAGTACCTACAGTGTGAAGACCAGCCTGTCTACCAATTAGTTGGTGAGATTTCGAAAATGCTCAAAAGTCTCTGCAAATATTAACTAAAATCATATGTGTAAGTACCATTACTTATGCATGCCTATTATCGTTATGATTTTGTATTGTTTGAGGAACATGGCATAAAACAGATTTCCCCTCAAAGTGGAAAGGTCACAGGTGAGCTTTTTATACGATTGATCAGTGTGGTGCTACTTGCCTAATCTTACTAATTTAACATATTAGTAAATAATATGTATTATATGTATATTACATAAAAAAAAGTGT
The DNA here is from genome assembly GCF_965119305.1 of Pelophylax lessonae. NCBI lineage: Eukaryota > Metazoa > Chordata > Amphibia > Anura > Ranidae > Pelophylax > Pelophylax lessonae. The sequence continues at coordinate 70,142,997 of NC_138776.1, forward strand.
ATAATCCACCCTAAAGTGTCACACTTTATATAAACCACCTTATATATTATCATCTCCATCAATGCATTTTATATTGTTAAATATAAAAAAAATAGTCCATTATGCTGATAAATTATTGAATGTCTTTTAAATCCAGAAAACTCTACCCAATATTGCAAAATTTCAGTAATTCACAGTAATGACACTTCTTTCTCCATGCTGTGCAGACTCTTCACCCAGATTATGCTATGTAAATTGTAGAGGTCATGATGAACAAGCCTACCTCTTCAGGGGTTAACGGGGCACTTTCCTTCTTTCTTCCCTTTTATCTTCTCCTTGCTCCAGATAAAGGAAAGTTTACTGTAGAGTAAAATGCACACAACTCTCATAGTGCTTTCCATTAAAACCAAAACACATTTAAAAATGTATTTAAAAAAAATGTAATTACACTCACATTTTGTTGTGCACATAATCCGGTGCCCATCAGAATGCTGCTTAAAATCACATATGGTGCTTGTATATTAATCAGTATTGTTTTTCTCTGTGTGTATTGATCACTTCCGGGTTGTGCTTTGTGACATCACCCGACTTCATCATGCATGTTATGTCACAACATGGGACTTCCTCAGGGGTTTAAAAAGAACATTGTATAAGGCAGAATTCCCCTAGAAAGGTCACAGGAGAGCTTTCTATTCCTACTTTCTGGAATATTGCAGCAAATAAGATCCTCAGTGAGCCCATAATTGCTGCCTCCTGTCAATGTAGAAGTTGGTGGACAATATTCTAATGCAAACATGCACTGTTTGTTCTTGTGGAACAAGATCCTGTGTTAGAATAAGATAGAAGTTTTGAAGATGTAGACCCGAAAAGCCCTTCTATGACCCTAGCCTTAAGCAGTGTGGGCCATCTAGAAAATCTGTATAAAATATAGTATTTCCTCAAAATGTGGGTCTCTGTGTCACATTGTATGACTTCATTTAGGCTCAACCCAAAATACAATTATTTTCAAATGGTTGCATGATTGCACGTATATTAAGGGTTTCAGTTTTTTTTGGCTTAAAACAATGCAGTATGAAAGGTGGATGGGTGTAACCTCATTTATAATTGCAGCAGACTTGTGGAATGTAACACCAAAGGGTTGAGCAAATGGAAGAAGATTGTACAATTAAGGCAACGCCTATCCCTGTATTTTAAATGGCACAATATATTTTCTATTACCATGAGCTTTTTATTAAATATGACATAATATCATGTAATACATTGGCAGCAGATCATATACCGACATCACAATTAGGCAATTTTTTTTTAACTTTCTTTGCAGTTAATGATTTTTATTTTGTGTTCCTATTTGACAGTGCAAGGCTCGACTGGCTTCTTCAGGCCATACTCTCAAAGACATACATGCACTGGCAATTTTTTTGATTGTTTGTTCCTGTAAGTCTCCAAGAAGATGAAAGTTAACTGTTATCTGGTTCAGAATTATTTTGCTGAATGGGATGTTCAAAAACTTTTTTTTAAAAAAGCTTCTGCGACCTTTACAGCTGATGGTCATTGTTTCTGCAGTCACAAACTGAAGATATTTTCAATTGCCTTGACCATGTTGCTATTCTGAACTTCAGCTTGCTTTAATAAGCTACAGTGCTTGGAGTTTAGAACAACAGCTTTCTGTGGTAGGCAACGGTAATGGGGTTGAGAATACCTGGCTTGCAGATACATATGGCCTAATGATTGGTGTTCCCAGTAAACTTAATAGATTTCAAGCTGTTGTATAACCTGGTGTACTGCTGACAAAGCTTGGAGCAAAAAAAAAAAACCCGAGTAGGTAGACTGTGCCACCTGTATGCATGTTAAAGTTAACTTGCCTTGCCCTGGATTCCTAGACTCTGAATGCACATGGGGCTTTACATTTTGCCCAAGTTGAGCTTAACCCTTATTTCTCCCTTCACGGAGCCCCTCTTGCCATTCAGCTGTCAAATGCCATGGCCTTTTCTGCCCAACAAAGTCCTGGGTGTTGGAAGAGGCAGGTTAACTTACATTTGAATAGTAGGGGTATGCAGAGGTGCCCATAAAGGAGGAGATGCTCAAAGGATTCTTGTATAAAAATGTGAGTCTTTATTGGTCTTAAAAAAACATGTAACACTGTCAATGTGTAATATGGCTTTTACTGTGCATATTGACACTTAAACAAAATAAATGCCAAATAATATATATAAAAATTATAAGGAATACATATGGTTATTCCTGTTATGGTAAAGTGTTTTAGGCCATGTCAGGCACAAAATAGGCTAAGGCCTAATATTCAATTTTACCTGCAATGTACCTTTATCTTTGATTAATTACAAAACCCGTGATTAGTCAAAGAAAGAAGTAAGGGCATCTTTCAGTCATTCAGTAGTGCAATCAGGGGTACCAGAACCCTTACTCACTTCATTACTTCCTCCACCAATGGCTATTTATTTTCTATATCACTGAAAGCTTCTATAGAGAGTACACTACACTGCCTCTCGTAAGTGGTTTGGTGATTAATTAGTTCTTAAATGCTTTATTTATATACCTTTCTTCTGGAAAATCAACTCAATTTATTTCTGCAATATTCGCCATATAATTAACACAGACTTTGCCAGTGATGAATAGTGTTCTGCAATAGTTACTGTAAACACGACTAGCAAAAGAGGGAAGAAAAAAAATCTTTCATGGGCAGAAAATATTGGAGCATTAATGTCTTGCAGGCGCCTTCACGGCCGTACGTCAGCGGTCAGTAAAATTAAATCTATTGACTGCTGACATTGTGCTGTGTTTCATGCACCTTCTTTGATGGAGATAAAATCAGTAAAAAAATAATTTCGACAATAATAAAAATGATATCTGTATATTAGCAAAATGTCAGTAAGTGAATAAAAATTATATATTGTATTATCTTGTCTTATTGTAAAAATCCTTCAGTTTTATTTGACAAGTGGAAATAGCTGGGCTCATAATCCAATGAACAGCAAGATCATGGCCTGCAACTAGTCTGGAGCACAGTGCAGAAGACTGTTGTTATAATACAGAGTGGTCAAGCAATCTTTTGCTCATCTCTGTTATGGAACTACATGTCTAAGCCATGCTGGACCTGGTAGCTGTAACACACCTTGAAGGCCATGGACCGTTAAAATGACAGAGTTGTATAATGTACTCAAAACCCATACTCAAAAAGTGACTTGAGTAGAAGTGGAAGTGCTCTATCAAAAAGTGACTTGAGTAGAAGTACTAAAGTATTCAACATTTTTTGTACTTAAGTATTGCAGGTAGTTTTTTTAAAAATTTTGCTACTCAAGTACTGAAAGTAAAAGTACCAGTAGTTTTGAAAAAAAAATTGCTACTCAAGTACTGAAAGTAAAAGTACAAGTACTGTGTTATGTAATTATTAGAGAAAGAAGTCAAAAGTTTGAACATCATATTGTTTTTTATTATTTCAAATGCAGCTTTTATTTATACATACAGTAGCATTTATTTTCGTATGCGCTGATAATACACATGTTTTGAGCTTCATGAAACCTGTCATCTACTGTTCTGGCAGTGGTAATTTTTATAATTGTAACGAGTAACTATGCAGCACAAAAAAAAATATCAGAGTAGAAGTATTGAAATCATCGAAAAAATGTAGTGAAGTAAAAGTGGAAGTAGGAGAAAAAAATTCTACTCCAGGAAAGTACAGATACCACCTTTCGGTACTTAAGTACAGTAGTGAGAAAGTTCTACTTAGTTACTATACATCTCTGTAAAATGAGCATGTTCCAATAAACCTAAAAGTGTTGCAAAAGTGATGAAAAATTCAAAAATTTCCAGTTGGCATTGGAACTCTTCTGATGGAGACACTTGTCCCAGTTTCAGTGGCCAAAATGGAGATATTCATTGACTTTGGAAATTTTTCTGTTATGTCTGCAGACAGAACCTAAAGGTTACCTCTCCACTTTCATAGAAAAAAAAGAAAATAAAACAATATTATAGCATAGCTACACACGTCATATTGTCATTTACAGTAATTAAAAAAATAACCCTTCCTTTTTAAACTGCAGCACTGTCATTTTTTGTAAAATTAAATGGCAACCTCATGCATTCTGTGCACAGTTGGTATACAGAACTCCCCCGAGAATGTTATTTCTTGCTTGTGTGAAGAACTCGGCACTAGGATACAGGTCCGGTTTTTAGCCATCATCTGCAGCAGAAATGTTATTTTTGGCAAGATAATCCCTAGGGATGAATCCCTTTCAAAGGGATGCAGACACTGCAACTGTTCTCATCAGAACCCTGAAAATGCACCAGCTGCTTAAAGTGAATTAGTCACTCCTATTCAAAATCAGTATCCGAAGTGGAACAAACAATGTTTTCTTCATAGTAGAAACAGGTAGTTTGGTAAAATCCTTGCAATGTACATTATTCACCCATAGAGGGTTGTTGTTTTTTTTCCCCAACAAAAGTGAAGTTATTTTGGCTACACTTCTCCTGTCCATTTTCAGCCAACTGCTGGCTAATGTCCATTGTCAGGTAACAACACTCAGGTAGTCCAGGCTCTGGATCGATCCTGATTTTTTTGGCGTGCCACTGTGAGCCTGAGTCAGCCGCTCTCACCCCTCCACAGTCAAGCACTCCAGTGAGCGATGGGGGGTCAGAGCAGAGAGCTGGTGACTGACAGTCACCTGCTCTCTGGTCACTAAAGAAAGGAGGATGATGAGCGCTAAAGGGATAATGAGCCTGATATGTGAACAAAAAAAGGGGGGGGGGGACAATAGTTCTGAACAAAAGTCGGTGAGACTTTGTTTGGTATAGAAATAAAGTTCAATACAGTTGGAAAATCAAAAAGAATGGAGTAGATGATGCTGGTGCCAAATCAGACTAGGTGCACAGAGAGAGTCCCAAGCCAGCTCACAGAGTATGAAGCAGATCTGTGTGAGATACAAAAGGGTGGGGGGGGGGGAGAGTGGCGCCAATCTCAGTGCAGCAAGTTTAAAAAAATACATTTTATTGTAATATGACACTCACATACGGTACTGTGGAACAAGCATGAAGATAATGGGGCACGTTATAATGATGCAGTCCTGGCGGCAGGCAGATTCCTGTGTCTCGCAGCGCTCTGGCCGTTCCGGTGGAGTTGTATGTGAGATGTCATATTACAATAAAATTTATTTTTTAAACTTGCTGCACTGAGATTGGCGCCACTCTCTTCCCCCCCTTGTCTCTGGTCTCTGAAGGCTGAGAACTGAGCAATCAGTGGTCTTTAATCGCTCAGTTCTTGGTGTAGAGGCGGTGAGGGACAAATGCAGCATTATATCGATACTGCATCCACTTAGGTGAGTATACGTTTTTTCTCCTAGGTGAGGTGAGTATACGTTTTTTTCTCCTAGGTGAGGTGAGTTTTTTTTTCTGAAACTCATACTTCTCTTTTAAAGAACAAGAAGTATATACACATATATATACAGTATGTGTATGCAGTTATAAAGTATGCTTCACTGCAAAAATGCTTATTAGAATTGGTTCAAAAATCCTCTATGAATTGGTGTTTGTCAAGAAATAAGTGTGTGCTTATGTCAAGGTCTCTAGTTATTTGTCTTTTTATCTCCCTACTCCTATGCTACATTAGACTGGCTAAACATGGCACCCTTATTGGTGGACATTGCATGTTTACTTACTGTAGTTACACCCTTTTGCATGGCTGTTTTAAATAGAAGGCACCCATGGATAATTTATTTTTGACACGGCAGGGTTTTAGGGTGCAGAACAATGCCACAATATTCAAATACTATAGTTTCTTATTTTTACCACCTTGTTTTTTCTTCCGATCTGTTGTAGGCTAATCCAGAATGAAAGCTGTAGGGCTAATGGATGCACTATTTTTGTTTGTAGACTGCCTCTATTATTTAAATAGTGTGACATGAGCCTGGAGCAGATATAAAAGGGCAACATGTTTGGGTACCCAGGGCAACAGTGTGTTAAAATAGAGACATATTGTGTGTTTGTGTGTGCATATTGCCATAAGCCTGATTTTGTCTTGTTTTTTTGCAAGATACCGTTTTTTACTGGATACAGTCCTTTTCATTCCAACAGTTGCCACTGGCTTATCTCTGCCTTATATAAAGAGAACAATGGGGGCTTGAGCACAAATTTCCTTCTTGGTAGATCATTTTAAATGTATGCAGTATTGGCGTCCTGAAGTTACCATTTCTCATTGTTTGGATGTCTTGCGCCTTCTGACTATCATATGGGATCTGAAATTGTCTATCCATGAATATGATCCTTTGTTGAGCAACACCTTCTGAGATTCATTGCAAAAGTCATAAAAATAAATGTTTCATTGGAGTGAGATCTAAACAGCGGCAAAGCAGGAGAAGCGGAAAAAATAAAAGCAATTAAAATGCCTTTAAACGTTTTTTTGTTTTGTAATTGCTGAAGGCGCCTTATATAATCTTCTGTTCCACCACTGCAAAACAGTCAACAAAGTATACTTGTTTAGCACCTGGAAGTTAATTGAGGAGACCCTTGCCCTTTCAACTGTCACATGACTATTGATTTTCAATGCGGCAAGGTTCTTTGTTACCCTAGGCGTGTAGCTCAGCACATTTCGAGCTGTTTTTCCCCTTATCAGTTTGGTCCCTAAGTACTTGTACATTAAGACAGCAAATATCCACAGTTAACGGGGTGTCACATGGTAGTCAAGTGGACGTGCCAAATTTCTAATGAAGTTGGGTTGTTGGCAAACACAGCAGTCATCATACAGTGAAAGAGGTCTTCTTTTGTGTATCTCCAGCACACTTGAGTGCATCTAAAGATACCCGTTACATAATTGTCTAAGGGCCAAGCTACTGGGAGAAGAGAAGTGTAACCAATGGCAGTTTTTTTTTTTTCCTCTTTAAACCAACTGAGTTCTGTGCAATGTTATCAAGAAACAGATACCTTTTAAAATATTTGTTTGCCTTTTTTAATACAATGTTTTTATTTTACTTATACTCTTAATTCAATTGGTAACTACATTAAAAATATCCTTCGTTTCAGTAAATATTTGCCTATAGCATTTCCCACTCCGTGGTTTCTAGTGAGCTGTTCCACCTTTGTGAACAAATTGCACCTTTTCGTTGTATTTAGCTCTAAATATTCTTCAAGAAAAGATTACAGTTTTGTTTCCACTGAATCTGATTTGCAAGTGGTAGCCTAATCATTCTGTTTTTTTTATATATATTATTTTTTAGGATATTTAGGATTACAGTAAACCCCCCTCCATTGCGGGGGTTACGTTCCGGACCCAGCCGCGAAAAGTGAAAATCCGCGAAATAGAAAAACCCTATTAAAATGCATTGTAGGCATGTTTTTTTTACTGTCACTGTACGTGTAAAAGCATTTTAAGGTCTTTAAACACACTTTTAAAACAATAGAAACTCATTTAAACACATAAAAGATACTGAGAGACATAGCAAGAGCTATGGAAAACACAAAAATATTTCATTTTTAATGATTTATATAGTAAAATAACATTACAAAAAAAAACGCAATATACCGGGACCACAAAAACTGAACCGCGATGGAGCGGGGGTTTACTGTACAGTGAAGGACAATCCCCTCTTGGAAATAAGAATGTGCCTGGTTTCCTTCAGCACCATGGGGCTGAGAGATGAGACTCCAGCAATCTCACTTTGAAAGCATCAAAGTATGTTTTGTATCCCTTGTCCTGGTGTGTGTTCACAAATGTCCTTTCTGTCTCTTAAAACAGCCCCCAGAGATTTGCTTACTCTGCCATCACTAGCAGTAATTGGACTATATATAAGATGCATATTGGCCAACTTTTAGTACAGAGTATGGGCCCTTTCACACGGGGCGGACCGTTTTTTGATCCGCTCCGGCACTTTTTTTTATTTTACGGACACGGATGACACTTGGTTCATCCGGTCCGTATGTCCGTTTATCATCCCATCCGTTTGCGGATGATAAACGGAGATAATGCATGTCAATGGGATTGCGGATGTCAGCGGATGACACCGCTGACATCCTTTTTTGCGTCCGTTCCGTTTTTTTACACGGAAGAAAAATAGGGTTCTCTTCCATTCCAAAAAATGGAACTGATGGGAAAGGACGCAAATCGGATGTCAGCGGATGACTATCCGCTGACATCCGCAATCCCATTGACATGCGTTATGTCCGTTTTTCATCCGCAAAAAAATGGGATGAAAAACGGACATATGGACCGCCTGTGTGAAAGGACCCTAATGGGCCATATACACAATATAAGATTTTCTGAAGACTTTTTCCTTTAGACTTACCAAAACCATATAATATGAGGTCAAACCTAAACACTTTCAATGTGTATGCAATCTGGCAGGCCCTTGCACTACATAGAAAAGGTAAATCTGAAGGAAAAAGTCTTCAGAAAATCTTATAGTGTGTATGGCCCTTAAGTGACATAGATTTTCCAGCATGATGGAAAACCTCTTGAAACCAGATTTTAATACCTGTATTTTCAACATGAGATATAACAACAATGGTGGGTGCCAGAGTATCTTGATTATTTTGTGGACAGACACCTTACACCTTTACTAAAAATGCATTGAGCATCACGAGTCCACTAAAGTCCCAAGCTTCAATATAGTTAGTCGAATCTTTCATATTACAAATTATTTTCTGTGCCAAAGTGAAAAAACAACTAGTCTCCATACTTTCTAAATCACTGACCGGTAACAGGCATACAGCTCATAGGCCAGAATTTTCGTTTGAAATTCCATCCATCTATGGCCAGCTTTGGTAAGTTTTGAACGGCTTTAAAATAAATCTGTGCTGATATAATACGGATGTCATTACCAAACTTTCCTTTTGAAAATACTAATTGCCTGGTTATTAGGTTGGCCCAAAGGTAAATAGTGATTTTAAAAGAAGAGTTCAGCAATGGCATCCATGTTTTCTTAGCATAGGTTTATTTTAATGCTTGGCATGCATTGTCACATGAGAGCAAGTTAGATGAAAGAGGTCATATGCAAGGATGTCTTGTCTATTGTTTTATGTTGTCAGCCATTTTTGGCTGTAAGAGGCACAACGGGCTCTGTGTACAGTTCTTTTAAGGTGGTTTTGGAGGAAGAAAACTATCTCGGTTTTGTCTATGTGATTTCAGTCATTATACATTCTTCCTGTTGTATATCATTCTGTCTATCTGCATGTCAATGCATCTTCTATACATTATATGACGTATTACAAATTAACAGATCATTTCATTTACTCATTTTCACCTTCTCTGTTCAGTGAAGTAAGAGTCATTATTTGGAAAGCAAACCTGCAACTCTTACAGACCAAATATTATGTTCTGCTATCGATTATCAGCACAGCGATATCTCCTGTAATAAAATGTCATTTCTTCACATACAAAGCCTGCTGTCATCTCTAGAGTTGTTTTCCACTTTGGCACAGGTGATAATATTTTTAGAGGAAAGGATTGGAAAATATATTAAATAAGAAAGCAAAACAGAAGAAAAAAATCAATGTCAACTGACCTGAGACAAGCAAGTTATACCCGGGTCAGGGAAGGAGTTGAAGGCTAGGATCCGCTCTTATCTTGGACCCTCAGAGTCGTGAAGGAGAATCATATAATGAAATACAACAAGGAATGTGGAAAAGCAGCCAAAGTGGTGCAGCAAAGTGGTTAATAGGATCATTAGCCTAGTTGCTGTATTTTTTTGGACATTGTATGCCCGCACCACAGCGCTGGAGAGCAGATTGTAGGAACAGGATGACAGTTACTAGCTAACTCAGCAGTGCTGGGTGCAAACTGCCATCTTCCTGCGGATTTACAGCTGCCACTTCTGCTAGTTCAATTAGTTCTATAGCACACAGATGTTGCTTAAATGTTGCTGCTAATGATACTGCAATAAGCGTAAGATTCATGCCATATTTTGAGGCACGTAAATTTCTCAAGTGGCACAATTAAAGTGAAAATATTAGGTGGGGAGGACTTGGCAGTCTATGGAACTTGGAAAGCGCACCCGCTATGCAATAATGGGTCAAAAATTCATTCAAGTTTTACTGCTGTTCAGAGTTTTAAAAGACTTTTTCACAGCTGAATGCAAAGTGGAAGAAAAAAAAAAAAAAGCATTAGGAAACAAGCGTGCGCCTCTGCTCTTATAACATGACTTTTTATTTTAAACCAATGCTGAACATTGACAAGTGTGGCTGATAAAATAAAATTAAAAAATGAAGCTATAAAAAGTGTAAGATGATCAGTTGGTATTGAGGACTTGTTATTTGCAGCCTGCTGAGGTGATATGGAATATGGAATGGAATTGTCTCCTCTGGGCTGTAAACTGCAGTTGTGAAAATGGAACTTTGTGAGATCTACAGCACACATTGCATGTCTTTCCAGTCCTGTATCCGTGCACTGTTAATCCTTTTGAATGAGATATTGCAAATTTCAGTAGCATTGTGGGTAATGTTCTATTGCGGTGTGTCCTATTCTATTGTGGTGTTTTCCGCACTTCACATCCAGAGGCAGTAAGGACACTGGACATATGCTGCATCCAATGGTATATTCCACATCTTGCTAGAACAACCAGCATGGCTAAAAAGAAAAATGCTAGGAGGAAGAGTTCCTGCCAAAAAAAACTTCCCCTTTTTCCTAGCATTTTTTTTTTCTTTTTTGTATATGCTCAGTTCAGTGTTCTCTCCTGGACCATGTTCAGCAGTTGTGGGATGCTGAGAATGGGGGCAAATGCTGGAATGCTGTAATTCCATAGACCACCCAATGGCTAAAGTGGGGAGATGATGGACCCAGAAATACTGCAGAGAAGATGGCATCTGCGGGCATGGATTTTTTCTCATTCAAAAATTTTTATTGAACATTTCAGATAGCAAACATTATTACATACATAGTTACATAGTAGTTGAGGTTGAATAAAGACAACAGTCCATCCAGTTCAACCTGTGTAGGTGTGTGTGGCTGCAATCATCTCGCATACCCCTGAATGCTCTGATCCTTGAGATGTACGTCTAATAGTCTTTTGAAAGCCACCATACTTCCCGCAGAAACCACCTCTTGTGGTAGAGAATTCCACAATCTTGTAGCCCTAACCGTAAAGAACCCCCCACGTTGCCTGAGGTTAAAACGCTTCTCCTCTAATCGCATTGACAATTTTTACATCCAAACAGCTAATTATCATAACTTCCAACCGTTACTTTGCTTTAACCTCCCTGGCGGTCTGATTATGTCCAGATTTCTGTGCTAAAAGTGATACATTGTTTTGCACGGAAATCTGTTGTTTTACATGTTAAAACTCACCTTCCCCTGTGATCCCCCACTGTCCTCCCCCGCAGTCCTCCCGCTGTCCTCCTGCTGTGCGCGCGGCCGGCACCTGTCTTTAGGTTCCCTTCCCTGCAAGCGTTGCGACGCAGGGGGTTGGAACTGGCGGCAATTTCAAAAATGTAAATACACAAATAACATGATACAATGTTGTGACAGCGACAATTCTGATGTCTCTTTCTGGCACATAGCTTGTGGAATTTGGAAAGTATATCAAATTATTCTTCAGAATTTCCAATGGAGCGATGTGCCAGAAAGAGACATCAGAATCGTCACTGTCGTCACTTTCCGTACCTGATGTCGAATCTTCCCACGAATTGCTAACGCTCAGCTCTTCAAGTAACTCTGTTTCGCTGTCGCTGTTTTCCAGTTCGTCTAAAAGCGCTTTTGCGCAAAAAAAAACGCTTTTTGGATGCCATGGTCATTCAAATTTTCCAGGCACAAAGCATTGGAAAAGCACAGGCAGGGCACTGGAAAAGTCACCAGGTGCAATCCTGTGGTGAAATGGCATGATACAGTGTAATCCGTTAGGATCACAGCTTTGTATCATGTCATTTAGTGTATTTACACTTTGGAATTTGCTGCCGGTTCCACCCCCCTGCGTCGCAACGCTCGCAGGGAGGGAATCGGAAGGCAAGTGCCGGCAATCGGCCGAGCACAGAGCAGGGAGAGACTGTCAGGATACCGGGGAGGATGGCGGGGGATCGCAGGGAGGAGAGTAACATTGCGGGTTAATCCCGAGTGTGGCTTGGGGTTACCGCACTTGGTACTAAAAATGAACCCCGAGCCACACTCAGGAATACCGCCAAGAGGTTAAAGGACCTAAGAAAGGTTCATGGTGTTAAAAACTTTAAACAATGATAGTGAAACAAGATTATAAGAAAGAATCAGATCAGTCCAAATGGGGCATGGATTTTTTAACACTGGAAGGGAGCTGACTAAGGTGTAAGTCTGCCATAATGTGCAAGTATCATGTGCACACTTGTACACTATGGCAAGAGTCCATTTGCAGCTGGAGATTTACTTGTACTTGAAGTTTGCCAGTAGAGAACCAAGGAGGCTGCAATTGCATACCTTTCGCTCTAAAAATGTGAGTTGTCTTGTGAACACCTTGAGTGTTTTGTTTTTCCTAATATACATACTTGTACCAGGCCAAATATACAGAAAATATTTATATCACAGACAGCCAAGCAAGTTGCATTTTCAAAAGGAGGTCTGCATTGACAGGCTCCTTGTCTTGACTTATGATAGGTTTAAACAGCAACTATAAATTTAGACTGTGCTCAGAATAAGGTAAAAGTAGGTAAGGTAGGTAATGTAGGTAAGGCAGGTAATAAGGTAAACCGCAAGTTACAGCATGCTTTGGAACAGTCACAAATGCAGAGAAAAGCTGCTAAATCAAATATTGCTTCAATAATATCTCACTTTCTACAAATCAACTGATTCTTAACCATAAAAATGTATTGGAGGTTGATGAGAGGTGTAATGTGAAGAGAATAATTTGTTACTTTTGAATTCTGACTGCTAGAGCAGCAGATATACATGTCTTTCCACAGCTTGGAGGAAGCCCCATAAACAGTATGTGTTTTTTTTTTTTTTCTGTAAGGAATGACATTTCCCAGTTTGTTATATGGTGCAAACATTAATTAGCAGAACTCTTCTTTCACTGCATTGACTATGGATAACTGAAATCTATTTGACATCTGGGCACATCATCAATTTCCTTGCATCGTCTTAAAAACATGACATGAAATGCAATCTAATTCATTGAGCCAAGAAGAAAGATGTAAATGCTCTACATAAACCTGGCCACACATATTACAATTGTTTAGGTTAATTGTTTGGATATATTGTACATAGAATGAATTGTTTTACACTACATTGTTTTTGAGAAATCTAAACAATATTGTACAACGTCTGTATAATCAAATGGTAATATGAGTGGCCAGCTTTGTGTAATTGTTCCTCACGATGAAAGGTTGTACTGCACCCCATCCTATCTCCAAGCTAATTGTATAAAGACTTATCATTATGTAAACCCATAATATTTTAACTAGTATGAAAAGGTTTTTTTGGTGGTCATTAGTGAGTACCCTAATTAAAATGATAGTAATCATTAATTGCAGATCATTACACATTTGTGTAATTTGCACTTTGCCTTCGGCAACTAGCCAACTCACCAACTCATACTTGGCTTAGCTTCTCGTATTTAGATTCTACAGCCGAATACCGTGCGACTTAAAATGTTGACGCTTTTTCAATTTAGCAAGTATGTGTATATGTGTCAAGAGTTTTTGTATAAAGCAATCCTTTATTCATAGAAAAAAATAAAATAAATAAAATGCAAAATCCCTGTTAAAAGATGATTGGGTTGTAGCATTTTGGCCTTCACAAGATTACACAGAACATTTTAATGCACGGTATTGGATGTATATCTAAACACTAATTGGTATGTGGAGTACGATATGGATCCACTTACCAGAATCTATTTATCTTATCTATTTTAAGTTTCCTAAAGTATAGGCTGTTCACTTAGCCAGGTGAATTTTCACGTCACAAATCATTTTTTCTTAGGTTCATTTTTTCTTAGGTTCATTTTTTCTTAGCTTGCACACGATTGGGTGACTCTAGCTTAGAGTCACCCAATCATGTGCAAGCAAAAATCCTGTCTTTTACATTGTTTCTGCACATAATTGGGTATTCTTTGCAAAGTGTATTTTTACCACATTCACTAAACTAAGTAAAAATTCCCATGCAAAATTAAAATTCACTTTGCAAAGTGAACATGCCCTACTAATTTAGTTAATAAACCCAGTGTATTGTATTGTGGAACTACACTCACCGGCAACTTTTTTAGGTACGCCTGTTCAATTGTTTGATAACACAAAATAGTAATCAGCCAATCACACGACAGCAACTCACTGCATTTGGGCATCTAGATGTGGTGAAGAGGAATTGCTGAAGTTCAATCCGATCATCAGAATGGGGATTAAAGTGACTTTAAACGTGACATGGTTGTTGGTGCCAGACAGGCTGGTCTGAGTATTTCTAAAACTGCTGATTTACTGGCAATTTCACACACAACCATCTGTCGGGTTTACAGAACATGGTCAGAAAAAGAGAAAATATCCAGTGAGGGGCAGTTGTGTGGAGGAAAATGCCTTGTTGATGTCAGAGGTCAAAAGAGAATGGGCAGACTGGTTCCAGATGATGGAAAGGCAACAGTAACTCAAAAAATCACAAGTTACAACCAAGGTATGCAGAATACCATCTCTAAATGTGCAACACATCAAACCTTGAAGCAGATCAGCTACAGCAGCAGAAGACCACACCGGGTGCCACTCCTGTCAGCTAAAAAAGGGAAACAGAGACTACAATTCGCACACCAAAATTTGGACAATAGAAGATTGAAAAAATGTTGCCCAGTCTGATGAATCTCGATTTCAGCTGCAACATTCAGATGGTGGGGGTCAGAATTTGAACCGGAAAGCATGGATCCATCCAGGCTTGTATCAACGATTCAGGCTGAAGGTGGTTATGTAATAGTGGGGGGATATTTTCTTGGCACACTTTGGGCTCCTTAGTACCAACTGAGCACCGTTTAACCGTCATGGCCTACCTAAGTATTGTTGCTGACCATGTCCTTCCCTTTATGACTACAGTGTACCCATCTTCTGATGGCTCCTTCCAGCAGGATAATGCGCCATGTCACAAAGCTCAAATCATCTCCCCACTGGTTTCTAGAACATGACAATAAGTTCACTGTACAATGGCCTCTGCAGTCACCAGATCTTAATCCAATAGAGCACCTTTGGGATGTGATGGAACGGGAGATTCGCATCATGGCTGTGCACAAACATGCAGCAACTGTATTACATAGTTAGTGAGGTTGAAAAAAGAAATCAGTCCATCCATTTCAACCTATGATGTGCGTGTGTGTGTTTGCTTTTAACCGTACATTGTATACCCCTGTATGTTGTGGTCTTTAAGGTGTCCATCCAATAGTTTTTTGAAACTATCAATGCTCCCCGCTGATACGACTGCTTGTGGAAGAGAATTCCACATCCTTACCGCTCTTACAGTGAAGAACCCCTTACGCACTTTAAGGTTAACCCGCCTTTCCTCAAGTTTTAGTGAGTGGCCACGTGTCTTATTGTATCTCCTTTCTCTGAATAGTTTGTTCCTTATGCTAGGGTCACCAGTACAGTATTTGTACATTGATATCATATCCCCCCTCAATCGTCTCTTCTCCAGAGAGAATAGGTTCAGTGCTTGTAGTCTTTCCTCATAGCTGATGTCCTCCATTCCCCTAATTATTTTTGTTGCCCTTCTCTGCACTTTCTCCAGTTCCAGCACATCCTTCCTGAGGACCGGTGCCCAGAACTGGACAGCATACTCCAGATGTGGCCGGACCAGAGTCTTGTAGAGTGGAAGAATAATCTCTTTATTTCTGGAGTGAATCCCCTTTTTTATACAACCCAGTATTCTGTTGGCTTTGCTTGCGGCGGCTTGGCATTGCATGCCACTGCCAAGCCTGTTGTCTACCAGCACCCCCAGGTCCTTTTCCATCCTAGACTCACCCAGAGGTTCCCCCCTTAGTGAGTAGCTTGCTTTCTGGTTTCTGGCCCCCAAGTGCATTACTTTACATTTTTCTACATCTCATCTGCCATGTAGTTGCCCACCCCGTTATTTTGTTCAGGTCTGCTTGCAAGATTTCCACATCCTGCATAGAAGATATTGGCATGCCTAATTTAGTATCATCTGCAAATACTAAGATTGTACTAGATATCCCCTCCTCTAGATCATTTATGAATAAATTAAACAGGATTGGTCCCAGGACAGAACCCTGGGGGACCCCACTTTCAACACCCGCCCAATCCGAGTACTCACCACCCTCTGTACTCTCCCCTGGAGCCAGTTCTCTATCCAGGTACTCACCCTATGGTCCATACCTACCTTCCTTAGTTTGTACAGTAAGCGTTTGTGGGGAACGGTGTCAAAGGCCTTTGCAAAGTCCAGATACACCACATCCACAGGCTTACCTTTATCTAAGTGGCAGCTCACTTCATCGTAGAAGGTTAATAGATTGGTTTGGCACGAACGATTTTTCATGAATCCGTGCTGATTACTACTTATAATACCGTTTTCATTACTAAAGTCTTGTATGTGGTCCCTTATCATCCCCTCCAAAATTTTGCAGACTACTGATGTTAGGCTGACCGGCCTATAGTTACCCGGGATATATCTCGGCCCCTTTTTAAATATTGGTACCACGTTGGCTTTTTTCCAATCAGCTGGCACCATACCCACTGTGTGATACTATCATGTCAATAAGGACCAAAATCTCTGAGGAACGTTACAAACACCTTGTTGAATCTATGCAGCGGAGAAGGCAAAAGGGGGTCCAATCCGCTACCAGCAAGCTGTACCTAATAAAGTGGTCGGTGAATAAATATTTTGAACACTTTTCACGTAGCATTTAAATATGTCTTCCTCTCTTTCACATCAGTGCCTCACCTCACAAATGTGCTCCTGGAAGAATAGTCAAACATTCCCATAGACACGCTCTATACCTTGTGGACAGCCTTCCCAGAAGAGGTGAAGCTGTTATAGCTGCAAAGGGTGGGCCAACTCAATACTGAACCCTAGGGACTAAGACTGGGATGCCATTAAAGATTATGTGCGTGTAAAGGTCGGCATCCCAATACTTTTGACAAATCTTGGCAAACCATGAACACCTTTTTACACTAGTCAAACAGCTTTGCTCATAGGAGAAAAGCACATGCCCCAAAACATCAAATTGGGCACACAACTTATTTGTGAAAGAACATATGTTATGTAAGACTGGGATGCCATTAAAGGTCATGTGCATGTAAAGGCAGGTGTACCAATACTTTTGACAATATAGTGTATGTCTGAGCTGTAGAGAATTCTAGAAATTGAGTGGAGGATCTACCAGATGTCCAATCTCTTCCTGGGATAGTCATCCATTAAGTGTTACAAATTCAGTGGCTCTGAACTTCCCTGAGAGATACAGCCAGCTAAAGAGCAGGGAGTCACTTCTATAGGGGAAGTCAGGGTTGCCTAGGATTCAGATCAAAGCAAAGAAGAAAAGGTGAAGGTGATCAAGAGGAAAAAGCCTTCCTAATCACCCCAATAGCTGTCCCATTAGTGTTGTTTGTGTTGTGGAATTCTCTTCCACAGGCAGTCGTATCAGCAGGGAGCATCAATAGTTTAAAAAAACTATTAGATGGGCACCTTAAAGACCACAACATACAGGGGTATGCAATGTATGGTTAACAGCAAACACACACCATAGGTTGAACTGGATGGACAGATGTCTTTTTTCAACCTCACTAACTATATGTAACTATGACCATTGGTGGAAGAGTGAAGAATAACCAAGAGTCTGATTTACAGTGGGGTGTTTTCCCGTTTCATTTTGACCCATAATTTTATATACTGATGACAGGACCAATTGACTAGTCTGAATAAATGGTATAGATTAATAACAAGGAGGACTATCCTGTCATTGTGCTTGGCTTGTTGTTTTGAGTCATGAGGGTATAAACTGGTCAAGCTATTCCTTGGTCCCATTTTGAATGAGATGAATGTGAACTGAATTTGCGCAAAGATGGACTGGGGAATCCTAATTGGGTGAGGCTGTAGGTACAGGAATGCATAGCAACACATTAATTTCAAGTGCATTCTTGCGGAGGCTTCCCATCCCACCGTGAGTAGAGTAAAGAAATTACATCAACTGCTCTACGTATCTGATCAGGGTCCTGTCTCCCTGGGATAAAACCTGCTTGATCCTTGTGGATATATTTAGCTTTAAAGGCCGAAAGTCTGTTAAAAAGGATTTTAGTTAGGATTTTTTAATTGGTATTAATTAGCGAGATCGGGCGATAATTGATAACATCACTAGTGTCTTTCCCTGGTTTAGGGATGACCATCACGTAGGCTAGGTACAAGGCTTTATCATTAGGGTTGCCATCACGGAGGGAGTTAAAGAATCTAGTCAAATACGGATCGAAGCGAAGGATTTATAGTAACCGACTAAAAATCCATTGGAGCCTGGGGCAGAGCCCCTTTTAAGAGATGTAATCACCTCCAAGACCTCCAGCTCCAAGACCAGCTTCTCCAGGCTAGAACAGTGTGGAGAAGACAGCCTCGAAAGAGGGATGTCCCAGGGGAAGTAAAAAGGCAATCATAAGGGACCGAATCATCTTCCTTATAGAGTTTTAAGTAGAAGTCCCGGACGGATTGCATGGTATTCTGGGGATTCTGACAGGGCTCCTGATGTGGTGTGGATTTTAGGAAGGGAAAAGGAGAAATGTTTGGAGGTCAGTTTAGCAGCTAGTTTGGGACCAATTCTATCTTTTTGAGAGTAGAAACAAGCTCCAGACTCTTTTCAGCCTCCGTGGTCAGGGCCAGATTCCAAGAAAGGCGAGACGCAGCTAATTGGACTAATGAGGCATTTGTGGGGTGCTGCTTATGGGATTTGTTCAGTGATTGGAAATTCTTCTCCAGCTTGTCTATGTCAGCATACCTTTCCCTCTTGGGTCTAGAGGAAATTTGGATAACTTTACCGCTTATCACAGCCTTATGGGCAGCCCACAGGGTTTCTGTGGAAATTTCTTCAGAGTCATTTGTTTGAAAATATTCCTTAAGTTCCTTCTCTAAGACGGCCCATTAAACCAGGTCACTAAAAAAGGGCACATTGAGTCGCCACTGGAAGAGGTCTATGTTACCAGGTGGCCGGGTTAGCAAAAGGAGGACTATGGCGTGATCTGAGTGGGCCGTGTCTCAAATAAGGCACTTTGAGGAGAGTGGGATGACTGATGCCAGGACAAAAATGTGATCTATTCTGGCATAGGTTTGGTGGGGAGCTGAGAAATTAGTTTAGTCTTTAGATTTTGAAATTAGTTCTCTACAGATATCTACCAAACTGAGCAAATGCATAGTCCTTGCAATGCACAGACTTTGTTTTGGAGGCCGCTTAAGGCGGGATTTCACCCCCCCTAATTTGTCTAGGCAGTGATCGAAGGCTATAGTGGAGCCACCTCCAAGTATCACTATTTCTTCTGTGTGTGATTAAACGATTGGAACCAGAGAGGAAAAGAAGGCTGCCTGTCCACGGTTGGGGGCGTAGTAGGAGAGAAACGTATAGATGTTGCCATCTGTCAGACCTGTTAACAGAATTTACCCACCACTAGGGTCCCTAATTTCGTGGATTAAGGAGAAATTTAACCACTTGGAAAAAAGAAAGCTACCCCTCTTGTTTTTGTCCTCTATGTTTGCTAGATAGAAATGTGGGTATTTCTGGTGGATAAAATAAGGACTATGTCGTGCAGGGAAATGTGATTCTTGAAGGAGAAGCAGATACATTTTTTGGGAGTGATAAAGTTGGAATAACTTACGTCTTTTGACCGGAGAGTTCAATCCTTGAACATTGTGGGAGGCTCTGTTAGGCAGAGACATGGACCAGAAGGTGAGGTGAACACTGCAAGAAAAGAAACAAAAAAAGATATTGGGGGGGCACGTTCTAAATGCACAATTCTCAGGTTGGTGCTGCTAAAAGACCAATATACAAATTGAACAATATATTAGCGCACACATACACAGAAAAAAAATTGTTTTCAAATCTTGCAAGGCTATTTAAAAACACCTGCTCTTATAAAGTAAATATGGGGATTTGGTCACACCATAAGGCCATACTGTGCTTAAGCCCACCACTACGTCAAAGTACCCCATTCTCAGTGGGTCCTACACTATTTATAGAGAAGATAATCCCACTTCTCAAAACCATAGGGCAATACTCACTCCTGTCATGGGAGAAGTTTGCAGGCTGCAATGAAGGGACAATGCAATGAAGGGACACCTCCTGGAACTACTCACAGGTGGACAAAGCTAATGAGGTTTTGGTGTGGGGGAGTGAGTATTGCCCTATGGTTTTGAGAAGTGGGATTATCTTCTCTATGGATAGTGTAGGACCCACTGAGAATGGGGTACTTTGACGTAGTGGTGGGCTTAAGCACAGTATGGCCTTATGGTGTGACCAAATCCCCATATTTACTTTATAAGAGCAAGTGCTTTTAAATAGCCTTGCAAGATTTGAAAACAATTTTTTTTCTGTGTATGTGTGCACTATTATATTGTTCACTGCAGGAAAAGGGCACTTGCCTCAACAGTGAATGACCTGTCGGAGCTGGACAAGACCTGGAAAACCTGAGAGCTGAAAACTGGAATCTTGTGCCAACAGCCTTCAGGGTGACTGCGAGGAAAGGGAAGGAAGAGGGGAAGAAAATAGAAAGACCAACGGAAATGAAGAGGAAGAGAAGTCAATAAAGATAAACACCAAAGTAACATAAAATCCCAAAACCCAGATGGAGGGGAGGGGAAGGGACCTGCCCATTCCTCTCCACTATACAATTCCAAGGAATGTCCACCAAAACAGGGGACAATAGTCCACTTTGGCATGAGGTCCTGTGCATCATGCAGAGGTGGACGGAGGAGCATGTGACCCACTCCAACCTTGAACCCCCTAAAACAAAATATGCCCTAAGAGGGTAGATTTATCGAATAACAATTATAACCTTGAGGAACCTGAGAACGTAATCTGGAGTCCCAGTCGTGACAGGCCCCCAAACGAAAGGGCGAGGCTGACACTGAGTGGGAGACCGTGGTCCTAAAGAGAGTTAAAATGGTGGAACTCAGAGGGACTGACTCGATCCGGATTGCCCACAGGCTCCAGCACCTCTTTCGAGATACCAATATTATATGCAATCATTATACAAAAGTAAATATGAAACCCCTTGAGGGAGTTTGACAGCCCAATAACAACTATTGGGGAAGGGTTCTGATAGGCCATTTGAAAATGTGCATTGTATAATTTGGGGATGTTATCCCATTTAAAATATGTCAACATTTGTTCAGAACAACAAGAAGTCTGGAGCACTTCTAATGTGTCAAACCCTTCACACTTGAGGGGTGCGGTGTTAAAGCGTTACCTTTTACTTTTAATACATTTTGTTTTAGCTTATGAAGAGTTACCTTGTTGTAGTTAAGGTAAATATTTAAATATAACACTATTTTGCTGTAATTTAAATTGAATACTTCCACCAAAAATTTAGCAATAAATATGTTTCATGGTGTTATTAGCTTGAAAATGTACAACCCTATCTGTGACAAAAATCGGATATATTGGTATATATGAAAACTATGCAGTTGTAGAAATAGAAATCCCAGCATTCCACCTTCTTAGTGTATGGCAGAGTAACCTTTCCCCCAGTTGTAGAATTGGTACTGTTAATAGATTTTTCTCCATGCTAGAACTGTGACAACACTGCTGTTCTTATTTATCAATGTCTTGTGATTGTTGTAGCAAATATGTTTATTTTCTTAGCAGCTGTTGGCACATGATTGGACGCTTGCCTTCCAAGCTAGTTAGAGTTCGGAGTTATTGACACAAGTATAGCAAAAAAAGAAAAAAAAACATAAATGGAAATGTTCTGTGACATTACGCAATGTGCAGGGTAGATGTTAGTGGCTGACTCCCTGTCTTCCCCTTGATAAATGATCCTACATAAATCTCTGCCAAAAAGAGTTTCCAGTGTCATTCGGTACCTGGGGCACAGAGAGATGAGATTGGCACCACACCAAGATCTCCTGGTTCACAGCAAGGGAGAGATGGATTTATACTCAGCCTTCCAGCGTTGAGCACCATGGCCATTTTATGTCTTGTGGGAGGCCAAGCAGTTTAGGGACATATATGATCTGCAATGTGTATTGCCTAAATTTCTCTTTGGTACCATCATGGTAACATGATTTTCCTATTAATTTGCACACAGGAACGCACATATATTTACACATTTATATCTTTGTTTTTTTTTAACAAGAAAATTTACACATATATTTATGTGGGAAAAGTGTAAGTGAATAACATGCCATGGCATGCAAAATAAATGATTACATTAAAACATAAACAAATGCATGACAAGTAGGGTTGAGCGAACCCGGACTGTATTGTTCGTGTTCGTACTGGACTTTTGGGTATTCGGTACCCGGACCTGAACCTAGACATTTCACTGTATGTTCGGGTACTGTCCGTTGTTCGGTAACGTTATTTTAATGTTTTGGCGCGGTTTTAATGGCACACTTTCAACAGGTGCAAGGCAGCCAACCAGCAAGCGTTTAACTAGTGTGCCCTAGGAGCCATCACAGCCATGTCTACTAATGGCATGGCTGTGATGGGCCAGTGCAGCATGTGACCCAGACTCTATATAAGCTGGAGTCACACAGCACCGCGCATCACTCTGCTAATACTACTATCGGGAGAGGTTCCTGACTGCTGCTGCTGAGGGAGAGATAGGTCTTTACTATAGGGCGAGTCTGTAGAGATTGCTTGTAGGGAAAGCATAGGAGAAACAATCTGCTTTATCATACAGCGATCTACATTGATTTGATTTTGTGGGGTGCAGTGAACAATGTTTTTGCCAGGAGGGAGAGAGGAGTTTACTGTAGGGCCAGGCTGGAGAGATTACTTTTAGGGAAAGCATAGGATAGGAACTATCTGCTTTAATCAGACAGCGATCTACATTGATTGTATTGTGTGGGGGTGCAGTAGAACGATCTTTATGCCCTGACCTGAGCCAAGTGAGGAGAAGAAGGGAGAAACAAAAAAATTGTATCAGTCTGTTAGGCGTGCGGGGCTGCACATTTCATGCAACCTCAGTGCATATGTGTGTGCTTAATCTGCATTTAAAAAAGAAAAAACATTTTTTCCTTCATATTTAACTTTAAAGACTGTATGTCAGACAGACATTTCTTTTCTAACCTGCTCTTCAAAAAGCACCAATGTGAGGGGAAAATAATTATTTTACAGTATTTAGGGTAAAAAAATAATTTTTCAGTTTTTCATTCATACATTACAGTGAGATACACCCATTGCATACTGTTGTATTGCGCCGTGCAATAAAAAAAAACTATTTAGGGGACAAAAGAGTTTATTGCTGCCCTGTCCGCATATGTTACAGTGACATACACCCATTGCATACTGTTGTATTGCGCCGTGCAATAAAAAAAAAAACTATTTAGGGGACAAAAGAGTTTATTGCTGCCCTGTCCGCATATGTTACAGTGACATACACCCATTGCATACTGTTGTATTGCGCCTTGCAATAAAAAAAACATTTAGGGGCAAAAAAAGTTGATTGCGACCCTGTCTGCATATGTTACAGTGAGATACACCCATTGCGTACTGTTGTATTGTGCCTTGCAATAAAAAAACTATTTAGGGGACAAAAAAGTTGTTTGCGGCCCTGTCTGCATATGTTACAGTGACATACATCCATTGCATACTGTTGTATTGCGACATGCAATAAAAAAAACTATTTAGGGGACAAAAGAGTTTATTGCTGCCCTGTCCGCATATGTTACAGTGAGATACACCCATTGCATACTGTTATATTGCGCCTTGCAATAAAAAAACTATTTAGGGGACAAAAGAGTTTATTGCTGCCCTGTCCGCATTTGTTACAGTGAGATACACCCATTGCATACTGTTGAATTGCGCCTTGCAATAAAAAACCCATTTAGGGGCAAAAAAAGTTGATTGCGGCCCTGTCTGCATATGTTACAGTGAGATACACCCATTGCATACTGTTGTATTGCGCCTTGCAATAAAAAAACAATTTAGGGGACAGAAAGATATTAAATTGCGGCTTAGTCTGTATCTGTACGTGTGAGATACACTCATTGGATACTGTTGTTCTAGTCCGCTATTCAATAAACACCCATTTAGGGAAAAAATATTACATTGCGGCTTAGTCTGCATATTTTACTGTGAGATACACTCGTTGGATACTGTTGTTCTTGTCCACTATTCAATAGACACTCATTTAGGGTAAAAATATTAAATTGCGGCCTAGTCTGTATCTGTCCGTGTGAGATACACCCGTTGTATACTGTTGTTCTAGTCCGCTATTCAATAAACACCCATTTAGGGAAAAAATATTAAATTGCGGCTTAGTCTGCATATTTTACTGTGAGATACACCCATTGTATACTGTTGTATTGCGCCTTGCAATAAAAAAACTATTTAGGGGACAGAAAGATATTAAATTGCGGCTTAGTCTGTATCTGTACGTGTGAGATACACTCGTTGGATACTGTTGTTCTAGTCCGCTATTCAATAAACACCCATTTAGGGAAAAAATATTACATTGCGGCTTATTCTGCATATTTTACTGTGAGATACACCCGTTGTATACTGTTGTTCTAGTCCGCTATTCAATAAATACCCATTTAGGGAAAAAATATTAAATTGCGGCCTAGTCTGTAGCTGTACGTGTGAGATACACCCGTTGTATACTGTTGTATTGCGCCTTGCAATAAAAACCCATTTCGGAGAAGATCCAAAATTCGACAAATATGAGGAGAAGGTCAAATAAGGGACGTGACCTGGGTCATGGTGTTGCTGGTGGAGCTCCTGTTGCAAGGAGAGGATGTGGTCGATCTGTGCCAGCTACACGCACATGTGAAACACCTTCCTCAGCTGCGAGTAGGCGACAGAACCTGCAGCAGTATTTGGCAGGGCCTAATGTGCCTCTAGAAATGTTGAGGCCAGAACAAGTACAGGCGATAGTAGATTGGGTTGCTGACGGTGCCTCCAGTTCCTTCACATTGTCTCCCACCCAGTCTTCTGCTGAAAGGTCAGAGTTGGCACCTGCAGCCGATGTCCATCAAACTGTCACCGCACCCCCTTGCAAATCAGCCAGGCAGTCTGAGCCCCAATTCATGCAGCAATCTGTTCTTCTTTTTGATGACTCTGTTAGCATGGTTTCCCAGGGCCATCCATATAGCCCTGCCCCAGAAGAGGAAGAGATTGTGTGCACCGATGCCCAACCACCTATGTCTCCATATGAGTACATGGGAGGACCATCGCAGCACGTCTTGGATGATGACGAAACACAGGTGCCAACTGCTGCAGAATTCTGAATTATGGAGACCGACAAGGGTTGCAGGGGTGAAGACTGGGTGGAAGACAATGGGGAGGACGATGAGGTCCTCGACCCCACATGGAATGAATGTCATGCAGGTGACCTGAGTAGTTTGGAGGAAGAGGCAGTGGTCGCACAGAGCCACCAGCACAGCAGAAGAGGGAGCAGGGTGCAAAAGCGGAGCGGCCGTGCCCTAGACACTACGCCCGCTACTGCCCAACGCAGCAAGGGACCGAGCACACCAAAGCCAGCTCACAGGAGTTCACTAGCGTGGCAGTTCTTCAGACAATGTGATGATGACAGGACACGAGTGGTTTGCACGCTGTGCAATCAGAGCCTGAAGCGAGGCATAAACCTTCTCAACCTGAGCACAACCTGCATGACCAGGCATCTAAGTGCAAAGCACGAGCTGCAGTGGAGTGCACACCTCAAAAACCAAGAAAGGTCTCTGGCTTCTCCTGCTTCCTCTTCTGCTGCTGCAGTCTCGGCCTCTTCATCCACCTCTGTAGTGACAGTGGCACCTGCCACCCCGCAAACAGAGGATCAACCAGCAACACCACCACCTGGGTCACATTACATGCTGCAGTTTCTCCGCAACGACCGCCGAGTTTCCCACATAGTAACTTGTGCTGATTACTGGGTGGCCACCCTGTTGGATCCCCATTACAAGGACAACGTACCGTCCTTAATTGCTTCACTGGAGTGTGATCGCAAGATGCGCGAGTACAAGCACACGCTGGTAGACGCGTTGCTGGTGGCATTCCCACCTGACAGCGGAGGCACAGTGGAAGCACAAGGCCAAGGCAGGGGAGGAGGAGGAGGAGGAGGAGGAAGAGGTCGTCAACGCTGGCAGGGCACCGCCAGCACCTCAGAAGGCAGGGTTAGCATGGCCGACATGTGGAAAAGCTTTGTCAGCACGCCACAACAAGCAGCAGCACCAGCAGCTGATATGGAACGTCTTAGCAGGAGGCAGCATTTCACTAACATGGTGGAGCAGTATGTGTGCACACGCCTAGACGTACTAAATGATGGGTCTGCCCCCTTCAACTTCTGGGTGTCCAAGTTGGGCACATGGCCTGAGCTTGCCCTTTACGCCTTGGAGGTGCTGGCCTGCCCTGCAGTCAGTGTATTATCTGAACGGGTATTTAGCACGACTGGGGGCGTTATCACAGACAAGCGCAGCTGCCTGTCCAGAGCCAATGTGGACAAGCTCACGTTCATTAAAATGAATCAGGCATGGATCCCACAGGACTTGTCCGTACCTTGTGCAGAATAGTCATGTATACCGGCCTTACCCAGCCATTGCTGGATTTGATCTTTCTTACTCTTTTGGTGTGTACCCGAATTTAAATTTTTTTTTAATTAAAAACCAAAACCATCATTGGCTACCTCGTCCTCCTCCTCCACTTCCACCTATACCGCCATATCTACTGCCATATCCTCCGCCACCTCAACCTCCTACTCCATATGGGCCTCGTCCTCCTCCTACATCATTCAAGATCAATATTTTTTATTTTTCTGTTTTTTATGTTCTTTTAAGTTATTTCCCTATCCACATTTGTTTGCAGAGCACTTGCCATGCTCTTAAGATGATGTTGCTGCCATTTGCAGCCCTCTAGCCCTTTCCATGTTTGTTTTAGAGGCATTTCAGTGCCCAAAAGTTCGGGTCTCCATTGACTTCAATGGGGTTCAGGATCGGGACAAATTTCGGGTTAAGCCTGGGTCACGAACTCAGACTTTTTTTTTAAGTTCGGCTGAACCCGAACATCAAGGTGTTCGCTCAACTCTAATGACAAGTAAACTACTAGCAATATCTATCAATACTTTTTTGGGGGTAAGGAAAATATTTAATGAATTTTTTTCTTAGCTGTAAGCATAATAACAATTATAAACACAGCGATACATGTATCTGTCTTTGGACTGCTAACTATACATTTGGATTCATTGTTTGGACTTCATGTTCACGAACTAATATATTTTGATCACTTTATGAGAAAGATTTCCTTTGTTTGGACTGTCACTTGTTTAAACACCGTTGTTATTATTAGCGCTGCATTTAAGTTTACTTTACATAATAACTATCACTTTTATCAATATGGATGATTGTGAGACCTCTAACCAGTCGGTAATCAGATCACTCAACATGGGCGTCTTTCCCCCTCCCAATATTGCAATGGATCTGTTGGCATGATTGGAAATAGATTGCCCTCTTCGTGCAGCTATTACGCACACCTTTAAGCTTTTGTTATAAGTGAGTGAAGACAGAAGTGGAATCAAAGTGTAGAAATGCACATCATGTGTCGGATAATATGTGAGTAACATTGTCAATAACTGTTCCTTGAATCCGTGTTTGAATGGCACAAAACTGCAGCTAAAGTCTAACTAGTTTTAGCTAGCTTGCGTATTTGTGATTTGCTTGTATATAAATAAATATGATAAAAAAAACCTTATGATTTTCTTTTAGCTGCTCTGTTTTTATTCATATGTTGACTGAAACCAAGTCGTTCTGGTACCTAAAATAACTTGTGTTTTATGATGGTTTTGACAGTCTGGTGGAGGAGCTATGGAGGTCTATAATCGATAAATGCTAAGGAACCCATGCAGTAGAGCTTCTGGGGTTTGGGTTTTCTTATATAAGGAATATAAATTTGATTTGCTGTCAATGTTGTTAACCACTTGACCTCCGGAAGATATACCTCCCTTCATGACCAGGCCATATTTTATGGCACTGCAATATGGCACTGCATTATTTTAGCTAACAATTGCGTGGTCATGCAACACTGTGCCCAAATAAAATTTATATAATTTTTTCCCACAAATAGAGCTTTATTTTGGTGGTATTTGATCACCACTGCATTTTTTATTTTTTGTACTATAAGCAAACAAATACCTACAATTTTGAAAAAAAAAAAAACAAAAAAACAATCCTTCCTTCTAAAAAAAAAAAAACATATCCAATAAAAAAAAAATAGAAAACTATAAATTTCTTCATAAATTTAGGCCAATATGTATTCTGCTGCATATTTTTGGTGAAAAAATCCCAATAAGCATATATTGATTAGTTTGCACAAGAGTTATAGCGTCTATAAACTATGGTAGATATACTGGGTTTCTTATTTACTTATTTTTTTTATACTAGTAATGGCAGCGATCAGCGACTTATAGCAGGACTCCAATATTGGGCAGCCAGACACTAACGAACACTTTTGGCACTTTTGGGAACCAGTGACACTAATACAGTGATCAGTGCCAGTAATTACACTGGCTGGGAAGGGGTTAGGCATCTAGGGTGATCAAAGGGTTAACTGTGTGGTGCTTTTCTGTACTTGGGGAAGTGATTTTTTCCCCCCTGCTTTGCAGGGACACAAAATCCATCCCTTTCCCCCTGTCAGAATGAAGATCTGCTTTGTTTACATAGGCAAAGCTCAGTTCTGTGTCTCTGCCTGATGATCAGTGGGTACCGGCAGACATCCAGTGCCTGGCACCCGTACATCGGCTTCTGTTTTGAGTAATGTCCCCCTTATTACTGGTTTCCATAATTTGAGAATGTTTTACTTTCACTTTCAATGATAACGGTAAACATGACAAAGTGAGGGTGAATCTCCCTAACGGAGAGCCTACTGATGAAGCCTGCTGAAAAAGTGTAATGCGTATAAGAGTGGAGCGGGCTCAGTTGGTGGTCATTTTGATCTCAACAGTGGAGGTGGTGAGATAGAGAGCTGTCTGTGTTTGATGTGAGCTGTACATAGCACTGCTTGTGCACTGACTTGTGAGTTCAATTTTAATAAATGTTTTTATTGTACGGAGAGCACTATCGGCCCTTATTCTTCTTTTATGAATGAAATAATGCTTCCTTGAGTGGAGGATCGGTGGAACAGTGGGAGCCATCTGTGCTTGAGTGAATTTGGAGCCATCCTGCTTGCAGCCCATGGAGGGGACAAGAGCACATGTGACCCTTGACTAGCCATCTGGGGCTAGCCTGGAGGTGAGGATATACTGTTCATGGGAGATGTATGCATGAGTAGCATGGGTGATCAGTTATAGAAGAAACTGGTGTACGGATATATCGGTACACATGGATAATTTGGTGGAAGATTCATCATTATTTTGGACTTCATGTTTTGGACTTTATTATTCATTTATTGTTAAGGTTTGTGGGTCGTGTGGCACCTTTTGTTGCATTGTTTTCAATAGTTTGTTCTAATCCCTCTCCACTCTGTACAAAACTGCATTAATCCCGGATTATGTAAGTCTCAATATAACCACTAATATTGTTTTATCTTAATTTTGTTGCTAACATTTTCTATAGCACTTTACAGAAAACACTTATTTATATCAGATTGTAAAAGCTAATGCCCACTTCACAGACAATTAGACATACATGCCAAAGATAGTTTTGTGCAAGATGGTTAAATTGCTAAAAAGGTTTTAAACTACGCTCATTGAAAGCCTACGACAAACAAATTAATTATTTTCAGATAGTTACCCTGGTGGGAACTAAACCAAGGACCTCAGTGAGGCAATGACACTGTGGTAATCCCAAACAACCACACTCTTTTCATCTTCCAGCTTCTGTTGCTTGATAGTATCATCCTTATTCATAATTTGTTTTAAAATCATATTTAGAATTACAGAACTATTAATGAATTTAATTTTTACATTTCTAGTATCTTTTTTTTTCTAGTCTGATATTGTAACAAAAGACAATTGTATTGCCATTTTTGTAAATGGTATTAATTATATTTTAGGATTTGTTTTGCTTGTGTATACAATTGAAGTATTTAATGAGCCCACTAGTCAATATCTACTGTATCCTACATTCCTTTATATTACAATTACTGCAAAGATAAAGATAAATATTGTCCATGTAAAATCTGATAATTATAGATGAACAATGAAAGTAATAATAACATTACTATAACAGAATCTAAGAGAGATGTGCACTGAACCTTGTTTGAATATACTGTATACGATTATGGTTTTTTCATTTTGGATAGCATAAAGGGCGGGGGGGTCTTAACCCCTGTCAGTTTATTTTTGCCATCTGCGTCCCATTGGGGAAAATTCCCTTCACTTCCTGTCTCATAGCCAAAACAGGAGGTGACAAGGAGCTTCCTGAAGATTAAGGGAATCCCTTAGGGGACCACAAGTCCCCAGAACTAGTGTCCCCATTGGAAGATTTCCTCTCTATTACTTTTCTAGGGACAACCCAGAATTTGGGATTTTTTTTTTCTTTTACTTTAATAATAATGATAAACAGGACAAATAGAGGGTGAATCTCCCTACCCGGGGCACAGGCAGCAATAAAAACTGACAGGTGTTCTAGTTCATCTCCACTCTGTCCAAAACTAAAAAAAAAAAAGTTTTGCCTTTAGTTGTACTTTAAGGCTTCGTTTCCACTAGTGCAACGCCAAAGTTACGTGATTTAGAGTGCTACTTTGATGCAACTTAGTGCAACTTTGATCCAATTTTAAACTCTCTGGATCAAAGTTGCTTTAAAAGTGGCATCAAAGTAGTGCAGACACCTTTTCAAAGTCGCTACAACTTTAGTTCCCATAGATTGGAACGAATGCCATTGAAATCATTGGGCTGTGACTTGTCATTGCGACTTTATGTGGCATGTCACACTAGTGGAAACGGAGCCTTAGAGCAGTCGTTTTTTTAGATGTCATTATGAATTGAATTGAATTAAACTATTGAAAACTATTGGTTGCTATGATTTATTATTGGTTTATATATTGCCTTATCTAATTACTGTACATTCTGTGTATTTAAAAATTGCTTGGGTTTACTGTTTACATGTGTATATACTTTGTGTATATGTTATGTGTGTATATAGTCTGTGCTTGTGTGTATATATATATATATATATATATATATATATATATATATATATATACACACACACACATGACAGACAACAATATTTGTATAGTTTCCTCCATTTGTGTCCTTGGAACACAATCTTACATTAAAGCCATTGAATACAACCCTTCTGATTACAAAGAGACAGCTAAAGCATGAGTTGAACAACGAATAATTTGAATAAGAAAATGATCTCCTCTCTTATGCACAGCTCATGTAACCATAGCTGCCCTGCCAGAAAGTGAGATCTTACTACAGCAACATTTTATAAGGTCTCACTTTTATTGCATAACTGGGCTAAAATAGTAAGCCCCATAAACAGAAAAATATGAGTGCAGTTTTTTTACATTATTGTTTTAATAATGGTAATTTATAGCATTGGTAAATAAAAAAGATTCAGATAAAAATGACAATCTCCCTATAGTGAAAAGAAATCAGATTTTTCATTGTGAAGACCTGGCCGCCATCCTGGTCTACATTGCAAGCCCAACATGGTGTCGAGGCAATATCATTTCATGTATTTTCTCCCCAAGCCCCCCGCAAATATAACATTTTCTCGTCTTCTTTATTACTCTGTACATGCCCCGCTTTGTATTATTTAACAGCAAATCTTACAGATGTCAGTTTTGTCTTGTTCGGAAGCAGCGGGGACAATAAGTTCCAGCTGACCCCGGTACAATGAATCTTGCAGGAGCACAATATGTATTTTGCGCTGGCAGGGAAGGGAGCACATGTAATTGAGAGAGAGAGAGAAATGTCACTGTAGCATTTCTGTTGACACTGCACTATCTGTTCATGAAAGGGAACCACAGCCTGGCAAATACAGCCATAAGCAGCAGGATGTAGGAGCCAATAACTTAAAAATGCTTTTTAGATGAAAAAGGTCAATTTGGAAAGCAGGATTCTAATAGGAGTTTCTTGGCACGCTCCCGGAGTGCTCAGACACCAAGAAAAAAAAAAGACAGTTTGTGAAATAGTATTTAACATACAGCTAAATAAATTGCATTGCAAACTGAATTTGTCATTTTGTTCATGTTTTACTAAAGCTGTCCAATTATATTATTTATGTGTTGGTGCTTACAAAATAGAACCACATTTTACAATAGATTTGTATGGCTGCTATGCGGTTTATCCTCCTGTTAATGTCAGTTTTCAAAGGTCAGTCCACCTACCCCAGTCCAAATTATCCATTTTATGATGTGAATACCTCCCTTAGGGACAATGGCCCAGTACGTCTCTACATGAGTTCCCAGCTCTACCCATCTACTGTCCCTGTGTTATGTATTGCTTTTTTGTACTTCATATGATCTTACTAAACTGTACATTGAGATATAGTGTATAATAAGATATAAAGTCTATAGAAACTTAGAAAATCATACCTCAACATGACTTGACCTCTGTATATGATCATAGTACAATACTATTACATTTTATATGGACATAGAACACAGCACTTTTAACATAATCTGACCACTGGACATGATAAAAATACAGTTAAATGCCACTCTCAACAGACATATAAAGCACAACATTTCCAACATGACCACTCAACACAACACACTTGACGCAATGCAGACAAAGTTCTGTAAAACTCAAATACAGCCATAAAACACCACTACGCTAACCTGACTTGTCCATTGGCCAAAATCATACTTCAGTTCTTTAACACTTTATACAGATAAAAAAAGAGGGCATGTAGCCTGGTATGTTTAAGGGGAGGTGGACCGCTCACTTGCCCCCCTTTCCCTGACCTGCCAGGCTGCATGCTCGGATAAGGGCCTAGTATGAGTTTTTGGGAGGACCCCAGGCCCTTTTTTTTATTATTTTGGTGTTTTCAACATTTTTCTATTGCCGGCAATGTTCTTTAAATTCAGCTGTCAGTGAGGAAGCCCGTTGACAGCTGATGACTCATTCGATGTTAAGGACGCTGCTTCCCGGCCTGCCCCTTAACAACCAGCTTTTCACCTGGTCCAATCAGGGCTTAGAATGCATTATACAATGTGCAGTGCATTGTTGGATGCTTAGCGGCGAACATCCTGCTGAGCGCCCCACAAATTCGGGTGTTAGCTGAACGGGTGAACAGGCTATGTTCGGACCGAACGTTTGCTTGGTCAAAACTGCTTGCCCAACTCTACTGTCCACTGGATATTATCCTAACACAAGCCTGATGCACTCTATATAGACAGGACAAATGAAAATGGTCATAAGACAAACACTATCTCTTCCACATCATCTTCATATTGCTTTAAGTCTCACTCTTGCATATAGTGTATGCCAAGCCAAATCTTTTTTCTTTAGTTTTGGATACAGTGGGGAAAATTAGAACTCCATATGGAAACACAGAATTTTCTCACTATCGAGGACTCGGTTGACAAGGACTTCACCAGACAGGAATTGAGGAAAATTTGTAGTATGAACACAGACAATAAAAACAAATGTATAGGAGTTCTAGACTTCCCCAACTTCAGTTAAAAAAATATAATTTCGGTCTTTGTGGAGACTTTCTTTCAATTTCCATCTGGTGAAATGGCGACTTTACTGCAAGTAAGGAAAAATCTCTGTATTGTAGCCCTAAAATGCCGTAAAATCTGACAAGAGTTCTAATCCTTCTTTGCTCCTCTAACCAAATCTAAAAAATGTTTTGGCTGGACATAAACTTTAAAGGCATCATACACTTTCAGATGTTTTTGTTTCTTTAATTATGATTACTATAGTTATATTCCCTGTTTGTTTCTTTGCCTTACCTTGTAATGATGGGCACACATGTTGTGTCAGCAGTTTGTAGTGTCAGTGCTGGCAACGCATGGCTGGCAAGCACTGACACACATCATCCAGTCACACTGCATCCAGTGCATGCCATGCCATTTTCTCTGTGTTGCGTCACAAATCTGGGGATGCTAATAGGCCCTTTCACACGGGCGATCCAATCTGATCCGCCTGTCAGTTTTTCAGGCGGACCTGATCGGATGCTCCATGCATCCCTATGGGTCAGCAGGTGTCAGCGGATCCAATCCGATCCTGTCTGTGAAACCTGGACGGATGGAAACCCTACTTTCCATCTGTCTGGAGGATCGGATCAGATGGGATCAGATGAGAACAGACAGGCGGTCTGTTCTCATCCGATCTCCCCATAGAGGACAACGGGGATCTGACAGCTCCGTCTCTGCACACAGAGCGGAGGCAGAGCTGTCATCCGCCTGCTCACCGGGGATCGGCGGATCGATCTCCCGCTGAGCAGAACAGACTCCGTCGGGCGGTGCGCTCGTGTGAAAGGGGCCAATGTGTTGAAACAAATCTCTTTCAACATGTTAATTGCTCTGCCTGTTTGCATCTGTATCAGATCTAATTACTTTTTATATCTCACCTGCAGAACGCAAGACTGAGAGGCCCAGGGTTTGTAAGATATGTCTTTTTTTCACATAAAGTATCAGTTCTCACTCTATAGATAGAGGTCATGCTTTAACCTGTGCAGTGCCATACTGCATGCCTCATGTTTCAACACAAACAGAAACTTCTGAATTCAGAATGTGAAGATATTTTTTCTACTATAGGGCAAAAAATTACATCATGAAACTACATAATCAACGCACATCTTATGCAGGGGTAGGTAGGAAGGATTATAATGCCTTTAAATTCATTTTCCCCTCCCCTTAAAGTTGCACCATTGATTTTCATGTTACAGATCTTGCCAATGGGTTTTCATAAGGTATAGTATGGTATGCATGATAGTCCCCTGTCAAATTAGTGTTGATTTTTGGCCTATAATAGTTTTTTCATTGGACAGAGAGCTTGTGGATGGGCAAGGCTTAGACCTAAAGTCAAGAATATTAACTTTCTGGAAGTTGTTAGCAATGTACTAACTCACTTTGCTTATTGCCTTGATTTTCTCCTTAATTCCATATCTTCTGGGGTTCTTGATCACCCAATCTGCAGCTCACTGAAAACTGTTAGATTCTTTCATATTTACTATAACAACCCTTCTCATCAGCCTTGAGCTAATATCTGCAATATTTCTTCCTTGTTTTACTAACGTCTTCTGCTTCGCAAGCACAAAGTCTTGCAGAAAACTTGAGAATGCTGGAGTCTAAATGATGTTGTCTTTATAACAGTAGTAGCTATCAGATATAGGGGATTCATTGCGGGCCATGCAGTGATATTCATCAATGTGAAACAAGTACCACTGAGCTAGATGCAAAATACAGATGACAGCCATGTTGATCTCTGTGGACCCATAAGGCAGTTTTGAGGTGTCACTTGAAAATGGTCAGATCAAGTAAGATTTACTTGTTTAATTACATTTAGTCTAAAGACGCCTTTCTTCCCAAATAAAAAAAAAAGTCAAATGTGTGAAATTAAAGCTCTCGCCCTCTCTCTAACCCCGCAGAGTTCCTTTTTTCCTCTTTCTACTTTTTTATTTTAACGCTATTTCAATTTCCCAATCACTTACATTTTACTCTTTCCCACACATAAGAAACTGCCAAGACAAACACAGAAAAGTTAGAAATTGGGAGGAAAAGAAAGCAAATGTGAGTCTATTTCATGAAATCCGTATTGTTTTCTAACAGTGTGAGAAAGTGCTGTTCCAGTATAGCCTTTTAGCGCAGAGCACACTCTCTGTCACTGAAAGGATACAAAGTCTGTTTATACAGAACTCACAAGATGACGTTAATTTCGGATTGGTGATGTCCAAGTGTTTTCCAAATGAGCCACATGTCAGTATTCATTTTCAAAGATGTAATTCAACAAAAAATTTGATTTTTTTTTTTTCTGACCAAACAGAAAACTTAGTGAGCTGCAGTCTTTAATAAAACAGCCAAAGGAAACCTGTACTGAGGAGCTACCATTCCTCAAAAGAAAAAAGCCCTATTGAAAGTACTTAAATAATCTAATCTTGCCCCTACTGCCTCTATCGGGAATTTTGCATACAGTATCCCATCCTTCATCCCTACGCATGAAAATCCTCAAGTGTTCCGATGGTTGCAGCTTGATAGGCCTTAAGCATATCTACAATTTATTAACATAGATATCAAATTCTACAATACCTATGGGTAAATTGGAGCTTACCTGAAGGGGAGGCATTTTGATATGCTAAAATAAAACACTATTGAATGTTGAATCCAGCCTTGTCACACGCCCAACTGAATGTCTGATATACCTAACATCTTTTAAAAACCAATGTATTAAGGATCCCTGCTCTAAGGGCATGGTCTCAAATGTATACGCAATGATCACCAATTCTATGGGCCCAAAAAAATCTTCCATACAGTATATTGATAGATGGGAGAAGTACTTTGGGGAAACCCTTGAACAAGTGGATTGGAACAAGCTTTGGATGGCCATTTCTAAAGGTGAGAATGTAGGAGAATGCTTACAAGAGACTCTCATGCTGGTATATGACACTGGACCCCATTGCCAAATTTGTTCCTAGCATCTCCCTCACCTGTTTCTGCAGCTGATGAAAACAAGGTACCTTCCTACCAGTCTGGTGGTCCTGCCCTAACGCTTTTCACTTTTGGATAAGAAAAAGAGTCTACAATATTATCCACAATCTTGCTCCTATCCCCTGGGAGGTCCTACTTTGTAGACCTATCCAAGATCTTAAAATATGTATGCAGGAGCTGGTGGAGTTTGCATTTTTGGCAGCCAGGCAAACAGTAGCTGAAGCTTGGAAACAACTAACTATCTTGGTGCACGAGAAACGTACTGCTATTTTTAACAATACCCATACTATTTTTCCTATAGTTTGGATCCCATGGGTGAACTAAAACAGCCATATCTTCCCTAACAATTCTTTTTCTTGTACTTGCACTGCCAGATATATGCAGATTTAAAGAGAAAGTAAACCCTCCTCTGACACTTTTACCAATAGGTAAGCCTATAATAAGGCTTACCTATAGGTACTGTAAATATCTCCTAAACATGTACTGTTTAGGAGATATTTACCTTACATGCAGCCAGTGACGTCACTGGTGCATGCACTCTGAAGGAACGGCCGATGGTGCCGTTTCTTCAGAGCTCTGTGCCGTGACTGTCGGCTCCCGCGCGCGTGCGCGGGAGTGACGTCACCGCGGCTCCGGCCAATCAGATGGCCGGATGCTGCGATCCCGTAAGACGGGCGACTGGACATGTTGCCCGTCATAGAGGTAAGCGGACGGCACGGCGGGGGCTCGTTCTAAGGTAAGTACTTCATAATGAGCTAGTATGCGATGCATACTAGCTCATTATGTCTTTCTCTTACAGGTTGCAAGAAAAAAAAAAAAAAGGTTGTATGGGTTTACAACCTCTTTAAGGATATTGTTGGACCCTACACGCTATCTTCCTGCCCTCACCCCCTTCCCCTACCTCTTCAAGACTCCTTTCCCTTCCCCTCTGCTTCCTTTTTTTCTCCTCCCCATTTCGCGGCCATTTCTCTCTTTTCATTCCGCCGACCACCTGCGATCGTTCGGAGGAATGACAGAACGGCGGTCTGCCTATGTAAACAAGGCAGACCGTTCTTCTGTCAGACAGGAAGAGAGAGATCTCGTATTCCTACTAATACTCTCTCTCTTCCTGCAGTCAGTTCATCCCCCACACAGTTAGAAAACACTCCCTAGGAGCACCTGATGTTAACCTCTTCCCTGCCCGTGTCATGTATACAGTGACAGTGCATTTTTATTTAGCACTGATCACTGTATTAGTGTCACTGGTCTCCAAAAAGTGTCAGTGTCAGATTTGTCCACTGCAATGTCGCAGTCCCACTAAAAATCGCTGATCACCACCAACACTAATAAAAATAATTTAAAAGAAAAGTCTGTGAATATATCCCATAGTTTGTAGACGCTATAACTTTTGCGCAAACCAATCAATATACATTTTTTGGGATGTTTTTTTTTTACCAAAAATTGGTAGCAGAATACAAATTGACCTAAACTGATGAAGAAATTAGATTTTTTACATTTTTTATTGGATGTGTTTTATAGCAGACAGTAAAAAAAAATGTTGTTTATAGTGCAAAAATAAAGATCGCAGATGTGATCAAATACCACCATTTATTTGGATATAACATCGCACGACCACGCAATTGTCAGTTAAAGCAGCTCAGTGCCGTATCGCAAATAAATGGTCTGGTCAGGAAGTACAGGTAAAATCTTTCGGGGCTGAAGTGGTTAAACAGTGTGTGGGTAGTTTCACTTTAAAAGTTGAATCCAAGCATGTGCAGGTGAAAGAAACATATAAATATCTTATAGCAAAGTTTGTTTTAACAGAGAGACTCTTAGATTTCCAAAATGCTAATCTGGCTGTTTGTCATTTCATATAACGTATAACATGCTGAAGTGCACATCAACCAATCAGGAATCATATTTTATTTACATACCTGTTCTAAATTGTCAAAAGGACTCTTCTTGCACAATATCACTCCTTGCATGGGTTTTTTTTCTCAAATCCAAGGGTATACAAATCATGGCAGTATTGTGTGCCCTACATGATATTACATGATATAACGATGAGGACGTGACATTATCTCTGCATCCAACATGTCTAGTCTGCTTTATTGAGCCTGTGTCATTTGTTTTATAAATGCCATCTTCCTATTTTGTCACTGCTCTTTTTATTACACGTTGAGAATCATTCTCAGAATGAGTAAACACCCAACACGTGTGCAGTCCTTGGCTGTTATTCATAATATGGTTATGCTGACCCACTTGTAGGATCATAGACATCTGACATATCATATAAAATGTGTGCTGAATATCTCTCTGTATGCATAGCTAGCAACATCCAGCAAATACTAGGGAATATTCTTAACCTCTTCAAATCATGTGCTCTTTATAGAGAATGTCCTGTCTTTGTTCATTTTTATTATTTATATATATATATATATATATATATATATATATATATATATTATTTTTTTTTTTTTTTTAATTTTTCACCACAAAGTGCAAAAGCGCAAGTCAAAGAGATACATTCAGAAAGAGATATAATTCAGTTTTGTCAGGTGATCAGAGTCTACCATAAATTATTACTGTTTTAGAACCAATCATCCTCTACAATGTGACTACAGCTGTCATTAATAGCTTTGATTTAGGAAAAGTGGTGCGTGCACGCATGTTACTGACTGCATATGCAGAAGCCTGTTTTGCCAGCCTAAAGCCGCTTTTTAAGCCTTCAAAGCAAACCTTTGTTCCAGTATGTGTATATTAAGTAAATATATATGTACGGTACATTATTGAAAGTTCTGGCTGTCTCTTTCAACAAGCAGCTACCAGGCTTTCAACAAGCTTTACGTTGTGCTGAATCCTGCAAGAAGCTTGTTTAAAGCCCCGTACACACGATAAGAAATTCGGAAGGGAAATTTCGTCCGACGACCGGTCTGACGATTTTCGGATTGTTAGTATGGTGCTTTCGACAGCCGACTCCAACTTTTCGGCTGACAAAATCCTGATGTGCAGGCTATAAAATTTTTGTCCTCCGTCAATACACGTCCGATTTTCATCTCATTAGTACAGATTTCGACGGAAAAAAATCTTGTGAGAAAGACTGGGCATGCTCAGAGACGAAAGAACACATACAAAACAATCCAACACATGACGTCACTTCTGAAGTAGTATTCTGTCGTACGGGAAAATTTGTATGAAAATAACCTCTTCACTTTCCATATCAGACTAGTATGCCACAAAAAACGGACGACAGATCGTTCGATAATCTGATCGTGTGTACGGGGCTTAAGTGGCAGTCAACACTTCAACTAAGATCTGCATTAACATCTCCAAACAAGCTGAAAGTTGATTTAAAGGCTTCAACACAGTGCTTGACGCTGGCTAAAAGCTTTACAAATTCTTTGTAAAAGCTGGCTGTACTCATTGTTCTTACGCAACCTGAAGTCAGTGTGTCCAAGGCCATTATAATGTTCTGAGTAAGCA
Organism: Pelophylax lessonae; assembly: GCF_965119305.1. NCBI lineage: Eukaryota > Metazoa > Chordata > Amphibia > Anura > Ranidae > Pelophylax > Pelophylax lessonae. The sequence goes on from NC_138776.1 coordinate 70,183,052, forward strand.
CTGACAAAGATGACATGAAAGGACTGTGCACTACAGCATACTCACAAATATTCAAGCTTAAGAAATCCTGCACATATGAGTGCATGCATTTTCTGACAAGCCAAGTGAAAGAGATGGAGTACTGGAGACCAGATGTTCCGAAACGTAAATTAAAATTCTACCAGTGGTGTTCAAAACATGCTGAGACGAAACTACGAAAGCTAAAGCAAAGTTTTGAGCAGCTATCTGGAGCAAGTTGTCAGATTTACGCTAAAAAGTGCCTCACTTTACTCCACGCTTATATCTCTTTTGAATTTCAGCAGCAAGAGTTCCTAGTTTCTCCCCATACCGGCCTTCATATAGCCTGTTGGGGGGTGGCCCTCTTACTGCATGTATTTTACTTGTAATTTGAACTAGTACCCACCAAATAGCACCAACAGTAAGACCTCATAAGCCTTGTACACACGCACAGATTGTTGGCCGACTGATCGGCCGTCTTTTGTCCAGTGTTGTTTGTTGGTTGAAATGTGCTCTAGACTTGCACTGGACTTTTGTTGGCCAACAAAAACCAACTTCAGAAGTGATGTCATGTGCTCGTTTACTTTCCGTGTGTTTTTTCTTCTCTGAGCATGCCCAGTCTTGCTCATCTGTTTTTTGTCTGTCGAAATCTATACTGACTCAGGAATAATCGGCCGTGCTGTTGTTGGCTAACAAAAATTTTATAGCATGCACACCAGATTTTTTTCGGCCGAAAAGTCGCAGTTGGTTGTCGGAAGCATCATACTAACAAGCCTACAATCGGCCGATCGGACAATTTACGGCCAACAATCTGTGCGTGTGTACGGGGCTTTACTCTCCATTATATAGGTGCAGAGACTGTGCTTTTGAAGAACTAGAGAGTAATAAGAAGCTGACTGTTAAAGCCTTTGTGTAGCCACCCAAAACAAATTATACATTTTGTGTGGACCTAAAGCGAACCAGTGAAGAAGCCTCTGAATATGGAGGCTTCAACTGCTGACCTTTTCTGAATGTACTAGTTGCCACGCTGGACCCTTAAATACGAACAAAAGCCACTAACCTGGAAAAAAAAAGCAGATAAGGTTCTCCGATTTTTTTTTGATATGCATACTTGTTCCAGAAACTGTGAAAGTATGGAAGCCATAGGGTCAATCTATCAATTTTTAATTTCAGAAGAAAGTCTTTAGTAGCCAGCCACAATATTACTCTCATGACAGAGCTACTTTAACCTTTAAAATCCCACACTGAGCTAATGTTCTTTCTCTGTTGTTTCTTGTGCAATGCTTTCTATTACCTATCTACCAATAACCCAACTTGCTTGACATAATATAAAGTGATGTAGAATTTGGAGGGATTAGCAATACTGTAAAGAGCTCTAGGAAGAATTGTAAGAGCCTGTAGGCGAATGGTCAGCGTTTGCTTTTCCAGTAAATATGAAAACATTAAATCACAGACCTCCGGGATGGGAAGAAGTATTGGACAGGGTGTTAATAGAGGAAGTCGGTAAGATGGCAATGAAGAATGAGGTAATTGTTATAGGATATTTCAATCTGCCAGATGTGTACTTGTATCTGTTGTAGGTCCTGCAGAAGCCAGGGTGGTTTGGATGCCTTTCAAGACGACAGGCGGAGGGGGGAGTAATTGATGAGGAAGACCGCTCATAATCAAGCAATATAAGACTGCAGTAATTAAAAATGGAGGAGGAAGTATCAGATGGAAGTTTGGTTGAAGGGTCAGATTCCAGGTATGCTCAGTCAATGGGATTTTGTCAGAATGTTAATATTTTAGCAGCCCCAGTTTCTCAACCTTGCAAAAATATTGTCGGAGGTTAACAAAATTTCATTCTTTCAGGGCTACTTAATATGGCGACGAGCAAAATGATGTAACCCATAGCAACCAACTTGCATTCATCCTGCCAAGCTAAAATTGGATATATTTCCATTAACTGAACATAAAAAATGTGTAGCCAAATCCTATAGTCATTACATTTTTGTTTTCTTCGCTTTTGTGCTGATTTTTTTGAGTTGTAGTTAAACATACACCTTTTTCTGGTGGATTAAAGAAATCTTTCATGAGAGAAACATGGAGGTCACCATTACTGGCTTTTCATTCTGCAAATGCTGGGTACCTGGTTGCAATCTTGACCCTCTGACTTCAATACTGCGTCATTGACCCAGGACAAGATCAGTATCGCTTTGCTGATATGAAAAATTGTTCCAGGTGATTGAGAAAACAAGCTGGGCCAACATAACAGCCAGGCATTGGGCATTTTCAGAGGGATGTGAGCAATGTCAGCCAGTATTTTTCTTTTAGGAAAGTCTATTTTTTTTTTGTTTCATGTACCATTAACTCCTAGGTTTATGCAGTTAAGAGGGCATATATTTAAAACCAAAAAAAGCCAATTTCCCTAACAGCATAGAAGGCAACCACTCTTCCACTGTGGTGCCCACACTGTGTAATTGGCTCTTTAGGTTAGCTGACTTAGACATAAGCTATCAAGAATGGCATTACTGATATGAAAAAAAAAAAAAAGGTATAGTGTGTGTGCAGGGCCAAAGATCATTTGTTTTCCTGGGGCGGGCTCAACCTTGAGTACCCATAGAACAATAATTAGCACGCCTGCCATGCTGTTACAAATTGTGGTGTGTATATATACAGTATATACAGCGCCCCCAGCAGGCACATCTGTTAGTGAAGCAAATAGTAAACATGGCTTCAATGTCTGGTTTCTAAAGAGGTCAGTCTGTAAGGCTGTAAGGCTTTTTATAGAGGGGCTCTTTTTTTGTATTTAGGGCTGAGCTTCTGGATAATCGGGGTGTCCTAAGCGAGTACAGGGAGAGCCACTTTGCCTCTGTGTGTCCCCAGGCTATGCCGATATTTCCAAGTGGTTTTCCCTGCACAGCTACTCTCTTCCCTGGCTTGCACACCTCATGTCACACAGCACTCTCTGCTGCACTCCTCTGTTTCCACCCAACTTCCCTTGTACTGCAGGCAGCTTGTTGCCCAGTCCCTGCTGGCTCTCTTTGCATGCTCCTGCTCGTGGGTCCCACCAAAAAGTTCTACTTTCCCAAATTGCCTCCCCCTGCACTTTCTCAAAATCAAGCCGTCGGTGCAGTGAATCAGCTATTTTCTTCATTGTTCTATCAGCAAGGCCACCATTAGAAATCATTGGGCCAAGGACAGACTGCGGTTAAGCCCCAGTTTTACTGCCCCTTTGCCACTGACCTTAAATTTGATATACAGCTGGAGGCTACTCACATGCCAGATGGCTGTGACAATTTTGCATCTCAGCCATGGAAAATTTGACATGGCACATTGAGTTGACTAACATACTTAGCCATTCAAGTCAATGGGCCCATGCCACAACTGTAAGCCAAACACTTTGCTTGTGGTTGCAGTGCATTAGCACCATTACACACTGTCACTTGGCTTGAGAAACAGGCATTCTGGGGACAACAGGGCCACCTCCTGAACACCTGAGAGCAGCTGCACTCTGAAAAGCAATCCACTGTGGATCGCTTTTCAGAGCTTTTGGACAATGTGAACCCAGCCTAATAACAAAAGAATGAACACCGCTCCCGGTTGGTTCATACTAATCTGCCACTCACATTCAGTGGGTGCTGGCTCAGTTCATAAGAAAATAGAAACTCCACACTTCTGCACTCCGGTAGCCAATGTAAATATTTAGCCAATGTAAATATAGGCAAGATAGGGCTGAAGCACGGTGGCTAAGACCATACAGCGGTTTAGCAGGACAGATTCCACTCAGAACAGGCCTCGCCATGGTCGACCAAAGGAGTTGAGTGCACGTCCTCAGGGTCATATCCAGAGACTGTCTTTGGGAAATAGGCATATGGAAAGGGGGGATCAGGATCGGTATGTGTCTGATTATAGCATGGTCTTACCGGGAACATGTGGAGCCATGTAGTACACAGAGGGAAGAGAAGTGAAGCTGGGGGGGAAAGATGCCGATGTAGCAGGAGAAAGTGAAAATAACTTTTCTCCTCCCTCACCTCGATCACTGCAGGAAGTTCATTCATTGCATGCAGTTCTGCAGCTTCTGTTCACGTGTCTACCCACATCAGAGCTGCTTCTTCCCGCACCAAGACAGGAAGCACGCGGGATGAATTTGAAGGGCAAGACAATGCACTTTGTGTACCCATTGGCTGAGGAGACAGTGGCGCCACCCCCTGCTGCCTTCTCAGCCAATAGGTAGCTTAAGCTCATGAGAAGTGCCCTCCTTCCTGACATCATATGGGACCTCCCGAGTACCGACATGCTGTTTTACAATGCGGACACATCGGAAACAAATGTATTTTCATCTGGTATCCAGGGTCCCAGCCGGGCCCTGCCTGTCAGCCTCGTGGATGAGACAGGTGGTCTTCCCAGGGGCAATGAGGCTCCCGTAGCTGATAGGCTACACTAGCCTAGCTGCTGTGAAATTGACTGATGCTCTGGGGGGAGGGTTTTGGCCCCCCTGACCCCCCCCCCCCTTAATTACGCCCATGTGTGTGTGTTTTAACTCTTCTCCTTCTTACCACGACAAAAACAAAATGTGAGGAGTTGGCCTTTATAAGGACACAAAATATAATATAGCATAAAAAATGTTTGAAGCTAGAGACTGCTCTTGGGAAATCTGGAATAGTTGGTAAGCCGAAGGATTAGTCCACAAAATGGTTATACTTTAGGTAAATGTGGAGTTTTTTGGGTTGTCTGAATACTTCTATCTCTTGTGGACTTTAGAGGTGAAATATCTTCTCTATAGTTCCTGGTTATGTTCATGAGCACATTGAAGATGAACTAATCTTGCCACAAAATAGGTGTTCCTGCACTATTTATTGAATAATTTAGGAGAGAGATATACTGTATAGATGCAAACATTGTTCATCTTCTAAAAACAATAACTGCATAGCAGTGTATGACTTTAATAATCCAGAGTCACAGTCCCCAAAACAAGCATGCAACAAGCGCATGTCAAAGCGTAGTCAGAATTCCTAATCTCTATACTTGACCCACCAGTGTATCAGAACATATCAGTATTTTCACCAATAAGATAGAGAACTATCATTTGTATATGGAAATGTCAGCTTCCATGGTATTCTCATGGCAGTTGTGCTTTAAAATTAATTAAATATCCATCATAGAATGTGGGGCTTCCTCCTGATTGCCATTGCAAGTATAGAGAAATGGCAGAGCTCTCATTTGGAGTCCCATAGGACATGAAAAAGGCAATTTAATCTTCCATCATCCACAAGAAACTGAAACACCAGATCTGAGTTGACTGACACTTTAGCCATTGTAGTATACTAGGGGCATATTTATTATTTAAATCATTTGCAGTCAGGTAGTTTTTCTTACTTATAATACACAATCTCCATCCACTCATTGGTTGGATCAAATCAAGGTAATCACACATGATTTCCTTTTTTCAAGTTCTTGGTAACATTACAGGGGGTCCTACAGCTCTCACGTGGAGTTGTGATTTTATATTTATATTTTAATGATTCACCACCAAATCCAGTAACAGGTGCAGCATGCTCACCGCTGCACAAACTCACCCAACACCCAATGTCCTGCAAATCAAGATTTTAGCCTTATAGTGTATTTACTGTATACCCAAAAACACACATTAATATATTGCAGTTTACCAGTCCTTAAATGTAATGGCTTCAATAGTTTTCATTTTTGAGCTTTTTTCCTTTACTCTTACCTGATGATCCTGCCAGAAACGCACAGCTCCAGTTGTAGAATGACAAAACTCACTTACTTTTCTGTATCAGGACAATAGAAACAAGCTAGGCCTGAAGAACCCCGATTCTCTCCCATTGTCCACAACAAAAAGGGGCAACGTTCCCTAGTACAGTACAGTGGGCAGAAAGCATAGGACACTATCAGCTCATAAGGTTTCTGCTGTTTCTTATGAAACTAATATAACAAAACACTTTGAACTGCATATTTACTGGAATAAAAGGGACCAAATAAGAAAAGTCTTCTGTAATGTATACATAATAATATCCTAATTTGCTTTACCCACATACTAATTCAATATCTCCAAATGTGCACAACAGGTGCTAGCATATGAAGGTAGATTTAGGCAAGCAAATCAGCTTCTTTTACATATACCCTTTCATCTCAGAAAGATTGTCCATGTGTATGGAGATGCAGCATATCCATATTTTTCCAAGTAATGGAACTAAAACCTTATCTCGTCTCCCGAATTTTCTAGATAATAGATTCCATGCCTGTATGGGAATTTGTGAGTGAAGTGATGGAGGGGAACACAGCACAGTGAAATGTATAACCCAATGTTCTGTAAAGCACTAAAATCTATACAGCAAGAGTAATCCTGCTTTGTTTCAAGTCATATATTTCCAATGTGACCCCCCCTTCCCATATTCCTGGTAATATCCAGTTTCCTCTATGTGATGATCACTCCTCGTTTCATACTCTCTGGCTTGTTACAGGGTCATGGGTCTGCCCAAAACCTTGTGTCTGCAGAGTTCCCAGGCTAATTAGATAAAGATGGGGGTCTGGTTTTGTTCCATGTTAGCTGTAATGTAAAGTACTTAGTGCAGGACTCACCCTATGGGAGGCTGGCTTGACAGAGCAAGGTTACCCAGGAATGTTTTGTCTCAAGTTTGCTGATCAAATCAGAAACATTTACTTCTTTGTCACAGTTTGTTGCACGTATATAGGGTTTGAGTCCAGTATGGGCCTAGAATATAGCCACAGGGCCTGTATCTGGGCTTTTGAGAACTGGGGGTTCCAGGCATAACTGTTGCCCTTATACTTAGCATGTCTGTGTTCTATTTAATTCTTTATAAAGTAAAGTAATATTGCTCTTTTTCTCATATTCTTTTTTCCACTATACCCATTTGTTGAGCCTCCAGTTGGCTTATAAGAATTCAAAAATATGAAATTATACCTAGTTTTCTTTTAACGCTAGCATTGCAATGTCAGTATAAGACAGATGAGGACATTTTAAATGTTGCATTTAGATACCTTTTCTCTATGATCCCTTTATTATTCAAAGTGTAGCTGTCTCCAAAGCACAATGGATGCACCCATTTAAAAAAAAATTCTGTAGCTGGTGACTTTTTAAAAGAAGGACACTTACTTGTCCAAGGATCCAGCACTGTCCTCACCAAGACTGGTTCTTTGCCATTCTTCAGGTCCCCAGTCCCGGCTTGTTTGCTAAGGGAAGCCAGCTGTGTCTCCTTGTGGTTGCACTCTGTGAATGAACCCTCAGCCCTCTGGGACCTGTCACAAAAGGTTGTAAGTAGGGAGAGGAGGCGTTGCGTAGGTGTTCGGAGCGGAAGTGGAAGAGGGTATCTGCTAAAGCTAGGTACCCCCCCACAAAAAAACTCCAAGGGTGGGAGAAGAGGGGGGAGGAAGTGTTAAAGCGGAACTTCCTGTGTAGGGTTTGAGTTCCACTTTAAGAATCCCTGTCCTGTGCATTCACATGGCCTGGCAACAGGTGTTCCAGAACAACAGATATTGTCAATTTAAAACAGTTGGGTGGCTGCAAAGTATATACCTTTGGCTGGATGCCATGTCCCCTGTAGGTATTGCTGTTTATTTTTGGCTGGAGTAAATTATTTAGTGAATAGGTGTACTCTTGACTGAAGAAAATAATGATTCCTTATTGATTGATCCTTGCAGGCTTGCATAAGAAAGAAATATAATAAGGTCATAACACTAGGCCTGAGTTTATGTGGCCGTATTTCCTCAGAATTCAGGCCTGTTGGCGTATACTCTGCTATAGCCTCTTTTATGTGCCAGAATATTCCCTTGCACTGTACATATTTTTTCATGTGTGTGTATAACCAATGACTTCTGAACAACCGCTCTGCTTTCCATCCAATATTTTTGCCAAAGGGCAGCCATTGTGGAACCTGCAACGTTCAACTCAAATATGTAACAAGCATGAATATATAATAAGTCATTATACACCTCCTAATTCTGCACAACTTTGTGAAGCGGGAATCTATTACCATGTAGTGGGCACTGTAGAATTCCATATATTTATGGCTTTATTATGTATTTATAATATGCCCCAGGCCCAGCTCTATGTACATAGAAACTGCTGCCTACTTGATCACTCTAGATTGGAAATCTTAAAATATTGAGAGGCTGCCGGACATAATGTCCCAGGCTCAGTTTCCCCTTTATACATTTCTGATGATTGTTGCGGAACGGAATACTGCTATAGGGTCAAGGAACAGATGGTCCCATTCCTTTTGTTTACTTTTTCTAACCCAGCTTCATTATACAACCTCATTCAGCATTCAATCTCAAATAGTAAATCTCTTGGCCTGTATTACATGAGCGTCAGAGAGAGCGAGCTTGTCGAACGAAACCCTGTGATTGACAAACTTGCTCAGGAGAGCATAATTCCCCCTATATGAGTTTTATCCTGGTTATGTGTGCCTTCCACTTTAATTGTTAAGGGTAGCACAATATATTGTTGGGCTTCATTAAAGCTTTACTGTCACATTTTTCTTTTAACCATCTTTTCTCTCTCCATACAGTATGTGTGTGTGTGTGTGTGTATATATATATATAATGTACTGTATATATAATTATTTTTACAAAGGATTTATATAGCGCAAACAGTTTGCTCGGGGCATACAATATGTAGTACACAGTACGTATATTTTTTTTTCACGTGTTGTTAAATTGTTACATTTCAACCAGTTAAGAGCCCATTCAGACTAGCGCGACACGACTTTGGGGGGCGACCTGTGAAGTCGCGTGCACCGCTGTGCACCGCGACTTGCAGAGACTTCACATAATGGAAGTCTATGCAAGTCGCCTCCAGGTCGCCCCAAAGTAGTACAGGACCCTTTTTCTAAGTCGGAGCGACTTGTATCGCTCCTATTAGAACGGGCCTGTGCTAATCAATGGACCGCGACCGAGCGTGACTTGTCAGGCTGACAAGTCGCCTGACCAGTCGCGCTAATGTGAATGGGCTCTAAAGATCACCAGTAAAAGAACATATTTTCATGAAATGGGAATGCAGAATTGGCAAACAGACCATTCTGCTACAAATGTATTTTATTTTTCAATTGGGATTAGTTGGATAATATATTTGTATAAATATAGCAAAGGACAATGTACAAACTGTAGTAACATTGTATTTACAACTCTGTTCAGTCACTCTTGTGATCCAGACACCCCTCTACAAGACAACACAGACATGTTGATGACCTTAGTTTTTTGCCATTTCAGTTAAATCTGATCTCCAGTTTAACAGATGACAAGCACCAAGATATAGGTTTTAAGTAGAAACAGATTTTTTTTGTATTCCTTCTGTTCTGAGATTTACACAGCTCTGCCTGGTGGGGCGGGAAACCTAATTTTTCTGATGTAGTTAAGTTGCACTCCTAACACAAACCCATAAGACTTGATTTTTCTGTTCTGAAGTTAAGTCCCTTTACAGGTCTTGGTCCCTCCCCCAACCTATGACAGGACAGTGAAAGCAGAGGCAACAGACTGATGAACTATTTTCTCCATTACTCTGCTCTCTCCACCTATCAGCAAGTTCTGTGCTAGCACATCACCATTGTAGCACTACTGATTGGCTTCCTATACTTTTTCTCCCACTCTCAGTCTGCTGTAGAGGGGATTGCAACAGACTTATAGCAGGTATAATTAAGGCCTACATTGCTTGTATTTAAAAATACCGTATACATTTCATTAAATATTCTTGAATTCAGAGTTGCCTTTGTTTGTGCTTTTTACATCTGTCTGGAGTTTAGCTAGTTTGCTCCCTCCCAACACCTATGCTGAATACCCTGTGTAAGAAAGATGTATATACTTACCAATTTTCTGCGCGTTGAGGCCTTGTCTCCTGATTCCCTGTGACAGCAGCAGGAGCTTCATGGGACAGGAGAGAGCATTCTACAACAGACTACAAGACAAGACTCTACAAGAGAGTCTACAACAGCTGAGAATACCAGGGAGCGGTGATGTCACCTATAGGCTCCCATGGCCCATCTGTTGTCAGCGGAACAGACAATGTATGGGCCACGTTAGGTTTAATTTGGAACTCTGCTTTAGGCAATATAATGGAGTCACCAACCCACTCCAGTCTGCTGATTAGAAAATGAATGAAAAGCTATTCTTATGCTCTTCCTTCCTTCCTTCAAGCAGAAGAATGATGGCACTGTGCCGCGTGTTATAGACCCTGATTGGCCTTGTATCTTCCCTGGCTCAGATCACTGTCCCTCCCCCCCAACTTCTGAGTACTAATGTTCAGGGGATCATAGGAGGCTAATATCCAGATAGTTTCAGATATTCCAGGTAGGTATTTGAAAACAAAAAAAAAAAAAAATCAGATATATTGTTAATAATTGTTTTTTTTTTTATCCTCTTTGGAGTCCAGTTATAAAAATGAGCACTAAGCCAAGCATACACTGTACTTTTACATTTTACACATTCATTTCTGTTAAAAAGCAGCAATGTCTCCCCTTCTAGAAAAGTATTTGGTGCAAACAGAATAAATTAAACCTAGCTGCCACAGATGTGTTTGAACCAAGATATGATTTTAGCTGGCAAATAAGATGCCATATTGTCAATACTGCAAGTAAGCGATGGTATTAAGTGACACTTAGAAATAGAAAATGCCACAATATTACCACTTTATTAAATGGTTTGAGAAGATATAGAAAGTGATTGATAGTTTCCATGACAATAGAATGCTGCGGAAGTGTTGCTACCACCTAGATGCAGAATAATGGAGCAGTTTGGTTTTACGGAATGGTAAGTTTGGTAAAATGGCTAATGAAGATAAATGATACCCAGAGTGCTGAATTCATTAATGAATAATGTTTTGATGTTTCACCATTAAAAGGAAGACAAGTATAGATGACTTACAATTCCGCTGGTTGTGTTAAAATTTGCTTTGCCAACCACCTTTAAATAAATAACATGCTCCTCTGAGATTCCATCTTTTTGAAGAGTAACAAGCTTGATTTACTACAGCAAATACCCTTAAAGGGGGTTAAGTGTTGTTATATTGGATAATTTTCATTTTCATAGACATGACATTACATGAACAATGGTGGCTTGCTTCTAATTGTAATTCATTGTCTTCTTCACTTATGTTTACAGCTTAAAAGATATCCAAACCCAATAACCAAATTGTAATATATCTCAACTTACCAGTCCTTAGATGTGGTGGCTGCATTAGTTTTCATTTTTTTGGCCAAAGAAAATCGCCAGCAAGTGCAGAAAACACCCAGTGATCATGTCAGAAATGCAGTGTCCTTGTGACTTCCTGTGAATGGAACTTAAAGCGGAGTTCCGGCCACATACACATTTTTTACCTAAAAATACCACCCTAATCCTAAGCTATCCCCAATTACCCTAACACTAACCCTACATTACAGGCCATTACAGTTATTGAATAAAGATAAATATTTACCTTTAAAATTGATTGCAGAGCGCGGCCATCTCCAATGTGGGCATCTGAAGTCGTGGTGTCCCCTGCTGTGTCCTTCTTCAGGGTTCCTGGCTACCCATAATGCCGATCGCAATCTCGGGCATGCGCTGTAGATTGCGATCAGCAATCAGAGTAGCAGCCAGGGCCGTTCCCATTGCATCCTGGGATTGATGACGCTCATCTCCCAGGATGCAATGCAAAGGAGGAAGTGATGTTGGGGGCCATGGCCGTACAAGGAGGAAGAGGAAGGAAGGTAAGTTTATTTTAATTAAAAACAAGGTAAGTGAAATATATATATATATTAACTATCCAATTCTTTTTCAGGTTTTTTTATGCTAACTGATGCTGCAAAGTTTATTTTTAGGGTGGAACTCCGCTTTAACTCATAAACAATGGCATATTCTTTCCAAACTATCTTCTGTAAACTACAAATTCCCTCACTCCCCATGTAATGGAGACGAGAGAGAGTTTGCTACTAGAAGGATTACCAGGTGAAAATAATGAAAATAAATCCTTAAAAGAAAACAAATTATTATTATTATTAATAAGGATTTCTAAAGCGCCAACAATTTACCCAGCGCTTTACAATATTAGAGGGAGACAGTACATACAGTATACAATACAATAAAATACAAGAGGATTTAGAAGAGCTTACAATCTAATACAACCTTCACATCAAAGGACTGGAAAGCTGCAAAAATTTACGTTACTTTAACCCCCCTTATATTTAGCAATGGCATTTCTCTTTTCCAGACTTTCCTTATGTCACTTTCAAAAGTAATTTTTCTTTTGGTTTAAATTTGCACTTTACATAAGCAAATGTTTGATAGTTTCATGTATAATCTTTTTTTGTTGAAGATTAAAATCTAATTTTTTAAGAAATTTCAAATTTAATAAAAATGGTAAATTGCAGTTTAATAACTTGGGACTGGGAAAGTTTTAAATACATGTGGATTCAACCCATTTAGTGTTTCTGTTGGCAATCTGTGGAAGTCCTCAAAAATGGGGATCTGCTGTCAGTTGTAGGGAGACATTGTAGCTTGCAGATTTGGTTTTCTTCTAAGAACATTCATTGGTGCTAAGATGTGTTGACATGCTGCAGATCAGGCATGTCAGCTGATGTTTTTTGGCATAATGTGCGCCTCAATCTTTGTGGCTAGTTCTTATTTAGTTCCTAAAGACCCAAGTTTCTTCCTTCTACACCATAATCACATTCCTATCAAAACATACAAAAATGAGATCATTATTCATTTGGTTAATGCAGTCCGATCCTGCATCCCAGCCAGGGCCATCTTTAATATTGATTGGACCCTGGGCAAACATTTTCTTGGCTCCCCGGAAAATACACTTATCAACTATTTGAAGGCAGTATGGGCTGAAGGGGCAGCGGCTTTGGGCCCCACAGCATTGACTGGGCCTGGGGCAGCTGCCCTTTTTGCCCTGTGTTAAAGACAGCCCTGATTCCAGCTCTTTGGAAATCCTCTTCGCCTCCCACTATACGGCACTGGTTCCATCAAATTCATAATAAAGAACATATGGAAATTACCAGTTTCATAAAAGGTCCCACTGGAAGGACTTCTCTCGTTCTGAAGAATTTCCCTCTTGCCTTTTATTTCCCCCTCAATTTGAGGTGCTCCTTCATTGTCCAATAAACAGGTTGGGGTGGTGACCAACCTGTATTAGACATGTGCAGTTTGTTTCGAAATTCGGACAAAACTTTAGTTATTCGGAGAGTCAGATGTATCCATTCAGAACAACTAAATCAAATATACAAAGTGAATTCTGAAAACAAATAATTTTAACATAATGAATATGAGGAAACAAAATGATTTACTTAATGGATGAATTTAAAACAAATCACATTTTTTTGTTGTGCACATTTCTACCCTGTATTGCCTAACTGCAGTGGTGAAAAGTGGGGTCACTTTGTGGCTTTGTTGTCTGGTAGGGTGTCCCACACTGCAAGATTGCCTAAACAGAATTACAAATTTCTTGGCATGTAAAGCAGTGTGTTTCTTTCAAGGGTGTTTTTGGCTGTTTGCCTAGGGATTAGCCTTAACTTTTCACCATTTATTTAAAATGAAATAACAGTTTTGCAGGACAGATCAGTAAAATAAACCCCCTTTTTTATAAAGATAAAACAAATATGATAAATGTTACTTCTTTGTGAAAGCTGTAAAATATCGTAAGATGTAAACATGCATTAATTCAGAAAAGAATTATAATTTAACAGGCGCTAAGCAAAACGGGGCAAATCAAATATAAAACAATTTAAGATAGTAAAACGAATTATGTTTATTATTATTTTTTTCAGCTTAGAACATACATTGAGCCCTGGAACCTTAATTGTTTACAGATTATAATGTTCTAGATAATAACGACACTGGTAGTGGGGTGGGAGCCTCTCCTGCTGCATTATTGTGTTGTGATTGATTCGACATCCTAACCTCTGACCAGGCTAACCTCACTCTTTCAGGTCTCTCATTGGCTGGGATATGATATGTCACAAGGTTCGAATGCATTAATATTTAATACTCATATTTCTTCAATGGCACACAAAAGGCAATAAAGTCTAACAATAGGTGGGCCATGCTATTATTATTAACCATGATTGAGTATGACCATAGAACATTGTGTTTTTCAAGGGTAACAATAGTCTATTTTGTTAATAAAAACTGAAAAACATCTGGTGATTGTGGTCTCATTAGTTGAACTGATAGAAAATCCATAAGGAACACCCTAAGAATGCAGGTGAAGCAGATAGCAAGCATTATTATTATTATTATTATTATTATTATTATTATACAAGATTTTTTATAGCGCCAACAGTTTGCGCAGCGCTTTACAATGCATATTATTTTTTTATTCATACTTACAGTCTTATTCGGTAGGACAATAAACAAAGCTCCAAATACAAAGAGCATTACCCATAGCAAACAATTGAAATCTGAAATACTGTTCTAATGTAGGTGAATTCTGATTGGTTGCCATGGGTCATCACGTTTCTAGCCCTTCAACCGCTAATTTTAAGTGCTTAAAGTACAACCTTTGACAATAAATAATAAATGCACTTTTTTTGCAGGGAAAAAAAAATGTGCATTTATTGTTTTCTGTTTTGGGAGCCCGGGAAGCATTGCACCAGCGATAAGAAGATCTTGCTGATCGTATCATGCAGATCTGTCAGTGTATCGTCTTGCTTGTACCTTGTATGAGCAAGCCGATACATTCTAACAGGAAGACTCAATGAACTACCAGTGCTCACAGCTCCGAGGTAATTTATTGAAAACAACAAGCCAGCAAAGGCTGCTGGACCTTGTAGTTTTCCATTCACAGAGGACTGTGAATGAGTGAAATGGTCGGGTGGGCGGAGCCCCGCAGGGACACGTCTTTCTTTATTGTGGCAGCGGACACAGGGAGAAGATCCCTGGTCTGTTGTCACAGTAGGGATTGGGGGGGGGGTGCAGGGGTCAGTGCATTCATGACATGTTACACCCACCTTGAATATAGGTGTAACATTTGACTTGTTATGAAAGGTGAACTAACTTAGCCTTTAAAGTAAAAATCAAAACTTAACAAACAATGTCTAAATACAAATATACTTATTGAATCTTGGTGTCCTTTGTGTATTTCTTCCAGAACTGTACATTATTTTTGTGAAGCTTTGTCTTTGTGGAGAAGCTTCCTTTGATAAAGACCAATCACTGCTGCTCTATCTCCTTGTGCAGGGTGATTGGTCTTGTATCTTCCCCCTCCTATAGTTTTCTGCAGGCAGCCTGTAGTAAGTGGGACTGCTGGGTCCCTTCCACAATTCTGCTCTCTGTAAATACTATGTGCAAACAACCCCACTGCCGACCTGATCTATGGGGAGCCACAACCACCCCTAGATAAGTGATACTTCCCCTAAGATTTGAACAGGCCAGGGCCCAGAGATATCTGTTCTTTCACCAGGTTTCATTTTATTTGTTCATGCCAGGTTTTGGTCAGAAGCTGCGATGATCTTACAGTGGTACCTTACCCTAACATTTTATGTTCCTGATATGTGCCTGTTGTACTATGTACTTGTATAAAAAGTATCCTTTTCTCTTTGTATTGCTTCCTTTGTGTGAAATACCTGGTTTTCCTGCCAGTCTTTTTGATTTCCCATTAACAACTGACCATGCTAAACAGAAGAACACACTGTGGTCACCTCTGTAGATGTGCTGGGAACTCTGCCTGCTCTCCTCCAATGATCAGACTTGTCCTGACAGCCAAAAATATGAGAGAAAATAATATCGGCGCAGAAGGACAATATCAAATCGAAAAGCAGCTGCACTCCTCAGGTCAAAATACAATTCCTGTGTAAATAATGTGTGGTACAATAGGCAGCGCTAAAAAACACTAATAACAACATAAATCATTAGGGAGAAAATCAGAGTCCATGCACAAAGCCCGTGATGAGAAGTGAACACACTTTCTGGCAGGATCAACAGGTGCTCTAAGTGTTAGAATCCACCACCGAGTGAAATGGCCTCTCACCTTAGGCTTATTGGATATAAGCATATGACTCAAAAACTCTTATAGCGATCTCCCCTTGGTGGATGGGATGTACTCCTTCTTGTACTTCACCTCCAAGAGACCTCACACTGAACAGAAGCAACACCACAAAGTTCCCAAAGCGGACTATGTTCTGCTCACAGATAGGCTTCAACCAGCAACTCCCCTTGAAACCATGGAATAGGGAAAAACACCGGGCAAGCCCATAGCGTGATACTGATAAACTTTATTCAAAATGAAATTAAAAGACAGCCTCTTACTTGTATAAAAAGGTGAAATCGCATCAAACAATCATGCCGACGGGTCCCGTAGGTACCTCACCGGATCTCCAGACAGCAGTGGGCAACGCCTGTAAGCTCCTCCTTCCCCCCGGACGCGTGTCGTCCCCCAATGGGCGGGGACTTCTTCAGCGGTATGTAACATACCGCTGAAGAAGTCCCCGCCCATTGGGGGACGACACGCGTCCGGGGGGAAGGAGGAGCTTACAGGCGTTGCCCACTGCTGTCTGGAGATCCGGTGAGGTACCTACGGGACCCGTCGGCATGATTGTTTGATGCGATTTCACCTTTTTATACAAGTAAGAGGCTGTCTTTTAATTTCATTTTGAATAAAGTTTATCAGTATCACGCTATGGGCTTGCCCGGTGTTTTTCCCTATTCCATGGTTTCAAGGGGAGTTGCTGGTTGAAGCCTATCTGTGAGCAGAACATAGTCCGCTTTGGGAACTTTGTGGTGTTGCTTCTGTTCAGTGTGAGGTCTCTTGGAGGTGAAGTACAAGAAGGAGTACATCCCATCCACCAAGGGGAGATCGCTATAAGAGTTTTTGAGTCATATGCTTATATCCAATAAGCCTAAGGTGAGAGGCCATTTCACTCGGTGGTGGATTCTAACACTTAGAGCACCTGTTGATCCTGCCAGAAAGTGTGTTCACTTCTCATCACGGGCTTTGTGCATGGACTCTGATTTTCTCCCTAATGATTTATGTTGTTATTAGTGTTTTTTAGCGCTGCCTATTGTACCACACATTGTCCTGACAGCCAACCAAGAGTTACATTGTGGGGGGGGGGAAACGGAAGATGGAGTTACATTGTGGAGAGCGATGAGGATGATGGAGTTACAATCTGGAGGGGGATGGGGACGATTGAGTTACATTGTGGAGAGGGATGAGGATGATTCTGGAGGGGGATGAGGATGAATCTGGAGAAGGATGAGGATGATGGAGTTACATTGTGTCGAGTGATGAGGATGTTTTTGGAGAGGGATGGGGATGATGGAGCTACATTGTAGAGCGGGATGAGGATGATTCTGGAGGGGGATGAGGATGACTATGGAGAGGGATGAGGATGAGGATGAGGAAGTTACATTGTGGAGAGGGATGAGGATGATTCTGGAGAGGGATGGGGATGATGGAGTTATTTTGTGGAGAGGGATAAGAATGATTCTGGAAGGGGAGGAGGAATGGATGAAAGAGTTACATTGTGGAGAGGGATGTGGATGATTCTGGAGAGGGATGATGATGATTGAGTTACATTGTGGAGAGGCATGAGGATGATGGAGTTACATTGTGGAGAGGGATGAGAATGATGGAGTTACATTGTGGATAGGGATGAGGATGATTCTGGAGAGGGATGAGGATGATGGAGTTCCTTTGTGGAGAGGGATAAGGATGATTCTGGATGGGGATGAGAAATGGATGATGGAGTTTCATTGTGGAGAGGCATGAGGATGATGAAATTACATTGTGGAGAGGCATGAGGATGATGAAATTACATTGTGGAGAGGCATGAGGATGATGAAATTACATTGTGGAGAGGGATGAGGATAATTCTGCAGAGGGAAGAGGATTTTGCACAAATTTGCACTCTTCTTGATGGTTCTCATACCTCATTTATTTAAAATGTGTTATACTTAGTTTATTTTTGTTCTTAGTAAAAATTATTTATCCAGAAATAAGTCGGTCTTACTGTCTTTCTTTTTGGCGCTTTAGAATTCTCTGCCTATAGGCTACTGAGATGTAAATCCGGGCCGGGATACATGCAGAACTGAGCACACACAGCAAACACAGCGCAGTCAGGATACACATACACAACAGAATACACAAGAGAGCATAATAAAAGTATTTACTAATATAGCCATTGTTAGCCCACATAAGAGGCTAATAGCACAGGTTACATCTTTCATTAACATGCTGTGGGTTAAGGCAAGTTCTTATGTTATACACCAGTAAATGTCTGTGGGGCTTTGGAACTATGAGAAGTGTCAATATAACACTTTATGTACACTATTCTTGTAGAACTATCTTAAAAAGAACCATATACTAATATCTTCATATTACTAGAATCTAAGAGCCGGTTCACACTGAGGCGATCCGACTTCGAGGGGGCGACCTGTGAAGTCACGGTGCACAGCGTGCACTTGCAGGGACTTCACATAATGGAAGTCAATGCAAGTTGCTCCCAGGTCGCCCCAAAGTAGTACAGGACCCTTTTTCTAAGTCGGAGCGACTTGTGTCGCTCCTATTAGAACGGGTCCTGTGCTAATCAATGGCGAGCGACCGAGCGCGACTTGTCAGACTGACAAGTCGCCTGACAAGTCGCGCTAGTGTGAATGGGGTCTAAATGTTACTGTTGAGATCAAACTTTTACATAATTATTTCTGTTTAAAAACCTCTTAAATAAATACAGGTAGTACAATATGGCTGTGGATCCTCAGTGTTACATTGTCCATTTTCATGTTTCAAAGTGTTGATAAAAACATTATTTACAAAGAAGTGTTATAAAACACAATGTATAGCTCCCAACTGCCCCTCCTTTGGAACCAAATCCTTCTTTTCCCCTCTTTTTGGCTTGATGTATAGACCTTTATAACATTTATTATTTAACTATGAAAAATGTTTTACTGCACTAAACCTTTTATCCGACCTTCAAATTATTTAATTTGTTGTTTTAAAAAAACAAAATAAAGGAATGAATAATAGTGATAAAAAAATACATTTTGGGTTAAACCATTTATTCTGTGTAATAATATTCATAGTCCGCAATACTGGAGGCATAGCAGGGGCGTGTCCTTTGTCTACTTACTTTGTGCTATCCCTCTTTCTCACAATGGTGGGAGGTATGTACAGCCGTGGCCAAAAGTTTTGAGAATGACACAAATATTCATTTTCACAGTCCGCTGCTTCAGTGTTTTTAGATCTTTTTGTCAGATGTTACTATGGTATACTGAAGTATAATTACAAGTATTTTATAAGTGTCAATGGCTTTTATTGACAATTACATTAAGTTTGTGCAGATTCAATATTTGCAGTGTTGACCCTTCCTTTTCAAGACCTCTGCAATTTGCCCTGGCATGCTGTCAATCAACTTATGGGTCACATCGGGACTGATGACAGCCCATTTCTGCATAATCAATGCTTGGGGTTTGTCAGAATTTGTGGGGGTTTTTTTGTTCACCTGGCTCTTGAGGATTGACCACAAGTTCTCAAGGGCATTAAGGTTTGGGGAGTTTCCTGGCCATGGACGCAAAATTTTGATGTTTTGTTCCCCAAGCCACTTAGTTATCACTTTTGTCTTATGGCAAGGTGCTCCATCATGCTGAAAAAGGCATTGTTCCTCAACAAATTGTTCTTGGATGTTTGGAAGAAGTTGCACTCGGAGGATGTTTTTTTACCATTCTTTATTCATGGCTATGTTCTTAGTCAAAATTTTGAGTGAGCCCACTCCCTTGGTGAGAAGCAACCCCACACATGAATGGTCTCAGGATGCTTTACTATTGGCATGACACTGGACTGATGGTAGCACTCACTTTTTCTTCTCCAGGAAAGCTTTTTTTCCGGGTGCCCCAAACAATCAGAAAGAGGATTCATCAGAGAAAATGACTTTACCCCAGTCCTCAGCAGTCCAATCCCTGTACCTTTTGCAGAATATTAGTCTGTCCCTGATGTTTTTCCTAGAGAGAAGTGGCTTCTCTGCTACCCTTCTTGACACCAGGCCATTCTCCGAAAGTCTTGGCCTCACTGTGCTTGCAGATTCACTCCCACCTGCCTGCTGCCATTTCTGAGCAAGCTCTGTGCTGGTGGTGTCCCGATCCCACAGCATATTCAAATGTAGGAGATGGTTCTGGCGCATTTTTACAAATGCAGTGGAAATGTTTTTTGTGGGATTAAGTTCATCTTCATGGCAAAGAGGGACTTTGCAGTTAATTGCAATTCATCTGATCACTCTTCATAACTTTCTAAAGTATATGCAAATTGCCATCATAAAAACTGTGGCAGCAGACTTTGTGAAAATTAATATTTGTGTAATTCTCAAAATCTATGGCAACAGCTTTTCTATGTAAAACACTTAACTGTTGCCACCTGCATAACACATGCTGTATATGCAACGTCAATAGGGTGAATTTTAAAGCCTATATGCTTCATTGGGTGGCCAATGTTTCTTTGCTGAAAGCCTTCTCCCTGTGCTCTCCCAACATAGAGACTGAGCTCCAAAGAGAGTTATTGGTCCCCAATAAAGCTGGGTAAAAATCTATTAAAAGTCTGCCAGTTCAGCAGGAACTGGCTGCATTTTGGTACATGTGTAGCCTTGTCTGTATACTGGAAGCTGGTCATTGGACTGGTTTCTGTGAAATAGCAGCATTCGATCAGCTGCTGCAGGCAATGGCTGCAACACTGATTGGTATATTCTGATGTGGGGGGAGTCCCCGCTGTCAGAATACATTAGCTCAGCAGGGGAAATCCCAGCATCCACATCGTTTGTGTGGATGCAGTAATCTGTGGGTTTCTTCTTTTCGTTCAGCCTGCTGGTTTAGCAAAAGAAAAAAAAACCCTGCTTAACGATTGGTAGCTTGTGGGGCTGGCTCCTGATCATATGACCATTGTGACACCCAATCATAGTCACATGTTTAATAATTCTTAACCACCTCCTCACCCACGGCGTTCAGACTCTAATAAAAGAATGCTAGGGCTGAATGGAAATGGGTAAAATAATGATACTTACGTTTAAACAAATCACACTATTTTTTAGTCGCCTTTCTAAACATGGGCACACTTTGCTTACATAAAGTTTGCCTACTTTTGTTTGTATTTAATGTAAGCTCTGGAAGTTTCTTTACTAAATACAAATCCAGCAACTGAGGTGTTTAGAAGCATTGAATTTAGGTTACTGTCCTTGTTTGTCTTAAAGCTAACAGTATACAATAGCTAGTTTGGTCCTAAACCCTTGAGTCCTTAAAGAAAGCCATAGATTATACAATTTTCTTTCCTTCCACCACAGGTGGAAGGAAAGAAATATTCTTGATTCCTCCATCAACACTATCCTCTCCCTCAGTGCTATTGCGTTCTGCTGGTGGGAAGCCTTCCCTGCTGGCAGAACACATTGATCAGCCAGCAATGATCGCATGCACAAAACCTGACTTGCTGCTTTTACTGAAGTTGATTGATGGATCTACCTCTATGATGGAGAATGGATCAGAAGGAACATAAAGGTGTCTGTTGTGGCTGAAATAGATGGACAGTAATGCAGCAACAGAAATAGATGGACTCCAAGGTGGATGATGGGAAAATGCAAAGAACCATAGGAGACTTCTGAAATTCCAAGAGCTACTGTACACCCAAAAATTACTCTACAATTTGGACTAAATGGGATACGAAGGGACAGCGCTCAAAATTATAAAGTGAAAAATATAATAAAATATAATTATCTCAAACTATACATTCAGTGATATAAATCAGAAGTGCTATAGAAATATGGTAAAGTGACCGTGCTTAAAAGAGTTTTATGGGATACATATTAATTGTCCCTTTAAGTGTCAAGTGCAAAACAATAATAATAACACAGTCCTTTAGTGATATAATATATGAAAGTGCTGGTGCTCAGTAAGATCCAATTCCACATGCAGACACAGTGAGGGGAATCCATCACCAGGTGTTCAGCCCACTTACCAAACGACCCCTTGGGGTCTAGCGTGGGTAAATGGTCCCATTATACTGGTCACAATTCATTTGTTGGCTTTAGAATATGTGTTCAAGGGTCCAGTCCACTATATAGGAGGGGCTATATGGGTGTCCTCTGTATGTCCGTTGGAACCGTGGTGATCTCAGTAAGCCGCATGAAACACAATAGGAAGGCTCATAGCGTAATATGCATGGGTATTTTAATAAATCAAAGTAGTCACTTACATGTACAGAACGATATATCCAGCTGATACATGAGTAGCAGCGTTGGAGCTGGTTTGCGTTCCGGCTGTGTTCCGGAAGGCGGAAGTGATGTAGGGCGTAGCAAGTGAATTTGGACCATTGGCTTGTATTTTTGTAAGACCAGAATTCTTTTGTGTCTAACCAAAACAGGATATTATAGTCAACAGACGCTATGCTGACTATGTTAATGCTTAAAATTAGCAGCAAAGTTGGTTGTATGTTTATTTTTATTTTTTTAATCATGATTATGATGGTAATCTTAGAATATTTTATAGTATTCATTAATGACCCATTGATAGAGATTCTAGGCGTTGTCTGTTCCCTAATAGACAGGCTTTATGTTTGTTCCTTCTTCTGTCGCTCCTTTCATGCAGCTGTTTCCAAGCTGACCCTCTTGCATAGGTTTCTCTAGCCTTCTCAATAATAAAATGTTTCTTCTCTGAAGCAGTAAAAGGGTGTGCTTAATTCCTACAGGACTCCAGACATAACTCTTGCATTTTAAATTTTACATGCCCTGGAAGATAAGGTAATGCTAATGAGGATTAACTGCCTTTGAAAAGGACCTTCCTCACCTCTTTTGTAGCTGTAAAAAAATGCTTTGAGAAACAAACAGGTCATTGAGAGAAGCATGTCTTAGATATCAAGGAAGAAAGAAACACTTGCTGTGCAAAAAGAAACACTAATATTATATATTTCTGATGGAATTATACACATCTACTGCTGTGACAGTGGACATTAGTAAATTGATTCAGAGATGTGAGAAATGGAAATTCTAAGCACAGCATAGTAGCTCTCCAATGGCCTCAATAGACAGGTTACCTTAAAGTAGTTTTCTACTATCACCTAAAAAGTGGGAACTCTGGCACCCACTGTTACATTGATTAAGACACACTGCAAAGGCCTATTGCAATCATCAATTGTCAGCTCCCTTATCAATATCAATCATACAAGATGGGATCTGAGTATTCAGAAATTGAAGATAGACCTTGAAATGAGCTTCTCTTTACCCAACAAGTGCATCCCTTGTTCTAGGTGTATTTGGCATTGTCCCTGTTTTTGTGAAGCAATACCAGGGTATGTGGGGCTATATACATTCAGAAATATGACAGTTGGATTCTCAACTCTATTACTTAATCATCTTGGTTGTTGTCCTCTTGGTTGTTTTGAGTGACATCATTGCTAACAGATGACCCCCAGCTTTGGCTTAATATTCCCTTTGCTAGGTGGTGGTAGTGGAAGAACACAGTGATAAAGTTGAACTCCTGGGACTTATCTACGTATATATAGTATGTGTATCGATACAGTATATGTGATTGCTTACACGGGAACACAAAAAATGTATAGCTGATTAGCAGGCTTTGTTCTAAAGTTAAACAGCAGCAAAATAGATGTTCAAATATGGGGGTTTAATCTTAATATTGAAAATTCGTACAATGGCATCACGGCAGAATGAACATGTCCATTCCAATTACCCAATTTTGTATATTTATCTTGCAGACATGTTTTAGTCCACCAGGAATATCTGTTGGTACTCATTGACACGACATTTGTGGTACACTAATTTGGAGCTCTGGATTACTTCTGATGCTTATTTTGATCTTTCCAGCAAATCAGAAGCAGCCGTTTCTATTATTATCTAATTTACTATTGAGGGGATCTCCCTTTGTTTCCTCTCCTAGCAAGCATACCTAGTGGGACAGTAAAGGCCCGTACACACTTGACGGAAATCGGACGAAATATCCTCCGATTTTTCTCTCTTTTGCTCAGCGTTTATAACCGTTTTTAGTTGACAGTGCAAAAATGTTCACGAAATTTCTCGTCCGATTTTTTTTTTTTGGGACATTTATTCCTAGACTTCCGGGTTGTCAGCAACTTCAGATCATGCGCGGTCTTTCGTATCCGATTTTTCACGGACCTACTGCATACACATTAAACGAAAATTGGTCGTCTGGGGACGGACGATAAAAATTTTGGTGTTTGTCCCTCCGTTTTTTTTTCTTCGTTAAAAAGGTCGGCATCGGCTGCTGAAAGTTGTGTACACACTAGCCGAAAATCGTACGATTTTACCTCGGACGGGAATTTTCGGCAGATTTTCTACTAGTGTGTACCCACCAGTACACCTTCTTACTTGAATTAAAGTTACACTTTTAATGTGGCATGCTTCAAGTGGCCATCAAATACAGTGCAATTGTTTCAGAGCAGCGCAGGGTTCTTTCATCAAGGTGCACGGGACATTTGTCTGTCCCATGTGTCTTGAAGAAGGAATCCTGCACTGCTTGCAAAACTAGCACTGTACTTGATTGTAACCTAAAGTATGCATCAATAAAATATTCATTTTTATTCAAAGAAGGTGTATTTGCTTCATTTTATACCTGTAGTCTACAGGATGCCATTTGTTGTTTGATAAAGCACCCTACCAAGCAAGGCAGAACCTGATGTTTTGTGGAGATGTACTAAGCGACTTCTTCAAAGGGACGCAGACAGTGATATAGCCTGGCTGACTTATTTATTTTTTTGCACTTTACTGAAACTATAGTGTATTATTGACGTGTGTATCCCTTTTAGTGAGATACCCCTTTAATACCTATTTAAATGGAACAGGAAATTAGTTAATTCTTTCAAATATGAACACAGCCAGCAGTAAAGACCAAACCAAACAAAGATCCCAACACTTCCCCACTCTAAGAGAAAGAAAGTTTTAACTAAGACTCTTCAACAAAGGCCTATTTTACACTGGATTCTTGTTCTTGTTCTTGATTCTATTCTTTTTCTGGTGGCAACTCAAAATTTAGAATTTTCTGTCACTTTCACTCTTGGTGATAATAGTAAACAGGTGAAATCCTTTATTTATTACTGTTAGGTCAGGTTGTGAGGGGGTTAAGGGGGACAATTGAGGACACTGCCTGCTGAGTAAAACAACTATTGACCTATATGGCTGCTTCACATATTTTCATCATGCCCGTCCCTGTCCCCTCCATGGCTTGGTTAAATGTCTGCTCGCAAACAATTAGCATGGCTATAAGCAATGTGCAGAGAGGCTGCAGTTTGTAGGGAAAGACCGATTGCATTTAACCTTTGAAAATGTCATTACAGAAGCCACTTTGTACTAATGAGTCATTTTTTTTTCTGGGAAAACTTTACCGGAGGGGAGGTGTGGACGGAGGCAAAGCCTCGGCCACCTACTCTTTGAGCGTAGCTGAGAAACAGCTTCGTTTTTGAGCGCCTTGGTTCACCTCACTTTAATTGGTCTCGAGTAATAATAACTGTTTATTTTCCCTGCCTGAAGAAAGCCATCAGTAGGATCACAAGCCTGGAGCCTTCATTTCAGAAGCTGTTACATTTTGGGACTCATAGTGTTCAGGGAGCAATCAGTGTAAAGCCTTCCACTGTACTCCTTGCGTAAAATAACGTTTAAATGTAACGGATCAGTCACAGCAATAAAACATGTGGCAAAAGAGGACCACTCGGACGTTAGAGGGACCCCTACCAATTATGTGCAGTTCAAAGTGGTTATTAGTTATACGGCCCAACAATGAAATCTAAAAACGCGTTGCACAGCTCTCCAGCAGCACGGCAGTTATGTAAATTATTAGCATAAAACGACATAGGCATGAAAGTGTTTTTCTTGTCTTTATGTGGAAAATTAAAGTTAAAATATCATTAGCATCATTGTATCTCCATTTATTTAATTTGCCCACCCACACTTTCCCCATGAAAATGATTGTGTTGGAGTCCTAATTAGCATAGGCATGAACTGCTTGTAATTACAAGAATAGTGACCCAACGGCAGAAGTCATTTGATAATAATTAAGTCTTTACTATCATTGCTAAGCCATCATTCTGCTTGAAGGTGCTGTTGGAGGAATGTGAAACACAAAGTACTCAATGTTTTCTAATCAAGATGGTCTTTTCTTTCGTGCTAGCGATATGTTCCATGTAGGTTCCCTGTCTGTTTCATAAGTG